>NW_024610003.1:0-600000 GCF_016920785.2 Ixodes scapularis
CTTGACCTAAATAATTTAAACTTGTTGTCGAACACGGGTCTCGACGACATCGTTTTCAAAAATAAGACGATTCCCGTAATTCTAAGTTTGGTTTTATTAAACCAGGGCTGTGTTTCAAATCTCACCCTAATAAACCCGAGTTACTCGGGCGGATCGTGTCACGTGACAGCAGAAATGAAAGAACGCTGGACGCAGGCAGGTTTCAAAACGCCAGGTGTACAGAAGCTTTACCTCGCAGTATGATTTCGTTAATTTTAAAACACGGCCAGGAATAAAATTTTTTATGAATGAATAGATAGATGACCCGTTTCGAATGAATGGATCCATGAGTGCGGCTGAGCAATTCCGACCGGTCGGTAAATCCCGCCACCTGGTGCCTTTTGTTTTACCATTGAAAATATTGAATTTCTGAAATCTATATTACGACCTTGAATTTACGATATCAAATGGGGGACACTTGTTCCCAGCCGCCCCTGGACTGGACAGAGACCGATTTCTTTTCTTGTGTGATGCGAGTTTCGCGAAATAAACGGCGTTTGAAACTTTTCACATCGAAGCCAGCCATTCGCTTTCCTCACTTTAGGCACCGATCCTTTCTTCGATCTCGCTTCATTAATACTCGTCGTATCTCGTCACCGCTAGCACCGATGTGTTCCTTGGTCTTTCTAGACTCTACGGACACCACTTTGAACGTGTGTAATAAAAGGTTTCGCGATGCTACGACGCTTTTACCGTGGGCATGGTCATGGCGGCCAATTGTACTTTCCGAGCCTGTGTTCGGACCTCCGAGGCTGAATTTTCGTTTCCGAGACGCGATGTTGGTGTCAAACGTGAGCACGCGTTCCGTAGAAAAGTATGCGTAAGGCTTCATTCTGTGGTGTTCTGATTTGGCATTTCCGCTTGTATAAAGAAAACTACGATAGTTGGAAGGTTCTAATTCGCAGCGAATGATCGCGCTCTGAATTTAGACGCACGGTTAAATTTTCATCGCTCCAGCTCGTCTAGAACTCGTTATATTCGCGAAAACAGGTTTTGGGGACTCTGCTTGGAGATTCAAAACCCCGACCAAGTTCAATCGTTCACCCGTGAATATTCAAGACCGCTGGAGTGCATTCATCGATTGTGGTCGTGAAAACAACATCATAGGAAAATGTGCGTGCAGTGAAACCGTGTCAGCTCATCTCAATCGAGACTTTTCGATCAACAGGGACGGTCTCCCGAGCACGAGTGGATTGATATTCTTCAAAGAGCTGCCGCCCGCTCGTAATTAGAAAACAATTATAGGTACAACTATCAAGTTGTTGGGGAAGGGTCTCGTACCAGGTAGCAGTGTTTGTGTGTCAAATTTCTTCGAGACAGCACACGCGAAACTTGTTTATTCGACCTAATAAGACCACTCAGTACTGGAATGATTTCGGCTGTTTTTCCAGTTCTTTTTTCAGCGAAAAAGAAGACCATAGGCTAGCTAGGACATTTATTTTAACCAGGGGAGTGTGATTATGTTCCGAGGAACATTCGATGCGCGTCTCATCGATGTAGCTAATAAAGTTATGAGCAAAAGTTTGTGGTCGGTGATGTCCGAGCAGAGTCCCAAAACCCGTTTTCGCGAATATAACGAGTTCTAGACGAGCTGGAGCGATGAAATTTTAAACGTTTTTCGATATTGCTCACCGCTTCATCATTTGCTACCACACTTTGCTTTTTTGTTCTGAAGCGCTCCCTCGGTTAAAAGGAACGTTCGCTATGCGCGCGAGATTAATTTAATTCATTCATCTCGTGCGGCGCGCGCTCGGCGGAGCGGCTGGTCGTTTGAAGGCTCACCAGAGCGCGAGCAAGACTTCAAAGAGCTGCCGCTCGCTCGTACAACTATCAAATTGTTGGGGAAGGGTCTCGCACCAGGTAGGAGTGTTTGTGTGTCAAATTTCTTCGAGACAGCACACGCAAAAGTTGGGGCCAGTTGTACTCTAGGGGCATGTATACAAAAAGCTCTGTAGGGTTGTGTGGAGTCCCTCTTGCAGCACAGATGTGTATTTGTCCTCACCGTCTCTGGAAAAGACGACCATAACACAGAATGAACGTCCCTCGGAGACAAAAGGCACACTTTTGGTTTGGCGCAGAAACAACGCCTGCATTCAGATTTTGGCCGTCAAGGTAAAACGGACGTAGCTTGAGGGTTGAAGCTGAACAGGTAGCAAGCTAGAAGGTTACTCATGCTTCAGCTGAGCTCATCTTGTGCCTGAAAGTGCACAAGGGGAGAAAATAGAAAGTGTGGGGCCAGTTGTACTGTAGGGGCGTGTCTACAAAAAGCTCTGCAGGAACAAACCTTTTCCCGAGGTGGACAGCAGGGGCCTGAAGACATAAATAAAAAAGAAGTGACACATTTAACGAGTCTTCACTGCGCCAGAAAAACAAGAATCAGCTCATTTCTTTTTGAGACCTCAGAGTTTATTAGGCCAAGAATACAATTTTTCAGACGAGCTGTCTCAATGTAAAAACACACTTCCTTATTAGTACCCTGCCATGAAAATCTCACAGTTCGTATAGTGTTCTTTTTTTTTTACCTAGGAGCTAGCTAGCACGATTTCACACATATGTTGCTCGCAGAGAGTTGTCACAATCGGTGTTTCCCATCCCGCGGTCTTTGATGAAGCACAGGTGAACACACATGTTGCTCGCAGAGAGTTGTCACAATCGGTGTTTCCATTGAAGCGGTCATCCGCAGCTGAAGAAGACTCGGATCAGGAGGCCATTGGTTTCTTGAAACGGAGGGCCAGCCGTGCAACTCGCTCGAGCTGCACAAAAGACAAAACAATCTTTAGCGCCCTACATTTAAAAAGATACGCGAAACGATCTCACGCCAAATATATTTTTTAGGCCAGGCTCGCAGAATTGTGGAATGCCTTTTTCCCCCCTATTATAGTTTGATCGCACACCTCAATTTCAAAATGAACCTTGTCATCTCCTTTCCCGAGGCAGTATTCCATCATTTCGCGGCGGACGCGCTTTAGAGCTCAATTATAGAGTATACACTTTATAGTGAAAGCTTTCTTTGCCGAGCATAGACCTATCAAGAAGCAGTTGGATGAAATATCGGTATTCGACGCGGGTCTTGCTCGCGCTCTGGTGAGCCTTCAAACGACCAGCCGCTCCGCCGAGCGCGCGCCGCACGAGATGAATGAATTAAATTAATCTCGCGCGCATAGCGAACGTTCCTTTTACCCGAGGGAGCGCTTCAGAACAAAAAAGCAAATTGTGGTAGCAAATGATGAAGCGGTGAGCAATATCGAACACGAAAATGACTGCTTTCCTGCGGGAAGTCGCATCAGTGCTCGTACAGTAATCCATCGACTCGATCCGAGGTAAACTACAGTCGTCGGGTCTTCTACGGAACGCGTGCTCACGTTTGACACCAACATCGCGTCTCGGAAACGAAAATTCAGCCTCGGAGGGCCGAACACAGGTTCGGAAATTAGAATTGGCCGCCATGACCATGCCCACGGTGAAAGCGTCGTAGCTTCGCGAAAGCTTTTATTTCACACGTTCAAAGTGGTGTCCATAGAGTCTAGAAAGAACAAGCAACACATCGGTGCCAGCGGTGATGAGATACGACCAGTATTAATGAAGGGAGATCAACGAGAATGCTTCCCTTAATAAATAGTTCAAAATAAAAATGAGTGCCTCCTGGCGGAGGGCAGACACACTAGCCGAGTCGAGTGGTGTGTCTGCCCTCCACCAGGCGGCGCGATCCACTTTCCCGACGTTTTTGTGGCTAGGTGGCGTAAGCTACCGCCGGATCCAAAGGGCTCAGCCGTATTTATCTATCCATCCATCCGCCGTTACCAAGTTGCGCGCGCACACGCTTCTTAGTAACCCGTGGCAACGGTTACTTTTTTTTCCTTCTCTTTGTTTGTCCCTCCCCCCCCCGTTTCTTTCTTTGGCCCGCTAATTGCTCGTTTGTTCTTTTGTCTTTCTCTTTCTTTCTTTCTCTCTCCTCCTCCCTCATCCTCCTCCGCTTTCCTTTGTTCCGAGAGGCCGGCCCCAGTGTGGTTTCGGTTGTGCTTCGGAGCAGTCGCGTAGTCACCCGTGTCCAGCTCCTGCTTTGTTCTTTGTTCCGAAATCGGTCTTCTTCTTCTTCGGACCCCGAACGTCGCCTCACGGTTCCTGCCTTCGTCAAAGGGCCTCCTTTCGTTCGACACATTGGGGTAAGTGTACGTCCATTATACTATCCTTTAATTCGAGTTTTTGATTGCCTCGTTTCTTCCCCTTATTCTGAGACGGCGCCAGGGATCCTCTGGACGCGGACTGAACGAAAAAAAGCGCTTTTATTCAAGATTTCGCTTCTCCGGGATAATATTTGCCGAAATAAAGTTGACTGGGTTTTTGAGCTAAGTTTCAGAGTGCTCAAAGTGTCAGTCTATAAATGCGAATAAAGAATAGCTCCCCACTGCTGCTCCAGAAACGAAGTATATTTTTTCTGCGACTGTTATTTGCTCCGTGCGACGTCGTGTGTTGCCGTCCCCACGTCGCTGCAGATATGGCGCTTTCTAAACTGAAACGTGTCGACATTCCTGCTCTTGTTTAAATCATACGCTGCTATAAAAATCCCTCTCTAACTCAATGACTGCTTGGCCGTGAGGGAAAGCGCGCCCTTGAGTATTAATTAGGCGCGTACAGAAGCTGATTTAATCGCAAACTAAGGCGCTAATTGTTCCCTACCTCTCGTCCGAAGCAGGGACTTGTAGCACGAATTGGTGATTTTTTGTGATTTTTTGAAGGAGCAGGGGAGGCACGTTTAGAGCGAAATTCATGCATTGGCCGTGTGGGAAAGCGCGACTTTGAGTATTAATTAGGCGCGTACAGAAGCTTATTTAATCGTAAAATAAGGCGCTAATTGTTCGCTAACTCTCGCCCGAAGCAGGGACTTGTAGCACGAATTGGTGATTTTTTGTGATTTTTTGAAGCAGCAGGGGAGGCACGTTTAGAGCGAAATTCATGCATTGGCCGTGTGGGAAAGCGCGACTTTGAGTATTAATTAGGCGCGTGCAGAAGCTTATTTAATCGTAAAATAAGGCGCTAATTGTTCGCTAACTCTCGCCCGAAGCAGGGACTTGTAGCACGAATTGGTGATATTTTGTGATTTTTTGAAGCAGCAGGGGAGGCACGTTTAGAGCGAAATTCATGCATTGGCCGTGTGGGAAAGCGCGACTTTGAGTATTAATTAGGCGCGTGCAGAACCTTATTTAATCGTAAAATAAGGCGCTAATTGTTCGCTAACTCTCGCCCGAAGCAGGGACTTGTAGCACGAATTGGTGATATTTTGTGATTTTTTGAAGCAGCAGGGGAGGCACGTTTAGAGCGAAATTCATGCATTGGCCGTGTGGGAAAGCGCGACTTTGAGTATTAATTAGGCGCGTGCAGAAGCTTATTTAATCGTAAAATAAGGCGCTAATTGTTCGCTAACTCTCGCCCGAAGCAGGGACTTGTAGCACGAATTGGTGATTTTTTGTGATTTTTTGAAGCAGCAGGGGAGGCACGTTTAGAGCGAAATTCATGCATTGGCCGTGTGGGAAAGCGCGACTTTGAGTATTAATTAGGCGCGTGCAGAAGCTTATTTAATCGTAAAATAAGGCGCTAATTGTTCGCTAACTCTCGCCCGAAGCAGGGACTTGTAGCACGAATTGGTGATTTTTTGTGATTTTTTGAAGGAGCAGGGGAGGCACGTTTAGAGCGAAATTCATGCATTGGCCGTGTGGGAAAGCGCGACTTTGAGTATTAATTAGGCGCGTGCAGAAGCTTATTTAATCGTAAAATAAGGCGCTAATTGTTCGCTAACTCTCGCCCGAAGCAGGGACTTGTAGCACGAATTGGTGATTTTTTGTGATTTTTTGAAGGAGCAGGGGAGGCACGTTTAGAGCGAAATTCATGCATTGGCCGTGTGGGAAAGCGCGACTTTGAGTATTAATTAGGCGCGTACAGAAGCTTATTTAATCGTAAAATAAGGCGCTAATTGTTCGCTAACTCTCGCCCGAAGCAGGGACTTGTAGCACGAATTGGTGATTTTTTGTGATTTTTTGAAGCAGCAGGGGAGGCACGTTTAGAGCGAAATTCATGCATTGGCCGTGTGGGAAAGCGCGACTTTGAGTATTAATTAGGCGCGTGCAGAAGCTTATTTAATCGTAAAATAAGGCGCTAATTGTTCGCTAACTCTCGCCCGAAGCAGGGACTTGTAGCACGAATTGGTGATTTTTTGTGATTTTTTGAAGGAGCAGGGGAGGCACGTTTAGAGCGAAATTCATGCATTGGCCGTGTGGGAAAGCGCGACTTTGAGTATTAATTAGGCGCGTACAGAAGCTTATTTAATCGTAAAATAAGGCGCTAATTGTTCGCTAACTCTCGCCCGAAGCAGGGACTTGTAGCACGAATTGGTGATTTTTTGTGATTTTTTGAAGCAGCAGGGGAGGCACGTTTAGAGCGAAATTCATGCATTGGCCGTGTGGGAAAGCGCGACTTTGAGTATTAATTAGGCGCGTGCAGAAGCTTATTTAATCGTAAAATAAGGCGCTAATTGTTCGCTAACTCTCGCCCGAAGCAGGGACTTGTAGCACGAATTGGTGATATTTTGTGATTTTTTGAAGCAGCAGGGGAGGCACGTTTAGAGCGAAATTCATGCATTGGCCGTGTGGGAAAGCGCGACTTTGAGTATTAATTAGGCGCGTGCAGAACCTTATTTAATCGTAAAATAAGGCGCTAATTGTTCGCTAACTCTCGCCCGAAGCAGGGACTTGTAGCACGAATTGGTGATATTTTGTGATTTTTTGAAGCAGCAGGGGAGGCACGTTTAGAGCGAAATTCATGCATTGGCCGTGTGGGAAAGCGCGACTTTGAGTATTAATTAGGCGCGTGCAGAAGCTTATTTAATCGTAAAATAAGGCGCTAATTGTTCGCTAACTCTCGCCCGAAGCAGGGACTTGTAGCACGAATTGGTGATTTTTTGTGATTTTTTGAAGCAGCAGGGGAGGCACGTTTAGAGCGAAATTCATGCATTGGCCGTGTGGGAAAGCGCGACTTTGAGTATTAATTAGGCGCGTGCAGAAGCTTATTTAATCGTAAAATAAGGCGCTAATTGTTCGCTAACTCTCGCCCGAAGCAGGGACTTGTAGCACGAATTGGTGATTTTTTGTGATTTTTTGAAGGAGCAGGGGAGGCACGTTTAGAGCGAAATTCATGCATTGGCCGTGTGGGAAAGCGCGACTTTGAGTATTAATTAGGCGCGTGCAGAAGCTTATTTAATCGCAAACTAAGGCTCTTAATGTTCGCTACCTCTCGTCCGAGGCACGCACTTCTAGCACGAATTGGTGATTTTTTAGGATTTTTTGAAGGAACGTTGTCTAACCTGGAAGGCAGATAGTAAACAAACGGGCGCGACGGGATTTCTAGATCGAATTAAACGCACATAGCAGTTATTCATTCGTTGTTCCACGCAAGAAATGCGTGTACATGACGCTGGGAATAAGAGAAATTTTAAAAGCGAATACTTTTTTTTTAATCAATATTTGTTACGCGAAGAAGAGATTTCGAAGCGCGGCCGAGCGCTTTATAGTCCGGACTCCTATTCAAACCACGAGAGAGAGAGATAGAAGCATTCTCAAATACCTTTCCTTGCATGGTGTCTAGCGGTCCAGATGTTATCCAAAGTCCAGAGTAATCCAAAGTTCACCAGGAAAGTGCACACACACACACACGTTCACGGAAGCGTCCACGTTGAGACGGGGCACGGCCGTTTTGAAATCACCCGAGACTGGGGTAGAAGCATCAAATCGTAGAAGGGACAGAAAATAGACATTTTCTGTCCCTTCTACTATTTCAAGCTTCTTCTCTACCCCAGTCTCGGGCTATTTCAACGTTGTTAACATTCACCAGCTCGCCCGCGCACCCTCTTCTCTTGACTCGCAACGAAGCGCACACACAGACGTGGATTTGGGCGGCCGTTTGTGAAGTTGGGCGACTGAGGTAGGGACTAGCGGCAGAGAGAGGATTTCTGGAATAGAAAAGAAAAGTGTTGTCATTTCAACAAAGGGTACAATAGATATTTTTGTTTTTAGATTCGGTCGGTTTTAATTAAAGAGTTGTAATTGTAGGCTCTAGTTGAAAAAGGTCGACACAGAACGTAATAGCACCCTGTATGGTACCGTTACGACGTGCGTCGACATTTTTGCGCGGGTTTTGACCGTTAGGGGTTTGGAGAAGGTATCATCATCATGATCCAGGGTTTCGGTTTGGGTTCTGTGTGTTTTCTCACTCCAGGTCACGTGATGTTTTTGTCGGAGCAAGGATGAGTAACCCTCGCCTCAACGGCGCCTGGCTGTTGCTGTGCGTGTTCTGTCTGGGCCCGGGCTCACTTTCAGAAGGAGCCGAGAACGGAAGAAGGTCGGATTACCGTAACTCGAGAAGGTATTTGCTCATTTCCTTGTTCTTTGCCCAAAGTCGTTGTTTGTGTGAGCGCGTGCGTTTTGCGAGGAGATTATGTTGTGCTCGGCGGTTGGTAGATGGAAATGTTCTTCTCGGAGAGATTCTGCACGCTTTTTCGAGTGTCGGCAAAGAAGGCTTTTAATGGTATATTGATATAGGCGCACATAGGCGGAGCGGCTGGTCGTTTTTTTGAAGGCTCTTTACCAGAGCGCGAGCAAGAATTACCTATGCGTGTTTGATGCAAGTTCTTTTTTTGATAGGTCCATGCTCGGCAAAGATATAAAGTGTATTTTGAAGCGCGTATTCCATCGCGAAATGATGGAATACCAGTGATGTGATAATTGCGCCAAACTGCACCAAGGGGCTAACCTTGCTACATCCTGCTACATTTCACCGAAATATGGCTAATCTGCGCCAAAGAAGCAATTTTGGTCGCCTTTCAATAACGAAACTAAACTGAGAACCGTAATTGTGTAAGCTAGGTCGCACAAGACGCCACCCGACACAAAGTACCCTGTATCAATCGTCTATTTGGTCTTGCATGATTTTTCCCGACGTCTCGCGTTTCGTGTACTCGTCGTCTCAAAAATCTCGTCTCTAGTGTATCGGATGCCAAACATGCCGTCATGCTGTGAAACAAAACCACGTTTTTGCGCGGCGGGAGTTACTTTTTGAGCTTCGTGCGACGTCGTGTGTTGCCGTCCCCACGTCGCTGCAGATATTTCTAAACTGAAACGCGTCGACATTCCTGCTCTTGTTTAAATCATACGCTGCTATAAAAATCCCTCTCTAACTCAATGACTGCTTGGCCAAGTTTTGATTACTTCGGTTTTCCTGGTGGGCTTTCTTTCGAGGGGGACCCCGGTACGTGAAAAATGTGCCGCGAAAGAAAGTTGGTGAAGAGAAGTGAGCTAAAGCAAAGAAGGCAATGTCTGAACCCGCACAGCGTGCATGGGCGACCGTTGGAGCCGACTTCTTGCACGAATTCTTTTGTTCTTTTCACGCGAAACACGGAATCGAGTTTTTTTCCCCTCATTCCTGCTTGTAGGTTTCACTGACGATGTTTCCCGGATGGGAGACGAAACGCTTGATTAAATTGTTAATCTTGTTGAGTAAAGTCGGAGCAGTTTTTTTTTTATCAAACACGGAATCGGCGGCGGCGCGGAGCTAGGAAGCCGGCCTCTACGAACTCAAACGTTTCATCACTCTCTGACGCACGGAAGAAAAGAAAAAAAGATATGTGTATGGCGTAAGAACGTTCGGTGCATCTTTAATGTAGGGCGCTAAAGATTGTCTTTTTGTGCAGCGCAAGAGCGAGTTGCACGGCTGGCCCTCCGTTTCAAGTGACCTCCTTCAGCTGCGGATGACCTGTGCTTAATCAAGACCGCTTGAATGGCAACTGAGAACTTGCTCCAAGCAAAAAGTGTTTTTATGAAATCGTGTTAGCTCGTGCGAATTCACTGAATAGGAACAAGTGTGTTTTCATCGAGACAGCTCGTCCGGAAACTTGCATTGTCGGCCTAATAAAGTTTGACGTCAAGCCTAATAAAACGTGAGGTTAAAACGGAGAAATCTGTTGTTTTGTGTTTTGCTGGTGAGGACGAAGACCCTGCTGTGCACACCTGCGGAAACGAAGTAAGTCCCTTATCAGTTTGTTCAGAGATTTGATTTTTTCCCGTGGTAATCGTGAAAAAAAAAAAAAAAAAAAAAAAAGCGCGAGGACATAAATTCTTCTTTCTTATGTTTGAGCTTATTGCAAGACGCTATGAGCGGCGTTCTGTTATATCAATACATAGCCTTTGAACTTGTGTTTTTTCTTCTTTCTTTTTGTGATCTCCAGTGTACCAGATTTGTCGGTTTACTGTTATTTTTTTGTTCCTTCTCGTCGCACCCTGCTTGGGGATTGGAAATGGCCTGCAGTGTAAATGAATAAAAACCAAATATAAAAAAAAAAGAATTTAAATACTTCCCGACGCCATAGGGTCTTGATCTGCTTACAAATGCATTTAAATACTCTTTTCCCAGAACCATAACAGAATGAAACAGCCTACCTCATCGCAGATTTGTATCTGACAATGTTTTGCAGTCGATGGAGCGTTTGTTTGATGTGTAACCCTTTGCATGGTGTTTTAATTTTCCTCTTGCCCACTACTTCCACTCCTCCCAACTTTGTTGTGAGCTATTACATTACAATTTTCCCCTGTTCCGCTCTCCCATTTTACGGATTACCTGGTGTTGCGTTTTTAATATAATATAACAATCTGAGGTTAAACGGACAAAGAGGCCCCTGCTGTGCACACCTGCGGAAACGAAGTAAGTACCTTATCAGTGTTATTCAGAAATTTGATTGTTTCCAATGGTAATCGTGAAAAAAAAAAAAAGAAATGTGTTTTTTTATGTGTGTGCTCGCCCAAAAGCGAGCACATACATTCTTTTAATGTTCTCTGTTGCGCTTATTGCAAGACGCTGTCAGCGGCGTTGTATTATCTATACAGCCTTTGAACTTGCGTTTTCTCTTCTTTTTTTGTATCTCTGTACTTTGTATTCAAGTATATCAATCCACAAGTGCTAGCTGGGTCATTTATTTTAACCAGGCGAGTGGGATGTTCCGAGGAACATTATAGGCGCGTCTCATCGATGTAGCTAATCTAATAAGAAAGTGTTGATTAAAAAGTTTACGTGTAAGGCTTCATTCTGTGGTGTTGTGATTTGGCATATCCTCGTATAAAGAAAACTACGATAGTTGGAAGGTTCTAATTCGCAGCGAATGATCGCGCTCTGAATTTAGACGCACTGTTAAATTTTCATCGCTCCAGCTCGTCTAGAACTCGTTATACTCGCGAAAACAGGTTTTTGGGACTCTGCTTGGAGATTAAAAACCCCGACCAAGTTCAATCGTTCACCCGTGAATATTCAAGACCGCTGGAGTGCATTCATCGATCGTGGTCGTGAAAACAACATCGTAGGAAAATGTGTGTGCAGTGAAACCGTGTCAGCTCATCTCAATCGAGACTTTTCGATCAACAGGGACGGTCTCCCGAGCACGAGTGGATTGATATTCTTCAAAGAGCTGCCGCCCCCGCTCGTAATTAGAAAACAATTATAGGTACAACTATCAAATTGTTGGGGAAGGGTCTCGCACCAGGTAGGACTGTTTGTGTGTCAAATTTCTTCGAGATAGCAAACGCAAAAGTTGTTTTATCGACCTATTAAAACCGCTCGGAGAACTCGGCTGATTTCTGGTGTTTTTTCTGTTTTTTTTTTTTTTTTTACGTGTTTTTTTTGTAGTGTTAATTCTAAAAGAGAGATGCCGTAAATATCGCCCAATACCTCAACAAAAAACAAAAGTCCGAAGAAAAAAAAAAAAAAAAATTCTCTCGGGGGATTGAACTAAGATCCTGCTGTGTACGAAGCGCACATCTTACCCACTGAGCTAATCCACAGCTGGGAATAGGCGTGTTTACAATCCGTTTTATACGAGACCCAATAGGCGACTACTGCCGGCACTTGTTCCCCCCCCCCCCCCCCGGTTATTCTGCCGGCTGCCGGCAGAATAGACACTTCCTTCATTAATACTGGTCGTATCTCATCGCCGCTAGCACCGATGTGTTCCTTGTTCTGTCTAGACTCTATGGACACCACTTTGAACGAGTGAAATAAAAGCTTTCGCGAAGCTACGACGCTTTTACCGTGGGCATGGTCATGGCGGCCAATTCTAATTTCCGAACCTGTGTTCGGACCTCCGAGGCTGAATTTTCGTTTCCGAGCCGCGATGTTGGTGTCAAACGTGAGCACGCGTTCCGTAGAAGACCCGACGACTGTAGTTTGCCTCGGATCGAGTCGATAGTTTACTGTAGGAGCACTGATGCGACTTCCCGCACGAAAGCAGTCATTTTCAGGTTCGATATTGCTCACCGCTTCATCATTTGCTACCACAATTTGCTTTTTTCTTCTGAAGCGCTCCCTCGGGTAAAAGGAACGTTCGCTATGCGCGCGAGATTATTTTAATTCATTCATCTCGTGCGGCGCGCGCTCGGCGGAGCGGCTGGTCGTTTGAAGGCTCACCAGAGCGCGAGCAAGACTTCAAAGAGCTGCCGCTCGCTCGTAATTAGAAAACCATTATAGGTACGTACAACTATCAAATTGTTGGGGAAAGGTCTCGCACCAGGTAGGACTGTTTGTGTGTCAAAAGGGTACTAATAAGGAAGTGTGTTTTTACATTGAGACAGCTCGTCTGAAAAATTGTATTCTTGGCCTAATAAAGACTGAGGTCTCAAAAAGAAATGAGCTGATTCTTGTTTTTCTGGCGCAGTGAAGACTCGTTAAATGTGTCACTTCTTTTTTATTTATGTCTTCAGGCCCCTGCTGTCCACCTCGGGAAAAGGTTTGTTCCTGCAGAGCTTTTTGTATACATGCCCCTAGAGTACAACTGGCCCCACACTCTTCATTTTCCCCCCTTGTGCTTTTTCTGGTGCAAGATGAGCTCGACTGAAGCATGAGTAACCTTCTAGCTTGCTACCTGTTCAGTTTGAACCCTCAAGCTAAGTCCGTTTTCACTTGACGGCCAACATCTGAACGCAGGCGCTGTTTCTACCTCGAAGCAAAACTACGCCCTTTGCCTCAGTTTCACGTCCATTCTTTTGTTAGGGTGGTCTTTCCCAGAGACGGTGAGGACAAATACAGGTCTGCGCCGCAAGAGGGACTCCACAAATCACTTTTGAGCTTTTTCTAGACATGCCGCCACAGTACAACCGCTCCCACACTCCTATATTCCCCCCTTGTGCTTTTTCTGGTGCAGGATGAGCTCGACTGAAGCATGCGTAACCTTCTAGGTTGCTATCTGAGCAGTTTGAACCCTCAAGCTACGTCCCTTTTCCCTTGACGGCCAAAATTTGAACGCAGGCATGGTTACTGCGGGATACCAAAAGTCTGCCTTTTGTCTCCGAGGGACGTTCATTCTGTGTTATGGTCGTCTTTTCCAGAGACGGTGAGGACAAATACACATATGTGCTGCAAGAGGGCCTCCACACAACCCTACAGAGCTTTTTGTAGACATGCCCCTACAGTACAACTGGCCCGACACTTTCTATTTTGTCCCCTTCTGCACTTTCTGGCGCAAGATGAGCTAAAGTGAAGCACGAGTAACCTTCTAGGTTGCTATCTGTTCAGTTTGAACCCTCAAGCTACGTCCCTTTTCCCTTGACGGCCAAAATTTGAACGCAGGCATGGTTACTGCGGAATACAAAAAGTCTGCCTTTTGTCTCCGAGGGACGTTCATTCTCTGTTATGGTCGTCTTTTCCAGAGACGGTGAGGACAAATACACATCTGTGCTGCAAGAGGGCCTCCACACAACCCTACAGAGCTTTTTGTAGACATCTAGAATAATTAATCATCTTCATAAATACCGACTAATTTCTGCAAACCAATATGGATTTCAGAGAGGTAAATCCACTGAGTCAGCTTTACTTAACATTCGAGGAAAACTTATCAGCAATATAGAAAATCAATCCTACACTATAGGCATCTTCGTAGATTTCAATAAAGCTTTTGACTCTATCAAGCATAATATTCTCTTTGATAAACTGCCACACTACGGAATTAGAGGCATTTCACTTAAACTATTGCGCAGTTATCTGACAAATCGTAGCCAGTTTGTGGTAGCTAATAGTATAGAATCGGACACTGAACATATAAAATTTGGTGTTCCGCAAGGATCAATATTAGGACCTATACTATTCCTTCTTTATATCAATGACATTGTTGCTATCCCCCATACGCCAGACATAGTACTTTACGCCGATGACACGAGTGTTTTTTTTTCATCCAGGGACCTATCATCTCTTATTCCTGTCACAAACGCATGGCTCAAAAACTTATCGAAGTGGCTTGATGCGAATCAGCTGCTTCTAAATGTTAACAAAACAAAATATATTGTTTTTTCCTCAATTAACAGACCAGTTAACCTTACTACCGAAATAGTATTCCAGTCACGGTCACTAGAAAGGGTTACCGAATACAAATTCTTAGGCATACATTTTCATGAAAACCTTCGCTGGACATGTCATGTGAATTTTGTGAAGCGTGACATCGCACAGTCTATTGGCATGCTGAATAGATTTCGTGCCTTATTACCAATGTGGCTAAAACGTCAGCTCTATTTCACTACTGTTCATTCTCGACTGCACTATTGTTTACTTGTCTGGGGGGTTACATCTAAATGTAATATGACTAGTTTGTACTTAATGCAGAAAAAAGTATACGATTTATTGAAAACCTATCAAGCCGCGATCATACATTCCAATACTTTGAGAAACATCGTATCCTGAATATTGAGGCACTGTATAATCAACGATTGTCTGAGGTTATATTCTCCCAAGTTAAAACTGACCGTGAATTATTCCTTTCTACATATACGAATACTGATACACACTACAATTTTAGAAATACAAACTTTATAAAAATCAGAACCAGAACAAATTACGGTACGCAATTACTATCTTGGCAGATTCCCAATCTTCTCAACCTCCACCCTGGCTTGATCGATATAATCGATCATAATTCAAACCTCTTGACTTTCAGAAAAAAATCAAAAACAATATTTTTTACTTTCCGCATAATACTGTGGTCTTCTAAATTATGTGTACAGATGTAATTGTAGTAATGTAGTTCATATATTTTTGTTGCATGTTGCGAATTATTTATTTTTCATTGCAAGAGCGTATGTAGTGTAGTGAACTAGTTACTGCGTATTTTTTGTTTTTGTTTATGGTTAACTATAGCACTCTACCACTAGTCTGCCTGCTGCATCTGCTGCATCTGCTGCAAGTGTAGTCTGGTGCTAGGGGCCTGGTCAGGTGACTTACTGTCACCTTTTGCCTCAGCACCATGACAATCCTGTATTGTCAAAAGTTCCAATAAACAAACAAACAAACAAACATGCCCCTACAGTACAACTGGCCCGACACTTTCTATTTCGTCCCCTTGTGCACTTTCTGGCGCAAGATGAGCTAAACTGAAGCACGAGTAACCTTCTAGCTTGCTACCTGTTCAGTTGGAACCCTCAAGCTACGTCCCTTTTCCCTTGACGGCCAAAATTTGAACGCAGGCATGGTTACTGCGGAATACCAAAAGTCTGCCTTTTGTCTCCGAGGGACGTCCACTTTGCACAGCCAGGATAACGCTGTCCGCAGTCGTGCTGGGACGTCCTTGCTACGGCTTGGCCGACACATTTGTTTTCTCGGCTTCCGTACTTTCCCCACGTCGGCTTGTTTCAAGTCCAGCTACAGCATTCTTGTCGAATGGTACCTGTGAATTCTGAAGGCTTGATGTCGACCTGTATTCTCTGCACAGCCCCCTACGGGGTTCTGCAGAAACCCCCGTCTTAGTAAATCACGTAGGTTTTCAATGAAGTGTGTCTCCACATCTTACGGGGGTGGGCAAGCAACACTGAGGACACAGTCTTCTTGTCTGCAGTGCCTCTTTATTCTCAGACACTACAAAACCCCACGCCACTGTTCAAAGGCTCGAAAAATCAGGACTACCTTCAGCTTTTGCGTTCGTACATAAACTTTGACACCAGCTGTGTTAACCAACCTGGGCTCGTTCATTACAGGAGGAAAGCAAGCACTCGTATCAAAAATGAATCGTCGCTCTAGCACTCTTCGTTTCCTAGACATGAGCAGTACATAAAAAACAGCCGACTCTCTTATTAGGCCAACATTAATGTGCTTTTCTGGTTCAATTATGAAATAATCGCAATAGAACCATTTGTATTTACTGTGCAGGCCGTTTCTTTAATGCAACTTCTCAATTACCTAAAAGAAATGGTAATCTGAAGAGTCATCTTTTTTCACTAAAAAAAAACAACAAAACAAACAGAAAAAACACCAGAAATGAGCCGAGTTCTCCGAGCGGTTTTATTAGGTCGATAAAACAACTTTTGCGTTTGCTATCTCGAAGAAATTTGACACACAAACACTCCTACCTGGTGCGACACCCTTTCCCGACAATTGGATAGCTTAATGGTTTTCTAATTCCGAGCGAGCGGCAGCTCTTTGAAGTATATCCATCCACTTGTGCTCGGGACACCCTCCCTGTTGATCGATGAGTCTCGATTGAGATGAGCTGACACGGTTTCACTGCACACACATGTTCCTATGATGTTGTTTTCACGACCACAATCGATGAATGCACTCCAGCGGTCTTGAATATCCACAGGCGAACGATTGAACTTGGTCGGGCTTGTTAATTTCCGAGCAGAGTCCCAAAACCTGTTTTCGCGAATATAACGAGTTCTAGACTAGCTGGAGCGATGAAATTTTAACAGTGCGTCTAAATTCAGAGCGCGATCATTCGCTGCGAATTAGAACTTTCTAGCTATCGTAGTTTTCTTTATACGAGCATAGGTGAAATCAAAACATCGTACAGTGAAAGCCTTACTTTCACGTAAACTTCTGTTGATAACTTTCTTTTTAGAATACCTACATCGATGAGACGCGCCTCGAATGTTCCTCGGAACATAATCTTACTCCCTGGTTAAAATAAATGTCCTAGCTAGCCTACTTTCCGAGCTTCGTGCGATTGAATCACCTCCGGTTGCGAGCAAAACACGCGGCAGCCATTTGCTTTTTTTTGCAAAAACCAAACCAGAACCACGAATGGGCGGTAAATTTCTAAATACTTGACCTAAATAATTTAAACTTGTTGTGGAACACGGGTCTCGACGACATCGTTTTCAAAAATAAGACGATTCCCGTAATTCTAAGTTTGGTTTTATTAAACCAGGGCTGTGTTTCAAATCTCACCCTAATAAACCCGAGTTACTCGGGCGGATCGTGTCACGTGACAGCAGAAATGAAAGAACGCTGGACGCAGGCAGGTTTCAAAACGCCAGGTGTACAGAAGCTTTACCTCGCAGTATGATTTCGTTAATTTTAAAACACGGCCAGGAATGAATTTTTTTATGAGTGAATAGATAGATGACCCGTTTCGAATGAATGGATCCATGAGTGCGGCTGAGCAATTCCGACCGGTCGGTAAATCCCGCCACCTGGTGCCTTTTGTTTTACCATTGAAAATATTGAATTTCTGAAATCTATATTACGACCTTCAATTTACGATATCAAATGGGGGACACTTGTTCCCAGCCGCCCCTGGACTGGACAGAGACCGATTTCTTTTCTTGTGTGATGCGAGTTTCGCGAAATAAACGGCGTTTGAAAGTTTTCACATCGAAACCAGCCATTCGCTTTCCTCACTTTAGGCACCGATCCTTTCTTCGATCTCGCTTCATTAATACTGGTCGTATCTCGTCACCGCTAGCACCGATGCGTTCCTTGGTCTTTCTAGACTCTACGGACACCACTTTGAACGTGTGTAATAAAAGGTTTCGCGATGCTACGACGCTTTTACCGTGGGCATGGTCATGGCGGCCAATTGTACTTTCCGAGCCTGTGTTCGGACCTCCGAGGCTGAATTTTCGTTTCCGAGCCGCGATGTTGGTGTCAAACGTGAGCACGCGTTCCGTAGAAGACCCGACGACTGTAGTTTGCCTCGATCGAGTCGATAGTTTACTGTAGGAGCACTGATGCGACTTCCCGCACGAAAGCAGTCATTTTCGTGTTCGATATTGCTCACGGCTTCATCATTTGCTACCACAATTTGCTTTTTTGTTCTGAAGCGCTCCCTCGGGTAAAAGGAACGTTCGCTATGCGCGCGCGATTATTTTAATTCATTCATCTCGTGCGGCGCGCGCCTTCGCCGGAGCGGCTGGTCCTTTGAAGGCTCACCAGAGCGCGAGCAAGACTTCAAAGAGCTGCCGCTCGCTCGTAATTAGAAAACCATTATAGGTACGTACAACTATCAAATTGTTGGGGAAGGGTCTCGCACCAGGTAGGACTGTTTGTGTGTCAAATTTCTTCGAGATAGCAAACGCAAAAGTTGTTTTATCGTAAAACCGCTCGGAGAACTCGGCTGATTTCTGGTGTTTTTTCTGTTTTTTTTTTTTTTTGCGCGTTCTTTTTGTAGTGTTAATTCTAAAAGAGGGATGCCGTAAGTATCGCCTAATACCTCAACAAAAAACAAAAGTCCGAAGAAAAAAAAAAAACAAATTTTCTCGGGGGATTGAACTAAGATCCTGCTGTGTACGAAGCGCACATCTTACCCACTGAGCTAATCCACAGCTCGGAATAGGCGTGTTTACAATCCGTTTTATACGAGACCCAATAGGCGACTACTGCCGGCACTTTTTCCCCCTCCGGTTATTCTGCCGGCTGCCGGCAGAATAGACACTTCCTTCATTAATACTGGTCGTATCTCATCGCCGCTAGCACCGATGTGTTCCTTGTTCTTTCTAGACTCTATGGACACCACTTTGAACGTGTGAAATAAAAGCTTTCGCGAAGCTACGACGCTTTTACCGTGGGCATGGTCATGGCGGCCAATTCTAATTTCCGAACCTGTGTTCGGACCTCCGAGGCTGAATTTTCGTTTCCGAGAGGCGATGTTGGTGTCAAACGTGAGCAGGCGTTTCGTAGAAGACCCGACGACTGTAGTTTGCCTCTGATCGAGTCGATAGGTTACTGTACGAGCACTGATGCGACTTCCCGCACGAAAGCAGTCATTTTCAGGTTCGATATTGCTCACCGCTTCATCATTTGCTACCACAATTTGCTTTTTTCTTCTGAAGCGCTCCCTCGGGTAAAAGGAACGTTCGCTATGCGCGCGAGATTATTTTAATTCATTCATCTCGTGCGGCGCGCGCTCGGCGGAGCGGCTGGTCGTTTGAAGGCTCACCAGAGCGCGAGCAAGACTTCAAAGAGCTGCCGCTCGCTCGTAATTAGAAAACCATTATAGGTACGTACAACTATCAAATTGTTGGGGAAGGGTCTCGCACCAGGTAGTACTGTTTGTGTGTCAAAAGGGTACTAATAAGGAAGTGTGTTTTTACATTGAGACAGCTCGTCTGAAAAATTGTATTCTTGGCCTAATAAAGACTGAGGTCTCAAAAAGAAATGAGCTGATTCTTGTTTTTCTGGCGCAGTGAAGACTCGTTAAATGTGTCACTTCTTTTTTATTTATGTCTTCAGGCCCCTGCTGTCCACCTCGGGAAAAGGTTTGTTCCTGCAGAGCTTTTTGTATACATGCCCCTAGAGTACAACTGGCCCCACACTCTTTATTTTCCCCCCTTGTGCTTTTTCTGGTGCAAGATGAGCTCGACTGAAGCATGAGTAACCTTCTAGCTTGCTACCTGTTCAGTTTGAACCCTCAAGCTAAGTCCGTTTTCACTTGACGGCCAACATCTGAACGCAGGCGCTGTTTCTACCTCGAAGCAAAACTACGCCCTTTGCCTCAGTTTCACGTCCATTCTTTTGTTAGGGTGGTCTTTCCCAGAGACGGTGAGGACAAATACAGGTCTGCGCCGCAAGAGGGACTCCACAAATCACTTTTGAGCTTTTTCTAGACATGCCGCCACAGTACAACCGCTCCCACACTCCTATATTCCCCCCTTGTGCTTTTTCTGGTGCAGGATGAGCTCGACTGAAGCATGCGTAACCTTCTAGGTTGCTATCTGAGCAGTTTGAACCCTCAAGCTACGTCCCTTTTCCCTTGACGGCCAAAATTTGAACGCAGGCATGGTTACTGCGGGATACCAAAAGTCTGCCTTTTGTCTCCGAGGGACGTTCATTCTGTGTTATGGTCGTCTTTTCCAGAGACGGTGAGGACAAATACACATATGTGCTGCAAGAGGGCCTCCACACAACCCTACAGAGCTTTTTGTAGACATGCCCCTACAGTACAACTGGCCCGACACTTTCTATTTTGTCCCCTTCTGCACTTTCTGGCGCAAGATGAGCTAAAGTGAAGCACGAGTAACCTTCTAGGTTGCTATCTGTTCAGTTTGAACCCTCAAGCTACGTCCCTTTTCCCTTGACGGCCAAAATTTGAACGCAGGCATGGTTACTGCGGAATACAAAAAGTCTGCCTTTTGTCTCCGAGGGACGTTCATTCTGTGTTATGGTCGTCTTTTCCAGAGACGGTGAGGACAAATACACATCTGTGCTGCAAGAGGGCCTCCACACAACCCTACAGAGCTTTTTGTAGACATCTAGAATAATTAATCATCTTCATAAATACCGACTAATTTCTGCAAACCAATATGGATTTCAGAGAGGTAAATCCACTGAGTCAGCTTTACTTAACATTCGAGGAAAACTTATCAGCAATATAGAAAATCAATCCTACACTATAGGCATCTTCGTAGATTTCAATAAAGCTTTTGACTCTATCAAGCATAATATTCTCTTTGATAAACTGCCACACTACGGAATTAGAGGCATTTCACTTAAACTATTGCGCAGTTATCTGACAAATCGTAGCCAGTTTGTGGTAGCTAATAGTATAGAATCGGACACTGAACATATAAAATTTGGTGTTCCGCAAGGATCAATATTAGGACCTATACTATTCCTTCTTTATATCCATGACATTGTTGCTATCCCCCATACGCCAGACATAGTACTTTACGCCGATGACACGAGTGTTTTTTTTTCATCCAGGGACCTATCATCTCTTATTCCTGTCACAAACGCATGGCTCAAAAACTTATCGAAGTGGCTTGATGCGAATCAGCTGCTTCTAAATGTTAACAAAACAAAATATATTGTTTTTTCCTCAATTAACAGACCAGTTAACCTTACTACCGAAATAGTATTCCAGTCACGGTCACTAGAAAGGGTTACCGAATACAAATTCTTAGGCATACATTTTCATGAAAACCTTCGCTGGACATGTCATGTGAATTTTGTGAAGCGTGACATCGCACAGTCTATTGGCATGCTGAATAGATTTCGTGCCTTATTACCAATGTGGCTAAAACGTCAGCTCTATTTCACTACTGTTCATTCTCGACTGCACTATTGTTTACTTGTCTGGGGGGTTACATCTAAATGTAATATGACTAGTTTGTACTTAATGCAGAAAAAAGTATACGATTTATTGAAAACCTATCAAGCCGCGATCATACATTCCAATACTTTGAGAAACATCGTATCCTGAATATTGAGGCACTGTATAATCAACGATTGTCTGAGGTTATATTCTCCCAAGTTAAAACTGACCGTGAATTATTCCTTTCTACATATACGAATACTGATACACACTACAATTTTAGAAATACAAACTTTATAAAAATCAGAACCAGAACAAATTACGGTACGCAATTACTATCTTGGCAGATTCCCAATCTTCTCAACCTCCACCCTGGCTTGATCGATATAATCGATCATAATTCAAACCTCTTGACTTTCAGAAAAAAATCAAAAACAATATTTTTTACTTTCCGCATAATACTGTGGTCTTCTAAATTATGTGTACAGATGTAATTGTAGTAATGTAGTTCATATATTTTTGTTGCATGTTGCGAATTATTTATTTTTCATTGCAAGAGCGTATGTAGTGTAGTGATCTAGTTACTGCGTATTTTTTGTTTTTGTTTATGGTTAACTATAGCACTCTACCACTAGTCTGCCTGCTGCATCTGCTGCATCTGCTGCAAGTGTAGTCTGGTGCTAGGGGCCTGGTCAGGTGACTTACTGTCACCTTTTGCCTCAGCACCATGACAATCCTGTATTGTCAAAAGTTCCAATAAACAAACAAACAAACAAACATGCCCCTACAGTACAACTGGCCCGACACTTTCTATTTCGTCCCCTTGTGCACTTTCTGGCGCAAGATGAGCTAAACTGAAGCACGAGTAACCTTCTAGCTTGCTACCTGTTCAGTTGGAACCCTCAAGCTACGTCCCTTTTCCCTTGACGGCCAAAATTTGAACGCAGGCATGGTTACTGCGGAATACCAAAAGTCTGCCTTTTGTCTCCGAGGGACGTCCACTTTGCACAGCCAGGATAACGCTGTCCGTAGTCGTGCTGGGACGTCCTTGCTACGGCTTGGCCGACACATTTGTTTTCTCGGCTTCTGTACTTTCCCCACGTCGGCTTGTTTCAAGTCCAGCTACAGCATTCTTGTCGAATGGTACCTGTGAATTCTGAAGGCTTGATGTCGACCTGTATTCTCTGCACAGCCCCCTACGGGGTTCTGCAGAAACCCCCGTCTTAGTAAATCACGTAGGTTTTCAATGAAGTGTGTCTCCACATCTTACGGGGGTGGGCAAGCAACACCGAGGACACAGTCTTCTTGTCTGCAGTGCCTCTTTATTCTCAGACACTACAAAACCCCACGCCACTGTTCAAAGGCTCGAAAAATCAGGACTACCTTCAGCTTTTGCGTTCGTACATAAACTTTGACACCAGCTGTGTTAACCAACCTGGGCTCGTTCATTACAGGAGGAAAGCAAGCACTCGTATCAAAAATGAATCGTCGCTCTAGCACTCTTCGTTTCCTAGACATGAGCAGTACATAAAAAACAGCCGACTCTCTTATTAGGCCAACATTAATGTGCTTTTCTGGTTCAATTATGAAATAATCGCAATAGAACCATTTGTATTTACTGTGCAGGCCGTTTCTTTAATGCAACTTCTCAATTACCTAAAAGAAATGGTAATCTGAAGAGTCATCTTTTTTCACTAAAAAAAAACAACAAAAAAAACCAGAAAAAACACCAGAAATGAGCCGAGTTCTCCGAGCGGTTTTATTAGATCGATAAAACAACTTTTGCGTTTGCTATCTCGAAGAAATTTGACACACAAACACTCCTACCTGGTGCGACACCCTTTCCCGACAATTGGATAGCTTAATGGTTTTCTAATTCCGAGCGAGCGGCAGCTCTTTGAAGTATATCCATCCACTTGTGCTCGGGACACCCTCCCTGTTGATCGATGAGTCTCGATTGAGATGAGCTGACACGGTTTCACTGCACACACATGTTCCTATGATGTTGTTTTCACGACCACAATCGATGAATGCACTCCAGCGGTCTTGAATATCCACAGGCGAACGATTGAACTTGGTCGGGCTTGTTAATTTCCGAGCAGAGTCCCAAAACCTGTTTTCGCGAATATAACGAGTTCTATACTAGCTGGAGCGATGAAATTTTAACAGTGCGTCTAAATTCAGAGCGCGATCATTCGCTGCGAATTAGAACTTTCTAGCTATCGTAGTTTTCTTTATACGAGCATAGGTGAAATCAAAACATCGTACAGTGAAAGCCTTACTTTCACGTAAACTTCTGTTGATAACTTTTTTTTTAGAATACCTACATCGATGAGACGCGCCTCGAATGTTCCTCGGAACATAATCTTACTCCCTGGTTAAAATAAATGTCCTAGCTAGCCTACTTTCCGAGCTTCGTGCGATTGAATCACCTCCGGTTGCGAGCAACACACGCGGCAGCCATTTGCTTTTTTTTGCAAAAACCAAACCAGAACCACGAATGGGCGGTAAATTTCTAAATACTTGACCTAAATAATTTAAACTTGTTGTGGAACACGGGTCTCGACGACATCGTTTTCAAAAATAAGACGATTCCCGTAATTCTAAGTTTGGTTTTATTAAACCAGGGCTGTGTTTCAAATCTCACCCTAATAAACCCGAGTTACTCGGGCGGATCGTGTCACGTGACAGCAGAAATGAAAGAACGCTGGACGCAGGCAGGTTTCAAAACGCCAGGTGTACAGAAGCTTTACCTCGCAGTATGATTTCGTTAATTTTAAAACACGGCCAGGAATGAATTTTTTTATGAATGAATAGATAGATGACCCGTTTCGAATGAATGGATCCATGAGTGCGGCTGAGCAATTCCGACCGGTCGGTAAATCCCGCCACCTGGTGCCTTTTGTTTTACCATTGAAAATATTGAATTTCTGAAATCTATATTACTACCTTCAATTTACGATATCAAATGGGGGACACTTGTTCCCAGCCGCCCCTGGACTGGACAGAGACCGATTTCTTTTCTTGTGTGATGCGAGTTTCGCGAAATAAACGGCGTTTGAAAGTTTTCACATCGAAGCCAGCCATTCGCTTTCCTCACTTTAGGCACCGATCCTTTCTTCGATCTCGCTTCATTAATACTGGTCGTATCTCGTCACCGCTAGCACCGATGCGTTCCTTGGTCTTTCTAGACTCTACGGACACCACTTTGAACGTGTGTAATAAAAGGTTTCGCGATGCTACGACGCTTTTACCGTGGGCATGGTCATGGCGGCCAATTGTACTTTCCGAGCCTGTGTTCGGACCTCCGAGGCTGAATTTTCGTTTCCGAGCCGCGATGTTGGTGTCAAACGTGAGCACGCGTTCCGTAGAAGACCCGACGACTGTAGTTTGCCTCGGATCGAGTCGATAGTTTACTGTAGGAGCACTGATGCGACTTCCCGCACGAAAGCAGTCATTTTCGTGTTCGATATTGCTCACGGCTTCATCATTTGCTACCACAATTTGCTTTTTTGTTCTGAAGCGCTCCCTCGGGTAAAAGGAACGTTCGCTATGCGCGCGCGATTATTTTAATTCATTCATCTCGTGCGGCGCGCGCCTTCGCCGGAGCGGCTGGTCCTTTGAAGGCTCACCAGAGCGCGAGCAAGACTTCAAAGAGCTGCCGCTCGCTCGTAATTAGAAAACCATTATAGGTACGTACAACTATCAAATTGTTGGGGAAGGGTCTCGCACCAGGTAGGACTGTTTGTGTGTCAAATTTCTTCGAGATAGCAAACGCAAAAGTTGTTTTATCGTAAAACCGCTCGGAGAACTCGGCTGATTTCTGGTGTTTTTTCTGTTTTTTTTTTTTTTGCGCGTTCTTTTTGTAGTGTTAATTCTAAAAGAGGGATGCCGTAAGTATCGCCTAATACCTCAACAAAAAACAAAAGTCCGAAGAAAAAAAAAAAACAAATTTTCTCGGGGGATTGAACTAAGATCCTGCTGTGTACGAAGCGCACATCTTACCCACTGAGCTTATCCAAAGCTCGGAATAGGCGTGTTTACAATCCGTTTTATACGAGACCCAATAGGCGACTACTACCGGCACTTTTTCCCCCTCCGGTTATTCTGCCGGCTGCCGGCAGAATAGACACTTCCTTCATTAATACTGGTCGTATCTCATCGCCGCTAGCACCGATGTGTTCCTTGTTCTTTCTAGACTCTATGGACACCAATTTGAACGTGTGAAATAAAAGCTTTCGCGAAGCTACGACGCTTTTACCGTGGGCATGGTCATGGCGGCCAATTCTAATTTCCGAACCTGTGTTCGGACCTCCGAGGCTGAATTTTCGTTTCCGAGACGCGATGTTGGTGTCAAACGTGAGCAGGCGTTTCGTAGAAGACCCGACGACTGTAGTTTGCCTCTGATCGAGTCGATAGGTTACTGTACGAGCACTGATGCGACTTCCCGCACGAAAGCAGTCATTTTCAGGTTCGATATTGCTCACCGCTTCATCATTTGCTACCACAATTTGCTTTTTTCTTCTGAAGCGCTCCCTCGGGTAAAAGGAACGTTCGCTATGCGCGCGAGATTATTTTAATTCATTCATCTCGTGCGGCGCGCGCTCGGCGGAGCGGCTGGTCGTTTGAAGGCTCACCAGAGCGCGAGCAAGACTTCAAAGAGCTGCCGCTCGCTCGTAATTAGAAAACCATTATAGGTACGTACAACTATCAAATTGTTGGGGAAGGGTCTCGCACCAGGTAGTACTGTTTGTGTGTCAAAAGGGTACCAATAAGGAAGTGTGTTTTTACATTGAGACAGCTCGTCTGAAAAATTGTATTCTTGGCCTAATAAAGACTGAGGTCTCAAAAAGAAATGAGCTGATTCTTGTTTTTCTGGCGCAGTGAAGACTCGTTAAATGTGTCACTTCTTTTTTATTTATGTCTTCAGGCCCCTGCTGTCCACCTCGGGAAAAGGTTTGTTCCTGCAGAGCTTTTTGTATACATGCCCCTAGAGTACAACTGGCCCCACACTCTTTATTTTCCCCCCTTGTGCTTTTTCTGGTGCAAGATGAGCTCGACTGAAGCATGAGTAACCTTCTAGCTTGCTACCTGTTCAGTTTGAACCCTCAAGCTAAGTCCGTTTTCACTTGACGGCCAACATCTGAACGCAGGCGCTGTTTCTACCTCGAAGCAAAACTACGCCCTTTGCCTCAGTTTCACGTCCATTCTTTTGTTAGGGTGGTCTTTCCCAGAGACGGTGAGGACAAATACAGGTCTGCGCCGCAAGAGGGACTCCACAAATCACTTTTGAGCTTTTTCTAGACATGCCGCCACAGTACAACCGCTCCCACACTCCTATATTCCCCCCTTGTGCTTTTTCTGGTGCAGGATGAGCTCGACTGAAGCATGCGTAACCTTCTAGGTTGCTATCTGAGCAGTTTGAACCCTCAAGCTACGTCCCTTTTCCCTTGACGGCCAAAATTTGAACGCAGGCATGGTTACTGCGGGATACCAAAAGTCTGCCTTTTGTCTCCGAGGGACGTTCATTCTGTGTTATGGTCGTCTTTTCCAGAGACGGTGAGGACAAATACACATATGTGCTGCAAGAGGGCCTCCACACAACCCTACAGAGCTTTTTGTAGACATGCCCCTACAGTACAACTGGCCCGACACTTTCTATTTTGTCCCCTTCTGCACTTTCTGGCGCAAGATGAGCTAAAGTGAAGCACGAGTAACCTTCTAGGTTGCTATCTGTTCAGTTTGAACCCTCAAGCTACGTCCCTTTTCCCTTGACGGCCAAAATTTGAACGCAGGCATGGTTACTGCGGAATACAAAAAGTCTGCCTTTTGTCTCCGAGGGACGTTCATTCTCTGTTATGGTCGTCTTTTCCAGAGACGGTGAGGACAAATACACATCTGTGCTGCAAGAGGGCCTCCACACAACCCTACAGAGCTTTTTGTAGACATCTAGAATAATTAATCATCTTCATAAATACCGACTAATTTCTGCAAACCAATATGGATTTCAGAGAGGTAAATCCACTGAGTCAGCTTTACTTAACATTCGAGGAAAACTTATCAGCAATATAGAAAATCAATCCTACACTATAGGCATCTTCGTAGATTTCAATAAAGCTTTTGACTCTATCAAGCATAATATTCTCTTTGATAAACTGCCACACTACGGAATTAGAGGCATTTCACTTAAACTATTGCGCAGTTATCTGACAAATCGTAGCCAGTTTGTGGTAGCTAATAGTATAGAATCGGACACTGAACATATAAAATTTGGTGTTCCGCAAGGATCAATATTAGGACCTATACTATTCCTTCTTTATATCAATGACATTGCTGCTATTCCCCATACGCCAGACATAGTACTTTACGCCGATGACACGAGTGTTTTTTTTTCATCCAGGGACCTATCATCTCTTATTCCTGTCACAAACGCATGGCTCAAAAACTTATCGAAGTGGCTTGATGCGAATCAGCTGCTTCTAAATGTTAACAAAACAAAATATATTGTTTTTTCCTCAATTAACAGACCAGTTAACCTTACTACCGAAATAGTATTCCAGTCACGGTCACTAGAAAGGGTTACCGAATACAAATTCTTAGGCATACATTTTCATGAAAACCTTCGCTGGACATGTCATGTGAATTTTGTGAAGCGTGACATCGCACAGTCTATTGGCATGCTGAATAGATTTCGTGCCTTATTACCAATGTGGCTAAAACGTCAGCTCTATTTCACTACTGTTCATTCTCGACTGCACTATTGTTTACTTGTCTGGGGGGTTACATCTAAATGTAATATGACTAGTTTGTACTTAATGCAGAAAAAAGTATACGATTTATTGAAAACCTATCAAGCCGCGATCATACATTCCAATACTTTGAGAAACATCGTATCCTGAATATTGAGGCACTGTATAATCAACGATTGTCTGAGGTTATATTCTCCCAAGTTAAAACTGACCGTGAATTATTCCTTTCTACATATACGAATACTGATACACACTACAATTTTAGAAATACAAACTTTATAAAAATCAGAACCAGAACAAATTACGGTACGCAATTACTATCTTGGCAGATTCCCAATCTTCTCAACCTCCACCCTGGCTTGATCGATATAATCGATCATAATTCAAACCTCTTGACTTTCAGAAAAAAATCAAAAACAATATTTTTTACTTTCCGCATAATACTGTGGTCTTCTAAATTATGTGTACAGATGTAATTGTAGTAATGTAGTTCATATATTTTTGTTGCATGTTGCGAATTATTTATTTTTCATTGCAATAGCGTATGTAGTGTAGTGATCTAGTTACTGCGTATTTTTTGTTTTTGTTTATGGTTAACTATAGCACTCTACCACTAGTCTGCCTGCTGCATCTGCTGCATCTGCTGCAAGTGTAGTCTGGTGCTAGGGGCCTGGTCAGGTGACTTACTGTCACCTTTTGCCTCAGCACCATGACAATCCTGTATTGTCAAAAGTTCCAATAAACAAACAAACAAACAAACATGCCCCTACAGTACAACTGGCCCGACACTTTCTATTTCGTCCCCTTGTGCACTTTCTGGCGCAAGATGAGCTAAACTGAAGCACGAGTAACCTTCTAGCTTGCTACCTGTTCAGTTGGAACCCTCAAGCTACGTCCCTTTTCCCTTGACGGCCAAAATTTGAACGCAGGCATGGTTACTGCGGAATACAAAAAGTCTGCCTTTTGTCTCCGAGGGACGTTCATTCTGTGTTATGGTCGTCTTTTCCAGAGACGGTGAGGACAAATACACATCTGTGCTGCAAGAGGGCCTCCACATAACCCTACAGAGCTTTTTGTAGACATCTAGAATAATTAATCATCTTCATAAATACCGACTAATTTCTGCAAACCAATATGGATTTCAGAGAGGTAAATCCACTGAGTCAGCTTTACTTAACATTCGAGGAAAACTTATCAGCAATATAGAAAATCAATCCTACACTATAGGCATCTTCGTAGATTTCAATAAAGCTTTTGACTCTATCAAGCATAATATTCTCTTTGATAAACTGCCACACTACGGAATTAGAGGCATTTCACTTAAACTATTGCGCAGTTATCTGGCAAATCGTAGCCAGTTTGTGGTAGCTAATAGTATAGAATCGGACACTGAACATATAAAATTTGGTGTTCCGCAAGGATCAATATTAGGACCTATACTATTCCTTCTTTATATCAATGACATTGTTGCTATCCCCCATACGCCAGACATAGTACTTTACGCCGATGACACGAGTGTTTTTTTTTCATCCAGGGACCTATCATCTCTTATTCCTGTCACAAACGCATGGCTCAAAAACTTATCGAAGTGGCTTGATGCGAATCAGCTGCTTCTAAATGTTAACAAAACAAAATATATTGTTTTTTCCTCAATTAACAGACCAGTTAACCTTACTACCGAAATAGTATTCCAGTCACGGTCACTAGAAAGGGTTACCGAATACAAATTCTTAGGCATACATTTTCATGAAAACCTTCGCTGGACATGTCATGTGAATTTTGTGAAGCGTGACATCGCACAGTCTATTGGCATGCTGAATAGATTTCGTGCCTTATTACCAATGTGGCTAAAACGTCAGCTCTATTTCACTACTGTTCATTCTCGACTGCACTATTGTTTACTTGTCTGGGGGGTTACATCTAAATGTAATATGACTAGTTTGTACTTAATGCAGAAAAAAGTATACGATTTATTGAAAACCTATCAAGCCGCGATCATACATTCCAATACTTTGAGAAACATCGTATCCTGAATATTGAGGCACTGTATAATCAACGATTGTCTGAGGTTATATTCTCCCAAGTTAAAACTGACCGTGAATTATTCCTTTCTACATATACGAATACTGATACACACTACAATTTTAGAAATACAAACTTTATAAAAATCAGAACCAGAACAAATTACGGTACGCAATTACTATCTTGGCAGATTCCCAATCTTCTCAACCTCCACCCTGGCTTGATCGATATAATCGATCATAATTCAAACCTCTTGACTTTCAGAAAAAAATCAAAAACAATATTTTTTACTTTCCGCATAATACTGTGGTCTTCTAAATTATGTGTACAGATGTAATTGTAGTAATGTAGTTCATATATTTTTGTTGCATGTTGCGAATTATTTATTTTTCATTGCAAGAGCGTATGTAGTGTAGTGATCTAGTTACTGCGTATTTTTTGTTTTTGTTTATGGTTAACTATAGCACTCTACCACTAGTCTGCCTGCTGCATCTGCTGCATCTGCTGCAAGTGTAGTCTGGTGCTAGGGGCCTGGTCAGGTGACTTACTGTCACCTTTTGCCTCAGCACCATGACAATCCTGTATTGTCAAAAGTTCCAATAAACAAACAAACAAACAAACATGCCCCTACAGTACAACTGGCCCGACACTTTCTATTTCGTCCCCTTGTGCACTTTCTGGCGCAAGATGAGCTAAACTGAAGCACGAGTAACCTTCTAGCTTGCTACCTGTTCAGTTGGAACCCTCAAGCTACGTCCCTTTTCCCTTGACGGCCAAAATTTGAACGCAGGCATGGTTACTGCGGAATACCAAAAGTCTGCCTTTTGTCTCCGAGGGACGTCCACTTTGCACAGCCAGGATAACGCTGTCCGCAGTCGTGCTGGTACGTCCTTGCTACGGCTTAGCCGACACATTTGTTTTCTCGGCTTCCGTACTTTCCCCACGTCGGCTTGTTTCAAGTCCAGCTACAGCATTCTTGTCGAATGGTACCTGTGAATTCTGAAGGCTTGATGTCGACCTGTATTCTCTGCACAGCCCCCTACGGGGTTCTGCAGAAACCCCCGTCTTAGTAAATCACGTAGGTTTTCAATGAAGTGTGTCTCCACATCTTACGGGGGTGGGCAAGCAACACCGAGGACACAGTCTTCTTGTCTGCAGTGCCTCTTTATTCTCAGACACTACAAAACCCCACGCCACTGTTCAAAGGCTCGAAAAATCAGGACTACCTTCAGCTTTTGCGTTCGTACATAAACTTTGACACCAGCTGTGTTAACCAACCTGGGCTCGTTCATTACAGGAGGAAAGCAAGCACTCGTATCAAAAATGAATCGTCGCTCTAGCACTCTTCGTTTCCTAGACATGAGCAGTACATAAAAAACAGCCGACTCTCTTATTAGGCCAACATTAATGTGCTTTTCTGGTTCAATTATGAAATAATCGCAATAGAACCATTTGTATTTACTGTGCAGGCCGTTTCTTTAATGCAACTTCTCAATTACCTAAAAGAAATGGTAATCTGAAGAGTCATCTTTTTTCACTAAAAAAAAACAACAAAAAAAAACAGAAAAAACACCAGAAATGAGCCGAGTTCTCCGAGCGGTTTTATTAGGTCGATAAAACAACTTTTGCGTTTGCTATCTCGAAGAAATTTGACACACAAACACTCCTACCTGGTGCGACACCCTTTCCCGACAATTGGATAGCTTAATGGTTTTCTAATTCCGAGCGAGCGGCAGCTCTTTGAAGTATATCCATCCACTTGTGCTCGGGACACCCTCCCCGTTGATCGATGAGTCTCGATTGAGATGAGCTGACACGGTTTCACTGCACACACATGTTCCTATGATGTTGTTTTCACGACCACAATCGATGAATGCACTCCAGCGGTCTTGAATATCCACAGGCGAACGATTGAACTTGGTCGGGCTTGCTAATTTCCGAGCAGAGTCCCAAAACCTGTTTTCGCGAATATAACGAGTTCTAGACTAGCTGGAGCGATGAAATTTTAACAGTGCGTCTAAATTCAGAGCGCGATCATTCGCTGCGAATTAGAACCCTCTAGCTATCGTAGTTTTCTTTATACGAGCATATGTGAAGTCAAAACATCGTACAGTGAAGCCTTACTTACACGTAAACTTCTGTTGATAACTTTCTTTTTAGAATACCTACATCGATGAGACGCGCCTCGAATGTTCCTCGGAACATAATCTTACTCCCTGGTTAAAATAAATGTCCTAGCTAGCCTACTTTCCGAGCTTCGTGCGATTGAATCACCTCCGGTTGCGAGCAAAACACGCGGCAGCCATTTGCTTTTTTTGCAAAAACCAAACCAGAACCACGAATGGGCGGTAAATTTCTAAATACTTGACCTAAATAATTTAAACTTGTTGTGGAACACGGGTCTCGACGACATCGTTTTCAAAAATAAGACGATTCCCGTAATTCTAAGTTTGGTTTTATTAAACCAGGGCTGTGTTTCAAATCTCACCCTAATAAACCCGAGTTACTCGGGCGGATCGTGTCACGTGACAGCAGAAATGAAAGAACGCTGGACGCAGGCAGGTTTCAAAACGAAAGGTGTACAGAAGCTTTACCTCGCAGTATGATTTCATTAATTTTAAAACACGGCCAGGAATTACAATTTTTATGAATGAATAGATAGATGACCCGTTTCGAATGAATGGATCCATGAGTGCGGCTGAGCAATTCCGACCGGTCGGTAAATCCCGCCACCTGGTGCCTTTTGTTTTACCATTGAAAATATTGAATTTCTGAAATCTATATTACGACCTTGAATTTACGATATCAAATGGGGGACACTTGTTCCCAGCCGCCCCTGGACTGGACAGAGACCGATTTCTTTTCTTGTGTGATGCGAGTTTCGCGAAATAAACGACGTTTGAAAGTTTTCACATCGAAGCCAGCCATTCGCTTTCCTCACTTTAGGCACCGATCCTTTCTTCGATCTCGCTTCATTAATACTGGTCGTATCTCGTCACCGCTAGCACCGATGCGTTCCTTGGTCTTTCTAGACTCTACGGACACCACTTTGAACGTGTGTAATAAAAGGTTTCGCGATGCTACGACGCTTTTACCGTGGGCATGGTCATGGCGGCCAATTGTACTTTCCGAGCCTGTGTTCGGACCTCCGAGGCTGAATTTTCGTTTCCGAGCCGCGATGTTGGTGTCAAACGTGAGCACGCGTTCCGTAGAAGACCCGACGACTGTAGTTTGCCTCGGATCGAGTCGATAGTTTACTGTAGGAGCACTGATGCGACTTCCCGCACGAAAGCAGTCATTTTCGTGTTCGATATTGCTCACGGCTTCATCATTTGCTACCACAATTTGCTTTTTTGTTCTGAAGCGCTCCCTCGGGTAAAAGGAACGTTCGCTATGCGCGCGCGATTATTTTAATTCATTCATCTCGTGCGGCGCGCGCCTTCGCCGGAGCGGCTGGTCCTTTGAAGGCTCACCAGAGCGCGAGCAAGACTTCAAAGAGCTGCCGCTCGCTCGTAATTAGAAAACCATTATAGGTACGTACAACTATCAAATTGTTGGGGAAGGGTCTCGCACCAGGTAGGACTGTTTGTGTGTCAAATTTCTTCGAGATAGCAAACGCAAAAGTTGTTTTATCGTAAAACCGCTCGGAGAACTCGGCTGATTTCTGGTGTTTTTTCTGTTTTTTTTTTTTTTTTGCGCGTTCTTTTTGTAGTGTTAATTCTAAAAGAGGGATGCCGTAAGTATCGCCTAATACCTCAACAAAAAACAAAAGTCCGAAGAAAAAAAAAAAACAAATTTTCTCGGGGGATTGAACTAAGATCCTGCTGTGTACGAAGCGCACATCTTACCCACTGAGCTAATCCACAGCTTTTTTTTTTTTTTTTTTTTTTTTTTTTTTTTTTTTCTGGAAACATTTATTTACATTTATTTACACAATATCAACAGTGTTCAATTTTGAACAAATTATGTACAATATATACAGGTGACGATTTTTGTCAATGACGCAAAAACTTTGAAGCAAGCGATAGGTAAATTAACTAAGGTGGTAGGGCACCTGCGTGACCTTTGCAAGGGTGACATCTTGCTACGGTAATATGTTCTCCACGAGTAGTTGCCTGTTATATAATATCTGGCGACTGACTGAGGTTTTTAACTATTTCTTTCCATTCATCGTTCTCTTGGCATGCGAGTATGCTGTGGCCAACTTGAATTGCTATGTGTTTAAAATTTACCCAGGAGGGCTTTGCAGCTCCCGCTTCGGTATCTACTTTTCGCGTCTTCCATAAGCTATAAAGGCCTAGTACAACTAAAACATCTTGGATTGTATCCAGGCTTTCGGCAAAATGTAAGTACCGAAAATTTTTTTCAACCACTTCAAAGTCCTTTTTCAGTGTCCTTTTGAAAACGTCCCAAAAAAAGACAGCGTCTACACATAAAACGAAAGCGTGCGTGAACGTTTCAGTTGTTTGGCAAAGACGACAGTTGGTGGTTCCATATACTCCAATGCCGCGGGAGTCGAGCCACTCTTTTACTGGTATGGTACGTGAATGAAATCTGTAAAAGAAAGTCTTGCACTTGGGAGGAATTTGCATTTTCATGACTCTTTTTAGAACATCCGTTCTGCAATTTTTTGGAGGGTCATAAGGGTGCAGGCGAAACATTGGGTCCGGAAACAACGAAAGCAGAAGTTTCCTTACCAGTAATCTTTTTGAGCACGATGTTAAAAAGCTTAGGTCAAACCTCGCTCTTAGGAACTCCAACGTGTCTGCTACTTCTTTATAATATCCTCGCAACAATATTTTACTTGTGGTTAGTGAATCATCAGCTGGTGGTACTAAGTATTTTGCCAAAAAGAACTTTTTGCACATCTCCAAGAAAGGATGCTGTTCGTGTCTAAAAAAATTCCATCTGGCAATTAGTTGCCTCACAAAGATGTGACCCAGACCAAGCCCCCCGTCTTGAATTTTCCGAAATAAGTTTGTTCTTCTCATTGGCTCATACGGTGACCTCCAGATGAATGTCGCAAATATCCTGTTGAACCCGTTAACTGTTATTCTGGAACAATGCATAACCTGCAGAAGGTATGTTAGTTTTGACAAAAAGAAAATATTGCAAACGGCAACTCTACCAAAGGTTGACAGATATCTGAGGTTCCACATGCGTGCAGCTGATTTGACATTTTTTCCAACGTTGTCCCACATTGCCTTTGGATTGTCCACTGCCTTCAGCGGTACTCCCAACAGTTGTGGTTTCTCGGTGGACCATTTTATGTTCACAAATAGGGGTGGAGTCGTCCCCCACTCCCCACACCACGAGCCGCAACTTTTGTCGTTGTTTACTGCCGCACCAGACACGGCACAAAAATGCGAAACGCGCGACATTGCATTTTCTATGCTTGGCTTGTTGGAGCACACAAGCACAACGTCGTCGGCGTAGGCCAGAAGCTTGACTTCGCAGCTGTGGAGACGAAAGCCTTGAACTTTGTTGTCGTTTAGGATGCTTCTGCAGAGTGGTTCAAGGTAGAGATCAAAAAGAAGGGGTGACAAGGGGCATCCTTGTCTGACCGAACGCTGAACTTCTATTGATCGTGTAAGAGTTCCGTTGACTATTAATTTGGTTGATATGTCAGTATAACAAAGTTTTATCCCACGTTCGACATTTTCTCCTACTTGTATGTGCCTCAGAAGAGAGAACAGAAAGGAGTGTTGGACTTTATCAAAGGCCTTTGCAAGATCGAGTTGTAAAATTGCCGCGGCTTCGTGTGTTTGTTGGCAAATTTCTATTATAGATCGAACTATGTGAAGGTTGGTTTGTATATTCCTTCCCTTGATGGAGCAAGTCTGGTGGTCACCAACAATCAAAGATATTACGCTTTGCAATCGACCTGCTAGCACGCGTGCAAAAATTTTGTAGTCGTTATTGACTAAACTTATAGGTCGATAACCTTCTACCCTCTGAAGCTTGTCTAAGTCCTTGGATTTAGGTATTAACACTGTGTGTGCCTTCCGAAATGATGGAGGTAGACATTCGTTGCAGTACGATTCCTTGAAAACATTTAAGAGTACAGGTGCAAGTCTCTTGCTCCATTTCTTGTAAAAACTGGCTGGTAAACCATCTGGGCCTGGGGCCTTCCCGTTTTTCATCTCTTTTATATTTAATTCAACTTCGCTTACATCGATGGGGCTGTTCAGGTTTTCGGTCGTCTCTTTTGGTAGTGTTGGTAGCCCAGATAATAAGGATTCTTGCATTTGCATGGTTGTGGTAAGTGGTTTGGAGGTAAATATGTTTTCGTAATAGGCTTCAAATGTTTCGCGAATTTCCTTTTCATCAGTCGAAATTTGACCAACTCCTTGTAGTGTGTCAATTCGCTTCTTTTTCACATATTCTCTCTCTGCATTAAGGTACCTCTTCGTCGGTTGCTCTCCCTCTATGACTTGCAAGGTACGTGTTCTTACTGCGGCTCCTCCGTAGTGCAGTTTATCATGTTCTTCAATTTGTTTTCTAAGGTTCTTTATGTCATCTTTGTATTTCCCTGGTTCCTGGCATTCAAGGCGATACAGGTAGAGAATGTCTTCATTAAGTCGCCTTTCTTCCATTTTTTGTCGGTATGCCACAATTGATGACAGTTCGATGCTCATCTTCCTTATTTCTTGTTTAAACATTTCCCATTTCTGTCCCCACCCTTGTTTGGTACACTCGATATTTTTAAGAGCTGATTCTACTCCCTTCTTGAATTCCTCGTTTTCAAGTAGGCTCTCATTCATTTTCCAAAGGGACCAGGCCTGTGAGTTCCTTGTTCTCTGAGATGTTCTCGTGCCTATTGTCACCTGAACCATACAATGATCAGAAAAGAAGGCAGGAATCACGTTGTAGCTGCTCATTGCACTGGAGACTGCCCCGGAGATGTAGATTCTATCCAATCGTGCATGAGACGACCCTTGGAAGTGAGTAAAGCAGATCGCTTGGTTTGATGTTGCTGATGAGTCTAACAAGTCGCAGTCTCGTACCAGTGATTTTAAAACTTCTGCGCTTGGATCTACAATGTTTGTTCGTGGAAGTCTATCCTTTTTGTTTAAAACGCAGTTGAAGTCTCCTAATAGGATGACGTTAAACCTAGTGTCGGCGTAAATTCTAGCCTGACAGAAGAGGCTTTCCCTTTGCGCAACGTCGTTGTACGCGTACACAATAATTATTCGCCAAGGCTGGTTTTGTAGGAGGACGTTTGCTACCATTAGGCGCCCGCTGTCAGTCCCTTCGAGAACGCTACACAATTTGTAATTCATATGCTTCTTGAACAGAATTGCGCACCCTGCTGAGTAGTCGATTGCGGGACAGTGGACCACGTCATAGGTGTTCATCCACAGGTTACATCCCGAAAATAAGGTATTCTGTTCTGACACTTTCGTTTCCTGCAGGGCTACAATGTCGCTGTCATGTTTCTCTAGAAACCGAAACAGTTGGTACTGTTTTTTTCTCGAATTTATCCCTCGCACATTTAAGGTGGAAATAGTGAAGGGACTTATCTGGGCGGGGGTGACGCGGTTCCTATTCATTTTGTGGGTCGGGTTTTAGGGCAGCCGGGAAAGATGGTTTCCGGTCTTTGAATTTTGGCTTTAGCCATTGCTCTTTAGGAGCCAGCTGCTTCTGTGGGTCGTTGGAGGTTGTTGGAAATGTTGCGACCTGAGATTCCTCCTTCGCAGACTCGGTGACGTCAACCTTGGGTTTCTTGCTGTGTCGCCTATCTGTTCTGTCATCATCCGCCAGCTGTTTGGCTTGCGTCAGTTGCTTTCGCGGGTCCTTTTCTATGTTTGTAGAAATCTCTGGTTCGGCTAGTGGTGCCTCATGGCCCAAGTCTTGTTCTACACTGTTCTTTTGCTCCGCTAGCACGTCTTTGGTAGCGCTGTTAGAGTTGTCTTCTGTGATAGCGTGGTCGTCCGTCGCTTGCGAAGGTGTTAGCTCCTCGTTGCACATTTCCTCCACATCCATTAGATGCTCGCTGTGGTCAGTCTCCGGTGATGCATTTCCTTGGAGCTTGGAGGCATACGTCACGACGCACTCTTCAGTTGTATGTCCATACCGCCAGCACTCATGGCACAGAGGAGTGCGGCACTGCCGGCGGATGTGTCCAATCGCTTTGCATCTCAGGCAGAGTGGTGGCCTTCCTGGTATTACAACGAGCACATTCGACCCGTATATGTTTGAGATGTGTGGGATCTTGTCTACTGTGAGATCCTGTCTCAGAGTAAGGGTTACATCTAACGTCGTTGATTCTAAGTCCTCGAGACCTGAAAATCTCCACTTTTCTCTCGTCATTTCCTTGACTTTTCCAAAGGGTTCTAGGACCTTTCTCACCTCCGAGTCCGGCATGGGGATAGGCACCCATAGAAGCTTCAGCTTGATTTCCTCTTTGCACGGGTCAATGATGATGCATTTCTTCCCTTTGATTACGAGCTCCTCCTGTGCCTTCAGCTTGTTCTTTGCAGCAGCGTTTCCGAAGGTGATCATCCAGACGTGGCTCATTTGATACTGCCCTAAGCCGACGACGTCCTTCCGGTCGACGATAGAAAATAGGGCTTCCTTGAAATCGCTGGCCTTGTATGGCCTTCCGGTGATGTCAGCATGAATAAATATTGAGTTCAGGACGAGAATGCCTTGTGGTAGCCTTGGTAAAATGACTCTGTAGTCTGAAGATTCGAAAGTCTTCTTGGAAACCCGGCCATCAGATGCCGTCGAACTGCTCCCTCCGGAGCTCATCTCCCCACTCGTGGCGTGCGCCATCCTCTCGAGGCAAAGATTAGGCAAACAGGGTCACCCGGGGAAGCCCCGGGCCCCCGTTGTTGAATTAAATTGCAGGAAGGTAAATTAATGGCTTCCACTCACGGTCGCTTCTTCTTCCTCCTCCAGCTAATCCACAGCTCTGAATAGGCGTGTTTACAATCCGTTTTATACGAGACCCAATAGGCGACTACTGCCGGCACTTTTTCCCCCTCCGGTTATTCTGCCGGCTGCCGGCAGAATAGACACTTCCTTCATTAATACTGGTCGTATCTCATCGCCGCTAGCACCGATGTGTTCCTTGTTCTTTCTAGACTCTATGGACACCACTTTGAACGTGTGAAATAAAAGCTTTCGCGAAGCTACGACGCTTTTACCGTGGGCATGGTCATGGCGGCCAATTCTAATTTCCGAACCTGTGTTCGGACCTCCGAGGCTGAATTTTCGTTTCCGAGACGCGATGTTGGTGTCAAACGTGAGCAGGCGTTTCGTAGAAGACCCGACGACTGTAGTTTGCCTCTGATCGAGTCGATAGGTTACTGTACGAGCACTGATGCGACTTCCCGCACGAAAGCAGTCATTTTCAGGTTCGATATTGCTCACCGCTTCATCATTTGCTACCACAATTTGCTTTTTTCTTCTGAAGCGCTCCCTCGGGTAAAAGGAACGTTCGCTATGCGCGCGAGATTATTTTAATTCATTCATCTCGTGCGGCGCGCGCTCGGCGGAGCGGCTGGTCGTTTGAAGGCTCACCAGAGCGCGAGCAAGACTTCAAAGAGCTGCCGCTCGCTCGTAATTAGAAAACCATTATAGGTACGTACAACTATCAAATTGTTGGGGAAGGGTCTCGCACCAGGTAGGACTGTTTGTGTGTCAAAAGGGTACCAATAAGGAAGTGTGTTTTTACATTGAGACAGCTCGTCTGAAAAATTGTATTCTTGGCCTAATAAAGACTGAGGTCTCAAAAAGAAATGAGCTGATTCTTGTTTTTCTGGCGCAGTGAAGACTCGTTAAAAGTGTCACTTCTTTTTTATTTATGTCTTCAGGCCCCTGCTGTCCACCTCGGGAAAAGGTTTGTTCCTGCAGAGCTTTTTGTATACATGCCCCTAGAGTACAACTGGCCCCACACTCTTTATTTTCCCCCCTTGTGCTTTTTCTGGTGCAAGATGAGCTCGACTGAAGCATGAGTAACCTTCTAGCTTGCTACCTGTTCAGTTTGAACCCTCAAGCTAAGTCCGTTTTCACTTGACGGCCAACATCTGAACGCAGGCGCTGTTTCTACCTCGAAGCAAAACTACGCCCTTTGCCTCAGTTTCACGTCCATTCTTTTGTTAGGGTGGTCTTTCCCAGAGACGGTGAGGACAAATACAGGTCTGCGCCGCAAGAGGGACTCCACAAATCACTTTTGAGCTTTTTCTAGACATGCCGCCACTGTACAACCGCTCCCACACTCCTATATTCCCCCCTTGTGCTTTTTCTGGTGCAGGATGAGCTCGACTGAAGCATGCTTAACCTTCTAGGTTGCTATCTGAGCAGTTTGAACCCTCAAGCTACGTCCCTTTTCCCTTGACGGCCAAAATTTGAACGCAGGCATGGTTACTGCGGGATACCAAAAGTCTGCCTTTTGTCTCCGAGGGACGTTCATTCTGTGTTATGGTCGTCTTTTCCAGAGACGGTGAGGACAAATACACATACGTGCTGCAAGAGGGCCTCCACACAACCCTACAGAGCTTTTTGTAGACATGCCCCTACAGTACAACTGGCCCGACACTTTCTATTTTGTCCCCTTCTGCACTTCCTGGCGCAAGATGAGCTAAAGTGAAGCACGAGTAACCTTCTAGGTTGCTATCTGTTCAGTTTGAACCCTCAAGCTACGTCCCTTTTCCCTTGACGGCCAAAATTTGAACGCACGCATGGTTACTGCGGAATACAAAAAGTCTGCCTTTTGTCTCCGAGGGACGTTCATTCTGTGTTATGGTCGTCTTTTCCAGAGACGGTGAGGACAAATACACATCTGTGCTGCAAGAGGGCCTCCACACAACCCTACAGAGCTTTTTGTAGACATCTAGAATAATTAATCATCTTCATAAATACCGACTAATTTCTGCAAACCAATATAGATTTCAGAGAGGTAAATCCACTGAGTCAGCTTTACTTAACATTCGAGGAAAACTTATCAGCAATATAGAAAATCAATCCTACACTATAGGCATCTTCGTAGATTTCAATAAAGCTTTTGACTCTATCAAGCACAATATTCTCTTTGATAAACTGCCACACTACGGAATTAGAGGCATTTCACTTAAACTATTGCGCAGTTATCTGACAAATCGTAGCCAGTTTGTGGTAGCTAATAGTATAGAATCGGACACTGAACATATAAAATTTGGTGTTCCGCAAGGATCAATATTAGGACCTATACTATTCCTTCTTTATATCAATGACATTGTTGCTATCCCCCATACGCCAGACATAGTACTTTACGCCGATGACACGAGTGTTTTTTTTTCATCCAGGGACCTATCATCTCTTATTCCTGTCACAAACGCATGGCTCGAAAACTTATCGAAGTGGCTTGATGCGAATCAGCTGCTTCTAAATGTTAACAAAACAAAATATATTGTTTTTTCCTCAATTAACAGACCAGTTAACCTTACTACCGAAATAGTATTCCAGTCACGGTCACTAGAAAGGGTTACCGAATACAAATTCTTAGGCATACATTTTCATGAAAACCTTCGCTGGACATGTCATGTGAATTTTGTGAAGCGTGACATCGCACAGTCTATTGGCATGCTGAATAGATTTCGTGCCTTATTACCAATGTGGCTAAAACGTCAGCTCTATTTCACTACTGTTCATTCTCGACTGCACTATTGTTTACTTGTCTGGGGGGTTACATCTAAATGTAATATGACTAGTTTGTACTTAATGCAGAAAAAAGTATACGATTTATTGAAAACCTATCAAGCCGCGATCATACATTCCAATACTTTGAGAAACATCGTATCCTGAATATTGAGGCACTGTATAATCAACGATTGTCTGAGGTTATATTCTCCCAAGTTAAAACTGACCGTGAATTATTCCTTTCTACATATACGAATACTGATACACACTACAATTTTAGAAATACAAACTTTATAAAAATCAGAACCAGAACAAATTACGGTACGCAATTACTATCTTGGCAGATTCCCAATCTTCTCAACCTCCACCCTGGCTTGATCGATATAATCGATCATAATTCAAACCTCTTGACTTTCAGAAAAAAATCAAAAACAATATTTTTTACTTTCCGCATAATACTGTGGTCTTCTAAATTATGTGTACAGATGTAATTGTAGTAATGTAGTTCATATATTTTTGTTGCATGTTGCGAATTATTTATTTTTCATTGCAAGAGCGTATGTAGTGTAGTGATCTAGTTACTGCGTATTTTTTGTTTTTGTTTATGGTTAACTATAGCACTCTACCACTAGTCTGCCTGCTGCATCTGCTGCATCTGCTGCAAGTGTAGTCTGGTGCTAGGGGCCTGGTCAGGTGACTTACTGTCACCTTTTGCCTCAGCACCATGACAATCCTGTATTGTCAAAAGTTCCAATAAACAAACAAACAAACAAACATGCCCCTACAGTACAACTGGCCCGACACTTTCTATTTCGTCCCCTTGTGCACTTTCTGGCGCAAGATGAGCTAAACTGAAGCACGAGTAACCTTCTAGCTTGCTACCTGTTCAGTTGGAACCCTCAAGCTACGTCCCTTTTCCCTTGACGGCCAAAATTTGAACGCAGGCATGGTTACTGCGGAATACCAAAAGTCTGCCTTTTGTCTCCGAGGGACGTCCACTTTGCACAGCCAGGATAACGCTGTCCGCAGTCGTGCTGGGACGTCCTTGCTACGGCTTGGCCGACACATTTGTTTTCTCGGCTTCCGTACTTTCCCCACGTCGGCTTGTTTCAAGTCCAGCTACAGCATTCTTGTCGAATGGTACCTGTGAATTCTGAAGGCTTGATGTCGACCTGTATTCTCTGCACAGCCCCCTACGGGGTTCTGCAGAAACCCCCGTCTTAGTAAATCACGTAGGTTTTCAATGAAGTGTGTCTCCACATCTTACGGGGGTGGGCAAGCAACACCGAGGACACAGTCTTCTTGTCTGCAGTGCCTCTTTATTCTCAGACACTACAAAACCCCACGCCACTGTTCAAAGGCTCGAAAAATCAGGACTACCTTCAGCTTTTGCGTTCGTACATAAACTTTGACACGAGCTGTGTTAACCAACCTGGGCTCGTTCATTACAGGAGGAAAGCAAGCACTCGTATCAAAAATGAATCGTCGCTCTAGCACTCTTCGTTTCCTAGACATGAGCAGTACATAAAAAACAGCCGACTCTCTTATTAGGCCAACATTAATGTGCTTTTCTGGTTCAATTATGAAATAATCGCAATAGAACCATTTGTATTTACTGTGCAGGCCGTTTCTTTAATGCAACTTCTCAATTACCTAAAAGAAATGGTAATCTGAAGAGTCATCTTTTTTCACAAAAAAAAAACAACAAAAAAAAAACAGAAAAAACACCAGAAATGAGCCGAGTTCTCCGAGCGGTTTTATTAGGTCGATAAAACAACTTTTGCGTTTGCTATCTCGAAGAAATTTGACACACAAACACTCCTACCTGGTGCGACACCCTTTCCCGACAATTGGATAGCTTAATGGTTTTCTAATTCCGAGCGAGCGGCAGCTCTTTGAAGTATATCCATCCACTTGTGCTCGGGACACCCTCCCTGTTGATCGATGAGTCTCGATTGAGATGAGCTGACACGGTTTCACTGCACACACATGTTCCTATGATGTTGTTTTCACGACCACAATCGATGAATGCACTCCAGCGGTCTTGAATATCCACAGGCGAACGATTGAACTTGGTCGGGCTTGTTAATTTCCGAGCAGAGTCCCAAAACCTGTTTTCGCGAATATAACGAGTTCTAGACTAGCTGGAGCGATGAAATTTTAACAGTGCGTCTAAATTCAGAGCGCGATCATTCGCTGCGAATTAGAACTTTCTAGCTATCGTAGTTTTCTTTATACGAGCATAGGTGAAATCAAAACATCGTACAGTGAAAGCCTTACTTTCACGTAAACTTCTGTTGATAACTTTCTTTTTAGAATACCTACATCAATGAGACGCGCCTCGAATGTTCCTCGGAACATACTCTTACTCCCTGGGTAAAATAAATGTCCTAGCTAGCCTACTTTCCGAGCTTCGTGCGATTGAATCACCTCCGGTTGCGAGCAAAACACGCGGCAGCCATTTGCTTTTTTTTGCAAAAACCAAACCAGAACCACGAATGGGCGGTAAATTTCTAAATACTTGACCTAAATAATTTAAACTTGTTGTGGAACACGGGTCTCGACGACATCGTTTTCAAAAATAAGACGATTCCCGTAATTCTAAGTTTGGTTTTATTAAACCAGGGCTGTGTTTCAAATCTCACCCTAATAAACCCGAGTTACTCGGGCGGATCGTGTCACGTGACAGCAGAAATAAAAGAACGCTGGACGCAGGCAGGTTTCAAAACGCCAGGTGTACAGAAGCTTTACCTCGCAGTATGATTTCGTTAATTTTAAAACACGGCCAGGAATGAATTTTTTTATGAATGAATAGATAGATGACCCGTTTCGAATGAATGGATCCATGAGTGCGGCTGAGCAATTCCGACCGGTCGGTAAATCCCGCCACCTGGTGCCTTTTGTTTTACCATTGAAAATATTGAATTTCTGAAATCTATATTACGACCTTCAATTTACGATATCAAATGGGGGACACTTGTTCCCAGCCGCCCCTGGACTGGACAGAGACCGATTTCTTTTCTTGTGTGATGCGAGTTTCGCGAAATAAACGGCGTTTGAAAGTTTTCACATCGAAGCCAGCCATTCGCTTTCCTCACTTTAGGCACCGATCCTTTCTTCGATCTCGCTTCATTAATACTGGTCGTATCTCGTCACCGCTAGCACCGATGCGTTCCTTGGTCTTTCTAGACTCTACGGACACCACTTTGAACGTGTGTAATAAAAGGTTTCGCGATGCTACGACGCTTTTACCGTGGGCATGGTCATGGCGGCCAATTGTACTTTCCGAGCCTGTGTTCGGACCTCCGAGGCTGAATTTTCGTTTCCGAGCCGCGATGTTGGTGTCAAACGTGAGCACGCGTTCCGTAGAAGACCCGACGACTGTAGTTTGCCTCGGATCGAGTCGATAGTTTACTGTAGGAGCACTGATGCGACTTCCCGCACGAAAGCAGTCATTTTCGTGTTCGATATTGCTCACGGCTTCATCATTTGCTACCACAATTTGCTTTTTTGTTCTGAAGCGCTCCCTCGGGTAAAAGGAACGTTCGCTATGCGCGCGCGATTATTTTAATTCATTCATCTCGTGCGGCGCGCGCCTTCGCCGGAGCGGCTGGTCCTTTGAAGGCTCACCAGAGCGCGAGCAAGACTTCAAAGAGCTGCCGCTCGCTCGTAATTAGAAAACCATTATAGGTACGTACAACTATCAAATTGTTGGGGAAGGGTCTCGCACCAGGTAGGACTGTTTGTGTGTCAAATTTCTTCGAGATAGCAAACGCAAAAGTTGTTTTATCGTAAAACCGCTCGGAGAACTCGGCTGATTTCTGGTGTTTTTTCTGTTTTTTTTTTTTGCGCGTTCTTTTTGTAGTGTTAATTCTAAAAGAGGGATGCCGTAAGTATCGCCTAATACCTCAACAAAAAACAAAAGTCCGAAGAAAAAAAAAAACAAATTTTCTCGGGGGATTGAACTAAGATCCTGCTGTGTACGAAGCGCACATCTTACCCACTGAGCTAATCCACAGCTTTTTTTTTTTTTTTTTTTTCTTTATTGCATGGTAGGTACAAAAACATTCATGTCATTCTAACAGCACTGCACAGCTTTTTTGCACGGCGTATTAAAAATCACGCATTTCGAGGAGTGATTTTAAAATACTAGTCCACTCCGGCTCAGGTTCACAGTTAAAATACACACTCTGTACTTGTTTTATAAGGTTGAAGAAATATATCCGCACTTCTTTTGCGTCGAGGTCAGCATGTCGAACAGCCATACGTGATCTCCAAATGCTGCACAAAGCTAACAACATAATCATGTCATAAGGGACTTCATTATCATTATCCACTCTAAGGAAACGTATCCCTGTTGGGGTAACAGGTAATTCTTTCCTTAGAGTGCGTTGGAGGACATCCCAGAAAAATACCGCGTCCCAACAAAAAATAAACACATGTTCAATAGTCTCAGGTTTTTTACATAGAAGGCAATTTACCGACCATGGCACATAGATCCCTCTTTCTTTAAGCCAAACCTTAACTGGCAAGGTATTCGTGTGTAATTTATGAAAGAAAGTCTTAACAGCCGCGGGAACACACATCCTTTTTACACGTCTAAGCACATCGTGGCCATGTTGGGACACACCTCGATACAAGGGCATAGGGAAAACACTCACAACTAAATCGCGATAGAGCGCTTTTTTACTGACATCACAAAGGTAATTCAAAGAAAAACGTGCTGTCAGAAACCCCATCGTGTCAACAACTTCTTTCAAAAAACCAGTGATTCTTGTTGGCTCGCCGCCATGAGAAGAAACAAGAAAAGATGGCAAATGTGGTGACACTTTTGTTTGAATCAGTGTGCGAATGAACGGGTGTTCCTGGTCTCTCAAAAAAAAGAAGCGCGACACAAGTTGCTTGACAAAAAGGTGGGAAAGCCCCACGCCACCGTTACAAACTCGATGAAAAAGATTGTCTCGTCTCATCGGCTCATACTTCGAGTTCCAAATAAACGTGGCGAAAATTCGATGAAATTTTTGAACATTGGTTCGCGCACAATGGATGACCTGAAGAACATACCAGAGCTTCGCAATCAGAAAAACGTTACAAACAGTCGCTCGGGCAAAAATGGACAGCTCGCGTTGCTTCCAACGAGAAGCACGCCTGTCCAGGTCGGTAGCGACACCCGACCAGTACGTTTGGCTATTCCGGAAACTTTGCAATGGCACCCCGAGGTACCTGCACGGCACTGTGTCCCAGCATACACCCTCAAATTCTGAGGGTGTAGTGGCCCAAGCACCATGCCAGAAACCACGGCACTTTTCCCAGTTTATAACAGCACCAGTAGCGTGGCAGAACCTTTTAGCCAAAGTTATGACTTCGGTAACGCTTTCTTTGTCCCTACAAAAAACAGCAATGTCATCGGCGTAACTCATTATTTTTACTTCTGCATTATAAAATTGGAAACCTCGGACGCGTTGACTATTTTTTACGCTTAAACAGAAAAGCTCTAAATACAAATCAAACAAAAGGGGAGACATAGGGCAACCTTGTCGTACCGACTCTCGTACGTTAATAACAGAACTGAGCTCTTTGTTCACTATAAGCCTTGTTGTACAGTCCTTATAGGCCATCTTTACACCTTTTAGGATGGCGTCACCAACATTGACATGACTCAAAACATCAAAGAGTACATCATGGCTAACACGGTCGAATGCCTTATCTAGATCTATCTGTAGCACTGCAACCTGCGTGGTGCTGTCACTGCAGGCCTCCAGGACGCTACGAGCCACATGCACATTTGTCAAGATAGTCCTCCCCTGTATCCCACACGTTTGATGCTCGCTTATTATCTCACATGCGACACCTTGAAGACGACGCGCCAGAATTTTCGCGAAGATCTTGTAATCGGTATTGCATAGCGTTATTGGGCGATAACCGGTGACGCTGCACAGTTTCACGGGGTCATCAGATTTCGGTATCAGGACAGTGTAGGCACGAGAAAACGAAAAGGGCAAACATTCTCTTTCATAGGCAGTATGTATGACGTTCAAAAAAACACTAGCTATTAGGCTCTTAAAGTTCTTGTAAAATTCTGCGCCCAATCCATCCGGTCCCGGCGTCTTAGAGTTCGGCAGGTCGTCGATTGCGCGCTCCACTTCTTGGATCGTAATTTCTTGCTCAAGCTCTTCGCGTTCATCATTCGATAGCCTTGGCAGTTTTTCTAAAAGCTGGGCATAAATGTCCGTATGACACCCTTGCGTTTTGTTAGCAAAAAGCTGTGCGTAATGCTCGAGGAAGGCCTGTGCTATTTTCTCGGGATCCGTAGTAATCATTTGCTTGAATTCAATTTCGGCTATTTCGTTCCGAAGTGCGTAACGCTTCTCGTCTGCCAAGGCACGCTTAGTGGGCTGCTCGCCCATTGTGTATTTTTCTGCACGGGCGCGCACTACTGCACCACGATAGCGCTCGCGGTGGAGCTGATCTAATTTTTCTCTGACATACTCGACGTCTTTTACCCCATTACCGGGTCTTTCGCACTCTGCTTTACATAGCTCTATCAAGTTCTTGTTTAAACTGCGTTCCTCACACCGGGCGTTGTACGAAAGAATTGATGACCTCTCAATGGCGATTGCCTTAATTTCTTGTTTTGCCAGTTCCCATTTCTCCAAAACGTCCACTCCCGGCTCTTTAAAAGCATCTTTCAAAAACTGTTCTACATTTTTTAGAAAGACGTTGTCTTTCAGAAGCTTTATGTTTAGTTTCCATAAGTTCCAATTAAACTTTTTCTTTTCAGGTGCTCTGTCGCCTATCGTCGCGATAACCAGACTGTGGTCTGAGAAAAAGACTGGAGTGACACGGTACTTTCCTAAATGTTCTGCTAGAGGGGCAGAAACATACACCCTGTCCAAACGCGCACTGGACGACGCTTGAAAATGGGTAAAGCGCATTTCCTTCTTCGCGTTTTTTACAGTGCCCACATCAATCAGGTCGTAATCCTCCAACATTTCGCCCAAAAGTAGTTCACTCTTATCAGCGTTCCGTCTTATTGGCGATCTATCCAACTGTCGTACAACACAATTAAAGTCACCCACAAGGACTAGAGCTCTATCGCAATCAAGATACCGACGTAAACCGCCAAAAAATAAAACGCGGTCAGTGGTCACATTTGGGGCGTAAATGCAAATAAGCCTGAATTGATTTGACGTTAGCACAAAATCACACATAATGAAACGTCCTTCAGTGTCCGTTGTAACGCATAACTGCGACAACGGTACCGACTTTTTCAGAAGTAGGAAACACCCTGCCGAATGACCAACTGCATGCGTCACACAGATTTCGTAGTTAGGCATGAAAGGTCTGACTGCTTCCTCTACCTGTTCCGCCTCAGCCAATTTAGTTTCTTGCAACGCCAAGAAATCGGGTTGCTCTTTCGACAATAATCGCTGTATTTGGTACTGCTTTTTTCTAGTGCATAAACCACGAACATTCAGCGTTGCAACTGTAATGGCTGATTGGGACTCACAAATCATGTGCTGTGCTTCGGTGCAGACACTAAAAACCTAAGCAGTCAGGGTCCAAGTTGTCTTGATGCAGCAATCTTAAACACCAGGAAACCAGGCAAAGAACGCCTTACTTGCTTTCCCTGCGCCGACGTTCCTCTTTAGGATCGTTGGGCGCGGGCTGGTAACGCCCCTTCTTCGTGCGTTCCATCCAGGGGTGTAGTTGGCGTGCTCCGTTTCCTGCTGCCGTATCGTCATCGAAGGCTCGTTTAGTTGACTCGCTGGTGTCGTCCATATCTGAAGGTCCGTTGGTGCTTGCGTCGTTCGATTCCTTGTCTGCTCCGGCATCAGAGGGTTTCACGTCGGCACCGCTGGGAGGTGCGCCTTCCGGTTGACCTCCGTTCTCTCTCGCTGCCCCCAAGGAGCTGCTTCCTTCACTCTTGCGTTCTTTGGCAGGGGTTGAAACTTCTGGCGCCAAGCCCTGGGTAGTACGCTCCGCTTCCTCGGCATCCATGGCGTGGTCATTGGTCTCGGCCTCGGCCGTCCCGGCCCCGCTGGCCACCCTGGCGTACGACCTGACACATTCGGTGCCATAATGCCCGAAGCGAAAACACTCCGAGCACTTCGGCGCCCTGCATTCTCGTCGAATATGACCTGTGCGCTTACAGCGTAAGCACAAGGGCGCCCGACCAGGGATCACAACAAGTACGTTACCACCTTGGATCCGAAGCTGGTGTGGCATGGTATCGGCCGTGCCGCCTTCGTTCAGTGTCATCCGCGCACACCTTGTCGTTGATTCGATCCCTTGGAAGCCTTCAACATTCCACTTCTCCCGGCTCACTTCCAGGACCTTGCCATACGGCTCCAATTCCTTACGCACAACGTCGTCCGGCACATCATACGGGATCCAGTGGAGACGAAGCCGTACCTCCGTGATGCTGGGATCCACGACGAGGCACCGAAGACCCTTCACCTGCAGTTCCTTGGCGTCCACGAGTCGTCTCTTTGCTTCTGCCGTTCGAAGGGTAGCCATCCAAACATGATTCATTTGGTACGCACCAAGTGCTGCGATGTCGCCGAGTACGCCGCACCTGGCCATCTCTTGTCGAAAATCCTGGATACGGTAGGGGCGCCCTTTCAAATCGCAATGCAGAAGCACCGATGTTTCACTCGTAATTCCTGTAGGCATCTGTGGTAAAACAATTTTATAGTCATCGTTCGTCGATTCACCGGAGTGATTAGAACCGCGGCCAGCAAGGGCCGTTGCAGACGCTTCCACGGAGCTCATGTTTCGAACGTCTTGCACGTTCGGCGCGCGCGCTCCAGCTAATCCACAGCTCGGAATAGGCGTGTTTACAATCCGTTTTATACGAGACCCAATAGGCGACTACTGCCGGCACTTTTTCCCCCTCCGGTTATTCTGCCGGCTGCCGGCAGAATAGACACTTCCTTCATTAATACTGGTCGTATCTCATCGCCGCTAGCACCGATGTGTTCCTTGTTCTTTCTAGACTCTATGGACACCACTTTGAACGTGTGAAATAAAAGCTTTCGCGAAGCTACGACGCTTTTACCGTGGGCATGGTCATGGCGGCCAATTCTAATTTCCGAACCTGTGTTCGGACCTCCGAGGCTGAATTTTCGTTTCCGAGACGCGATGTTGGTGTCAAACGTGAGCAGGCGTTTCGTAGAAGACCCGACGACTGTAGTTTGCCTCTGATCGAGTCGATAGGTTACTGTACGAGCACTGATGCGACTTCCCGCACGAAAGCAGTCATTTTCAGGTTCGATATTGCTCACCGCTTCATCATTTGCTACCACAATTTGCTTTTTTCTTCTGAAGCGCTCCCTCGGGTAAAAGGAACGTTCGCTATGCGCGCGAGATTATTTTAATTCATTCATCTCGTGCGGCGCGCGCTCGACGGAGCGGCTGGTCGTTTGAAGGCTCACCAGAGCGCGAGCAAGACTTCAAAGAGCTGCCGCTCGCTCGTAATTAGAAAACCATTATAGGTACGTACAACTATCAAATTGTTGGGGAAGGGTCTCGCACCAGGTAGTACTGTTTGTGTGTCAAAAGGGTACTAATAAGGAAGTGTGTTTTTACATTGAGACAGCTCGTCTGAAAAATTGTATTCTTGGCCTAATACAGACTGAGGTCTCAAAAAGAAATGAGCTGATTCTTGTTTTTCTGGCGCAGTGAAGACTCGTTAAATGTGTCACTTCTTTTTTATTTATGTCTTCAGGCCCCTGCTGTCCACCTCGGGAAAAGGTTTGTTCCTGCAGAGCTTTTTGTATACATGCCCCTAGAGTACAACTGGCCCCACACTCTTTATTTTCCCCCCTTGTGCTTTTTCTGGTGCAAGATGAGCTCGACTGAAGCATGAGTAACCTTCTAGCTTGCTACCTGTTCAGTTTGAACCCTCAAGCTAAGTCCGTTTTCACTTGACGGCCAACATCTGAACGCAGGCGCTGTTTCTACCTCGAAGCAAAACTACGCCCTTTGCCTCAGTTTCACGTCCATTCTTTTGTTAGGGTGGTCTTTCCCAGAGACGGTGAGGACAAATACAGGTCTGCGCCGCAAGAGGGACTCCACAAATCACTTTTGAGCTTTTTCTAGACATGCCGCCACAGTACAACCGCTCCCACACTCCTATATTCCCCCCTTGTGCTTTTTCTGGTGCAGGATGAGCTCGACTGAAGCATGCGTAACCTTCTAGGTTGCTATCTGAGCAGTTTGAACCCTCAAGCTACGTCCCTTTTCCCTTGACGGCCAAAATTTGAACGCAGGCATGGTTACTGCGGGATACCAAAAGTCTGCCTTTTGTCTCCGAGGGACGTTCATTCTGTGTTATGGTCGTCTTTTCCAGAGACGGTGAGGACAAATACACATCTGTGCTGCAAGAGGGCCTCCACACAACCCTACAGAGCTTTTTGTAGACATCTAGAATAATTAATCATCTTCATAAATACCGACTAATTTCTGCAAACCAATATGGATTTCAGAGAGGTAAATCCACTGAGTCAGCTTTACTTAACATTCGAGGAAAACTTATCAGCAATATAGAAAATCAATCCTACACTATAGGCATCTTCGTAGATTTCAATAAAGCTTTTGACTCTATCAAGCATAATATTCTCTTTGATAAACTGCCACACTACGGAATTAGAGGCATTTCACTTAAACTATTGCGCAGTTATCTGACAAATCGTAGCCAGTTTGTGGTAGCTAATAGTATAGAATCGGACACTGAACATATAAAATTTGGTGTTCCGCAAGGATCAATATTAGGACCTATACTATTCCTTCTTTATATCAATGACATTGTTGCTATCCCCCATACGCCAGACATAGTACTTTACGCCGATGACACGAGTGTTTTTTTTTCATCCAGGGACCTATCATCTCTTATTCCTGTCACAAACGCATGGCTCAAAAACTTATCGAAGTGGCTTGATGCGAATCAGCTGCTTCTAAATGTTAACAAAACAAAATATATTGTTTTTTCCTCAATTAACAGACCAGTTAACCTTACTACCGAAATAGTATTCCAGTCACGGTCACTAGAAAGGGTTACCGAATACAAATTCTTAGGCATACATTTTCATGAAAACCTTCGCTGGACATGTCATGTGAATTTTGTGAAGCGTGACATCGCACAGTCTATTGGCATGCTGAATAGATTTCGTGCCTTATTACCAATGTGGCTAAAACGTCAGCTCTATTTCACTACTGTTCATTCTCGACTGCACTATTGTTTACTTGTCTGGGGGGTTACATCTAAATGTAATATGACTAGTTTGTACTTAATGCAGAAAAAAGTATACGATTTATTGAAAACCTATCAAGCCGCGATCATACATTCCAATACTTTGAGAAACATCGTATCCTGAATATTGAGGCACTGTATAATCAACGATTGTCTGAGGTTATATTCTCCCAAGTTAAAACTGACCGTGAATTATTCCTTTCTACATATACGAATACTGATACACACTACAATTTTAGAAATACAAACTTTATAAAAATCAGAACCAGAACAAATTACGGTACGCAATTACTATCTTGGCAGATTCCCAATCTTCTCAACCTCCACCCTGGCTTGATCGATATAATCGATCATAATTCAAACCTCTTGACTTTCAGAAAAAAATCAAAAACAATATTTTTTACTTTCCGCATAATACTGTGGTCTTCTAAATTATGTGTACAGATGTAATTGTAGTAATGTAGTTCATATATTTTTGTTGCATGTTGCGAATTATTTATTTTTCATTGCAAGAGCGTATGTAGTGTAGTGATCTAGTTACTGCGTATTTTTTGTTTTTGTTTATGGTTAACTATAGCACTCTACCACTAGTCTGCCTGCTGCATCTGCTGCATCTGCTGCAAGTGTAGTCTGGTGCTAGGGGCCTGGTCAGGTGACTTACTGTCACCTTTTGCCTCAGCACCATGACAATCCTGTATTGTCAAAAGTTCCAATAAACAAACAAACAAACAAACATGCCCCTACAGTACAACTGGCCCGACACTTTCTATTTCGTCCCCTTGTGCACTTTCTGGCGCAAGATGAGCTAAACTGAAGCACGAGTAACCTTCTAGCTTGCTACCTGTTCAGTTGGAACCCTCAAGCTACGTCCCTTTTCCCTTGACGGCCAAAATTTGAACGCAGGCATGGTTACTGCGGAATACCAAAAGTCTGCCTTTTGTCTCCGAGGGACGTCCACTTTGCACAGCCAGGATAACGCTGTCCGCAGTCGTGCTGGGACGTCCTTGCTACGGCTTGGCCGACACATTTGTTTTCTCGGCTTCCGTACTTTCCCCACGTCGGCTTGTTTCAAGTCCAGCTACAGCATTCTTGTCGAATGGTACCTGTGAATTCTGAAGGCTTGATGTCGACCTGTATTCTCTGCACAGCCCCCTACGGGGTTCTGCAGAAACCCCCGTCTTAGTAAATCACGTAGGTTTTCAATGAAGTGTGTCTCCACATCTTACGGGGGTGGGCAAGCAACACCGAGGACACAGTCTTCTTGTCTGCAGTGCCTCTTTATTCTCAGACACTACAAAACCCCACGCCACTGTTCAAAGGCTCGAAAAATCAGGACTACCTTCAGCTTTTGCGTTCGTACATAAACTTTGACACCAGCTGTGTTAACCAACCTGGGCTCGTTCATTACAGGAGGAAAGCAAGCACTCGTATCAAAAATGAATCGTCGCTCTAGCACTCTTCGTTTCCTAGACATGAGCAGTACATAAAAAACAGCCGACTCTCTTATTAGGCCAACATTAATGTGCTTTTCTGGTTCAATTATGAAATAATCGCAATAGAACCATTTGTATTTACTGTGCAGGCCGTTTCTTTAATGCAACTTCTCAATTACCTAAAAGAAATGGTAATCTGAAGAGTCATCTTTTTTCACTAAAAAAAAAAACAACAAAAAAAAACAGAAAAAACACCAGAAATGAGCCGAGTTCTCCGAGCGGTTTTATTAGGTCGATAAAACAACTTTTGCGTTTGCTATCTCGAAGAAATTTGACACACAAACACTCCTACCTGGTGCGACACCCTTTCCCGACAATTGGATAGCTTAATGGTTTTCTAATTCCGAGCGAGCGGCAGCTCTTTGAAGTATATCCATCCACTTGTGCTCGGGACACCCTCCCCGTTGATCGATGAGTCTCGATTGAGATGAGCTGACACGGTTTCACTGCACACACATGTTCCTATGATGTTGTTTTCACGACCACAATCGATGAATGCACTCCAGCGGTCTTGAATATCCACAGGCGAACGATTGAACTCGGTCGGGCTTGTTAATTTCCGAGCAGAGTCCCAAAACCTATTTTCGCGTATATAACGAGTTCTAAACTAGCTGGAGCGATGAAATTTTAACAGTGCGTCTAAATTCAGAGCGCGATCATTCGCTGCGAATTAGAACCCTCTAGCTATCGTAGTTTTCTTTATACGAGCATATGTGAAGTCAAAACATCGTACAGTGAAGCCTTACTTACACGTAAACTTCTGTTGATAACTTTCTTTTTAGAATACCTACATCGATGAGACACGCCTCGAATGTTCCTCGGAACATAATCTTACTCCCTGGTTAAAATAAATGTCCTAGCTAGCCTACTTTCCGAGCTTCGTGCGATTGAATCACCTCCGGTTGCGAGCAAAACACGCGGCAGCCATTTGCTTTTTTTGCAAAAACCAAACCAGAACCACGAATGGGCGGTAAATTTCTAAATACTTGACCTAAATAATTTAAACTTGTTGTGGAACACGGGTCTCGACGACATCGTTTTCAAAAATAAGACGATTCCCGTAATTCTAAGTTTGGTTTTATTAAACCAGGGCTGTGTTTCAAATCTCACCCTAATAAACCCGAGTTACTCGGGCGGATCGTGTCACGTGACAGCAGAAATGAAAGAACGCTGGACGCAGGCAGGTTTCAAAACGCCAGGTGTACAGAAGCTTTACCTCGCAGTATGATTTCGTTAATTTTAAAACACGGCCAGGAATTACATTTTTTATGAATGAATAGATAGATGACCCGTTTCGAATGAATGGATCCATGAGTGCGGCTGAGCAATTCCGACCGGTCGGTAAATCCCGCCACCTGGTGCCTTTTGTTTTACCATTGAAAATATTGAATTTCTGAAATCTATATTACGACCTTGAATTTACGATATCAAATGGGGGACACTTGTTCCCAGCCGCCCCTGGACTGGACAGAGACCGATTTCTTTTCTTGTGTGATGCGAGTTTCGCGAAATAAACGGCGTTTGAAAGTTTTCACATCGAAGCCAGCCATTCGCTTTCCTCACTTTAGGCACCGATCCTTTCTTCGATCTCGCTTCATTAATACTGGTCGTATCTCGTCACCGCTAGCACCGATGTGTTCCTTGGTCTTTCTAGACTCTACGGACACCACTTTGAACGTGTGTAATAAAAGGTTTCGCGATGCTACGACGCTTTTACCGTGGGCATGGTCATGGCGGCCAATTGTACTTTCCGAGCCTGTGTTCGGACCTCCGAGGCTGAATTTTCGTTTCCGAGCCGCGATGTTGGTGTCAAACGTGAGCACGCGTTCCGTAGAAGACCCGACGACTGTAGTTTGCCTCGGATCGAGTCGATAGTTTACTGTAGGAGCACTGATGCGACTTCCCGCACGAAAGCAGTCATTTTCGTGTTCGATATTGCTCAAGGCTTCATCATTTGCTACCACAATTTGCTTTTTTGTTCTGAAGCGCTCCCTCGGGTAAAAGGAACGTTCGCTATGCGCGCGCGATTATTTTAATTCATTCATCTCGTGCGGCGCGCGCCTTCGCCGGAGCGGCTGGTCCTTTGAAGGCTCACCAGAGCGCGAGCAAGACTTCAAAGAGCTGCCGCTCGCTCGTAATTAGAAAACCATTATAGGTACGTACAACTATCAAATTGTTGGGGAAGGGTCTCGCACCAGGTAGGACTGTTTGTGTGTCAAAAGGGTACTAATAAGGAAGTGTGTTTTTACATTGAGACAGCTCGTCTGAAAAATTGTATTCTTGGCCTAATAAAGACTGAGGTCTCAAAAAGAAATGAGCTGATTCTTGTTTTTCTGGCGCAGTGAAGACTCGTTAAATGTGTCACTTCTTTTTTATTTATGTCTTCAGGCCCCTGCTGTCCACCTCGGGAAAAGGTTTGTTCCTGCAGAGCTTTTTGTATACATGCCCCTAGAGTACAACTGGCCCCACACTCTTTATTTTCCCCCCTTGTGCTTTTTCTGGTGCAAGATGAGCTCGACTGAAGCATGAGTAACCTTCTAGCTTGCTACCTGTTCAGTTTGAACCCTCAAGCTAAGTCCGTTTTCACTTGACGGCCAACATCTGAACGCAGGCGCTGTTTCTACCTCGAAGCAAAACTACGCCCTTTGCCTCAGTTTCACGTCCATTCTTTTGTTAGGGTGGTCTTTCCCAGAGACGGTGAGGACAAATACAGGTCTGCGCCGCAAGAGGGACTCCACAAATCACTTTTGAGCTTTTTCTAGACATGCCGCCACAGTACAACCGCTCCCACACTCCTATATTCCCCCCTTGTGCTTTTTCTGGTGCAGGATGAGCTCGACTGAAGCATGCGTAACCTTCTAGGTTGCTATCTGAGCAGTTTGAACCCTCAAGCTACGTCCCTTTTCCCTTGACGGCCAAAATTTGAACGCAGGCATGGTTACTGCGGGATACCAAAAGTCTGCCTTTTGTCTCCGAGGGACGTTCATTCTGTGTTATGGTCGTCTTTTCCAGAGACGGTGAGGACAAATACACATATGTGCTGCAAGAGGGCCTCCACACAACCCTACAGAGCTTTTTGTAGACATCTAGAATAATTAATCATCTTCATAAATACCGACTAATTTCTGCAAACCAATATGGATTTCAGAGAGGTAAATCCACTGAGTCAGCTTTACTTAACATTCGAGGAAAACTTATCAGCAATATAGAAAATCAATCCTACACTATAGGCATCTTCGTAGATTTCAATAAAGCTTTTGACTCTATCAAGCATAATATTCTCTTTGATAAACTGCCACACTACGGAATTAGAGGCATTTCACTTAAACTATTGCGCAGTTATCTGACAAATCGTAGCCAGTTTGTGGTAGCTAATAGTATAGAATCGGACACTGAACATATAAAATTTGGTGTTCCGCAAGGATCAATATTAGGACCTATACTATTCCTTCTTTATATCAATGACATTGTTGCTATCCCCCATACGCCAGACATAGTACTTTTCGCCGATGACACGAGTGTTTTTTTTTCATCCAGGGACCTATCATCTCTTATTCCTGTCACAAACGCATGGCTCAAAAACTTATCGAAGTGGCTTGATGCGAATCAGCTGCTTCTAAATGTTAACAAAACAAAATATATTGTTTTTTCCTCAATTAACAGACCAGTTAACCTTACTACCGAAATAGTATTCCAGTCACGGTCACTAGAAAGGGTTACCGAATACAAATTCTTAGGCATACATTTTCATGAAAACCTTCGCTGGACATGTCATGTGAATTTTGTGAAGCGTGACATCGCACAGTCTATTGGCATGCTGAATAGATTTCGTGCCTTATTACCAATGTGGCTAAAACGTCAGCTCTATTTCACTACTGTTCATTCTCGACTGCACTATTGTTTACTTGTCTGGGGGGTTACATCTAAATGTAATATGACTAGTTTGTACTTAATGCAGAAAAAAGTATACGATTTATTGAAAACCTATCAAGCCGCGATCATACATTCCAATACTTTGAGAAACATCGTATCCTGAATATTGAGGCACTGTATAATCAACGATTGTCTGAGGTTATATTCTCCCAAGTTAAAACTGACCGTGAATTATTCCTTTCTACATATACGAATACTGATACACACTACAATTTTAGAAATACAAACTTTATAAAAATCAGAACCAGAACAAATTACGGTACGCAATTACTATCTTGGCAGATTCCCAATCTTCTCAACCTCCACCCTGGCTTGATCGATATAATCGATCATAATTCAAACCTCTTGACTTTCAGAAAAAAATCAAAAACAATATTTTTTACTTTCCGCATAATACTGTGGTCTTCTAAATTATGTGTACAGATGTAATTGTAGTAATGTAGTTCATATATTTTTGTTGCATGTTGCGAATTATTTATTTTTCATTGCAAGAGCGTATGTAGTGTAGTGATCTAGTTACTGCGTATTTTTTGTTTTTGTTTATGGTTAACTATAGCACTCTACCACTAGTCTGCCTGCTGCATCTGCTGCATCTGCTGCAAGTGTAGTCTGGTGCTAGGGGCCTGGTCAGGTGACTTACTGTCACCTTTTGCCTCAGCACCATGACAATCCTGTATTGTCAAAAGTTCCAATAAACAAACAAACAAACAAACATGCCCCTACAGTACAACTGGCCCGACACTTTCTATTTCGTCCCCTTGTGCACTTTCTGGCGCAAGATGAGCTTATATTATGTAACCCACTCCCCTCTGTAATGCCCTCGGGCCCTGAGGGAAAAATAAATGAAATGAAATAAATGAAACTGAAGCACGAGTAACCTTCTAGCTTGCTACCTGTTCAGTTGGAACCCTCAAGCTACGTCCCTTTTCCCTTGACGGCCAAAATTTGAACGCAGGCATGGTTACTGCGGAATACCAAAAGTCTGCCTTTTGTCTCCGAGGGACGTCCACTTTGCACAGCCAGGATAACGCTGTCCGCAGTCGTGCTGGGACGTCCTTGCTACGGCTTGGCCGACACATTTGTTTTCTCGGCTTCCGTACTTTCCCCACGTCGGCTTGTTTCAAGTCCAGCTACAGCATTCTTGTCGAATGGTACCTGTGAATTCTGAAGGCTTGATGTCGACCTGTATTCTCTGCACAGCCCCCTACGGGGTTCTGCAGAAACCCCCGTCTTAGTAAATCACGTAGGTTTTCAATGAAGTGTGTCTCCACATCTTACGGGGGTGGGCAAGCAACACCGAGGACACAGTCTTCTTGTCTGCAGTGCCTCTTTATTCTCAGACACTACAAAACCCCACGCCACTGTTCAAAGGCTCGAAAAATCAGGACTACCTTCAGCTTTTGCGTTCGTACATAAACTTTGACACCAGCTGTGTTAACCAACCTGGGCTCGTTCATTACAGGAGGAAAGCAAGCACTCGTATCAAAAATGAATCGTCTCTCTAGCACTCTTAGTTTCCTAGACATGAGCAGTACATAAAAAACAGCCGACTCTCTTATTAGGCCAACATTAATGTGCTTTTCTGGTTCAGTTATGAAATAATCGCAATAGAACCATTTGTATTTACTGTGCAGGCCGTTTCTTTAATGCAACTTCTCAATTACCTAAAAGAAATGGTAATCTGAAGAGTCATCTTTTTTCACTAAAAAAAAAACAACAAAAAAAAACAGAAAAAACACCAGAAATGAGCCGAGTTCTCCGAGCGGTTTTATTAGGTCGATAAAACAACTTTTGCGTTTGCTATCTCGAAGAAATTTGACACACAAACACTCCTACCTGGTGCGACACCCTTTCCCGACAATTGGATAGCTTAATGGTTTTCTAATTCCGAGCGAGCGGCAGCTCTTTGAAGTATATCCATCCACTTGTGCTCGGGACACCCTCCCCGTTGATCGATGAGTCTCGATTGAGATGAGCTGACACGGTTTCACTGCACACACATGTTCCTATGATGTTGTTTTCACGACCACAATCGATGAATGCACTCCAGCGGTCTTGAATATCCACAGGCGAACGATTGAACTTGGTCGGGCTTGTTAATTTCCGAGCAGAGTCCCAAAACCTGTTTTCGCGAATATAACGAGTTCTAGACTAGCTGGAGCGATGAAATTTTAACAGTGCGTCTAAATTCAGAGCGCGATCATTCGCTGCGAATTAGAACCCTCTAGCTATCGTAGTTTTCTTTATACGAGCATATGTGAAGTCAAAACATCGTACAGTGAAGCCTTACTTACACGTAAACTTCTGTTGATAACTTTCTTTTTAGAATACCTACATCGATGAGACGCGCCTCGAATGTTCCTCGGAACATAATCTTACTCCCTGGTTAAAATAAATGTCCTAGCTAGCCTACTTTCCGAGCTTCGTGCGATTGAATCACCTCCGGTTGCGAGCAAAACACGCGGCAGCCATTTGCTTTTTTTGCAAAAACCAAACCAGAACCACGAATGGGCGGTAAATTTCTAAATACTTGACCTAAATAATTTAAACTTGTTGTGGAACACGAGTCTCGACGACATCGTTTTCAAAAATATGACGATTCACGTAATTCTAAGTTTGGTTTTATTAAACCAGGGCTGTGTTTCAAATCTCACCCTAATAAACCCGAGTTACTCGGGCGGATCGTGTCACGTGACAGCAGAAATGAAAGAACGCTGGACGCAGGCAGGTTTCAAAACGCCAGGTGTACAGAAGCTTTACCTCGCAGTATGATTTCGTTAATTTTAAAACACGGCCAGGAATTACATTTTTTATGAATGAATAGATAGATGACCCGTTTCGAATGAATGGATCCATGAGTGCGGCTGAGCAATTCCGACCGGTCGGTAAATCCCGCCACCTGGTGCCTTTTGTTTTACCATTGAAAATATTGAATTTCTGAAATCTATATTACGACCTTGAATTTACGATATCAAATGGGGTACACTTGTTCCCAGCCGCCCCTGGACTGGACAGAGACCGATTTCTTTTCTTGTGTGATGCGAGTTTCGCGAAATAAACGGCGTTTGAAAGTTTTCACATCGAAGCCAGCCATTCGCTTTCCTCACTTTAGGCACCGATCCTTTCTTCGATCTCGCTTCATTAATACTGGTCGTATCTCGTCACCGCTAGCACCGATGTGTTCCTTGGTCTTTCTAGACTCTACGGACACCACTTTGAACGTGTGTAATAAAAGGTTTCGCGATGCTACGACGCTTTTACCGTGGGCATGGTCATGGCGGCCAATTGTACTTTCCGAGCCTGTGTTCGGACCTCCGAGGCTGAATTTTCGTTTCCGAGCCGCGATGTTGGTGTCAAACGTGAGCACGCGTTCCGTAGAAGACCCGACGACTGTAGTTTGCCTCGGATCGAGTCGATAGTTTACTGTAGGAGCACTGATGCGACTTCCCGCACGAAAGCAGTCATTTTCGTGTTCGATATTGCTCACGGCTTCATCATTTGCTACCACAATTTGCTTTTTTGTTCTGAAGCGCTCCCTCGGGTAAAAGGAACGTTCGCTATGCGCGCGCGATTATTTTAATTCATTCATCTCGTGCGGCGCGCGCCTTCGCCGGAGCGGCTGGTCCTTTGAAGGCTCACCAGAGCGCGAGCAAGACTTCAAAGAGCTGCCGCTCGCTCGTAATTAGAAAACCATTATAGGTACGTACAACTATCAAATTGTTGGGGAAGGGTCTCGCACCAGGTAGGACTGTTTGTGTGTCAAATTTCTTCGAGATAGCAAACGCAAAAGTTGTTTTATCGTAAAACCGCTCGGAGAACTCGGCTGATTTCTGGTGTTTTTTCTGTTTTTTTTTTTTTGCGCGTTCTTTTTGTAGTGTTAATTCTAAAAGAGGGATGCCGTAAGTATCGCCTAATACCTCAACAAAAAACAAAAGTCCGAAGAAAAAAAAAAACAAATTTTCTCGGGGGATTGAACTAAGATCCTGCTGTGTACGAAGCGCACATCTTACCCACTGAGCTAATCCACAGCTCGGAATAGGCGTGTTTACAATCCGTTTTATACGAGACCCAATAGGCGACAACTGCCGGCACTTTTTCCCCCTCCGGTTATTCTGCCGGCTGCCGGCAGAATAGACACTTCCTTCATTAATACTGGTCGTATCTCATCGCCGCTAGCACCGATGTGTTCCTTGTTCTTTCTAGACTCTATGGACACCACTTTGAACGTGTGAAATAAAAGCTTTCGCGAAGCTACGACGCTTTTACCGTGGGCATGGTCATGGCGGCCAATTCTAATTTCCGAACCTGTGTTCGGACCTCCGAGGCTGAATTTTCGTTTCCGAGACGCGATGTTGGTGTCAAACGTGAGCAGGCGTTTCGTAGAAGACCCGACGACTGTAGTTTGCCTCTGATCGAGTCGATAGGTTACTGTACGAGCACTGATGCGACTTCCCGCACGAAAGCAGTCATTTTCAGGTTCGATATTGCTCACCGCTTCATCATTTGCTACCACAATTTGCTTTTTTCTTCTGAAGCGCTCCCTCGGGTAAAAGGAACGTTCGCTATGCGCGCGAGATTATTTTAATTCATTCATCTCGTGCGGCGCGCGCTCGGCGGAGCGGCTGGTCGTTTGAAGGCTCACCAGAGCGCGAGCAAGACTTCAAAGAGCTGCCGCTCGCTCGTAATTAGAAAACCATTATAGGTACGTACAACTATCAAATTGTTGGGGAAGGGTCTCGCACCAGGTAGTACTGTTTGTGTGTCAAAAGGGTACTAATAAGGAAGTGTGTTTTTACATTGAGACAGCTCGTCTGAAAAATTGTATTCTTGGCCTAATAAAGACTGAGGTCTCAAAAAGAAATGAGCTGATTCTTGTTTTTCTGGCGCAGTGAAGACTCGTTAAATGTGTCACTTCTTTTTTATTTATGTCTTCAGGCCCCTGCTGTCCACCTCGGGAAAAGGTTTGTTCCTGCAGAGCTTTTTGTATACATGCCCCTAGAGTACAACTGGCCCCACACTCTTTATTTTCCCCCCTTGTGCTTTTTCTGGTGCAAGATGAGCTCGACTGAAGCATGAGTAACCTTCTAGCTTGCTACCTGTTCAGTTTGAACCCTCAAGCTAAGTCCGTTTTCACTTGACGGCCAACATCTGAACGCAGGCGCTGTTTCTACCTCGAAGCAAAACTACGCCCTTTGCCTCAGTTTCACGTCCATTCTTTTGTTAGGGTGGTCTTTCCCAGAGACGGTGAGGACAAATACAGGTCTGCGCCGCAAGAGGGACTCCACAAATCACTTTTGAGCTTTTTCTAGACATGCCGCCACAGTACAACCGCTCCCACACTCCTATATTCCCCCCTTGTGCTTTTTCTGGTGCAGGATGAGCTCGACTGAAGCATGCGTAACCTTCTAGGTTGCTATCTGAGCAGTTTGAACCCTCAAGCTACGTCCCTTTTCCCTTGACGGCCAAAATTTGAACGCAGGCATGGTTACTGCGGGATACCAAAAGTCTGCCTTTTGTCTCCGAGGGACGTTCATTCTGTGTTATGGTCGTCTTTTCCAGAGACGGTGAGGACAAATACACATCTGTGCTGCAAGAGGGCCTCCACACAACCCTACAGAGCTTTTTGTAGACATCTAGAATAATTAATCATCTTCATAAATACCGACTAATTTCTGCAAACCAATATGGATTTCAGAGAGGTAAATCCACTGAGTCAGCTTTACTTAACATTCGAGGAAAACTTATCAGCAATATAGAAAATCAATCCTACACTATAGGCATCTTCGTAGATTTCAATAAAGCTTTTGACTCTATCAAGCATAATATTCTCTTTGATAAACTGCCACACTACGGAATTAGAGGCATTTCACTTAAACTATTGCGCAGTTATCTGGCAAATCGTAGCCAGTTTGTGGTAGCTAATAGTATAGAATCGGACACTGAACATATAAAATTTGGTGTTCCGCAAGGATCAATATTAGGACCTATGCTATTCCTTCTTTATATCAATGACATTGTTGCTATCCCCCATACGCCAGACATAGTACTTTACGCCGATGACACGAGTGTTTTTTTTTCATCCAGGGACCTATCATCTCTTATTCCTGTCACAAACGCATGGCTCAAAAACTTATCGAAGTGGCTTGATGCGAATCAGCTGCTTCTAAATGTTAACAAAACAAAATATATTGTTTTTTCCTCAATTAACAGACCAGTTAACCTTACTACCGAAATAGTATTCCAGTCACGGTCACTAGAAAGGGTTACCGAATACAAATTCTTAGGCATACATTTTCATGAAAACCTTCGCTGGACATGTCATGTGAATTTTGTGAAGCGTGACATCGCACAGTCTATTGGCATGCTGAATAGATTTCGTGCCTTATTACCAATGTGGCTAAAACGTCAGCTCTATTTCACTACTGTTCATTCTCGACTGCACTATTGTTTACTTGTCTGGGGGGTTACATCTAAATGTAATATGACTAGTTTGTACTTAATGCAGAAAAAAGTATACGATTTATTGAAAACCTATCAAGCCGCGATCATACATTCCAATACTTTGAGAAACATCGTATCCTGAATATTGAGGCACTGTATAATCAACGATTGTCTGAGGTTATATTCTCCCAAGTTAAAACTGACCGTGAATTATTCCTTTCTACATATACGAATACTGATACACACTACAATTTTAGAAATACAAACTTTATAAAAATCAGAACCAGAACAAATTACGGTACGCAATTACTATCTTGGCAGATTCCCAATCTTCTCAACCTCCACCCTGGCTTGATCGATATAATCGATCATAATTCAAACCTCTTGACTTTCAGAAAAAAATCAAAAACAATATTTTTTACTTTCCGCATAATACTGTGGTCTTCTAAATTATGTGTACAGATGTAATTGTAGTAATGTAGTTCATATATTTTTGTTGCATGTTGCGAATTATTTATTTTTCATTGCAAGAGCGTATGTAGTGTAGTGATCTAGTTACTGCGTATTTTTTGTTTTTGTTTATGGTTAACTATAGCACTCTACCACTAGTCTGCCTGCTGCATCTGCTGCATCTGCTGCAAGTGTAGTCTGGTGCTAGGGGCCTGGTCAGGTGACTTACTGTCACCTTTTGCCTCAGCACCATGACAATCCTGTATTGTCAAAAGTTCCAATAAACAAACAAACAAACAAACATGCCCCTACAGTACAACTGGCCCGACACTTTCTATTTCGTCCCCTTGTGCACTTTCTGGCGCAAGATGAGCTAAACTGAAGCACGAGTAACCTTCTAGCTTGCTACCTGTTCAGTTGGAACCCTCAAGCTACGTCCCTTTTCCCTTGACGGCCAAAATTTGAACGCAGGCATGGTTACTGCGGAATACCAAAAGTCTGCCTTTTGTCTCCGAGGGACGTCCACTTTGCACAGCCAGGATAACGCTGTCCGCAGTCGTGCTGGGACGTCCTTGCTACGGCTTGGCCGACACATTTGTTTTCTCGGCTTCCGTACTTTCCCCACGTCGGCTTGTTTCAAGTCCAGCTACAGCATTCTTGTCGAATGGTACCTGTGAATTCTGAAGGCTTGATGTCGACCTGTATTCTCTGCACAGCCCCCTACGGGGTTCTGCAGAAACCCCCGTCTTAGTAAATCACGTAGGTTTTCAATGAAGTGTGTCTCCACATCTTACGGGGGTGGGCAAGCAACACCGAGGACGCAGTCTTCTTGTCTGCAGTGCCTCTTTATTCTCAGACACTACAAAACCCCACGCCACTGTTCAAAGGCTCGAAAAATCAGGACTACCTTCAGCTTTTGCGTTCGTACATAAACTTTGACACCAGCTGTGTTAACCAACCTGGGCTCGTTCATTACAGGAGGAAAGCAAGCACTCGTATCAAAAATGAATCGTCGCTCTAGCACTCTTCGTTTCCTAGACATGAGCAGTACATAAAAAACAGCCGACTCTCTTATTAGGCCAACATTAATGTGCTTTTCTGGTTCAATTATGAAATAATCGCAATAGAACCATTTGTATTTACTGTGCAGGCCGTTTCTTTAATGCAACTTCTCAATTACCTAAAAGAAATGGTAATCTGAAGAGTCATCTTTTTTCACTAAAAAAAAACAACAAAAAAAAACAGAAAAAACACCAGAAATGAGCCGAGTTCTCCGAGCGGTTTTATTAGGTCGATAAAACAACTTTTGCGTTTGCTATCTCGAAGAAATTTGACACACAAACACTCCTACCTGGTGCGACACCCTTTCCCGACAATTGGATAGCTTAATGGTTTTCTAATTCCGAGCGAGCGGCAGCTCTTTGAAGTATATCCATCCACTTGTGCTCGGGACACACTCCCTGTTGATCGATGAGTCTCGATTGAGATGAGCTGACACGGTTTCACTGCACACACATGTTCCTATGATGTTGTTTTCACGACCACAATCGATGAATGCACTCCAGCGGTCTTGAATATCCACAGGCGAACGATTGAACTTGGTCGGGCTTGTTAATTTCCGAGCAGAGTCCCAAAACCTGTTTTCGCGAATATAACGAGTTCTAGACTAGCTGGAGCGATGAAATTTTAACAGTGCGTCTAAATTCAGAGCGCGATCATTCGCTGCGAATTAGAACTTTCTAGCTATCGTAGTTTTCTTTATACGAGCATAGGTGAAATCAAAACATCGTACAGTGAAAGCCTTACTTTCACGTAAACTTCTGTTGATAACTTTCTTTTTAGAATACCTACATCGATGAGACGCGCCTCGAATGTTCCTCGGAACATAATCTTACTCCCTGGTTAAAATAAATGTCCTAGCTAGCCTACTTTCCGAGCTTCGTGCGATTGAATCACCTCCGGTTGCGAGCAAAACACGCGGCAGCCATTTGCTTTTTTTTGCAAAAACCAAACCAGAACCACGAATGGGCGGTAAATTTCTAAATACTTGACCTAAATAATTTAAACTTGTTGTGGAACACGGGTCTCGACGACGTGGTTTTCAAAAATAAGACGATTCCCGTAATTCTAAGTTTGGTTTTATTAAACCAGGGCTGTGTTTCAAATCTCACCCTAATAAACCCGAGTTACTCGGGCGGATCGTGTCACGTGACAGCAGAAATGAAAGAACGCTGGACGCAGGCAGGTTTCAAAACGCCAGGTGTACAGAAGCTTTACCTCGCAGTATGATTTCGTTAATTTTAAAACACGGCCAGGAATGAATTTTTTTATGAATGAATAGATAGATGACCCGTTTCGAATGAATAGATCCATGAGTGCGGCTGAGCAATTCCGACCGGTCGGTAAATCCCGCCACCTGGTGCCTTTTGTTTTACCATTGAAAATATTGAATTTCTGAAATCTATATTACGACCTTGAATTTACGATATCAAATGGGGGACACTTGTTCCCAGCCGCCCCTGGACTGGACAGAGACCGATTTCTTTTCTTGTGTGATGCGAGTTTCGCGAAATAAACGGCGTTTGAAAGTTTTCACATCGAAGCCAGCCATTCGCTTTCCTCACTTTAGGCACCGATCCTTTCTTCGATCTCGCTTCATTAATACTGGTCGTATCTCGTCACCGCTAGCACCGATGCGTTCCTTGGTCTTTCTAGACTCTACGGACACCACTTTGAACGTGTGTAATAAAAGGTTTCGCGATGCTACGACGCTTTTACCGTGGGCATGGTCATGGCGGCCAATTGTACTTTCCGAGCCTGTGTTCGGACCTCCGAGGCTGAATTTTCGTTTCCGAGCCGCGATGTTGGTGTCAAACGTGAGCACGCGTTCCGTAGAAGACCCGACGACTGTAGTTTGCCTCGGATCGAGTCGATAGTTTACTGTAGGAGCACTGATGCGACTTCCCGCACGAAAGCAGTCATTTTCGTGTTCGATATTGCTCACGGCTTCATCATTTGCTACCACAATTTGCTTTTTTGTTCTGAAGCGCTCCCTCGGGTAAAAGGAACGTTCGCTATGCGCGCGCGATTATTTTAATTCATTCATCTCGTGCGGCGCGCGCCTTCGCCGGAGCGGCTGGTCCTATGAAGGCTCACCAGAGCGCGAGCAAGACTTCAAAGAGCTGCCGCTCGCTCGTAATTAGAAAACCATTATAGGTACGTACAACTATCAAATTGTTGGGGAAGGGTCTCGCACCAGGTAGGACTGTTTGTGTGTCAAATTTCTTCGAGATAGCAAACGCAAAAGTTGTTTTATCGTAAAACCGCTCGGAGAACTCGGCTGATTTCTGGTGTTTTTTCTGTTTTTTTTTTTTTTTTGCGCGTTCTTTTTGTAGTGTTAATTCTAAAAGAGGGATGCCGTAAGTATCGCCTAATACCTCAACAAAAAACAAAAGTCCGAAGAAAAAAAAAACAACAAATGTTCTCGGGGGATTGAACTTAGATCCTGCTGTGTACGAAGCGCACATCTTACCCACTGAGCTAATCCACAGCTCGGAATAGGCGTGTTTACAATCCGTTTTATACGAGACCCAATAGGCGACTACTGCCGGCACTTTTTCCCCCTCCGGTTATTCTGCCGGCTGCCGGCAGAATAGACACTTCCTTCATTAATACTGGTCGTATCTCATCGCCGCTAGCACCGATGTGTTCCTTGTTCTTTCTAGACTCTATGGACACCACTTTGAACGTGTGAAATAAAAGCTTTCGCGAAGCTACGACGCTTTTACCGTGGGCATGGTCATGGCGGCCAATTCTAATTTCCGAACCTGTGTTCGGACCTCCGAGGCTGAATTTTCGTTTCCGAGACGCGATGTTGGTGTCAAACGTGAGCAGGCGTTTCGTAGAAGACCCGACGACTGTAGTTTGCCTCTGATCGAGTCGATAGGTTACTGTACGAGCACTGATGCGACTTCCCGCACGAAAGCAGTCATTTTCAGGTTCGATATTGCTCACCGCTTCATCATTTGCTACCACAATTTGCTTTTTTCTTCTGAAGCGCTCCCTCGGGTAAAAGGAACGTTCGCTATGCGCGCGAGATTATTTTAATTCATTCATCTCGTGCGGCGCGCGCTCGGCGGAGCGGCTGGTCGTTTGAAGGCTCACCAGAGCGCGAGCAAGACTTCAAAGAGCTGCCGCTCGCTCGTAATTAGAAAACCATTATAGGTACGTACAACTATCAAATTGTTGGGGAAGGGTCTCGCACCAGGTAGGACTGTTTGTGTGTCAAAAGGGTACTAATAAGGAAGTGTGTTTTTACATTGAGACAGCTCGTCTGAAAAATTGTATTCTTGGCCTAATAAAGACTGAGGTCTCAAAAAGAAATGAGCTGATTCTTGTTTTTCTGGCGCAGTGAAGACTCGTTAAATGTGTCACTTCTTTTTTATTTATGTCTTCAGGCCCCTGCTGTCCACCTCGGGAAAAGGTTTGTTCCTGCAGAGCTTTTTGTATACATGCCCCTAGAGTACAACTGGCCCCACACTCTTTATTTTCCCCCCTTGTGCTTTTTCTGGTGCAAGATGAGCTCGACTGAAGCATGAGTAACCTTCTAGCTTGCTACCTGTTCAGTTTGAACCCTCAAGCTAAGTCCGTTTTCACTTGACGGCCAACATCTGAACGCAGGCGCTGTTTCTACCTCGAAGCAAAACTACGCCCTTTGCCTCAGTTTCACGTCCATTCTTTTGTTAGGGTGGTCTTTCCCAGAGACGGTGAGGACAAATACAGGTCTGCGCCGCAAGAGGGACTCCACAAATCACTTTTGAGCTTTTTCTAGACATGCCGCCACAGTACAACCGCTCCCACACTCCTATATTCCCCCCTTGTGCTTTTTCTGGTGCAGGATGAGCTCGACTGAAGCATGCGTAACCTTCTAGGTTGCTATCTGAGCAGTTTGAACCCTCAAGCTACGTCCCTTTTCCCTTGACGGCCAAAATTTGAACGCAGGCATGGTTACTGCGGGATACCAAAAGTCTGCCTTTTGTCTCCGAGGGACGTTCATTCTGTGTTATGGTCGTCTTTTCCAGAGACGGTGAGGACAAATACACATATGTGCTGCAAGAGGGCCTCCACACAACCCTACAGAGCTTTTTGTAGACATGCCCCTACAGTACAACTGGCCCGACACTTTCTATTTTGTCCCCTTCTGCACTTTCTGGCGCAAGATGAGCTAAAGTGAAGCACGAGTAACCTTCTAGGTTGCTATCTGTTCAGTTTGAACCCTCAAGCTACGTCCCTTTTCCCTTGACGGCCAAGATTTGAACGCAGGCATGGTTACTGCGGAATACAAAAAGTCTGCCTTTTGTCTCCGAGGGACGTTCATTCTGTGTTATGGTCGTCTTTTCCAGAGACGGTGAGGACAAATACACATCTGTGCTGCAAGAGGGCCTCCACACAACCCTACAGAGCTTTTTGTAGACATCTAGAATAATTAATCATCTTCATAAATACCGACTAATTTCTGCAAACCAATATGGATTTCAGAGAGGTAAATCCACTGAGTCAGCTTTACTTAACATTCGAGGAAAACTTATCAGCAATATAGAAAATCAATCCTACACTATAGGCATCTTCGTAGATTTCAATAAAGCTTTTGACTCTATCAAGCATAATATTCTCTTTGATAAACTGCCACACTACGGAATTAGAGGCATTTCACTTAAACTATTGCGCAGTTATCTGGCAAATCGTAGCCAGTTTGTGGTAGCTAATAGTATAGAATCGGACACTGAACATATAAAATTTGGTGTTCCGCAAGGATCAATATTAGGACCTATGCTATTCCTTCTTTATATCAATGACATTGTTGCTATCCCCCATACGCCAGACATAGTACTTTACGCCGATGACACGAGTGTTTTTTTTTCATCCAGGGACCTATCATCTCTTATTCCTGTCACAAACGCATGGCTCAAAAACTTATCGAAGTGGCTTGATGCGAATCAGCTGCTTCTAAATGTTAACAAAACAAAATATATTGTTTTTTCCTCAATTAACAGACCAGTTAACCTTACTACCGAAATAGTATTCCAGTCACGGTCACTAGAAAGGGTTACCGAATACAAATTCTTAGGCATACATTTTCATGAAAACCTTCGCTGGACATGTCATGTGAATTTTGTGAAGCGTGACATCGCACAGTCTATTGGCATGCTGAATAGATTTCGTGCCTTATTACCAATGTGGCTAAAACGTCAGCTCTATTTCACTACTGTTCATTCTCGACTGCACTATTGTTTACTTGTCTGGGGGGTTACATCTAAATGTAATATGACTAGTTTGTACTTAATGCAGAAAAAAAGTATACGATTTATTGAAAACCTATCAAGCCGCGATCATACATTCCAATACTTTGAGAAACATCGTATCCTGAATATTGAGGCACTGTATAATCAACGATTGTCTGAGGTTATATTCTCCCAAGTTAAAACTGACCGTGAATTATTCCTTTCTACATATACGAATACTGATACACACTACAATTTTAGAAATACAAACTTTATAAAAATCAGAACCAGAACAAATTACGGTACGCAATTACTATCTTGGCAGATTCCCAATCTTCTCAACCTCCACCCTGGCTTGATCGATATAATCGATCATAATTCAAACATCTTGACTTTCAGAAAAAAATCAAAAACATATTTTTTACTTTCCGCATAATACTGTGGTCTTCTAAATTATGTGTACAGATGTAATTGTAGTAATGTAGTTCATATATTTTTGTTGCATGTTGCGAATTATTTATTTTTCATTGCAAGAGCGTATGTAGTGTAGTGATCTAGTTACTGCGTATTTTTTGTTTTTGTTTATGGTTAACTATAGCACTCTACCACTAGTCTGCCTGCTGCATCTGCTGCATCTGCTGCAAGTGTAGTCTGGTGCTAGGGGCCTGGTCAGGTGACTTACTGTCACCTTTTGCCTCAGCACCATGACAATCCTGTATTGTCAAAAGTTCCAATAAACAAACAAACAAACATGCCCCTACAGTACAACTGGCCCGACACTTTATATTTTGTCCCCTTGTGCACTTTCTGGCGCAAGATGAGCTAAACTGAAGCACGAGTAACCTTCTAGCTTGCTACCTGTTCAGTTGGAACCCTCAAGCTACGTCCCTTTTCCCTTGACGGCCAAAATTTGAACGCAGGCATGGTTACTGCGGAATACCAAAAGTCTGCCTTTTGTCTCCGAGGGACGTCCACTTTGCACAGCCAGGATAACGCTGTCCGCAGTCGTGCTGGGACGTCCTTGCTACGGCTTGGCCGACACATTTGTTTTCTCGGCTTCCGTACTTTCCCACGTCGGCTTGTTTCAAGTCCAGCTACAGCATTCTTGTCGAACGGTACCTGTGAGTTCTGAAGGCTTGATGTCGACCTGTATTCTCTGCACAGCCCCCTACGGGGTTCTGCAGAAACCCCCGTCTTAGTAAATCACGTAGGTTTTCAATGAAGTGTGTCTCCACATCTTACGGGGGTGGGCAAGCAACACCGAGGACACAGTCTTCTTGTCTGCAGTGCCTCTTTATTCTCAGACACTACAAAACCCCACGCCACTGTTCAAAGGCTCGAAAAATCAGGACTACCTTCAGCTTTTGCGTTCGTACATAAACTTTGACACCAGCTGTGTTAACCAACCTGGGCTCGTTCATTACAGGAGGAAAGCAAGCACTCGTATCAAAAATGAATCGTCGCTCTAGCACTCTTCGTTTCCTAGACATGAGCAGTACATAAAAAACAGCCGACTCTCTTATTAGGCCAACATTAATGTGCTTTTCTGGTTCAATTATGAAATAATCGCAATAGAACCATTTGTATTTACTGTGCAGGCCGTTTCTTTAATGCAACTTCTCAATTACCTAAAAGAAATGGTAATCTGAAGAGTCATCTTTTTTCACTAAAAAAAACAACAAAAAAAAACAGAAAAAACACCAGAAATGAGCCGAGTTCTCCGAGCGGTTTTATTAGGTCGATAAAACAACTTTTGCGTTTGCTATCTCGAAGAAATTTGACACACAAACACTCCTACCTGGTGCGACACCCTTTCCCGACAATTGGATAGCTTAATGGTTTTCTAATTCCGAGCGAGCGGCAGCTCTTTGAAGTATATCCATCCACTTGTGCTCGGGACACCCTCCCCGTTGATCGATGAGTCTCGATTGAGATGAGCTGACACGGTTTCACTGCACACACATGTTCCTATGATGTTGTTTTCACGACCACAATCGATGAATGCACTCCAGCGGTCTTGAATATCCACAGGCGAACGATTGAACTTGGTCGGGCTTGTTAATTTCCGAGCAGAGTCCCAAAACCTGTTTTCGCGAATATAACGAGTTCTAGACTAGCTGGAGCGATGAAATTTTAACAGTGCGTCTAAATTCAGAGCGCGATCATTCGCTGCGAATTAGAACCCTCTAGCTATCGTAGTTTTCTTTATACGAGCATATGTGAAGTCAAAACATCGTACAGTGAAGCCTTACTTACACGTAAACTTCTGTTGATAACTTTCTTTTTAGAATACCTACATCGATGAGACGCGCCTCGAATGTTCCTCGGAACATAATCTTACTCCCTGGTTAAAATAAATGTCCTAGCTAGCCTACTTTCCGAGCTTCGTGCGATTGAATCACCTCCGGTTGCGAGCAAAACACGCGGCAGCCATTTGCTTTTTTTGCAAAAACCAAACCAGAACCACAAATGGGCGGTAAATTTCTAAATACTTGACCTAAATAATTTAAACTTGTTGTGGAACACGGGTCTCGACGACATCGTTTTCAAAAATGAGACGATTCCCGTAATTCTAAGTTTGGTTTTATTAAACCAGGGCTGTGTTTCAAATCTCACCCTAATAAACCCGAGTTACTCGGGCGGATCGTGTCACGTGACAGCAGAAATGAAAGAACGCTGGACGCAGGCAGGTTTCAAAACGCCAGGTGTACAGAAGCTTTACCTCGCAGTATGATTTCGTTAATTTTAAAACACGGCCAGGAATTACATTTTTTATGAATGAATAGATAGATGACCCGTTTCGAATGAATGGATCCATGAGTGCGGCTGAGCAATTCCGACCGGTCGGTAAATCCCGCCACCTGGTGCCTTTTGTTTTACCATTGAAAATATTGAATTTCTGAAATCTATATTACGACCTTGAATTTACGATATCAAATGGGAGACACTTGTTCCCAGCCGCCCCTGGACTGGACAGAGACCGATTTCTTTTCTTGTGTGATGCGAGTTTCGCGAAATAAACGACGTTTGAAAGTTTTCACATCGAAGCCAGCCATTCGCTTTCCTCACTTTAGGCACCGATCCTTTCTTCGATCTCGCTTCATTAATACTGGTCGTATCTCGTCACCGCTAGCACCGATGTGTTCCTTGGTCTTTCTAGACTCTACGGACACCACTTTGAACGTGTGTAATAAAAGGTTTCGCGATGCTACGACGCTTTTACCGCGGGCATGGTCATGGCGGCCAATTGTACTTTCCGAGCCTGTGTTCGGACCTCCGAGGCTGAATTTTCGTTTCCGAGACGCGATGTTGGTGTCAAACGTGAGCAGGCGTTTCGTAGAACACCCGACGACTGTAGTTTACCTCGGATCGAGTCGATAGTTTACTGTAGGAGCACTGATGCGACTTCCCGCACGAAAGCAGTCATTTTCGTGTTCGATATTGCTCACGGCTTCATCATTTGCTACCACAATTTGCTTTTTTGTTCTGAAGCGCTCCCTCGGGTAAAAGGAACGTTCGCTATGCGCGCGAGATTATTTTAATTCATTCATCTCGTGCGGCGCGCGCTCGGCGGAGCGGCTGGTCGTTTGAAGGCTCACCAGAGCGCGAGCAAGACTTCAAAGAGCTGCCGCTCGCTCGTAATTAGAAAACCATTATAGGTACGTACAACTATCAAATTGTTGGGGAAGGGTCTCGCATCAGGTAGGACTGTTTGTGTGTCAAAAGGGTACTAATAAGGAAGTGTGTTTTTACATTGAGACAGCTCGTCTGAAAAATTGTATTCTTGGCCTAATAAAGACTGAGGTCTCAAAAAGAAATGAGCTGATTCTTGTTTTTCTGGCGCAGTGAAGACTCGTTAAATGTGTCACTTCTTTTTTATTTATGTCTTCAGGCCCCTGCTGTCCACCTCGGGAAAAGGTTTGTTCCTGCAGAGCTTTTTGTATACATGCCCCTAGAGTACAACTGGCCCCACACTCTTTATTTTCCCCCCTTGTGCTTTTTCTGGTGCAAGATGAGCTCGACTGAAGCATGAGTAACCTTCTAGCTTGCTACCTGTTCAGTTTGAACCCTCAAGCTAAGTCCGTTTTCACTTGACGGCCAACATCTGAACGCAGGCGCTGTTTCTACCTCGAAGCAAAACTACGCCCTTTGCCTCAGTTTCACGTCCATTCTTTTGTTAGGGTGGTCTTTCCCAGAGACGGTGAGGACAAATACAGGTCTGCGCCGCAAGAGGGACTCCACAAATCACTTTTGAGCTTTTTCTAGACATGCCGCCACAGTACAACCGCTCCCACACTCCTATATTCCCCCCTTGTGCTTTTTCTGGTGCAGGATGAGCTCGACTGAAGCATGCGTAACCTTCTAGGTTGCTATCTGAGCAGTTTGAACCCTCAAGCTACGTCCCTTTTCCCTTGACGGCCAAAATTTGAACGCAGGCATGGTTACTGCGGGATACCAAAAGTCTGCCTTTTGTCTCCGAGGGACGTTCATTCTGTGTTATGGTCGTCTTTTCCAGAGACGGTGAGGACAAATACACATCTGTGCTGCAAGAGGGCCTCCACACAACCCTACAGAGCTTTTTGTAGACATGCCCCTACAGTACAACTGGCCCGACACTTTTTATTTTGTCCCCTTCTGCACTTTCTGGCGCAAGATGAGCTAAAGTGAAGCACGAGTAACCTTCTAGGTTGCTATCTGTTCAGTTTGAACCCTCAAGCTACGTCCCTTTTCCCTTGACGGCCAAAATTTGAACGCAGGCATGGTTACTGCGGAATACAAAAAGTCTGCCTTTTGTCTCCGAGGGACGTTCATTCTGTGTTATGGTCGTCTTTTCCAGAGACGGTGAGGACAAATACACATCTGTGCTGCAAGAGGGCCTCCACACAACCCTACAGAGCTTTTTGTAGACATCTAGAATAATTAATCACCTTCATAAATACCGACTAATTTCTGCAAACCAATATGGATTTCAGAGAGGTAAATCCACTGAGTCAGCTTTACTTAACATTCGAGGAAAACTTATCAGCAATATAGAAAATCAATCCTACACTATAGGCATCTTCGTAGATTTCAATAAAGCTTTTGACTCTATCAAGCATAATATTCTCTTTGATAAACTGCCACACTACGGAATTAGAGGCATTTCACTTAAACTATTGCGCAGTTATCTGACAAATCGTAGCCAGTTTGTGGTAGCTAATAGTATAGAATCGGACACTGAACATATAAAATTTGGTGTTCCGCAAGGATCAATATTAGGACCTATACTATTCCTTCTTTATATCAATGACATTGTTGCTATCCCCCATACGCCAGACATAGTACTTTACGCCGATGACACGAGTGTTTTTTTTTTCATCCAGGGACCTATCATCTCTTATTCCTGTCACAAACGCATGGCTCAAAAACTTATCGAAGTGGCTTGATGCGAATCAGCTGCTTCTAAATGTTAACAAAACAAAATATATTGTTTTTTCCTCAATTAACAGACCAGTTAACCTTACTACCGAAATAGTATTCCAGTCACGGTCACTAGAGAGGGTTACCGAATACAAATTCTTAGGCATACATTTTCATGAAAACCTTCGCTGGACATGTCATGTGAATTTTGTGAAGCGTGACATCGCACAGTCTATTGGCATGCTGAATAGATTTCGTGCCTTATTACCAATGTGGCTAAAACGTCAGCTCTATTTCACTACTGTTCATTCTCGACTGCACTATTGTTTACTTGTCTGGGGGGTTACATCTAAATGTAATATGACTAGTTTGTACTTAATGCAGAAAAAAGTATACGATTTATTGAAAACCTATCAAGCCGCGATCATACATTCCAATACTTTGAGAAACATCGTATCCTGAATATTGAGGCACTGTATAATCAACGATTGTCTGAGGTTATATTCTCCCAAGTTAAAACTGACCGTGAATTATTCCTTTCTACATATACGAATACTGATACACACTACAATTTTAGAAATACAAACTTTATAAAAATCAGAACCAGAACAAATTACGGTACGCAATTACTATCTTGGCAGATTCCCAATCTTCTCAACCTCCACCCTGGCTTGATCGATATAATCGATCATAATTCAAACCTCTTGACTTTCAGAAAAAAATCAAAAACAATATTTTTTACTTTCCGCATAATACTGTGGTCTTCTAAATTATGTGTACAGATATAATTGTAGTAATGTAGTTCATATATTTTTGTTGCATGTTGCGAATTATTTATTTTTCATTGCAAGAGCGTATGTAGTGTAGTGATCTAGTTACTGCGTATTTTTTGTTTTTGTTTATGGTTAACTATAGCACTCTACCACTAGTCTGCCTGCTGCATCTGCTGCATCTGCTGCAAGTGTAGTCTGGTGCTAGGGGCCTGGTCAGGTGACTTACTGTCACCTTTTGCCTCAGCACCATGACAATCCTGTATTGTCAAAAGTTCCAATAAACAAACAAACAAACATGCCCCTACAGTACAACTGGCCCGACACTTTCTATTTCGTCCCCTTGTGCACTTTCTGGCGCAAGATGAGCTAAACTGAAGCACGAGTAACCTTCTAGCTTGCTACCTGTTCAGTTGAAACCCTCAAGCTACGTCCCTTTTCCCTTGACGGCCAAAATTTGAACGCAGGCATGGTTACTGCGGAATACCAAAAGTCTGCCTTTTGTCTCCGAGGGACGTCCACTTTGCACAGCCAGGATAACGCTGTCCGCAGTCGTGCTGGGACGTCCTTGCTACGGCTTGGCCGACACATTTGTTTTCTCGGCTTCCGTACTTTCCCCACGTCGGCTTGTTTCAAGTCCAGCTACAGCATTCTTGTCGAATGGTACCTGTGAATTCTGAAGGCTTGATGTCGACCTGTATTCTCTGCACAGCCCCCTACGGGGTTCTGCAGAAGCCCCCGTCTTAGTAAATCACGTAGGTTTTCAATGAAGTGTGTCTCCACATCTTACGGGGGTGGGCCAGCAACACCGAGGACACAGTCTTCTTGTCTGCAGTGCCTCTTTATTCTCAGACACTACAAAACCCCACGCCACTGTTCAAAGGCTCGAAAAATCAGGACTACCTTCAGCTTTTGCGTTCGTACATAAACTTTGACACCAGCTGTGTTAACCAACCTGGGCTCGTTCATTACAGGAGGAAAGCAAGCACTCGTATCAAAAATGAATCGTCGCTCTAGCACTCTTCGTTTCCTAGACATGAGCAGTACATAAAAAACAGCCGACTCTCTTATTAGGCCAACATTAATGTGCTTTTCTGGTTCAATTATGAAATAATCGCAATAGAACCATTTGTATTTACTGTGCAGGCCGTTTCTTTAATGCAACTTCTCAATTACCTAAAAGAAATGGTAATCTGAAGAGTCATCTTTTTTCACTAAAAAAACAACAAAAAAAAACAGAAAAAACACCAGAAATGAGCCGAGTTCTCCGAGCGGTTTTATTAGGTCGATAAAACAACCTTTGCGTTTGCTATCTCGAAGAAATTTGACACACAAACACTCCTACCTGGTGCGACACCCTTTCCCGACAATTGGATAGCTTAATGGTTTTCTAATTCCGAGCGAGCGGCAGCTCTTTGAAGTATATCCATCCACTTGTGCTCGGGACACCCTCCCCGTTGATCGATGAGTCTCGATTGAGATGAGCTGACACGGTTTCACTGCACACACATGTTCCTATGATGTTGTTTTCACGACCACAATCGATGAATGCACTCCAGCGGTCTTGAATATCCACAGGCGAACGATTGAACTTGGTCGGGCTTGTTAATTTCCGAGCAGAGTCCCAAAACCTGTTTTCGCGAATATAACGAGTTCTAGACTAGCTGGAGCAATGAAATTTTAACAGTGCGTCTAAATTCAGAGCGCGATCATTCGCTGCGAATTAGAACCCTCTAGCTATCGTAGTTTTTTTTATACGAGCATATGTGAAGTCAAAACATCGTACAGTGAAAGCCTTACTTACACGTAAACTTCTGTTGATAACTTTCTTTTTATAATACCTACATCGATGAGACGCGCCTCGAATGTTCCTCGGAACATAATCTTACTCCCTGGTTAAAATAAATGTCCTAGCTAGCCTACTTTCCGAGCTTCGTGCGATTGAATCACCTCCGGTTGCGAGCAAAACACGCGGCAGCCATTTGCTTTTTTTGCAAAAACCAAACCAGAACCACGAATGGGCGGTAAATTTCTAAATACTTGACCTAAATAATTTAAACTTGTTGTGGAACACGGGTCTCGACGACATCGTTTTCAAAAATAAGACGATTCCCGTAATTCTAAGTTTGGTTTTATTAAACCAGGGCTGTGTTTCAAATCTCACCCTAATAAACCCGAGTTACTCGGGCGGATCGTGTCACGTGACAGCAGAAATGAAAGAACGCTGGACGCAGGCAGGTTTCAAAACGCCAGGTGTACAGAAGCTTTACCTCGCAGTATAATTTCGTTAATTTTAAAACACGGCCAGGAATTACATTTTTTATGAATGAATAGAGAGATGACCCGTTTCGAATGAATGGATCCATGAGTGCGGCTGAGCAATTCCGACCGGTCGGTAAATCCCGCCACCTGGTGCCTTTTGTTTTACCATTGAAAATATTGAATTTCTGAAATCTATATTACGACCTTGAATTTACGATATCAAATGGGGGACACTTGTTCCCAGCCGCCCCTGGACTGGACAGAGACCGATTTCTTTTCTTGTGTGATGCGAGTTTCGCGAAATAAACGGCGTTTGAAAGTTTTCACATCGAAGCCAGCCATTCGCTTTCCTCACTTTAGGCACCGATCCTTTCTTCGATCTCGCTTCATTAATACTGGTCGTATCTCGTCACCGCTAGCACCGATGTGTTCCTTGGTCTTTCTAGACTCTACGGACACCACTTTGAACGTGTGTAATAAAAGGTTTCGCGATGCTACGACGCTTTTACCGTGGGCATGGTCATGGCGGCCAATTGTACTTTCCGAGCCTGTGTTCGGACCTCCGAGGCTGAATTTTCGTTTCCGAGCCGCGATGTTGGTGTCAAACGTGAGCACGCGTTCCGTAGAAGACCCGACGACTGTAGTTTGCCTCGGATCGAGTCGATAGTTTACTGTAGGAGCACTGATGCGACTTCCCGCACGAAAGCAGTCATTTTCGTGTTCGATATTGCTCACGGCTTCATCATTTGCTACCACAATTTGCTTTTTTGTTCTGAAGCGCTCCCTCGGGTAAAAGGAACGTTCGCTATGCGCGTGCGATTATTTTAATTCATTCATCTCGTGCGGCGCGCGCCTTCGCCGGAGCGGCTGGTCCTTTGAAGGCTCACCAGAGCGCGAGCAAGACTTCAAAGAGCTGCCGCTCGCTCGTAATTAGAAAACCATTATAGGTACGTACAACTATCAAATTGTTGGGGAAGGGTCTCGCACCAGGTAGGACTGTTTGTGTGTCAAATTTCTTCGAGATAGCAAACGCAAAAGTTGTTTTATCGTAAAACCGCTCGGAGAACTCGGCTGATTTCTGGTGTTTTTTCTGTTTTTTTTTTTTGCGCGTTCTTTTTGTAGTGTTAATTCTAAAAGAGGGATGCCGTAAGTATCGCCTAATACCTCAACAAAAAACAAAAGTCCGAAAAAAAAAAAAAAACAAATTTTCTCGGGGGATTGAACTAAGATCCTGCTGTGTACGAAGCGCACATCTTACCCACTGAGCTAATCCACAGCTCGGAATAGGCGTGTTTACAATCCGTTTTATACGAGACCCAATAGGCGACTACTGCCGGCACTTTTTCCCCCACCGGTTATTCTGCCGGCTGCCGGCAGAATAGACACTTCCTTCATTAATACTGGTCGTATCTCATCGCCGCTAGCACCGATGTGTTCCTTGTTCTTTCTAGACTCTATGGACACCACTTTGAACGTGTGAAATAAAAGCTTTCGCGAAGCTACGACGCTTTTACCGTGGGCATGGTCATGGCGGCCAATTCTAATTTCCGAACCTGTGTTCGGACCTCCGAGGCTGAATTTTCGTTTCCGAGACGCGATGTTGGTGTCAAACGTGAGCAGGCGTTTCGTAGAAGACCCGACGACTGTAGTTTGCCTCTGATCGAGTCGATAGGTTACTGTACGAGCACTGATGCGACTTCCCGCACGAAAGCAGTCATTTTCAGGTTCGATATTGCTCACCGCTTCATCATTTGCTACCACAATTTGCTTTTTTCTTCTGAAGCGCTCCCTCGGGTAAAAGGAACGTTCGCTATGCGCGCGAGATTATTTTAATTCATTCATCTCGTGCGGCGCGCGCTCGGCGGAGCGGCTGGTCGTTTGAAGGCTCACCAGAGCGCGAGCAAGACTTCAAAGAGCTGCCGCTCGCTCGTAATTAGAAAACCATTATAGGTACGTACAACTATCAAATTGTTGGGGAAAGGTCTCGCACCAGGTAGGACTGTTTGTGTGTCAAAAGGGTACTAATAAGGAAGTGTGTTTTTACATTGAGACAGCTCGTCTGAAAAATTGTATTCTTGGCCTAATAAAGACTGAGGTCTCAAAAAGAAATGAGCTGATTCTTGTTTTTCTGGCGCAGTGAAGACTCGTTAAATGTGTCACTTCTTTTTTATTTATGTCTTCAGGCCCCTGCTGTCCACCTCGGGAAAAGGTTTGTTCCTGCAGAGCTTTTTGTATACATGCCCCTAGAGTACAACTGGCCCCACACTCTTCATTTTCCCCCCTTGTGCTTTTTCTGGTGCAAGATGAGCTCGACTGAAGCATGAGTAACCTTCTAGCTTGCTACCTGTTCAGTTTGAACCCTCAAGCTAAGTCCGTTTTCACTTGACGGCCAACATCTGAACGCAGGCGCTGTTTCTACCTCGAAGCAAAACTACGCCCTTTGCCTCAGTTTCACGTCCATTCTTTTGTTAGGGTGGTCTTTCCCAGAGACGGTGAGGACAAATACAGGTCTGCGCCGCAAGAGGGACTCCACAAATCACTTTTGAGCTTTTTCTAGACATGCCGCCACAGTACAACCGCTCCCACACTCCTATATTCCCCCCTTGTGCTTTTTCTGGTGCAGGATGAGCTCGACTGAAGCATGCGTAACCTTCTAGGTTGCTATCTGAGCAGTTTGAACCCTCAAGCTACGTCCCTTTTCCCTTGACGGCCAAAATTTGAACGCAGGCATGGTTACTGCGGGATACCAAAAGTCTGCCTTTTGTCTCCGAGGGACGTTCATTCTGTGTTATGGTCGTCTTTTCCAGAGACGGTGAGGACAAATACACATATGTGCTGCAAGAGGGCCTCCACACAACCCTACAGAGCTTTTTGTAGACATGCCCCTACAGTACAACTGGCCCGACACTTTCTATTTTGTCCCCTTCTGCACTTTCTGGCGCAAGATGAGCTAAAGTGAAGCACGAGTAACCTTCTAGGTTGCTATCTGTTCAGTTTGAACCCTCAAGCTACGTCCCTTTTCCCTTGACGGCCAAAATTTGAACGCAGGCATGGTTACTGCGGAATACAAAAAGTCTGCCTTTTGTCTCCGAGGGACGTTCATTCTGTGTTATGGTCGTCTTTTCCAGAGACGGTGAGGACAAATACACATCTGTGCTGCAAGAGGGCCTCCACACAACCCTACAGAGCTTTTTGTAGACATCTAGAATAATTAATCATCTTCATAAATACCGACTAATTTCTGCAAACCAATATGGATTTCAGAGAGGTAAATCCACTGAGTCAGCTTTACTTAACATTCGAGGAAAACTTATCAGCAATATAGAAAATCAATCCTACACTATAGGCATCTTCGTAGATTTCAATAAAGCTTTTGACTCTATCAAGCATAATATTCTCTTTGATAAACTGCAACACTACGGAATTAGAGGCATTTCACTTAAACTATTGCGCAGTTATCTGACAAATCGTAGCCAGTTTGTGGTAGCTAATAGTATAGAATCGGACACTGAACATATAAAATTTGGTGTTCCGCAAGGATCAATATTAGGACCTATACTATTCCTTCTTTATATCAATGACATTGTTGCTATCCCCCATACGCCAGACATAGTACTTTACGCCGATGACACGAGTGTTTTTTTTCATCCAGGGACCTATCATCTCTTATTCCTGTCACAAACGCATGGCTCAAAAACTTATCGAAGTGGCTTGATGCGAATCAGCTGCTTCTAAATGTTAACAAAACAAAATATATTGTTTTTTCCTCAATTAACAGACCAGTTAACCTTACTACCGAAATAGTATTCCAGTCACGGTCACTAGAAAGGGTTACCGAATACAAATTCTTAGGCATACATTTTCATGAAAACCTTCGCTGGACATGTCATGTGAATTTTGTGAAGCGTGACATCGCACAGTCTATTGGCATGCTGAATAGATTTCGTGCCTTATTACCAATGTGGCTAAAACGTCAGCTCTATTTCACTACTGTTCATTCTCGACTGCACTATTGTTTACTTGTCTGGGGGGTTACATCTAAATGTAATATGACTAGTTTGTACTTAATGCAGAAAAAAGTATACGATTTATTGAAAACCTATCAAGCCGCGATCATACATTCCAATACTTTGAGAAACATCGTATCCTGAATATTGAGGCACTGTATAATCAACGATTGTCTGAGGTTATATTCTCCCAAGTTAAAACTGACCGTGAATTATTCCTTTCTACATATACGAATACTGATACACACTACAATTTTAGAAATACAAACTTTATAAAAATCAGAACCAGAACAAATTACGGTACGCAATTACTATCTTGGCAGATTCCCAATCTTCTCAACCTCCACCCTGGCTTGATCGATATAATCGATCATAATTCAAACCTCTTGACTTTCAGAAAAAAATCAAAAACATATTTTTTACTTTCCGCATAATACTGTGGTCTTCTAAATTATGTGTACAGATGTAATTGTAGTAATGTAGTTCATATATTTTTGTTGCATGTTGCGAATTATTTATTTTTCATTGCAAGAGCGTATGTAGTGTAGTGATCTAGTTACTGTGTATTTTTTGTTTTTGTTTATGGTTAACTATAGCACTCTACCACTAGTCTGCCTGCTGCATCTGCTGCATCTGCTGCAAGTGTAGTCTGGTGCTAGGGGCCTGGTCACGTGACTTACTGTCACCTTTTGCCTCAGCACCATGACAATCCTGTATTGTCAAAAGTTCCAATAAACAAACAAACAAACAAACATGCCCCTACAGTACAACTGGCCCGACACTTTCTATTTCGTCCCCTTGTGCACTTTCTGGCGCAAGATGAGCTAAACTGAAGCACGAGTAACCTTCTAGCTTGCTACCTGTTCAGTTGAAACCCTCAAGCTACGTCCCTTTTCCCTTGACGGCCAAAATTTGAACGCAGGCATGGTTACTGCGGAATACCAAAAGTCTGCCTTTTGTCTCCGAGGGACGTCCACTTTGCACAGCCAGGATAACGCTGTCCGCAGTCGTGCTGGGACGTCCTTGCTACGGCTTGGCCGACACATTTGTTTTCTCGGCTTCCGTACTTTCCCCACGTCGGCTTGTTTCAAGTCCAGCTACAGCATTCTTGTCGAATGGTACCTGTGAATTCTGAAGGCTTGATGTCGACCTGTATTCTCTGCACAGCCCCCTACGGGGTTCTGCAGAAGCCCCCGTCTTAGTAAATCACGTAGGTTTTCAATGAAGTGTGTCTCCACATCTTACGGGGGTGGGCCAGCAACACCGAGGACACAGTCTTCTTGTCTGCAGTGCCTCTTTATTCTCAGACACTACAAAACCCCACGCCACTGTTCAAAGGCTCGAAAAATCAGGACTACCTTCAGCTTTTGCGTTCGTACATAAACTTTGACACCAGCTGTGTTAACCAACCTGGGCTCGTTCATTACAGGAGGAAAGCAAGCACTCGTATCAAAAATGAATCGTCGCTCTAGCACTCTTCGTTTCCTAGACATGAGCAGTACATAAAAAACAGCCGACTCTTTTATTAGGCCAACATTAATGTGCTTTTCTGGTTCAATTATGAAATAATCGCAATAGAACCATTTGTATTTACTGTGCAGGCCGTTTCTTTAATGCAACTTCTCAATTACCTAAAAGAAATGGTAATCTGAAGAGTCATCTTTTTTCACTAAAAAAAACAACAAAAAAAAAACAGAAAAAACACCAGAAATGAGCCGAGTTCTCCGAGCGGTTTTATTAGGTCGATAAAACAACTTTTGCGTTTGCTATCTCGAAGAAATTTGACACACAAACACTCCTACCTGGTGCGACACCCTTTCCCGACAATTGGATAGCTTAATGGTTTTCTAATTCCGAGCGAGCGGCAGCTCTTTGAAGTATATCCATCCACTTGTGCTCGGGACACCCTCCCCGTTGATCGATGAGTCTCGATTGAGATGAGCTGACACGGTTTCACTGCACACACATGTTCCTATGATGTTGTTTTCACGACCACAATCGATGAATGCACTCCAGCGGTCTTGAATATCCACAGGCGAACGATTGAACTTGGTCGGGCTTGTTAATTTCCGAGCAGAGTCCCAAAACCTGTTTTCGCGAATATAACGAGTTCTAGACTAGCTGGAGCGATGAAATTTTAACAGTGCGTCTAAATTCAGAGCGCGATCATTCGCTGCGAATTAGAACCCTCTAGCTATCGTAGTTTTCTTTATACGAGCATATGTGAAGTCAAAACATCGTACAGTGAAAGCCTTACTTACACGTAAACTTCTGTTGATAACTTTCTTTTTAGAATACCTACATCGATGAGACGCGCCTCGAATGTTCCTCGGAACATAATCTTACTCCCTGGTTAAAATAAATGTCCTAGCTAGCCTACTTTCCGAGTTTCGTGCGATTGAATCACCTCCGGTTGCGAGCAAAACACGCGGCAGCCATTTGCTTTTTTTGCAAAAACCAATCCAGAACCACGAATGGGCGGTAAATTTCTAAATACTTGACCTAAATAATTTAAACTTGTTGTGGAACACGGGTCTCGACGACATCGTTTTCACAAATAAGACGATTCCCGTAATTCTAAGTTTGGTTTTATTAAACCAGGGCTGTGTTTCAAATCTCACCCTAATAAACCCGAGTTACTCGGGCGGATCGTGTCACGTGACAGCAGAAATGAAAGAACGCTGGACGCAGGCAGGTTTCAAAACGCCAGGTGTACAGAAGCTTTACCTCGCAGTATGATTTCGTTAATTTTAAAACACGGCCAGGAATTACATTTTTTATGAATGAATAGATAGATGACCCGTTTCGAATGAATGGATCCATGAGTGCGGCTGAGCAATTCCGACCGGTCGGTAAATCCCGCCACCTGGTGCCTTTTGTTTTACCATTGAAAATATTGAATTTCTGAAATCTATATTACGACCTTGAATTTACGATATCAAATGGGGGACACTTGTTCCCAGCCGCCCCTGGACTGGACAGAGACCGATTTCTTTTCTTGTGTGATGCGAGTTTCGCGAAATAAACGGCGTTTGAAAGTTTTCACATCGAAGCCAGCCATTCGCTTTCCTCACTTTAGGCACCGATCCTTTCTTCGATCTCGCTTCATTAATACTGGTCGTATCTCGTCACCGCTAGCACCGATGTGTTCCTTGGTCTTTCTAGACTCTACGGACACCACTTTGAACGTGTGTAATAAAAGGTTTCGCGATGCTACGACGCTTTTACCGTGGGCATGGTCATGGCGGCCAATTGTACTTTCCGAGCCTGTGTTCGGACCTCCGAGGCTGAATTTTCGTTTCCGAGCCGCGATGTTGGTGTCAAACGTGAGCACGCGTTCCGTAGAAGACCCGACCACTGTAGTTTGCCTCGGATCGAGTCGATAGTTTACTGTAGGAGCACTGATGCGACTTCCCGCACGAAAGCAGTCATTTTCGTGTTCGATATTGCTCACGGCTTCATCATTTGCTACCGCAATTTGCTTTTTTGTTCTGAAGCGCTCCCTCGGGTAAAAGGAACGTTCGCTATGCGCGCGCGATTATTTTAATTCATTCATCTCGTGCGGCGCGCGCCTTCGCCGGAGCGGCTGGTCCTTTGAAGGCTCACCAGAGCGCGAGCAAGACTTCAAAGAGCTGCCGCTCGCTCGTAATTAGAAAACCATTATAGGTACGTACAACTATCAAATTGTTGGGGAAGGGTCTCGCACCAGGTAGGACTGTTTGTGTGTCAAATTTCTTCGAGATAGCAAACGCAAAAGTTGTTTTATCGTAAAACCGCTCGGAGAACTCGGCTGATTTCTGGTGTTTTTTCTGTTTTTTTTTTTTTTGCGCGTTCTTTTTGTAGTGTTAATTCTAAAAGAGGGATGCCGTAAGTATCGCCTAATACCTCAACAAAAAACAAAAGTCCGAAGAAAAAAAAAAAACTAATTTTCTCGGGGGATTGAACTAAGATCCTGCTGTGTACGAAGCGCACATCTTACCCACTGAGCTAATCCACAGCTCGGAATAGGCGTGTTTACAATCCGTTTTATACGAGACCCAATAGGCGACTACTGCCGGCACTTTTTCCCCCTCCGGTTATTCTGCCGGCTGCCGGCAGAATAGACACTTCCTTCATTAATACTGGTCGTATCTCATCGCCGCTAGCACCGATGTGTTCCTTGTTCTTTCTAGACTCTATGGACACCACTTTGAACGTGTGAAATAAAAGCTTTCGCGAAGCTACGACGCTTTTACCGTGGGCATGGTCATGGCGGCCAATTCTAATTTCCGAACCTGTGTTCGGACCTCCGAGGCTGAATTTTCGTTTCCGAGACGCGATGTTGGTGTCAAACGTGAGCAGGCGTTTCGTAGAAGACCCGACGACTGTAGTTTGCCTCTGATCGAGTCGATAGGTTACTGTACGAGCACTGATGCGACTTCCCGCACGAAAGCAGTCATTTTCAGGTTCGATATTGCTCACCGCTTCATCATTTGCTACCACAATTTGCTTTTTTCTTCTGAAGCGCTCCCTCGGGTAAAAGGAACGTTCGCTATGCGCGCGAGATTATTTTAATTCATTCATCTCGTGCGGCGCGCGCTCGGTGGAGCGGCTGGTCGTTTGAAGGCTCACCAGAGCGCGAGCAAGACTTCAAAGAGCTGCCGCTCGCTCGTAATTAGAAAACCATTATAGGTACGTACAACTATCAAATTGTTGGGGAAGGGTCTCGCACCAGGTAGGACTGTTTGTGTGTCAAAAGGGTACTAATAAGGAAGTGTGTTTTTACATTGAGACAGCTCGTCTGAAAACTTGTATTCTTGGCCTAATAAAGACTGAGGTCTCAAAAAGAAATGAGCTGATTCTTGTTTTTCTGGCGCAGTGAAGACTCGTTAAATGTGTCACTTCTTTTTTATTTATGTCTTCAGGCCCCTGCTGTCCACCTCGGGAAAAGGTTTGTTCCTGCAGAGCTTTTTGTATACATGCCCCTAGAGTACAACTGGCCCCACACTCTTCATTTTCCCCCCTTGTGCTTTTTCTGGTGCAAGATGAGCTCGACTGAAGCATGAGTAACCTTCTAGCTTGCTACCTGTTCAGTTTGAACCCTCAAGCTAAGTCCGTTTTCACTTGACGGCCAACATCTGAACGCAGGCGCTGTTTCTACCTCGAAGCAAAACTACGCCCTTTGCCTCAGTTTCACGTCCATTCTTTTGTTAGGGTGGTCTTTCCCAGAGACGGTGAGGACAAATACAGGTCTGCGCCGCAAGAGGGACTCCACAAATCACTTTTGAGCTTTTTCTAGACATGCCGCCACAGTACAACCGCTCCCACACTCCTATATTCCCCCCTTGTGCTTTTTCTGGTGCAGGATGAGCTCGACTGAAGCATGCGTAACCTTCTAGGTTGCTATCTGAGCAGTTTGAACCCTCAAGCTACGTCCCTTTTCCCTTGACGGCCAAAATTTGAACGCAGGCATGGTTACTGCGGGATACCAAAAGTCTGCCTTTTGTCTCCGAGGGACGTTCATTCTGTGTTATGGTCGTCTTTTCCAGAGACGGTGAGGACAAATACACATATGTGCTGCAAGAGGGCCTCCACACAACCCTACAGAGCTTTTTGTAGACATGCCCCTACAGTACAACTGGCCCGACACTTTCTATTTTGTCCCCTTCTGCACTTTCTGGCGCAAGATGAGCTAAAGTGAAGCACGAGTAACCTTCTAGGTTGCTATCTGTTCAGTTTGAACCCTCAAGCTACGTCCCTTTTCCCTTGACGGCCAAAATTTGAACGCAGGCATGGTTACTGCGGAATACAAAAAGTCTGCCTTTTGTCTCCGAGGGACGTTCATTCTGTGTTATGGTCGTCTTTTCCAGAGACGGTGAGGACAAATACACATCTGTGCTGCAAGAGGGCCTCCACACAACCCTACAGAGCTTTTTGTAGACATCTAGAATAATTAATCATCTTCATAAATACCGACTAATTTCTGCAAACCAATATGGATTTCAGAGAGGTAAATCCACTGAGTCAGCTTTACTTAACATTCGAGGAAAACTTATCAGCAATATAGAAAATCAATCCTACACTATAGGCATCTTCGTAGATTTCAATAAAGCTTTTGACTCTATCAAGCATAATATTCTCTTTGATAAACTGCAACACTACGGAATTAGAGGCATTTCACTTAAACTATTGCGCAGTTATCTGACAAATCGTAGCCAGTTTGTGGTAGCTAATAGTATAGAATCGGACACTGAACATATAAAATTTGGTGTTCCGCAAGGATCAATATTAGGACCTATACTATTCCTTCTTTATATCAATGACATTGTTGCTATCCCCCATACGCCAGACATAGTACTTTACGCCGATGACACGAGTGTTTTTTTTCATCCAGGGACCTATCATCTCTTATTCCTGTCACAAACGCATGGCTCAAAAACTTATCGAAGTGGCTTGATGCGAATCAGCTGCTTCTAAATGTTAACAAAACAAAATATATTGTTTTTTCCTCAATTAACAGACCAGTTAACCTTACTACCGAAATAGTATTCCAGTCACGGTCACTAGAAAGGGTTACCGAATACAAATTCTTAGGCATACATTTTCATGAAAACCTTCGCTGGACATGTCATGTGAATTTTGTGAAGCGTGACATCGCACAGTCTATTGGCATGCTGAATAGATTTCGTGCCTTATTACCAATGTGGCTAAAACGTCAGCTCTATTTCACTACTGTTCATTCTCGACTGCACTATTGTTTACTTGTCTGGGGGGTTACATCTAAATGTAATATGACTAGTTTGTACTTAATGCAGAAAAAAGTATACGATTTATTGAAAACCTATCAAGCCGCGATCATACATTCCAATACTTTGAGAAACATCGTATCCTGAATATTGAGGCACTGTATAATCAACGATTGTCTGAGGTTATATTCTCCCAAGTTAAAACTGACCGTGAATTATTCCTTTCTACATATACGAATACTGATACACACTACAATTTTAGAAATACAAACTTTATAAAAATCAGAACCAGAACAAATTACGGTACGCAATTACTATCTTGGCAGATTCCCAATCTTCTCAACCTCCACCCTGGCTTGATCGATATAATCGATCATAATTCAAACCTCTTGACTTTCAGAAAAAAATCAAAAACATATTTTTTACTTTCCGCATAATACTGTGGTCTTCTAAATTATGTGTACAGATGTAATTGTAGTAATGTAGTTCATATATTTTTGTTGCATGTTGCGAATTATTTATTTTTCATTGCAAGAGCGTATGTAGTGTAGTGATCTAGTTACTGTGTATTTTTTGTTTTTGTTTATGGTTAACTATAGCACTCTACCACTAGTCTGCCTGCTGCATCTGCTGCATCTGCTGCAAGTGTAGTCTGGTGCTAGGGGCCTGGTCACGTGACTTACTGTCACCTTTTGCCTCAGCACCATGACAATCCTGTATTGTCAAAAGTTCCAATAAACAAACAAACAAACAAACATGCCCCTACAGTACAACTGGCCCGACACTTTCTATTTCGTCCCCTTGTGCACTTTCTGGCGCAAGATGAGCTAAACTGAAGCACGAGTAACCTTCTAGCTTGCTACCTGTTCAGTTGAAACCCTCAAGCTACGTCCCTTTTCCCTTGACGGCCAAAATTTGAACGCAGGCATGGTTACTGCGGAATACCAAAAGTCTGCCTTTTGTCTCCGAGGGACGTCCACTTTGCACAGCCAGGATAACGCTGTCCGCAGTCGTGCTGGGACGTCCTTGCTACGGCTTGGCCGACACATTTGTTTTCTCGGCTTCCGTACTTTCCCCACGTCGGCTTGTTTCAAGTCCAGCTACAGCATTCTTGTCGAATGGTACCTGTGAATTCTGAAGGCTTGATGTCGACCTGTATTCTCTGCACAGCCCCCTACGGGGTTCTGCAGAAGCCCCCGTCTTAGTAAATCACGTAGGTTTTCAATGAAGTGTGTCTCCACATCTTACGGGGGTGGGCAAGCAACACCGAGGACACAGTCTTCTTGTCTGCAGTGCCTCTTTATTCTCAGACACTACAAAACCCCACGCCACTGTTCAAAGGCTCGAAAAATCAGGACTACCTTCAGCTTTTGCGTTCGTACATAAACTTTGACACCAGCTGTGTTAACCAACCTGGGCTCGTTCATTACAGGAGGAAAGCAAGCACTCGTATCAAAAATGAATCGTCGCTCTAGCACTCTTCGTTTCCTAGACATGAGCAGTACATAAAAAACAGCCGACTCTTTTATTAGGCCAACATTAATGTGCTTTTCTGGTTCAATTATGAAATAATCGCAATAGAACCATTTGTATTTACTGTGCAGGCCGTTTCTTTAATGCAACTTCTCAATTACCTAAAAGAAATGGTAATCTGAAGAGTCATCTTTTTTCACTAAAAAAAACAACAAAAAAAAACAGAAAAAACACCAGAAATGAGCCGAGTTCTCCGAGCGGTTTTATTAGGTCGATAAAACAACTTTTGCGTTTGCTATCTCGAAGAAATTTGACACACAAACACTCCTACCTGGTGCGACACCCTTTCCCGACAATTGGATAGCTTAATGGTTTTCTAATTCCGAGCGAGCGGCAGCTCTTTGAAGTATATCCATCCACTTGTGCTCGGGACACCCTCCCCGTTGATCGATGAGTCTCGATTGAGATGAGCTGACACGGTTTCACTGCACACACATGTTCCTATGATGTTGTTTTCACGACCACAATCGATGAATGCACTCCAGCGGTCTTGAATATCCACAGGCGAACGATTGAACTTGGTCGGGCTTGTTAATTTCCGAGCAGAGTCCCAAAACCTGTTTTCGCGAATATAACGAGTTCTAGACTAGCTGGAGCGATGAAATTTTAACAGTGCGTCTAAATTCAGAGCGCGATCATTCGCTGCGAATTAGAACCCTCTAGCTATCGTAGTTTTTTTTATACGAGCATATGTGAAGTCAAAACATCGTACAGTGAAAGCCTTACTTACACGTAAACTTCTGTTGATAACTTTCTTTTTAGAATACCTACATCGATGAGACGCGCCTCGAATGTTCCTCGGAACATAATCTTACTCCCTGGTTAAAATAAATGTCCTAGCTAGCCTACTTTCCGAGTTTCGTGCGATTGAATCACCTCCGGTTGCGAGCAAAACACGCGGCAGCCATTTGCTTTTTTTGCAAAAACCAAACCAGAACCACGAATGGGCGGTAAATTTCTAAATACTTGACCTAAATAATTTAAACTTGTTGTGGAACACGGGTCTCGACGACATCGTTTTCACAAATAAGACGATTCCCGTAATTCTAAGTTTGGTTTTATTAAACCAGGGCTGTGTTTCAAATCTCACCCTAATAAACCCGAGTTACTCGGGCGGATCGTGTCACGTGACAGCAGAAATGAAAGAACGCTGGACGCAGGCAGGTTTCAAAACGCCAGGTGTACAGAAGCTTTACCTCGCAGTATGATTTCGTTAATTTTAAAACACGGCCAGGAATTACATTTTTTATGAATGAATAGATAGATGACCCGTTTCGAATGAATGGATCCATGAGTGCGGCTGAGCAATTCCGACCGGTCGGTAAATCCCGCCACCTGGTGCCTTTTGTTTTACCATTGAAAATATTGAATTTCTGAAATCTATATTACGACCTTGAATTTACGATATCAAATGGGGGACACTTGTTCCCAGCCGCCCCTGGACTGGACAGAGACCGATTTCTTTTCTTGTGTGATGCGAGTTTCGCGAAATAAACGGCGTTTGAAAGTTTTCACATCGAAGCCAGCCATTCGCTTTCCTCACTTTAGGCACCGATCCTTTCTTCGATCTCGCTTCATTAATACTGGTCGTATCTCGTCACCGCTAGCACCGATGTGTTCCTTGGTCTTTCTAGACTCTACGGACACCACTTTGAACGTGTGTAATAAAAGGTTTCGCGATGCTACGACGCTTTTACCGTGGGCATGGTCATGGCGGCCAATTGTACTTTCCGAGCCTGTGTTCGGACCTCCGAGGCTGAATTTTCGTTTCCGAGCCGCGATGTTGGTGTCAAACGTGAGCACGCGTTCCGTAGAAGACCCGACCACTGTAGTTTGCCTCGGATCGAGTCGATAGTTTACTGTAGGAGCACTGATGCGACTTCCCGCACGAAAGCAGTCATTTTCGTGTTCGATATTGCTCACGGCTTCATCATTTGCTACCGCAATTTGCTTTTTTGTTCTGAAGCGCTCCCTCGGGTAAAAGGAACGTTCGCTATGCGCGCGCGATTATTTTAATTCATTCATCTCGTGCGGCGCGCGCCTTCGCCGGAGCGGCTGGTCCTTTGAAGGCTCACCAGAGCGCGAGCAAGACTTCAAAGAGCTGCCGCTCGCTCGTAATTAGAAAACCATTATAGGTACGTACAACTATCAAATTGTTGGGGAAGGGTCTCGCACCAGGTAGGACTGTTTGTGTGTCAAATTTCTTCGAGATAGCAAACGCAAAAGTTGTTTTATCGTAAAACCGCTCGGAGAACTCGGCTGATTTCTGGTGTTTTTTCTGTTTTTTTTTTTTTTTTGCGCGTTCTTTTTGTAGTGTTAATTCTAAAAGAGGGATGCCGTAAGTATCGCCTAATACCTCAACAAAAAACAAAAGTCCGAAGAAAAAAAAAAAACTAATTTTCTCGGGGGATTGAACTAAGATCCTGCTGTGTACGAAGCGCACATCTTACCCACTGAGCTAATCCACAGCTCGGAATAGGCGTGTTTACAATCCGTTTTATACGAGACCCAATAGGCGACTACTGCCGGCACTTTTTCCCCCTCCGGTTATTCTGCCGGCTGCCGGCAGAATAGACACTTCCTTCATTAATACTGGTCGTATCTCATCGCCGCTAGCACCGATGTGTTCCTTGTTCTTTCTAGACTCTATGGACACCACTTTGAACGTGTGAAATAAAAGCTTTCGCGAAGCTACGACGCTTTTACCGTGGGCATGGTCATGGCGGCCAATTCTAATTTCCGAACCTGTGTTCGGACCTCCGAGGCTGAATTTTCGTTTCCGAGACGCGATGTTGGTGTCAAACGTGAGCAGGCGTTTCGTAGAAGACCCGACGACTGTAGTTTGCCTCTGATCGAGTCGATAGGTTACTGTACGAGCACTGATGCGACTTCCCGCACGAAAGCAGTCATTTTCAGGTTCGATATTGCTCACCGCTTCATCATTTGCTACCACAATTTGCTTTTTTCTTCTGAAGCGCTCCCTCGGGTAAAAGGAACGTTCGCTATGCGCGCGAGATTATTTTAATTCATTCATCTCGTGCGGCGCGCGCTCGGTGGAGCGGCTGGTCGTTTGAAGGCTCACCAGAGCGCGAGCAAGACTTCAAAGAGCTGCCGCTCGCTCGTAATTAGAAAACCATTATAGGTACGTACAACTATCAAATTGTTGGGGAAGGGTCTCGCACCAGGTAGGACTGTTTGTGTGTCAAAAGGGTACTAATAAGGAAGTGTGTTTTTACATTGAGACAGCTCGTCTGAAAACTTGTATTCTTGGCCTAATAAAGACTGAGGTCTCAAAAAGAAATGAGCTGATTCTTGTTTTTCTGGCGCAGTGAAGACTCGTTAAATGTGTCACTTCTTTTTTATTTATGTCTTCAGGCCCCTGCTGTCCACCTCGGGAAAAGGTTTGTTCCTGCAGAGCTTTTTGTATACATGCCCCTAGAGTACAACTGGCCCCACACTCTTCATTTTCCCCCCTTGTGCTTTTTCTGGTGCAAGATGAGCTCGACTGAAGCATGAGTAACCTTCTAGCTTGCTACCTGTTCAGTTTGAACCCTCAAGCTAAGTCCGTTTTCACTTGACGGCCAACATCTGAACGCAGGCGCTGTTTCTACCTCGAAGCAAAACTACGCCCTTTGCCTCAGTTTCACGTCCATTCTTTTGTTAGGGTGGTCTTTCCCAGAGACGGTGAGGACAAATACAGGTCTGCGCCGCAAGAGGGACTCCACAAATCACTTTTGAGCTTTTTCTAGACATGCCGCCACAGTACAACCGCTCCCACACTCCTATATTCCCCCCTTGTGCTTTTTCTGGTGCAGGATGAGCTCGACTGAAGCATGCGTAACCTTCTAGGTTGCTATCTGAGCAGTTTGAACCCTCAAGCTACGTCCCTTTTCCCTTGACGGCCAAAATTTGAACGCAGGCATGGTTACTGCGGGATACCAAAAGTCTGCCTTTTGTCTCCGAGGGACGTTCATTCTGTGTTATGGTCGTCTTTTCCAGAGACGGTGAGGACAAATACACATCTGTGCTGCAAGAGGGCCTCCACACAACCCTACAGAGCTTTTTGTAGACATCTAGAATAATTAATCATCTTCATAAATACCGACTAATTTCTGCAAACCAATATGGATTTCAGAGAGGTAAATCCACTGAGTCAGCTTTACTTAACATTCGAGGAAAACTTATCAGCAATATAGAAAATCAATCCTACACTATAGGCATCTTCGTTGATTTCAATAAAGCTTTTGACTCTATCAAGCATAATATTCTCTTTGATAAACTGCCACACTACGGAATTAGAGGCATTTCACTTAAACTATTGCGCAGTTATCTGACAAATCGTAGCCAGTTTGTGGTAGCTAATAGTATAGAATCGGACACTGAACATATAAAATTTGGTGTTCCGCAAGGATCAATATTAGGACCTATACTATTCCTTCTTTATATCAATGACATTGTTGCTATCCCCCATACGCCAGACATAGTACTTTACGCCGATGACACGAGTGTTTTTTTTTCATCCAGGGACCTATCATCTCTTATTCCTGTCACAAACGCATGGCTCAAAAACTTATCGAAGTGGCTTGATGCGAATCAGCTGCTTCTAAATGTTAACAAAACAAAATATATTGTTTTTTCCTCAATTAACAGACCAGTTAACCTTACTACCGAAATAGTATTCCAGTCACGGTCACTAGAAAGGGTTACCGAATACAAATTCTTAGGCATACATTTTCATGAAAACCTTCGCTGGACATGTCATGTGAATTTTGTGAAGCGTGACATCGCACAGTCTATTGGCATGCTGAATAGATTTCGTGCCTTATTACCAATGTGGCTAAAACGTCAGCTCTATTTCACTACTGTTCATTCTCGACTGCACTATTGTTTACTTGTCTGGGGGGTTACATCTAAATGTAATATGACTAGTTTGTACTTAATGCAGAAAAAAGTATACGATTTATTGAAAACCTATCAAGCCGCGATCATACATTCCAATACTTTGAGAAACATCGTATCCTGAATATTGAGGCACTGTATAATCAACGATTGTCTGAGGTTATATTCTCCCAAGTTAAAACTGACCGTGAATTATTCCTTTCTACATATACGAATACTGATACACACTACAATTTTAGAAATACAAACTTTATAAAAATCAGAACCAGAACAAATTACGGTACGCAATTACTATCTTGGCAGATTCCCAATCTTCTCAACCTCCACCCTGGCTTGATCGATATAATCGATCATAATTCAAACCTCTTGACTTTCAGAAAAAAATCAAAAACAATATTTTTTACTTTCCGCATAATACTGTGGTCTTCTAAATTATGTGTACAGATGTAATTGTAGTAATGTAGTTCATATATTTTTGTTGCATGTTGCGAATTATTTATTTTTCATTGCAAGAGCGTATGTAGTGTAGTGATCTAGTTACTGCGTATTTTTTGTTTTTGTTTATGGTTAACTATAGCACTCTACCACTAGTCTGCCTGCTGCATCTGCTGCATCTGCTGCAAGTGTAGTCTGGTGCTAGGGGCCTGGTCAGGTGACTTACTGTCACCTTTTGCCTCAGCACCATGACAATCCTGTATTGTCAAAAGTTCCAATAAACAAACAAACAAACAAACATGCCCCTACAGTACAACTGGCCCGACACTTTCTATTTCGTCCCCTTGTGCACTTTCTGGCGCAAGATGAGCTAAACTGAAGCACGAGTAACCTTCTAGCTTGCTACCTGTTCAGTTGGAACCCTCAAGCTACGTCCCTTTTCCCTTGACGGCCAAAATTTGAACGCAGGCATGGTTACTGCGGAATACCAAAAGTCTGCCTTTTGTCTCCGAGGGACGTCCACTTTGCACAGCCAGGATAACGCTGTCCGCAGTCGTGCTGGGACGTCCTTGCTACGGCTTGGCCGACACATTTGTTTTCTCGGCTTCCGTACTTTCCCCACGTCGGCTTGTTTCAAGTCCAGCTACAGCATTCTTGTCGAATGGTACCTGTGAATTCTGAAGGCTTGATGTCGACCTGTATTCTCTGCACAGCCCCCTACGGGGTTCTGCAGAAACCCCCGTCTTAGTAAATCACGTAGGTTTTCAATGAAGTGTGTCTCCACATCTTACGGGGGTGGGCAAGCAACACTGAGGACACAGTCTTCTTGTCTGCAGTGCCTCTTTATTCTCAGACACTACAAAACCCCACGCCACTGTTCAAAGGCTCGAAAAATCAGGACTACCTTCAGCTTTTGCGTTCGTACATAAACTTTGACACCAGCTGTGTTAACCAACCTGGGCTCGTTCATTACAGGAGGAAAGCAAGCACTCGTATCAAAAATGAATCGTCGCTCTAGCACTCTTCGTTTCCTAGACATGAGCAGTACATAACAAACAGCCGACTCTCTTATTAGGCCAACATTAATGTGCTTTTCTGGTTCAATTATGAAATAATCGCAATAGAACCATTTGTATTTACTGTGCAGGCCGTTTCTTTAATGCAACTTCTCAATTACCTAAAAGAAATGGTAATCTGAAGAGTCATCTTTTTTCACTAAAAAAAACAACAAAAAAAACAGAAAAAACACCAGAAATGAGCCGAGTTCTGCGAGCGGTTTTATTAGGTCGATAAAACAACTTTTGCGTTTGCTATCTCGAAGAAATTTGACACAAAAACACTCCTACCTGGTGCGACACCCTTTCCCGACAATTGGATAGCTTAATGGTTTTCTAATTCCGAGCGAGCGGCAGCTCTTTGAAGTATATCCATCCACTTGTGCTCGGGACACCCTCCCTGTTGATCGATGAGTCTCGATTGAGATGAGCTGACACGGTTTCACTGCACACACATGTTCCTATGATGTTGTTTTCACGACCACAATCGATGAATGCACTCCAGCGGTCTTGAATATCCACAGGCGAACGATTGAACTTGGTCGGGCTTGTTAATTTCCGAGCAGAGTCCCAAAACCTGTTTTCGCGAATATAACGAGTTCTAGACTAGCTGGAGCGATGAAATTTTAACAGTGCGTCTAAATTCAGAGCGCGATCATTCGCTGCGAATTAGAACTTTCTAGCTATCGTAGTTTTCTTTATACGAGCATAGGTGAAATCAAAACATCGTACAGTGAAAGCCTTACTTTCACGTAAACTTCTGTTGATAACTTTCTTTTTAGAATACCTACATCGATGAGACGCGCCTCGAATGTTCCTCGGAACATAATCTTACTCCCTGGTTAAAATAAATGTCCTAGCTAGCCTACTTTCCGAGCTTCGTGCGATTGAATCACCTCCGGTTGCGAGCAAAACACGCGGCAGCCATTTGCTTTTTTTTGCAAAAACCAAACCAGAACCACGAATGGGCGGTAAATTTCTAAATACTTGACCTAAATAATTTAAACTTGTTGTGGAACACGGGTCTCGACGACATCGTTTTCAAAAATAAGACGATTCCCGTGATTCTAAGTTTGGTTTTATTAAACCAGGGCTGTGTTTCAAATCTCACCCTAATAAACCCGAGTTACTCGGGCGGATCGTGTCACGTGACAGCAGAAATGAAAGAACGCTGGACGCAGGCAGGTTTCAAAACGCCAGGTGTACAGAAGCTTTACCTCGCAGTATGATTTCGTTAATTTTAAAACACGGCCAGGAATGAATTTTTTTATGAATGAATAGATAGATGACCCGTTTCGAATGAATGGATCCATGAGTGCGGCTGAGCAATTCCGACCGGTCGGTAAATCCCGCCACCTGGTGCCTTTTGTTTTACCATTGAAAATATTGAATTTCTGAAATCTATATTACGACCTTCAATTTACGATATCAAATGGGGGACACTTGTTCCCAGCCGCCCCTGGACTGGACAGAGACCGATTTCTTTTCTTGTGTGATGCGAGTTTCGCGAAATAAACGGCGTTTGAAAGTTTTCACATCGAAGCCAGCCATTCGCTTTCCTCACTTTAGGCACCGATCCTTTCTTCGATCTCGCTTCATTAATACTGGTCGTATCTCGTCACCGCTAGCACCGATGCGTTCCTTGGTCTTTCTAGACTCTACGGACACCACTTTGAACGTGTGTAATAAAAGGTTTCGCGATGCTACGACGCTTTTACCGTGGGCATGGTCATGGCGGCCAATTGTACTTTCCGAGCCTGTGTTCGGACCTCCGAGGCTGAATTTTCGTTTCCGAGCCGCGATGTTGGTGTCAAACGTGAGCACGCGTTCCGTAGAAGACCCGACGACTGTAGTTTGCCTCGGATCGAGTCGATAGTTTACTGTAGGAGCACTGATGCGACTTCCCGCACGAAAGCAGTCATTTTCGTGTTCGATATTGCTCACGGCTTCATCATTTGCTACCACAATTTGCTTTTTTGTTCTGAAGCGCTCCCTCGGGTAAAAGGAACGTTCGCTATGCGCGCGCGATTATTTTAATTCATTCATCTCGTGCGGCGCGCGCCTTCGCCGGAGCGGCTGGTCCTTTGAAGGCTCACCAGAGCGCGAGCAAGACTTCAAAGAGCTGCCGCTCGCTCGTAATTAGAAAACCATTATAGGTACGTACAACTATCAAATTGTTGGGGAAGGGTCTCGCACCAGGTAGGACTGTTTGTGTGTCAAATTTCTTCGAGATAGCAAACGCAAAAGTTGTTTTATCGTAAAACCGCTCGGAGAACTCGGCTGATTTCTGGTGTTTTTTCTGTTTTTTTTTTTTTTTTTGCGCGTTGTTTTTGTAGTGTTAATTCTAAAAGAGGGATGCCGTAAGTATCGCCTAATACCTCAACAAAAAACAAAATTCCGAAGAAAAAAAAAAAAAACAAATTTTCTCGGGGGATTGAACTAAGATCCTGCTGTGTACGAAGCGCACATCTTACCCACTGAGCTAATCCACAGCTCGGAATAGGCGTGTTTACAATCCGTTTTATACGAGACCCAATAGGCGACTACTGCCGGCACTTTTTCCCCCTCCGGTTATTCTGCCGGCTGCCGGCAGAATAGACACTTCCTTCATTAATACTGGTCGTATCTCATCGCCGCTAGCACCGATGTGTTCCTTGTTCTTTCTAGACTCTATGGACACCACTTTGAACGTGTGAAATAAAAGCTTTCGCGAAGCTACGACGCTTTTACCGTGGGCATGGTCATGGCGGCCAATTCTAATTTCCGAACCTGTGTTCGGACCTCCGAGGCTGAATTTTCGTTTCCGAGACGCGATGTTGGTGTCAAACGTGAGCAGGCGTTTCGTAGAAGACCCGACGACTGTAGTTTGCCTCGGATCGAGTCGATAGGTTACTGTACGAGCACTGATGCGACTTCCCGCACGAAAGCAGTCATTTTCAGGTTCGATATTGCTCACCGCTTCATCATTTGCTACCACAATTTGCTTTTTTCTTCTGAAGCGCTCCCTCGGGTAAAAGGAACGTTCGCTATGCGCGCGAGATTATTTTAATTCATTCATCTCGTGCGGCGCGCGCTCGGCGGAGCGGCTGGTCGTTTGAAGGCTCACCAGAGCGCGAGCAAGACTTCAAAGAGCTGCCGCTCGCTCGTAATTAGAAAACCATTATAGGTACGTACAACTATCAAATTGTTGGGGAAGGGTCTCGCACCAGGTAGTACTGTTTGTGTGTCAAAAGGGTACCAATAAGGAAGTGTGTTTTTACATTGAGACAGCTCGTCTGAAAAATTGTATTCTTGGCCTAATAAAGACTGAGGTCTCAAAAAGAAATGAGCTGATTCTTGTTTTTCTGGCGCAGTGAAGACTCGTTAAATGTGTCACTTCTTTTTTATTTATGTCTTCAGGCCCCTGCTGTCCACCTCGGGAAAAGGTTTGTTCCTGCAGAGCTTTTTGTATACATGCCCCTAGAGTACAACTGGCCCCACACTCTTTATTTTCCCCCCTTGTGCTTTTTCTGGTGCAAGATGAGCTCGACTGAAGCATGAGTAACCTTCTAGCTTGCTACCTGTTCAGTTTGAACCCTCAAGCTAAGTCCGTTTTCACTTGACGGCCAACATCTGAACGCAGGCGCTGTTTCTACCTCGAAGCAAAACTACGCCCTTTGCCTCAGTTTCACGTCCATTCTTTTGTTAGGGTGGTCTTTCCCAGAGACGGTGAGGACAAATACAGGTCTGCGCCGCAAGAGGGACTCCACAAATCACTTTTGAGCTTTTTCTAGACATGCCGCCACAGTACAACCGCTCCCACACTCCTATATTCCCCCCTTGTGCTTTTTCTGGTGCAGGATGAGCTCGACTGAAGCATGCGTAACCTTCTAGGTTGCTATCTGAGCAGTTTGAACCCTCAAGCTACGTCCCTTTTCCCTTGACGGCCAAAATTTGAACGCAGGCATGGTTACTGCGGGATACCAAAAGTCTGCCTTTTGTCTCCGAGGGACGTTCATTCTGTGTTATGGTCGTCTTTTCCAGAGACGGTGAGGACAAATACACATATGTGCTGCAAGAGGGCCTCCACACAACCCTACAGAGCTTTTTGTAGACATGCCCCTACAGTACAACTGGCCCGACACTTTCTATTTTGTCCCCTTCTGCACTTTCTGGCGCAAGATGAGCTAAAGTGAAGCACGAGTAACCTTCTAGGTTGCTATCTGTTCAGTTTGAACCCTCAAGCTACGTCCCTTTTCCCTTGACGGCCAAAATTTGAACGCAGGCATGGTTACTGCGGAATACAAAAAGTCTGCCTTTTGTCTCCGAGGGACGTTCATTCTGTGTTATGGTCGTCTTTTCCAGAGACGGTGAGGACAAATACACATATGTGCTGCAAGAGGGCCTCCACACAACCCTACAGAGCTTTTTGTAGACATGCCCCTACAGTACAACTGGCCCGACACTTTCTATTTTGTCCCCTTCTGCACTTTCTGGCGCAAGATGAGCTAAAGTGAAGCACGAGTAACCTTCTAGGTTGCTATCTGTTCAGTTTGAACCCTCAAGCTACGTCCCTTTTCCCTTGACGGCCAAAATTTGAACGCAGGCATGGTTACTGCGGAATACAAAAAGTCTGCCTTTTGTCTCCGAGGGACGTTCATTCTGTGTTATGGTCGTCTTTTCCAGAGACGGTGAGGACAAATACACATCTGTGCTGCAAGAGGGCCTCCACACAACCCTACAGAGCTTTTTGTAGACATCTAGAATAATTAATCATCTTCATAAATACCGACTAATTTCTGCAAACCAATATGGATTTCAGAGAGGTAAATCCACTGAGTCAGCTTTACTTAACATTCGAGGAAAACTTATCAGCAATATAGAAAATCAATCCTACACTATAGGCATCTTCGTAGATTTCAATAAAGCTTTTGACTCTATCAAGCATAATATTCTCTTTGATAAACTGCCACACTACGGAATTAGAGGCATTTCACTTAAACTATTGCGCAGTTATCTGACAAATCGTAGCCATTTTGTGGTAGCTAATAGTATAGAATCGGACACTGAACATATAAAATTTGGTGTTCCGCAAGGATCAATATTAGGACCTATACTATTCCTTCTTTATATCAATGACATTGTTGCTATCCCCCATACGCCAGACATAGTACTTTACGCCGATGACACGAGTGTTTTTTTTTCATCCAGGGACCTATTATCTCTTATTCCTGTCACAAACGCATGGCTCAAAAACTTATCGAAGTGGCTTGATGCGAATCAGCTGCTTCTAAATGTTAACAAAACAAAATATATTGTTTTTTCCTCAATTAACAGACCAGTTAACCTTACTACCGAAATAGTATTCCAGTCACGGTCACTAGAAAGGGTTACCGAATACAAATTCTTAGGCATACATTTTCATGAAAACCTTCGCTGGACATGTCATGTGAATTTTGTGAAGCGTGACATCGCACAGTCTATTGGCATGCTGAATAGATTTCGTGCCTTATTACCAATGTGGCTAAAACGTCAGCTCTATTTCACTACTGTTCATTCTCGACTGCACTATTGTTTACTTGTCTGGGGGGTTACATCTAAATGTAATATGACTAGTTTGTACTTAATGCAGAAAAAAGTATACGATTTATTGAAAACCTATCAAGCCGCGATCATACATTCCAATACTTTGAGAAACATCGTATCCTGAATATTGAGGCACTGTATAATCAACGATTGTCTGAGGTTATATTCTCCCAAGTTAAAACTGACCGTGAATTATTCCTTTCTACATATACGAATACTGATACACACTACAATTTTAGAAATACAAACTTTATAAAAATCAGAACCAGAACAAATTACGGTACGCAATTACTATCTTGGCAGATTCCCAATCTTCTCAACCTCCACCCTGGCTTGATCGATATAATCGATCATAATTCAAACCTCTTGACTTTCAGAAAAAAATCAAAAACAATATTTTTTACTTTCCGCATAATACTGTGGTCTTCTAAATTATGTGTACAGATGTAATTGTAGTAATGTAGTTCATATATTTTTGTTGCATGTTGCGAATTATTTATTTTTCATTGCAAGAGCGTATGTAGTGTAGTGATCTAGTTACTGCGTATTTTTTGTTTTTGTTTATGGTTAACTATAGCACTCTACCACTAGTCTGCCTGCTGCATCTGCTGCATCTGCTGCAAGTGTAGTCTGGTGCTAGGGGCCTGGTCAGGTGACTTACTGTCACCTTTTGCCTCAGCACCATGACAATCCTGTATTGTCAAAAGTTCCAATAAACAAACAAACAAACAAACATGCCCCTACAGTACAACTGGCCCGACACTTTCTATTTCGTCCCCTTGTGCACTTTCTGGCGCAAGATGAGCTAAACTGAAGCACGAGTAACCTTCTAGCTTGCTACCTGTTCAGTTGGAACCCTCAAGCTACGTCCCTTTTCCCTTGACGGCCAAAATTTGAACGCAGGCATGGTTACTGCGGAATACCAAAAGTCTGCCTTTTGTCTCCGAGGGACGTCCACTTTGCACAGCCAGGATAACGCTGTCCGCAGTCGTGCTGGGACGTCCTTGCTACGGCTTGGCCGACACATTTGTTTTCTCGGCTTCCGTACTTTCCCCACGTCGGCTTGTTTCAAGTCCAGCTACAGCATTCTTGTCGAATGGTACCTGTGAATTCTGAAGGCTTGATGTCGACCTGTATTCTCTGCACAGCCCCCTACGGGGTTCTGCAGAAACCCCCGTCTTAGTAAATCACGTAGGTTTTCAATGAAGTGTGTCTCCACATCTTACGGGGGTGGGCAAGCAACACCGAGGACACAGTCTTCTTGTCTGCAGTGCCTCTTTATTCTCAGACACTACAAAACCCCACGCCACTGTTCAAAGGCTCGAAAAATCAGGACTACCTTCAGCTTTTGCGTTCGTACATAAACTTTGACACGAGCTGTGTTAACCAACCTGGGCTCGTTCATTACAGGAGGAAAGCAAGCACTCGTATCAAAAATGAATCGTCGCTCTAGCACTCTTCGTTTCCTAGACATGAGCAGTACATAAAAAACAGCCGACTCTCTTATTAGGCCAACATTAATGTGCTTTTCTGGTTCAATTATGAAATAATCGCAATAGAACCATTTGTATTTACTGTGCAGGCCGTTTCTTTAATGCAACTTCTCAATTACCTAAAAGAAATGGTAATCTGAAGAGTCATCTTTTTTCACTAAAAAAAAACAACAAAAAAAACACAGAAAAAACACCAGAAATGAGCCGAGTTCTCCGAGCGGTTTTATTAGGTCGATAAAACAACTTTTGCGTTTGCTATCTCGAAGAAATTTGACACACAAACACTCCTACCTGGTGCGACACCCTTTCCCGACAATTGGATAGCTTAATGGTTTTCTAATTCCGAGCGAGCGGCAGCTCTTTGAAGTATATCCATCCACTTGTGCTCGGGACACCCTCCCTGTTGATCGATGAGTCTCGATTGAGATGAGCTGACACGGTTTCACTGCACACACATGTTCCTATGATGTTGTTTTCACGACCACAATCGATGAATGCACTCCAGCGGTCTTGAATATCCACAGGCGAACGATTGAACTTGGTCGGGCTTGTTAATTTCCGAGCAGAGTCCCAAAACCTGTTTTCGCGAATATAACGAGTTCTCGACTAGCTGGAGCGATGAAATTTTAACAGTGCGTCTAAATTCAGAGCGCGATCATTCGCTGCGAATTAGAACTTTCTAGCTATTGTAGTTTTCTTTATACGAGCATAGGTGAAATCAAAACATCGTACAGTGAAAGCCTTACTTTCACGTAAACTTCTGTTGATAACTTTCTTTTTAGAATACCTACATCGATGAGACGCGCCTCGAATGTTCCTCGGAACATAATCTTACTCCCTGGTTAAAATAAATGTCCTAGCTAGCCTACTTTCCGAGCTTCGTGCGATTGAATCACCTCCGGTTGCGAGCAAAACACGCGGCAGCCATTTGCTTTTTTTTGCAAAAACCAAACCAGAACCACGAATGGGCGGTAAATTTCTAAATACTTGACCTAAATAATTTAAACTTGTTGTGGAACACGGGTCTCGACGACATCGTTTTCAAAAATAAGACGATTCCCGTAATTCTAAGTTTGGTTTTATTAAACCAGGGCTGTGTTTCAAATCTCACCCTAATAAACCCGAGTTACTCGGGCGGATCGTGTCACGTGACAGCAGAAATGAAAGAACGCTGGACGCAGGCAGGTTTCAAAACGCCAGGTGTACAGAAGCTTTACCTCGCAGTATGATTTCGTTAATTTTAAAACACGGCCAGGAATGAATTTTTTTATGAATGAATAGATAGATGACCCGTTTCGAATGAATGGATCCATGAGTGCGGCTGAGCAATTCCGACCGGTCGGTAAATCCCGCCACCTGGTGCCTTTTGTTTTACCATTGAAAATATTGAATTTCTGAAATCTATATTACGACCTTCAATTTACGATATCAAATGGGGGACACTTGTTCCCAGCCGCCCCTGGACTGGACAGAGACCGATTTCTTTTCTTGTGTGATGCGAGTTTCGCGAAATAAACGGCGTTTGAAAGTTTTCACATCGAAGCCAGCCATTCGCTTTCCTCACTTTAGGCACCGATCCTTTCTTCGATCTCGCTTCATTAATACTGGTCGTATCTCGTCACCGCTAGCACCGATGCGTTCCTTGGTCTTTCTAGACTCTACGGACACCACTTTAAACGTGTGTAATAAAAGGTTTCGCGATGCTACGACGCTTTTACCGTGGGCATGGTCATGGCGCCCAATTGTACTTTCCGAGCCTGTGTTCGCACCTCCGAGGCTGAATTTTCGTTTCCGAGCCGCGATGTTGGTGTCAAACGTGAGCACGCGTTCCGTAGAAGACCCGACGACTGTAGTTTGCCTCGGATCGAGTCGATAGTTTACTGTAGGAGCACTGATGCGACTTCCCGCACGAAAGCAGTCATTTTCGTGTTCGATATTGCTCACGGCTTCATCATTTGCTACCACAATTTGCTTTTTTGTTCTGAAGCGCTCCCTCGGGTAAAAGGAACGTTCGCTATGCGCGCGCGATTATTTTAATTCATTCATCTCGTGCGGCGCGCGCCTTCGCCGGAGCGGCTGGTCCTTTGAAGGCTCACCAGAGCGCGAGCAAGACTTCAAAGAGCTGCCGCTCGCTCGTAATTAGAAAACCATTATAGGTACGTACAACTATCAAATTGTTGGGGAAGGGTCTCGCACCAGGTAGGACTGTTTGTGTGTCAAATTTCTTCGAGATAGCAAACGCAAAAGTTGTTTTATCGTAAAACCGCTCGGAGAACTCGGCTGATTTCTGGTGTTTTTTCTGTTTTTTTTTTTTTTGCGCGTTCTTTTTGTAGTGTTAATTCTAAAAGAGGGATGCCGTAAGTATCGCCTAATACCTCAACAAAAAACAAAAGTCCGAAGAAAAAAAAAAAAAACAAATTTTGTCGGGGGATTGAACTAAGATCCTGCTGTGTACGAAGCGCACATCTTACCCACTGAGCTAATCCACAGCTCGGAATAGGCGTGTTTACAATCCGTTTTATACGAGACCCAATAGGCGACTACTGCCGGCACTTTTTCCCCCTCCGGTTATTCTGCCGGCTGCCGGCAGAATAGACACTTCCTTCATTAATACTGGTCGTATCTCATCGCCGCTAGCACCGATGTGTTCCTTGTTCTTTCTAGACTCTATGGACACCACTTTGAACGTGTGAAATAAAAGCTTTCGCGAAGCTACGACGCTTTTACCGTGGGCATGGTCATGGCGGCCAATTCTAATTTCCGAACCTGTGTTCGGACCTCCGAGGCTGAATTTTCGTTTCCGAGACGCGATGTTGGTGTCAAACGTGAGCAGGCGTTTCGTAGAAGACCCGACGACTGTAGTTTGCCTCTGATCGAGTCGATAGGTTACTGTACGAGCACTGATGCGACTTCCCGCACGAAAGCAGTCATTTTCAGGTTCGATATTGCTCACCGCTTCATCATTTGCTACCACAATTTGCTTTTTTTTTCTGAAGCGCTCCCTCGGGTAAAAGGAACGTTCGCTATGCGCGCGAGATTATTTTAATTCATTCATCTCGTGCGGCGCGCGCTCGGCGGAGCGGCTGGTCGTTTGAAGGCTCACCAGAGCGCGAGCAAGACTTCAAAGAGCTGCCGCTCGCTCGTAATTAGAAAACCATTATAGGTACGTACAACTATCAAATTGTTGGGGAAGGGTCTCGCACCAGGTAGTACTGTTTGTGTGTCAAAAGGGTACTAATAAGGAAGTGTGTTTTTACATTGAGACAGCTCGTCTGAAAAATTGTATTCTTGGCCTAATAAAGACTGAGGTCTCAAAAAGAAATGAGCTGATTCTTGTTTTTCTGGCGCAGTGAAGACTCGTTAAATGTGTCACTTCTTTTTTATTTATGTCTTCAGGCCCCTGCTGTCCACCTCGGGAAAAGGTTTGTTCCTGCAGAGCTTTTTGTATACATGCCCCTAGAGTACAACTGGCCCCACACTCTTTATTTTCCCCCCTTGTGCTTTTTCTGGTGCAAGATGAGCTCGACTGAAGCATGAGTAACCTTCTAGCTTGCTACCTGTTCAGTTTGAACCCTCAAGCTAAGTCCGTTTTCACTTGACGGCCAACATCTGAACGCAGGCGCTGTTTCTACCTCGAAGCAAAACTACGCCCTTTGCCTCAGTTTCACGTCCATTCTTTTGTTAGGGTGGTCTTTCCCAGAGACGGTGAGGACAAATACAGGTCTGCGCCGCAAGAGGGACTCCACAAATCACTTTTGAGCTTTTTCTAGACATGCCGCCACAGTACAACCGCTCCCACACTCCTATATTCCCCCCTTGTGCTTTTTCTGGTGCAGGATGAGCTCGACTGAAGCATGCGTAACCTTCTAGGTTGCTATCTGAGCAGTTTGAACCCTCAAGCTACGTCCCTTTTCCCTTGACGGCCAAAATTTGAACGCAGGCATGGTTACTGCGGGATACCAAAAGTCTGCCTTTTGTCTCCGAGGGACGTTCATTCTGTGTTATGGTCGTCTTTTCCAGAGACGGTGAGGACAAATACACATCTGTGCTGCAAGAGGGCCTCCACACAACCCTACAGAGCTTTTTGTAGACATCTAGAATAATTAATCATCTTCATAAATACCGACTAATTTCTGCAAACCAATATGGATTTCAGAGAGGTAAATCCACTGAGTCAGCTTTACTTAACATTCGAGGAAAACTTATCAGCAATATAGAAAATCAATCCTACACTATAGGCATCTTCGTAGATTTCAATAAAGCTTTTGACTCTATCAAGCATAATATTCTCTTTGATAAACTGCCACACTACGGAATTAGAGGCATTTCACTTAAACTATTGCGCAGTTATCTGGCAAATCGTAGCCAGTTTGTGGTAGCTAATAGTATAGAATCGGACACTGAACATATAAAATTTGGTGTTCCGCAAGGATCAATATTAGGACCTATACTATTCCTTCTTTATATCAATGACATTGTTGCTATCCCCCATACGCCAGACATAGTACTTTACGCCGATGACACGAGTGTTTTTTTTTTCATCCAGGGACCTATCATCTCTTATTCCTGTCACAAACGCATGGCTCAAAAACTTATCGAAGTGGCTTGATGCGAATCAGCTGCTTCTAAATGTTAACAAAACAAAATATATTGTTTTTTCCTCAATTAACAGACCAGTTAACCTTACTACCGAAATAGTATTCCAGTCACGGTCACTAGAGAGGGTTACCGAATACAAATTCTTAGGCATACATTTTCATGAAAACCTTCGCTGGACATGTCATGTGAATTTTGTGAAGCGTGACATCGCACAGTCTATTGGCATGCTGAATAGATTTCGTGCCTTATTACCAATGTGGCTAAAACGTCAGCTCTATTTCACTACTGTTCATTCTCGACTGCACTATTGTTTACTTGTCTGGGGGGTTACATCTAAATGTAATATGACTAGTTTGTACTTAATGCAGAAAAAGTATACGATTTATTGAAAACCTATCAAGCCGCGATCATACATTCCAATACTTTGAGAAACATCGTATCCTGAATATTGAGGCACTGTATAATCAACGATTGTCTGAGGTTATATTCTCCCAAGTTAAAACTGACCGTGAATTATTCCTTTCTACATATACGAATACTGATACACACTACAATTTTAGAAATACAAACTTTATAAAAATCAGAACCAGAACAAATTACGGTACGCAATTACTATCTTGGCAGATTCCCAATCTTCTCAACCTCCACCCTGGCTTGATCGATATAATCGATCATAATTCAAACCTCTTGACTTTCAGAAAAAAAGCAAAAACAATATTTTTTACTTTCCGCATAATACTGTGGTCTTCTAAATTATGTGTACAGATGTAATTGTAGTAATGTAGTTCATATATTTTTGTTGCATGTTGCGAATTATTTATTTTTCATTGCAAGAGCGTATGTAGTGTAGTGATCTAGTTACTGCGTATTTTTTGTTTTTGTTTATGGTTAACTATAGCACTCTACCACTAGTCTGCCTGCTGCATCTGCTGCATCTGCTGCAAGTGTAGTCTGGTGCTAGGGGCCTGGTCAGGTGACTTACTGTCACCTTTTGCCTCAGCACCATGACAATCCTGTATTGTCAAAAGTTCCAATAAACAAACAAACAAACAAACATGCCCCTACAGTACAACTGGCCCGACACTTTCTATTTCGTCCCCTTGTGCACTTTCTGGCGCAAGATGAGCTAAACTGAAGCACGAGTAACCTTCTAGCTTGCTACCTGTTCAGTTGGAACCCTCAAGCTACGTCCCTTTTCCCTTGACGGCCAAAATTTGAACGCAGGCATGGTTACTGCGGAATACCAAAAGTCTGCCTTTTGTCTCCGAGGGACGTCCACTTTGCACAGCCAGGATAACGCTGTCCGCAGTCGTGCTGGGACGTCCTTGCTACGGCTTGGCCGACACATTTGTTTTCTCGGCTTCCGTACTTTCCCCACGTCGGCTTGTTTCAAGTCCAGCTACAGCATTCTTGTCGAATGGTACCTGTGAATTCTGAAGGCTTGATGTCGACCTGTATTCTCTGCACAGCCCCCTACGGGGTTCTGCAGAAACCCCCGTCTTAGTAAATCACGTAGGTTTTCAATGAAGTGTGTCTCCACATCTTACGGGGGTGGGCGAGCAACACCGAGGACACAGTCTTCTTGTCTGCAGTGCCTCTTTATTCTCAGACACTACAAAACCCCACGCCACTGTTCAAAGGCTCGAAAAATCAGGACTACCTTCAGCTTTTGCGTTCGTACATAAACTTTGACACGAGCTGTGTTAACCAACCTGGGCTCGTTCATTACAGGAGGAAAGCAAGCACTCGTATCAAAAATGAATCGTCTCTCTAGCACTCTTCGTTTCCTAGACATGAGCAGTACATAAAAAACAGCCGACTCTCTTATTAGGCCAACATTAATGTGCTTTTCTGGTTCAATTATGAAATAATCGCAATAGAACCATTTGTATTTACTGTGCAGGCCGTTTCTTTAATGCAACTTCTCAATTACCTAAAAGAAATGGTAATCTGAAGAGTCATCTTTTTTCACTAAAAAAAAAACAACAAAAAAAAACAGAAAAAACACCAGAAATGAGCCGAGTTCTCCGAGCGGTTTTATTAGGTCGATAAAACAACTTTTGCGTTTGCTATCTCGAAGAAATTTGACACACAAACACTCCTACCTGGTGCGACACCCTTTCCCGACAATTGGATAGCTTAATGGTTTTCTAATTCCGAGCGAGCGGCAGCTCTTTGAAGTATATCCATCCACTTGTGCTCGGGACACCCTCCCCGTTGATCGATGAGTCTCGATTGAGATGAGCTGACACGGTTTCACTGCACACACATGTTCCTATGATGTTGTTTTCACGACCACAATCGATGAATGCACTCCAGCGGTCTTGAATATCCACAGGCGAACGATTGAACTTGGTCGGGCTTGTTAATTTCCGAGCAGAGTCCCAAAACCTGTTTTCGCGAATATAACGAGTTCTAGACTAGCTGGAGCGATGAAATTTTAACAGTGCGTCTAAATTCAGAGCGCGATCATTCGCTGCGAATTAGAACTTTCTAGCTATTGTAGTTTTCTTTATACGAGCATAGGTGAAATCAAAACATCGTACAGTGAAAGCCTTACTTTCACGTAAACTTCTGTTGATAACTTTCTTTTTAGAATACCTACATCGATGAGACGCGCCTCGAATGTTCCTCGGAACATAATCTTACTCCCTGGTTAAAATAAATGTCCTAGCTAGCCTACTTTCCGAGCTTCGTGCGATTGAATCACCTCCGGTTGCGAGCAAAACACGCGGCAGCCATTTGCTTTTTTTTGCAAAAACCAAACCAGAACCACGAATGGGCGGTAAATTTCTAAATACTTGACCTAAATAATTTAAACTTGTTGTGGAACACGGGTCTCGACGACATCGTTTTCAAAAATAAGACGATTCCCGTAATTCTAAGTTTGGTTTTATTAAACCAGGGCTGTGTTTCAAATCTCACCCTAATAAACCCGAGTTACTCGGGCGGATCGTGTCACGTGACAGCAGAAATGAAAGAACGCTGGACGCAGGCAGGTTTCAAAACGCCAGGTGTACAGAAGCTTTACCTCGCAGTATGATTTCGTTAATTTTAAAACACGGCCAGGAATGAATTTTTTTATGAATGAATAGATAGATGACCCGTTTCGAATGAATGGATCCATGAGTGCGGCTGAGCAATTCCGACCGGTCGGTAAATCCCGCCACCTGGTGCCTTTTGTTTTACCATTGAAAATATTGAATTTCTGAAATCTATATTACGACCTTCAATTTACGATATCAAATGGGGGACACTTGTTCCCAGCCGCCCCTGGACTGGACAGAGACCGATTTCTTTTCTTGTGTGATGCGAGTTTCGCGAAATAAACGGCGTTTGAAAGTTTTCACATCGAAGCCAGCCATTCGCTTTCCTCACTTTAGGCACCGATCCTTTCTTCGATCTCGCTTCATTAATACTGGTCGTATCTCGTCACCGCTAGCACCGATGCGTTCCTTGGTCTTTCTAGACTCTACGGACACCACTTTGAACGTGTGTAATAAAAGGTTTCGCGATGCTACGACGCTTTTACCGTGGGCATGGTCATGGCGGCCAATTGTACTTTCCGAGCCTGTGTTCGGACCTCCGAGGCTGAATTTTCGTTTCCGAGCCGCGATGTTGGTGTCAAACGTGAGCACGCGTTCCGTAGAAGACCCGACGACTGTAGTTTGCCTCGGATCGAGTCGATAATTTACTGTAGGAGCACTGATGCGACTTCCCGCACGAAAGCAGTCATTTTCGTGTTCGATATTGCTCACGGCTTCATCATTTGCTACCACAATTTGCTTTTTTGTTCTGAAGCGCTCCCTCGGGTAAAAGGAACGTTCGCTATGCGCGCGCGATTATTTTAATTCATTCATCTCGTGCGGCGCGCGCCTTCGCCGGAGCGGCTGGTCCTTTGAAGGCTCACCAGAGCGCGAGCAAGACTTCAAAGAGCTGCCGCTCGCTCGTAATTAGAAAACCATTATAGGTACGTACAACTATCAAATTGTTGGGGAAGGGTCTCGCACCAGGTAGGACTGTTTGTGTGTCAAATTTCTTCGAGATAGCAAACGCAAAAGTTGTTTTATCGTAAAACCGCTCGGAGAACTCGGCTGATTTCTGGTGTTTTTTCTGTTTTTTTTTTTGCGCGTTCTTTTTGTAGTGTTAATTCTAAAAGAGGGATGCCGTAAGTATCGCCTAATACCTCAACAAAAAACAAAAGTCCGAAGAAAAAAAAAAAAAACAAATTTTCTCGGGGGATTGAACTAAGATCCTGCTGTGTACGAAGCGCACATCTTACCCACTGAGCTAATCCACTTTTTTTTTTATCTTTATTATGAGCTAATCCACAGCTCGGAATAGGCGTGTTTACAATCCGTTTTATACGAGACCCAATAGGCGACTACTGCCGGCACTTTTTCCCCCTCCGGTTATTCTGCCGGCTGCCGGCAGAATAGACACTTCCTTCATTAATACTGGTCGTATCTCATCGCCGCTAGCACCGATGTGTTCCTTGTTCTTTCTAGACTCTATGGACACCACTTTGAACGTGTGAAATAAAAGCTTTCGCGAAGCTACGACGCTTTTACCGTGGGCATGGTCATGGCGGCCAATTCTAATTTCCGAACCTGTGTTCGGACCTCCGAGGCTGAATTTTCGTTTCCGAGACGCGATGTTGGTGTCAAACGTGAGCAGGCGTTTCGTAGAAGACCCGACGACTGTAGTTTGCCTCTGATCGAGTCGATAGGTTACTGTACGAGCACTGATGCGACTTCCCGCACGAAAGCAGTCATTTTCAGGTTCGATATTGCTCACCGCTTCATCATTTGCTACCACAATTTGCTTTTTTCTTCTGAAGCGCTCCCTCGGGTAAAAGGAACGTTCGCTATGCGCGCGAGATTATTTTAATTCATTCATCTCGTGCGGCGCGCGCTCGGCGGAGCGGCTGGTCGTTTGAAGGCTCACCAGAGCGCGAGCAAGACTTCAAAGAGCTGCCGCTCGCTCGTAATTAGAAAACCATTATAGGTACGTACAACTATCAAATTGTTGGGGAAGGGTCTCGCACCAGGTAGTACTGTTTGTGTGTCAAAAGGGTACTAATAAGGAAGTGTGTTTTTACATTGAGACAGCTCGTCTGAAAAATTGTATTCTTGGCCTAATAAAGACTGAGGTCTCAAAAAGAAATGAGCTGATTCTTGTTTTTCTGGCGCAGTGAAGACTCGTTAAATGTGTCACTTCTTTTTTATTTATGTCTTCAGGCCCCTGCTGTCCACCTCGGGAAAAGGTTTGTTCCTGCAGAGCTTTTTGTATACATGCCCCTAGAGTACAACTGGCCCCACACTCTTTATTTTCCCCCCTTGTGCTTTTTCTGGTGCAAGATGAGCTCGACTGAAGCATGAGTAACCTTCTAGCTTGCTACCTGTTCAGTTTGAACCCTCAAGCTAAGTCCGTTTTCACTTGACGGCCAACATCTGAACGCAGGCGCTGTTTCTACCTCGAAGCAAAACTACGCCCTTTGCCTCAGTTTCACGTCCATTCTTTTGTTAGGGTGGTCTTTCCCAGAGACGGTGAGGACAAATACAGGTCTGCGCCGCAAGAGGGACTCCACAAATCACTTTTGAGCTTTTTCTAGACATGCCGCCACAGTACAACCGCTCCCACACTCCTATATTCCCCCCTTGTGCTTTTTCTGGTGCAGGATGAGCTCGACTGAAGCATGCGTAACCTTCTAGGTTGCTATCTGAGCAGTTTGAACCCTCAAGCTACGTCCCTTTTCCCTTGACGGCCAAAATTTGAACGCAGGCATGGTTACTGCGGGATACCAAAAGTCTGCCTTTTGTCTCCGAGGGACGTTCATTCTGTGTTATGGTCGTCTTTTCCAGAGACGGTGAGGACAAATACACATCTGTGCTGCAAGAGGGCCTCCACACAACCCTACAGAGCTTTTTGTAGACATCTAGAATAATTAATCATCTTCATAAATACCGACTAATTTCTGCAAACCAATATGGATTTCAGAGAGGTAAATCCACTGAGTCAGCTTTACTTAACATTCGAGGAAAACTTATCAGCAATATAGAAAATCAATCCTACACTATAGGCATCTTCGTAGATTTCAATAAAGCTTTTGACTCTATCAAGCATAATATTCTCTTTGATAAACTGCCACACTACGGAATTAGAGGCATTTCACTTAAACTATTGCGCAGTTATCTGGCAAATCGTAGCCAGTTTGTGGTAGCTAATAGTATAGAATCGGACACTGAACATATAAAATTTGGTGTTCCGCAAGGATCAATATTAGGACCTATACTATTCCTTCTTTATATCAATGACATTGTTGCTATCCCCCATACGCCAGACATAGTACTTTACGCCGATGACACGAGTGTTTTTTTTTTCATCCAGGGACCTATCATCTCTTATTCCTGTCACAAACGCATGGCTCAAAAACTTATCGAAGTGGCTTGATGCGAATCAGCTGCTTCTAAATGTTAACAAAACAAAATATATTGTTTTTTCCTCAATTAACAGACCAGTTAACCTTACTACCGAAATAGTATTCCAGTCACGGTCACTAGAGAGGGTTACCGAATACAAATTCTTAGGCATACATTTTCATGAAAACCTTCGCTGGACATGTCATGTGAATTTTGTGAAGCGTGACATCGCACAGTCTATTGGCATGCTGAATAGATTTCGTGCCTTATTACCAATGTGGCTAAAACGTCAGCTCTATTTCACTACTGTTCATTCTCGACTGCACTATTGTTTACTTGTCTGGGGGGTTACATCTAAATGTAATATGACTAGTTTGTACTTAATGCAGAAAAAAGTATACGATTTATTGAAAACCTATCAAGCCGCGATCATACATTCCAATACTTTGAGAAACATCGTATCCTGAATATTGAGGCACTGTATAATCAACGATTGTCTGAGGTTATATTCTCCCAAGTTAAAACTGACCGTGAATTATTCCTTTCTACATATACGAATACTGATACACACTACAATTTTAGAAATACAAACTTTATAAAAATCAGAACCAGAACAAATTACGGTACGCAATTACTATCTTGGCAGATTCCCAATCTTCTCAACCTCCACCCTGGCTTGATCGATATAATCGATCATAATTCAAACCTCTTGACTTTCAGAAAAAAATCAAAAACAATATTTTTTACTTTCCGCATAATACTGTGGTCTTCTAAATTATGTGTACAGATGTAATTGTAGTAATGTAGTTCATATATTTTTGTTGCATGTTGCGAATTATTTATTTTTCATTGCAAGAGCGTATGTAGTGTAGTGATCTAGTTACTGCGTATTTTTTGTTTTTGTTTATGGTTAACTATAGCACTCTACCACTAGTCTGCCTGCTGCATCTGCTGCATCTGCTGCAAGTGTAGTCTGGTGCTAGGGGCCTGGTCAGGTGACTTACTGTCACCTTTTGCCTCAGCACCATGACAATCCTGTATTGTCAAAAGTTCCAATAAACAAACAAACAAACAAACATGCCCCTACAGTACAACTGGCCCGACACTTTCTATTTCGTCCCCTTGTGCACTTTCTGGCGCAAGATGAGCTAAACTGAAGCACGAGTAACCTTCTAGCTTGCTACCTGTTCAGTTGGAACCCTCAAGCTACGTCCCTTTTCCCTTGACGGCCAAAATTTGAACGCAGGCATGGTTACTGCGGAATACCAAAAGTCTGCCTTTTGTCTCCGAGGGACGTCCACTTTGCACAGCCAGGATAACGCTGTCCGCAGTCGTGCTGGGACGTCCTTGCTACGGCTTGGCCGACACATTTGTTTTCTCGGCTTCCGTACTTTCCCCACGTCGGCTTGTTTCAAGTCCAGCTACAGCATTCTTGTCGAATGGTACCTGTGAATTCTGAAGGCTTGATGTCGACCTGTATTCTCTGCACAGCCCCCTACGGGGTTCTGCAGAAACCCCCGTCTTAGTAAATCACGTAGGTTTTCAATGAAGTGTGTCTCCACATCTTACGGGGGTGGGCAAGCAACACCGAGGACACAGTCTTCTTGTCTGCAGTGCCTCTTTATTCTCAGACACTACAAAACCCCACGCCACTGTTCAAAGGCTCGAAAAATCAGGACTACCTTCAGCTTTTGCGTTCGTACATAAACTTTGACACCAGCTGTGTTAACCAACCTGGGCTCGTTCATTACAGGAGGAAAGCAAGCACTCGTATCAAAAATGAATCGTCTCTCTAGCACTCTTCGTTTCCTAGACATGAGCAGTACATAAAAAACAGCCGACTCTCTTATTAGGCCAACATTAATGTGCTTTTCTGGTTCAATTATGAAATAATCGCAATAGAACCATTTGTATTTACTGTGCAGGCCGTTTCTTTAATGCAACTTCTCAATTACCTAAAAGAAATGGTAATCTGAAGAGTCATCTTTTTTCACTAAAAAAAAAACAACAAAAAAAAACAGAAAAAACACCAGAAATGAGCCGAGTTCTCCGAGCGGTTTTATTAGGTCGATAAAACAACTTTTGCGTTTGCTATCTCGAAGAAATTTGACACACAAACACTCCTACCTGGTGCGACACCCTTTCCCGACAATTGGATAGCTTAATGGTTTTCTAATTCCGAGCGAGCGGCAGCTCTTTGAAGTATATCCATCCACTTGTGCTCGGGACACCCTCCCCGTTGATCGATGAGTCTCGATTGAGATGAGCTGACACGGTTTCACTGCACACACATGTTCCTATGATGTTTTTTTCACGACCACAATCGATGAATGCACTCCAGCGGTCTTGAATATCCACAGGCGAACGATTGAACTTGGTCGGGCTTGTTAATTTCCGAGCAGAGTCCCAAAACCTGTTTTCGCGAATATAACGAGTTCTAGACTAGCTGGAGCGATGAAATTTTAACAGTGCGTCTAAATTCAGAGCGCGATCATTCGCTGCGAATTAGAACTTTCTAGCTATTGTAGTTTTCTTTATACGAGCATAGGTGAAATCAAAACATCGTACAGTGAAAGCCTTACTTTCACGTAAACTTCTGTTGATAACTTTCTTTTTAGAATACCTACATCGATGAGACGCGCCTCGAATGTTCCTCGGAACATAATCTTACTCCCTGGTTAAAATAAATGTCCTAGCTAGCCTACTTTCCGAGCTTCGTGCGATTGAATCACCTCCGGTTGCGAGCAAAACACGCGGCAGCCATTTGCTTTTTTTTGCAAAAACCAAACCAGAACCACGAATGGGCGGTAAATTTCTAAATACTTGACCTAAATAATTTAAACTTGTTGTGGAACACGGGTCTCGACGACATCGTTTTCAAAAATAAGACGATTCCCGTAATTCTAAGTTTGGTTTTATTAAACCAGGGCTGTGTTTCAAATCTCACCCTAATAAACCCGAGTTACTCGGGCGGATCGTGTCACGTGACAGCAGAAATGAAAGAACGCTGGACGCAGGCAGGTTTCAAAACGCCAGGTGTACAGAAGCTTTACCTCGCAGTATGATTTCGTTAATTTTAAAACACGGCCAGGAATGAATTTTTTTATGAATGAATAGATAGATGACCCGTTTCGAATGAATGGATCCATGAGTGCGGCTGAGCAATTCCGACCGGTCGGTAAATCCCGCCACCTGGTGCCTTTTGTTTTACCATTGAAAATATTGAATTTCTGAAATCTATATTACGACCTTCAATTTACGATATCAAATGGGGGACACTTGTTCCCAGCCGCCCCTGGACTGGACAGAGACCGATTTCTTTTCTTGTGTGATGCGAGTTTCGCGAAATAAACGGCGTTTGAAAGTTTTCACATCGAAGCCAGCCATTCGCTTTCCTCACTTTAGGCACCGATCCTTTCTTCGATCTCGCTTCATTAATACTGGTCGTATCTCGTCACCGCTAGCACCGATGCGTTCCTTGGTCTTTCTAGACTCTACGGACACCACTTTGAACGTGTGTAATAAAAGGTTTCGCGATGCTACGACGCTTTTACCGTGGGCATGGTCATGGCGGCCAATTGTACTTTCCGAGCCTGTGTTCGGACCTCCGAGGCTGAATTTTCGTTTCCGAGCCGCGATGTTGGTGTCAAACGTGAGCACGCGTTCCGTAGAAGACCCGACGACTGTAGTTTGCCTCGGATCGAGTCGATAATTTACTGTAGGAGCACTGATGCGACTTCCCGCACGAAAGCAGTCATTTTCGTGTTCGATATTGCTCACGGCTTCATCATTTGCTACCACAATTTGCTTTTTTGTTCTGAAGCGCTCCCTCGGGTAAAAGGAACGTTCGCTATGCGCGCGCGATTATTTTAATTCATTCATCTCGTGCGGCGCGCGCCTTCGCCGGAGCGGCTGGTCCTTTGAAGGCTCACCAGAGCGCGAGCAAGACTTCAAAGAGCTGCCGCTCGCTCGTAATTAGAAAACCATTATAGGTACGTACAACTATCAAATTGTTGGGGAAGGGTCTCGCACCAGGTAGGACTGTTTGTGTGTCAAATTTCTTCGAGATAGCAAACGCAAAAGTTGTTTTATCGTAAAACCGCTCGGAGAACTCGGCTGATTTCTGGTGTTTTTTCTGTTTTTTTTTTTTGCGCGTTCTTTTTGTAGTGTTAATTCTAAAAGAGGGATGCCGTAAGTATCGCCTAATACCTCAACAAAAAACAAAAGTCCGAAGAAAAAAAAAAAAAACAAATTTTCTCGGGGGATTGAACTAAGATCCTGCTGTGTACGAAGCGCACATCTTACCCACTGAGCTAATCCACTTTTTTTTTTATCTTTATTATGAGCTAATCCACAGCTCGGAATAGGCGTGTTTACAATCCGTTTTATACGAGACCCAATAGGCGACTACTGCCGGCACTTTTTCCCCCTCCGGTTATTCTGCCGGCTGCCGGCAGAATAGACACTTCCTTCATTAATACTGGTCGTATCTCATCGCCGCTAGCACCGATGTGTTCCTTGTTCTTTCTAGACTCTATGGACACCACTTTGAACGTGTGAAATAAAAGCTTTCGCGAAGCTACGACGCTTTTACCGTGGGCATGGTCATGGCGGCCAATTCTAATTTCCGAACCTGTGTTCGGACCTCCGAGGCTGAATTTTCGTTTCCGAGACGCGATGTTGGTGTCAAACGTGAGCAGGCGTTTCGTAGAAGACCCGACGACTGTAGTTTGCCTCTGATCGAGTCGATAGGTTACTGTACGAGCACTGATGCGACTTCCCGCACGAAAGCAGTCATTTTCAGGTTCGATATTGCTCACCGCTTCATCATTTGCTACCACAATTTGCTTTTTTTTTCTGAAGCGCTCCCTCGGGTAAAAGGAACGTTCGCTATGCGCGCGAGATTATTTTAATTCATTCATCTCGTGCGGCGCGCGCTCGGCGGAGCGGCTGGTCGTTTGAAGGCTCACCAGAGCGCGAGCAAGACTTCAAAGAGCTGCCGCTCGCTCGTAATTAGAAAACCATTATAGGTACGTACAACTATCAAATTGTTGGGGAAGGGTCTCGCACCAGGTAGTACTGTTTGTGTGTCAAAAGGGTACTAATAAGGAAGTGTGTTTTTACATTGAGACAGCTCGTCTGAAAAATTGTATTCTTGGCCTAATAAAGACTGAGGTCTCAAAAAGAAATGAGCTGATTCTTGTTTTTCTGGCGCAGTGAAGACTCGTTAAATGTGTCACTTCTTTTTTATTTATGTCTTCAGGCCCCTGCTGTCCACCTCGGGAAAAGGTTTGTTCCTGCAGAGCTTTTTGTATACATGCCCCTAGAGTACAACTGGCCCCACACTCTTTATTTTCCCCCCTTGTGCTTTTTCTGGTGCAAGATGAGCTCGACTGAAGCATGAGTAACCTTCTAGCTTGCTACCTGTTCAGTTTGAACCCTCAAGCTAAGTCCGTTTTCACTTGACGGCCAACATCTGAACGCAGGCGCTGTTTCTACCTCGAAGCAAAACTACGCCCTTTGCCTCAGTTTCACGTCCATTCTTTTGTTAGGGTGGTCTTTCCCAGAGACGGTGAGGACAAATACAGGTCTGCGCCGCAAGAGGGACTCCACAAATCACTTTTGAGCTTTTTCTAGACATGCCGCCACAGTACAACCGCTCCCACACTCCTATATTCCCCCCTTGTGCTTTTTCTGGTGCAGGATGAGCTCGACTGAAGCATGCGTAACCTTCTAGGTTGCTATCTGAGCAGTTTGAACCCTCAAGCTACGTCCCTTTTTCTTGACGGCCAAAATTTGAACGCAGGCATGGTTACTGCGGGATACCAAAAGTCTGCCTTTTGTCTCCGAGGGACGTTCATTCTGTGTTATGGTCGTCTTTTCCAGAGACGGTGAGGACAAATACACATCTGTGCTGCAAGAGGGCCTCCACACAACCCTACAGAGCTTTTTGTAGACATCTAGAATAATTAATCATCTTCATAAATACCGACTAATTTCTGCAAACCAATATGGATTTCAGAGAGGTAAATCCACTGAGTCAGCTTTACTTAACATTCGAGGAAAACTTATCAGCAATATAGAAAATCAATCCTACACTATAGGCATCTTCGTAGATTTCAATAAAGCTTTTGACTCTATCAAGCATAATATTCTCTTTGATAAACTGCCACACTACGGAATTAGAGGCATTTCACTTAAACTATTGCGCAGTTATCTGGCAAATCGTAGCCAGTTTGTGGTAGCTAATAGTATAGAATCGGACACTGAACATATAAAATTTGGTGTTCCGCAAGGATCAATATTAGGACCTATACTATTCCTTCTTTATATCAATGACATTGTTGCTATCCCCCATACGCCAGACATAGTACTTTACGCCGATGACACGAGTGTTTTTTTTTCATCCAGGGACCTATCATCTCTTATTCCTGTCACAAACGCATGGCTCAAAAACTTATCGAAGTGGCTTGATGCGAATCAGCTGCTTCTAAATGTTAACAAAACAAAATATATTGTTTTTTCCTCAATTAACAGACCAGTTAACCTTACTACCGAAATAGTATTCCAGTCACGGTCACTAGAAAGGGTTACCGAATACAAATTCTTAGGCATACATTTTCATGAAAACCTTCGCTGGACATGTCATGTGAATTTTGTGAAGCGTGACATCGCACAGTCTATTGGCATGCTGAATAGATTTCGTGCCTTATTACCAATGTGGCTAAAACGTCAGCTCTATTTCACTACTGTTCATTCTCGACTGCACTATTGTTTACTTGTCTGGGGGGTTACATCTAAATGTAATATGACTAGTTTGTACTTAATGCAGAAAAAAGTATACGATTTATTGAAAACCTATCAAGCCGCGATCATACATTCCAATACTTTGAGAAACATCGTATCCTGAATATTGAGGCACTGTATAATCAACGATTGTCTGAGGTTATATTCTCCCAAGTTAAAACTGACCGTGAATTATTCCTTTCTACATATACGAATACTGATACACACTACAATTTTAGAAATACAAACTTTATAAAAATCAGAACCAGAACAAATTACGGTACGCAATTACTATCTTGGCAGATTCCCAATCTTCTCAACCTCCACCCTGGCTTGATCGATATAATCGATCATAATTCAAACCTCTTGACTTTCAGAAAAAAATCAAAAACAATATTTTTTACTTTCCGCATAATACTGTGGTCTTCTAAATTATGTGTACAGATGTAATTGTAGTAATGTAGTTCATATATTTTTGTTGCATGTTGCGAATTATTTATTTTTCATTGCAAGAGCGTATGTAGTGTAGTGATCTAGTTACTGCGTATTTTTTGTTTTTGTTTATGGTTAACTATAGCACTCTACCACTAGTCTGCCTGCTGCATCTGCTGCATCTGCTGCAAGTGTAGTCTGGTGCTAGGGGCCTGGTCAGGTGACTTACTGTCACCTTTTGCCTCAGCACCATGACAATCCTGTATTGTCAAAAGTTCCAATAAACAAACAAACAAACAAACATGCCCCTACAGTACAACTGGCCCGACACTTTCTATTTCGTCCCCTTGTGCACTTTCTGGCGCAAGATGAGCTAAACTGAAGCACGAGTAACCTTCTAGCTTGCTACCTGTTCAGTTGGAACCCTCAAGCTACGTCCCTTTTCCCTTGACGGCCAAAATTTGAACGCAGGCATGGTTACTGCGGAATACCAAAAGTCTGCCTTTTGTCTCCGAGGGACGTCCACTTTGCACAGCCAGGATAACGCTGTCCGCAGTCGTGCTGGGACGTCCTTGCTACGGCTTGGCCGACACATTTGTTTTCTCGGCTTCCGTACTTTCCCCACGTCGGCTTGTTTCAAGTCCAGCTACAGCATTCTTGTCGAATGGTACCTGTGAATTCTGAAGGCTTGATGTCGACCTGTATTCTCTGCACAGCCCCCTACGGGGTTCTGCAGAAACCCCCGTCTTAGTAAATCACGTAGGTTTTCAATGAAGTGTGTCTCCACATCTTACGGGGGTGGGCAAGCAACACCGAGGACACAGTCTTCTTGTCTGCAGTGCCTCTTTATTCTCAGACACTACAAAACCCCACGCCACTGTTCAAAGGCTCGAAAAATCAGGACTACCTTCAGCTTTTGCATTCGTACATAAACTTTGACACCAGCTGTGTTAACCAACCTGGGCTCGTTCATTACAGGAGGAAAGCAAGCACTCGTATCAAAAATGAATCGTCGCTCTAGCACTCTTCGTTTCCTAGACATGAGCAGTACATAAAAAACAGCCGACTCTCTTATTAGGCCAACATTAATGTGCTTTTCTGGTTCAATTATGAAATAATCGCAATAGAACCATTTGTATTTACTGTGCAGGCCGTTTCTTTAATGCAACTTCTCAATTACCTAAAAGAAATGGTAATCTGAAGAGTCATCTTTTTTCACTAAAAAAAAACAACAAAAAAAAACAGAAAAAACACCAGAAATGAGCCGAGTTCTCCGAGCGGTTTTATTAGGTCGATAAAACAACTTTTGCGTTTGCTATCTCGAAGAAATTTGACACACAAACACTCCTACCTGGTGCGACACCCTTTCCCGACAATTGGATAGCTTAATGGTTTTCTAATTCCGAGCGAGCGGCAGCTCTTTGAAGTATATCCATCAACTTGTGCTCGGGACACCCTCCCCGTTGATCGATGAGTCTCGATTGAGATGAGCTAACACGGTTTCACTGCACACACATGTTCCTATGATGTTGTTTTCACGACCACAATCGATGAATGCACTCCAGCGGTCTTGAATATCCACAGGCGAACGATTGAACTTGGTCGGGCTTGTTAATTTCCGAGCAGAGTCCCAAAACCTGTTTTCGCGAATATAATGAGTTCTAGACTAGCTGGAGCGATGAAATTTTAACAGTGCGTCTAAATTCAGAGCGCGATCATTCGCTGCGAATTAGAACCCTCTAGCTATCGTAGTTTTCTTTATACGAGCATATGTGAAGTCAAAACATCGTACAGTGAAGCCTTACTTACACGTAAACTTCTGTTGATAACTTTCTTTTTAGAATACCTACATCGATGAGACGCGCCTCGAATGTTCCTCGGAACATAATCTTACTCCCTGGTTAAAATAAATGTCCTAGCTAGCCTACTTTCCGAGCTTCGTGCGATTGAATCACCTCCGGTTGCGAGCAAAACACGCGGCAGCCATTTGCTTTTTTTGCAAAAACCAAACCAGAACCACGAATGGGCGGTAAATTTCTAAATACTTGACCTAAATAATTTAAACTTGTTGTGGAACACGGGTCTCGACGACATCGTTTTCAAAAATAAGACGATTCCCGTAATTCTAAGTTTGGTTTTATTAAACCAGGGCTGTGTTTCAAATCTCACCCTAATAAACCCGAGTTACTCGGGCGGATCGTGTCACGTGACAGCAGAAATGAAAGAACGCTGGACGCAGGCAGGTTTCAAAACGCCAGGTGTACAGAAGCTTTACCTCGCAGTATGATTTCGTTAATTTTAAAACACGGCCAGGAATTACATTTTTTATGAATGAATAGATAGATGACCCGTTTCGAATGAATGGATCCATGAGTGCGGCTGAGCAATTCCGACCGGTCGGTAAATCCCGCCACCTGGTGCCTTTTGTTTTACCATTGAAAATGTTGAATTTCTGAAATCTATATTACGACCTTGAATTTACGATATCAAATGGGGGACACTTGTTCCCAGCCGCCCCTGGACTGGACAGAGACCGATTTCCTTTCTTGTGTGATGCGAGTTTCGCGAAATAAACGGCGTTTGAAAGTTTTCACATCGAAGCCAGCCATTCGCTTTCCTCACTTTAGGCACCGATCCTTTCTTCGATCTCGCTTCATTAATACTGGTCGTATCTCGTCACCGCTAGCACCGATGTGTTCCTTGGTCTTTCTAGACTCTACGGACACCACTTTGAACGTGTGTAATAAAAGGTTTCGCGATGCTACGACGCTTTTACCGTGGGCATGGTCATGGCGGCCAATTGTACTTTCCGAGCCTGTGTTCGGACCTCCGAGGCTGAATTTTCGTTTCCGAGCCGCGATGTTGGTGTCAAACGTGAGCACGCGTTCCGTAGAAGACCCGACGACTGTAGTTTGCCTCGGATCGAGTCGATAGTTTACTGTAGGAGCACTGATGCGACTTCCCGCACGAAAGCAGTCATTTTCGTGTTCGATATTGCTCACGGCTTCATCATTTGCTACCACAATTTGCTTTTTTGTTCTGAAGCGCTCCCTCGGGTAAAAGGAACGTTCGCTATGCGCGCGCGATTATTTTAATTCATTCATCTCGTGCGGCGCGCGCCTTCGCCGGAGCGGCTGGTCCTTTGAAGGCTCACCAGAGCGCGAGCAAGACTTCAAAGAGCTGCCGCTCGCTCGTAATTAGAAAACCATTATAGGTACGTACAACTATCAAATTGTTGGGGAAGGGTCTCGCACCAGGTAGGACTGTTTGTGTGTCAAATTTCTTCGAGATAGCAAACGCAAAAGTTGTTTTATCGTAAAACCGCTCGGAGAACTCGGCTGATTTCTGGTGTTTTTTCTGTTTTTTTTTTTTTTTTGCGCGTTCTTTTTGTAGTGTTAATTCTAAAAGAGGGATGCCGTAAGTATCGCCTAATACCTCAACAAAAAACAAAAGTCCGAAGAAAAAAAAAAAAACAAATTTTCTCGGGGGATTGAACTAAGATCCTGCTGTGTACGAAGCGCACATCTTACCCACTAAGCTAATCCACAGCTTTTTTTTTTTTTTTTTCTTTAATACATGGATGATTGCGCTAAAAATTCAGGTTACAAGGGCATAAGGTGAAAAGATGACTATGCACACAGTGATGGAAATGAGATGAAAAGTTAAGGTGATTGTCTTTCTGAACCACAGTCCTGGAGCACATTTTCACTCATGGCACTTCACAAACACTAACAAACAACGTTTCAGGTACGCAATAGTCACAAACATTTCCAGATATTAAAAATCTGGAAGTCTTAAGCACGCATCAAAAAGAGGAAACCAGTCAGGCACCGGTTGGTGAGCTTCATAAACACTTCTTACTTTAGATATTTCTTCTAGAAAAATGGATTTAGTGGTCCGTGGTGTGTCTGCATTCCTGTCAATCATCCGGCATCTCCAGAGGCTGTGTAGGCCTATCAGCATGAATAAATCATAAGGAATGTTTGTTTCGGTGGGGACGTATAGAAAGCGAATACTATGGTCTGTAAAGTCTATGTCCTTCTTAAGAGTTCGTTGAAGGACATCCCAGAAGAAAACTGCATCTGTACAGTAGATAAAGCAATGTTCTATGGTTTCTGGTCGGTGGCATAAACGACAATCAACCGACCACGGTACGAAAAAACCACGCTCTTGGAGCCACCATTTTACTGGAAGCGTTGATGTGTGCAACTTAAAGAAAAATGTTTTAGCACTTGGGGATACGCACATTCGTTTCACTCGTTTTAAAACATCGCGTCCTTCACAATCGCTAAACCGTGTTCTGTATAGGGGAATAGGAAAGACACTTTCAATTAGGGCTTGTGATAGTCTTCTTCTTGATACCTCAAAAAGGAATTCTAGTGAGAAGCGGACTTTTAGAAACATGAAGGTATCGACTATCTCTTTCCAAAATCCCCAGAGTTTGCCTGGGGTAGAATTTGTTGTTGAAATGATCATGAAGGGCAAGTGATGTGCTAGTTTTCTTTGAACTACGGTAAGCAGAAAAGGATGGGATAAATTCCTAAAGAAAAATAGTCGCGAAACGAGCTGTCGAATGAATAAATGTGCCAGACCTAAGCCGCCAGTTTCCAGCGAAAGGAATAAGTTGTCACGCTTCATCCGTTCCCAAGATGAGCTCCAGATGAAGGTCGCAAAAATTCTGTGGAAAGCTTGTACTTTTGAACGGCTACAGTGTAATACTTGTAAGGCATACATTAGTTTGGACATTAAAAATATGTTACACGCTGCTGCTTTTGCGAAGATGGAAAGATCTCGCGCCCTCCATGCCAATGATTTTCGTTTGATCTCAGTTACAACAGAATTCCAGTATAGATTATTGGATCTTGTTTGATCTAGTGGAACGCCAAGATATTTGAATGGACAACAATTCCACGACAACCCAGCAAAACGTCCTGGCATAGTTGCCCACTCCCCTATCCAGAAGCCATTAGATTTTTCGGCATTCAACCTCGCTCCAGTTAGTTCGCAATACTTTTCTGTTACATGAAGGGCTTTTTCCACACTTTCCTTATTCGAACAGAACAAGGCCACGTCATCAGCATACGCCAGTAACTTTACCTCAGTGAAGCAAAGTGTATAGCCACGGATATTATGATTCGTAATAATGCTCATGCATAGAGGCTCAAGGTATAAAGCAAAAAGAAGCGGGGATAATGGGCAACCTTGCCTAACTGAAGATTTAATATGGATGGAATCGGAAAGAGAGTTGTTTACAATTAGCCTCGTGCTGCTATTTTTATAACAGAGCCGAATGCCCTCTAGAAGCATGGTTCCTACGTTTGCGTGAGAAAGTAGTTTGAATAAAAATGAATGGCTTACTCTATCGAAAGCTTTGGACAAGTCAAGTTGAACTATAGCTACTTGATCTTGCTCATCGGATACAGAGTCAATCACAGATCTCGCTACGTGAATATTTGTTTGAATGTTTCGTTCTCGTATACCACAAGTTTGATGTTCTCCAATTAGATTATGTATTACGATGTGTAAGCGCTCGTTTAAAACTTTTGCGAAGATTTTATAATCCACATTACAAAGTGATATGGGTCTATAAGCTTCGACCTTTCTTAAAGCTAATGTGTCTTCTGTTTTGGGAATTAGTACAGTGTGGCCATGATAAAAGGTTGGTGGTAGTGTTTGGTGCTCATATGAAGCTTTAAGGACATCAAGTAGTAATGGACTTAACAGATCAGAAAATTTCCTGTAGAATTCAGCACTTAAGCCGTCAGGACCAGGTGTCTTGTTTGAAGGAAGAGCTTTTATGACACTTTGAATTTCCTGCAAGGTCAGAGAACCATCGACTATTTGTTTTTCCTCGTCTGATAAGGAGGGCACGAGGCGAACTAGCTCTTCTATATCTGTACTTTCTTCGGTTGGAATACTCTTCCCAAAAAGACTAGTGTAATAGTCGACAAAGGCTTCTGAAATATTTGGTGTATCTATTCTCGTACTATCTTTATGTTCAATTTCAACTATTTCTTTTGTTAAAGCATACTTTCGCTCATCCTCTAAGGACCTCCGTCCGGGCGTCTCTCCGAGTAGAAATTTTTGTGAGCGCGATCGAATCACTGCGCCTCGATGCTTCTCAGCATCGTATCGCTGGAGCTGTGTTTTAGTCATGTTTATTTCTTCTGTGTATTCACCGGGTTTCTTACTTTCAAGCTCATAAAGCGTTGATAGCATATTAAAGAGAGTCTTTAGTTCTCGCCTTTTTTCAAATGTGATAGTACTGGCGCGTTCGATTGCCCAATTTTTAACGTCTTGTTTGAACATGTCCCATTTGCAAAATATGTGTAGTGAGGGTATCTGTTGCACTCGTAAAAGGATTTCTGGGATACGGTCAGTAAATATTTCGTCATCTAGAAGAGTTGTGTTTAGTTTCCATAGGCGCCATTCAGGACGTACTGAATGCCGTTTCTTTTCACCAAGGATAGTTGAGACGAGACAGTGGTCTGAGAAAAATACAGGTTTCACTGTGTAATCTGAAATAGCCTCATAGAGTTCTCCAGAAATGTATATTCGATCCAGTCGTGCGTGAGAGGAGCGTTGAAAATGTGTGTAATGAACTCTGCTGCCTTTGTGTTCTCCAATGTCAGCTAAGTTGTTTTCGTTAACAAGGGACTGTAGTAACGCTGCACTGGGGTCAAATCTGGCCGTGAATTGGGAACGATCATTAAAATTTAACACACAGTTAAAATCTCCAAGTAGCAGTAATTTTCTATCGGTGCTTAAGTATGGTTCTATAAGTAAAAAGAAGTCATTACGTGCATTCACAGCGTTGGGAGCGTAAACACACATTATGCGCCATTCGTCATTGCCATAAGTAAGATCGCACACGATGAAGCGCCCCTCGCGATCGGTGGTGAGAGCTTTAGCAGTCAGACCCGTTCCTTGTTTTAGAAACAAAAAACACCCAGCCGAGGTGCCCGTTGCGTGGGTGACACATACTTCGAAATCATTCAGAAAAGGTTTCAAAGCGATCTCGGTTTCTTCCTCGCCGGATAATTTTGTTTCTTGTACAGCTAACACGTCTACCTGTTGTAGGGACATGAGCTGAAGAAGCTGACACTGCTTTCGCTTAGAGTTAAGACCTCTCACATTTAAGGTAGCTACACGGAGCTGAGGGGCGCTGGACATGCAATCGCTTATGGTTGAGCGTTATCGCTCACTGGGGTGTCTTCGACAAGCTTAGGGCCAGATAGTGGCTTCGAATACGGCTTGTGCCGCGTTCCAGCTTGTCGTCTGTCGGACAGTTTTGCTCTAGTTAAAGGGCCGTCATTCAATTTTGCGTTTGTAAGGGCTTCAATTGTGAGTATGGGATCGGCTGCATCGTCAGTTTCTTGTGTTGAGTTACCTTCATCCTCAACCTCGGTGGTGGTTGTTTTCCGTTGGTCGTCTGTGAGAATCTCTCTGTGCTCTGGTGTCTGAGAAATGTTCAGTGTACTTTTTGGGTTGGTCGGGGGGCTGGCGGGATGTTCTGTACACGCATCGGGAGAGGGGAGGCTTCCTTCTGGCTGTTCTGGCGGGAGTGGCTGAAGTGTAGGGTCTGGAGGCTCAGTCATCATGGGGATATCCCCACTTGGTTCAACCACCTCGCTTGCATCCATCAGGTGTTCTGTGGCTGACTCGTCCACTGTCCCGATCTTCAGCCTGTCGGCGTAGGTGAGGACGCAGTCAGCGAGGCTGTGTCCGTACCTTTGGCACTTCGTGCACCTCGGAGTCCGACATTGACGGCGGATGTGGCCCACGCGGTTGCATCGCAGGCACAGTGGAGGCCGACCGGGGATCAGTAGCAAGCTCTGGCACCCGTAGATAGTCAGTAGGTGAGGGATCTTGCTCACGCTTATGTCGTCTCGGAGCGTCAGCTGCACCTCTCTGTTGAGAGTGTCCATGCCTTCCATTCCTTCGCATTTCCATTTTTCTCGTACGATAGAGCGCACGGTACCGAAAGGTTCCAGTGCTTCAACGACTCTGCGGTTTTCCATGTGGGGGGGTAGCCACAAAAGCCTGAGCTTCACTTCTTTTGACTCTGGGTCAACAACGAGGCATTTTTTGCCTTTCACTTTCAGCTCTCCGCAGGAGACGAGCTTGGATTTCGCGAGGGAAGTCGCACACACAACCATCCACACATGCGACATTTGGTATTGTCCCATGGCGATGATGTCCTTTCGGTCAATGACGCCACTCAGAGCGTCGCGAAAGTCCGGAGCTCGGTAGGGTCGAGCGGCGAGATCTCCATGCAGGAACACTGAATTCAGAACGAGGTTACCTGTAGGCAGGCGTGGCATCAGCACTCGGTAGTCATTCATCGGAGTAACGGTATCAGTTGCAGCAGTAGACGGATTACCTCGGCCAGAGGCCGATGTGTTTTCTTGGGCGGAGAACATGAAAACGCAGCCGTTCGAAACGGCGTCTTCTTCTTTCTCCGAGCTAATCCACAGCTCGGAATAGGCGTGTTTACAATCCGTTTTATACGAGACCCAATAGGCGACTACTGCCGGCACTTTTTCCCCCTCCGGTTATTCTGCCGGCTGCCGGCAGAATAGACACTTCCTTCATTAATACTGGTCGTATCTCATCGCCGCTAGCACCGATGTGTTCCTTGTTCTTTCTAGACTCTATGGACACCACTTTGAACGTGTGAAATAAAAGCTTTCGCGAAGCTACGACGCTTTTACCGTGGGCATGGTCATGGCGGCCAATTCTAATTTCCGAACCTGTGTTCGGACCTCCGAGGCTGAATTTTCGTTTCCGAGACGCGATGTTGGTGTCAAACGTGAGCAGGCGTTTCGTAGAAGACCCGACGACTGTAGTTTGCCTCTGATCGAGTCGATAGGTTACTGTACGAGCACTGATGCGACTTCCCGCACGAAAGCAGTCATTTTCAGGTTCGATATTTCTCACCGCTTCATCATTTGCTACCACAATTTGCTTTTTTCTTCTGAAGCGCTCCCTCGGGTAAAAGGAACGTTCGCTATGCGCGCGAGATTATTTTAATTCATTCATCTCGTGCGGCGCGCGCTCGGCGGAGCGGCTGGTCGTTTGAAGGCTCACCAGAGCGCGAGCAAGACTTCAAAGAGCTGCCGCTCGCTCGTAATTAGAAAACCATTATAGGTACGTACAACTATCAAATTGTTGGGGAAGGGTCTCGCACCAGGTAGGACTGTTTGTGTGTCAAAAGGGTACTAATAAGGAAGTGTGTTTTTACATTGAGACAGCTCGTCTGAAAAATTGTATTCTTGGCCTAATAAAGACTGAGGTCTCAAAAAGAAATGAGCTGATTCTTGTTTTTCTGGCGCAGTGAAGACTCGTTAAATGTGTCACTTCTTCTTTATTTATGTCTTCAGGCCCCTGCTGTCCACCTCGGGAAAAGGTTTGTTCCTGCAGAGCTTTTTGTATACATGCCCCTAGAGTACAACTGGCCCCACACTCTTTATTTTCCCCCCTTGTGCTTTTTCTGGTGCAGGATGAGCTCGACTGAAGCATGCGTAACCTTCTAGGTTGCTATCTGAGCAGTTTGAACCCTCAAGCTACGTCCCTTTTCCCTTGACGGCCAAAATTTGAACGCAGGCATGGTTAATGCGGGATACCAAAAGTCTGCCTTTTGTCTCCGAGGGACGTTCATTCTGTGTTATGGTCGTCTTTTCCAGAGACGGTGAGGACAAATACACATATGTGCTGCAAGAGGGCCTCCACACAACCCTACAGAGCTTTTTGTAGACATGCCCCTACAGTACAACTGGCCCGACACTTTCTATTTTGTCCCCTTCTGCACTTTCTGGCGCAAGATGAGCTAAAGTGAAGCACGAGTAACCTTCTAGGTTGCTATCTGTTCAGTTTGAACCCTCAAGCTACGTCCCTTTTCCCTTGACGGCCAAAATTTGAACGCAGGCATGGTTACTGCGGAATACAAAAAGTCTGCCTTTTGTCTCCGAGGGACGTTCATTCTGTGTTATTGTCGTCTTTTCCAGAGACGGTGAGGACAAATACACATATGTGCTGCAAGAGGGCCTCCACACAACCCTACAGAGCTTTTTGTAGACATGCCCCTACAGTACAACTGGCCCGACACTTTCTATTTTGTCCCCTTCTGCACTTTCTGGCGCAAGATGAGCTAAAGTGAAGCACGAGTAACCTTCTAGGTTGCTATCTGTTCAGTTTGAACCCTCAAGCTACGTCCCTTTTCCCTTGACGGCCAAAATTTGAACGCAGGCATGGTTACTGCGGAATACAAAAAGTCTGCCTTTTGTCTCCGAGGGACGTTCATTCTGTGTTATGGTCGTCTTTTCCAGAGACGGTGAGGACAAATACACATCTGTGCTGCAAGAGGGCCTCCACACAACCCTACAGAGCTTTTTGTAGACATCTAGAATAATTAATCATCTTCATAAATACCGACTAATTTCTGCAAACCAATATGGATTTCAGAGAGGTAAATCCACTGAGTCAGCTTTACTTAACATTCGAGGAAAACTTATCAGCAATATAGAAAATCAATCCTACACTATAGGCATCTTCGTAGATTTCAATAAAGCTTTTGACTCTATCAAGCATAATATTCTCTTTGATAAACTGCCACACTACGGAATTAGAGGCATTTCACTTAAACTATTGCGCAGTTATCTGACAAATCGTAGCCAGTTTGTGGTAGCTAATAGTATAGAATCGGACACTGAACATATAAAATTTGGTGTTCCGCAAGGATCAATATTAGGACCTATACTATTCCTTCTTTATATCAATGACATTGTTGCTATCCCCCATACGCCAGACATAGTACTTTACGCCGATGACACGAGTGTTTTTTTTCATCCAGGGACCTATCATCTCTTATTCCTGTCACAAACGCATGGCTCAAAAACTTATCGAAGTGGCTTGATGCGAATCAGCTGCTTCTAAATGTTAACAAAACAAAATATATTGTTTTTTCCTCAATTAACAGACCAGTTAACCTTACTACCGAAATAGTATTCCAGTCACGGTCACTAGAAAGGGTTACCGAATACAAATTCTTAGGCATACATTTTTATGAAAACCTTCGCTGGACATGTCATGTGAATTTTGTGAAGCGTGACATCGCACAGTCTATTGGCATGCTGAATAGATTTCGTGCCTTATTACCAATGTGGCTAAAACGTCAGCTCTATTTCACTACTGTTCATTCTCGACTGCACTATTGTTTACTTGTCTGGGGGGTTACATCTAAATGTAATATGACTAGTTTGTACTTAATGCAGAAAAAAGTATACGATTTATTGAAAACCTATCAAGCCGCGATCATACATTCCAATACTTTGAGAAACATCGTATCCTGAATATTGAGGCACTGTATAATCAACGATTGTCTGAGGTTATATTCTCCCAAGTTAAAACTGACCGTGAATTATTCCTTTCTACATATACGAATACTGATACACACTACAATTTTAGAAATACAAACTTTATAAAAATCAGAACCAGAACAAATTACGGTACGCAATTACTATCTTGGCAGATTCCCAATCTTCTCAACCTCCACCCTGGCTTGATCGATATAATCGATCATAATTCAAACCTCTTGACTTTCAGAAAAAAATCAAAAACAATATTTTTTACTTTCCGCATAATACTGTGGTCTTCTAAATTATGTGTACAGATGTAATTGTAGTAATGTAGTTCATATATTTTTGTTGCATGTTGCGAATTATTTATTTTTCATTGCAAGAGCGTATGTAGTGTAGTGATCTAGTTACTGCGTATTTTTTGTTTTTGTTTATGGTTAACTATAGCACTCTACCACTAGTCTGCCTGCTGCATCTGCTGCATCTGCTGCAAGTGTAGTCTGGTGCTAGGGGCCTGGTCAGGTGACTTACTGTCACCTTTTGCCTCAGCACCATGACAATCCTGTATTGTCAAAAGTTCCAATAAACAAACAAACAAACAAACATGCCCCTACAGTACAACTGGCCCGACACTTTCTATTTCGTCCCCTTGTGCACTTTCTGGCGCAAGATGAGCTAAACTGAAGCACGAGTAACCTTCTAGCTTGCTACCTGTTCAGTTGGAACCCTCAAGCTACGTCCCTTTTCCCTTGACGGCCAAAATTTGAACGCAGGCATGGTTACTGCGGAATACAAAAAGTCTGCCTTTTGTCTCCGAGGGACGTTCATTCTGTGTTATGGTAGTCTTTTCCAGAGACGGTGAGGACAAATACACATCTGTGCTGCAAGAGGGCCTCCACACAACCCTACAGAGCTTTTTGTAGACATCTAGAATAATTAATCATCTTCATAAATACCGACTAATTTCTGCAAACCAATATGGATTTCAGAGAGGTAAATCCACTGAGTCAGCTTTACTTAACATTCGAGGAAAACTTATCAGCAATATAGAAAATCAATCCTACACTATAGGCATCTTCGTAGATTTCAATAAAGCTTTTGACTCTATCAAGCATAATATTCTCTTTGATAAACTGCCACACTACGGAATTAGAGGCATTTCACTTAAACTATTGCGCAGTTATCTGACAAATCGTAGCCAGTTTGTGGTAGCTAATAGTATAGAATCGGACACTGAACATATAAAATTTGGTGTTCCGCAAGGATCAATATTAGGACCTATACTATTCCTTCTTTATATCAATGACATTGTTGCTATCCCCCATACGCCAGACATAGTACTTTACGCCGATGACACGAGTGTTTTTTTTCATCCAGGGACCTATCATCTCTTATTCCTGTCACAAACGCATGGCTCAAAAACTTATCGAAGTGGCTTGATGCGAATCAGCTGCTTCTAAATGTTAACAAAACAAAATATATTGTTTTTTCCTCAATTAACAGACCAGTTAACCTTACTACCGAAATAGTATTCCAGTCACGGTCACTAGAAAGGGTTACCGAATACAAATTCTTAGGCATACATTTTTATGAAAACCTTCGCTGGACATGTCATGTGAATTTTGTGAAGCGTGACATCGCACAGTCTATTGGCATGCTGAATAGATTTCGTGCCTTATTACCAATGTGGCTAAAACGTCAGCTCTATTTCACTACTGTTCATTCTCGACTGCACTATTGTTTACTTGTCTGGGGGGTTACATCTAAATGTAATATGACTAGTTTGTACTTAATGCAGAAAAAAGTATACGATTTATTGAAAACCTATCAAGCCGCGATCATACATTCCAATACTTTGAGAAACATCGTATCCTGAATATTGAGGCACTGTATAATCAACGATTGTCTGAGGTTATATTCTCCCAAGTTAAAACTGACCGTGAATTATTCCTTTCTACATATACGAATACTGATACACACTACAATTTTAGAAATACAAACTTTATAAAAATCAGAACCAGAACAAATTACGGTACGCAATTACTATCTTGGCAGATTCCCAATCTTCTCAACCTCCACCCTGGCTTGATCGATATAATCGATCATAATTCAAACCTCTTGACTTTCAGAAAAAAATCAAAAACAATATTTTTTACTTTCCGCATAATACTGTGGTCTTCTAAATTATGTGTACAGATGTAATTGTAGTAATGTAGTTCATATATTTTTGTTGCATGTTGCGAATTATTTATTTTTCATTGCAAGAGCGTATGTAGTGTAGTGATCTAGTTACTGCGTATTTTTTGTTTTTGTTTATGGTTAACTATAGCACTCTACCACTAGTCTGCCTGCTGCATCTGCTGCATCTGCTGCAAGTGTAGTCTGGTGCTAGGGGCCTGGTCAGGTGACTTACTGTCACCTTTTGCCTCAGCACCATGACAATCCTGTATTGTCAAAAGTTCCAATAAACAAACAAACAAACAAACATGCCCCTACAGTACAACTGGCCCGACACTTTCTATTTCGTCCCCTTGTGCACTTTCTGGCGCAAGATGAGCTAAACTGAAGCACGAGTAACCTTCTAGCTTGCTACCTGTTCAGTTGGAACCCTCAAGCTACGTCCCTTTTCCCTTGACGGCCAAAATTTGAACGCAGGCATGGTTACTGCGGAATACAAAAAGTCTGCCTTTTGTCTCCGAGGGACGTTCATTCTGTGTTATGGTAGTCTTTTCCAGAGACGGTGAGGACAAATACACATCTGTGCTGCAAGAGGGCCTCCACACAACCCTACAGAGCTTTTTGTAGACATCTAGAATAATTAATCATCTTCATAAATACCGACTAATTTCTGCAAACCAATATGGATTTCAGAGAGGTAAATCCACTGAGTCAGCTTTACTTAACATTCGAGGAAAACTTATCAGCAATATAGAAAATCAATCCTACACTATAGGCATCTTCGTAGATTTCAATAAAGCTTTTGACTCTATCAAGCATAATATTCTCTTTGATAAACTGCCACACTACGGAATTAGAGGCATTTCACTTAAACTATTGCGCAGTTATCTGGCAAATCGTAGCCAGTTTGTGGTAGCTAATAGTATAGAATCGGACACTGAACATATAAAATTTGGTGTTCCGCAAGGATCAATATTAGGACCTATACTATTCCTTCTTTATATCAATGACATTGTTGCTATCCCCCATACGCCAGACATAGTACTTTACGCCGATGACACGAGTGTTTTTTTTTCATCCAGGGACCTATCATCTCTTATTCCTGTCACAAACGCATGGCTCAAAAACTTATCGAAGTGGCTTGATGCGAATCAGCTGCTTCTAAATGTTAACAAAACAAAATATATTGTTTTTTCCTCAATTAACAGACCAGTTAACCTTACTACCGAAATAGTATTCCAGTCACGGTCACTAGAAAGGGTTACCGAATACAAATTCTTAGGCATACATTTTCATGAAAACCTTCGCTGGACATGTCATGTGAATTTTGTGAAGCGTGACATCGCACAGTCTATTGGCATGCTGAATAGATTTCGTGCCTTATTACCAATGTGGCTAAAACGTCAGCTCTATTTCACTACTGTTCATTCTCGACTGCACTATTGTTTACTTGTCTGGGGGGTTACATCTAAATGTAATATGACTAGTTTGTACTTAATGCAGAAAAAAGTATACGATTTATTGAAAACCTATCAAGCCGCGATCATACATTCCAATACTTTGAGAAACATCGTATCCTGAATATTGAGGCACTGTATAATCAACGATTGTCTGAGGTTATATTCTCCCAAGTTAAAACTGACCGTGAATTATTCCTTTCTACATATACGAATACTGATACACACTACAATTTTAGAAATACAAACTTTATAAAAATCAGAACCAGAACAAATTACGGTACGCAATTACTATCTTGGCAGATTCCCAATCTTCTCAACCTCCACCCTGGCTTGATCGATATAATCGATCATAATTCAAACCTCTTGACTTTCAGAAAAAAATCAAAAACAATATTTTTTACTTTCCGCATAATACTGTGGTCTTCTAAATTATGTGTACAGATGTAATTGTAGTAATGTAGTTCATATATTTTTGTTGCATGTTGCGAATTATTTATTTTTCATTGCAAGAGCGTATGTAGTGTAGTGATCTAGTTACTGCGTATTTTTTGTTTTTGTTTATGGTTAACTATAGCACTCTACCACTAGTCTGCCTGCTGCATCTGCTGCATCTGCTGCAAGTGTAGTCTGGTGCTAGGGGCCTGTCAGGTGACTTACTGTCACCTTTTGCCTCAGCACCATGACAATCCTGTATTGTCAAAAGTTCCAATAAACAAACAAACAAACAAACATGCCCCTACAGTACAACTGGCCCGACACTTTCTATTTCGTCCCCTTGTGCACTTTCTGGCGCAAGATGAGCTAAACTGAAGCACGAGTAACCTTCTAGCTTGCTACCTGTTCAGTTGGAACCCTCAAGCTACGTCCCTTTTCCCTTGACGGCCAAAATTTGAACGCAGGCATGGTTACTGCGGAATACCAAAAGTCTGCCTTTTGTCTCCGAGGGACGTCCACTTTGCACAGCCAGGATAACGCTGTCCGCAGTCGTGCTGGGACGTCCTTGCTACGGCTTGGCCGACACATTTGTTTTCTCGGCTTCCGTACTTTCCCCACGTCGGCTTGTTTCAAGTCCAGCTACAGCATTCTTGTCGAATGGTACCTGTGAATTCTGAAGGCTTGATGTCGACCTGTATTCTCTGCACAGCCCCCTACGGGGTTCTGCAGAAACCCCCGTCTTAGTAAATCACGTAGGTTTTCAATGAAGTGTGTCTCCACATCTTACGGGGGTGGGCAAGCAACACCGAGGACACAGTCTTCTTGTCTGCAGTGCCTCTTTATTCTCAGACACTACAAAACCCCACGCCACTGTTCAAAGGCTCGAAAAATCAGGACTACCTTCAGCTTTTGCGTTCGTACATAAACTTTGACACCAGCTGTGTTAACCAACCTGGGCTCGTTCATTACAGGAGGAAAGCAAGCACTCGTATCAAAAATGAATCGTCGCTCTAGCACTCTTCGTTTCCTAGACATGAGCAGTACATAAAAAACAGCCGACTCTCTTATTAGGCCAACATTAATGTGCTTTTCTGGTTCAATTATGAAATAATCGCAATAGAACCATTTGTATTTACTGTGCAGGCCGTTTCTTTAATGCAACTTCTCAATTACCTAAAAGAAATGGTAATCTGAAGAGTCATCTTTTTTCACTAAAAAAAAACAACAAAAAAAAACAGAAAAAACACCAGAAATGAGCCGAGTTCTCCGAGCGGTTTTATTAGGTCGATAAAACAACTTTTGCGTTTGCTATCTCGAAGAAATTTGACACACAAACACTCCTACCTGGTGCGACACCCTTTCCCGACAATTGGATAGCTTAATGGTTTTCTAATTCCGAGCGAGCGGCAGCTCTTTGAAGTATATCCATCCACTTGTGCTCGGGACACCCTCCCCGTTGATCGATGAGTCTCGATTGAGATGAGCTGACACGGTTTCACTGCACACACATGTTCCTATGATGTTGTTTTCACGACCACAATCGATGAATGCACTCCAGCGGTCTTGAATATCCACAGGCGAACGATTGAACTTGGTCGGGCTTGTTAATTTCCGAGCAGAGTCCCAAAACCTGTTTTCGCGAATATAACGAGTTCTAGACTAGCTGGAGCGATGAAATTTTAACAGTGCGTCTAAATTCAGAGCGCAATCATTCGCTGCGAATTAGAACCCTCTAGCTATCGTAGTTTTCTTTATACGAGCATATGTGAAGTCAAAACATCGTACAGTGAAGCCTTACTTACACGTAAACTTCTGTTGATAACTTTCTTTTTAGAATACCTACATCGATGAGACGCGCCTCGAATGTTCCTCGGAACATAATCTTACTCCCTGGTTAAAATAAATGTCCTAGCTAGCCTACTTTCCGAGCTTCGTGCGATTAAATCACCTCCGGTTGCGAGCAAAACACGCGGCAGCCATTTGCTTTTTTTGCAAAAACCAAACCAGAACCACGAATGGGCGGTAAATTTCTAAATACTTGACCTAAATAATTTAAACTTGTTGTGGAACACGGGTCTCGACGACATCGTTTTCAAAAATAAGACGATTCCCGTAATTCTAAGTTTGGTTTTATTAAACCAGGGCTGTGTTTCAAATCTCACCCTAATAAACCCGAGTTACTCGGGCGGATCGTGTCACGTGACAGCAGAAATGAAAGAACGCTGGACGCAGGCAGGTTTCAAAACGCCAGGTGTACAGAAGCTTTACCTCGCAGTATGATTTCATTAATTTTAAAACACGGCCAGGAATTACAATTTTTATGAATGAATAGATAGATGACCCGTTTCGAATGAATGGATCCATGAGTGCGGCTGAGCAATTCCGACCGGTCGGTAAATCCCGCCACCTGGTGCCTTTTGTTTTACCATTGAAAATATTGAATTTCTGAAATCTATATTACGACCTTGAATTTACGATATCAAATGGGGGACACTTGTTCCCAGCCGCCCCTGGACTGGACAGAGACCGATTTCTTTTCTTGTGTGATGCGAGTTTCGCGAAATAAACGACGTTTGAAAGTTTTCACATCGAAGCCAGCCATTCGCTTTCCTCACTTTAGGCACCGATCCTTTCTTCGATCTCGCTTCATTAATACTGGTCGTATCTCGTCACCGCTAGCACCGATGCGTTCCTTGGTCTTTCTAGACTCTACGGACACCACTTTGAACGTGTGTAATAAAAGGTTTCGCGATGCTACGACGCTTTTACCGTGGGCATGGTCATGGCGGCCAATTGTACTTTCCGAGCCTGTGTTCGGACCTCCGAGGCTGAATTTTCGTTTCCGAGCCGCGATGTTGGTGTCAAACGTGAGCACGCGTTCCGTAGAAGACCCGACGACTGTAGTTTGCCTCGGATCGAGTCGATAGTTTACTGTAGGAGCACTGATGCGACTTCCCGCACGAAAGCAGTCATTTTCGTGTTCGATATTGCTCACGGCTTCATCATTTGCTACCACAATTTGCTTTTTTGTTCTGAAGCGCTCCCTCGGGTAAAAGGAACGTTCGCTATGCGCGCGCGATTATTTTAATTCATTCATCTCGTGCGGCGCGCGCCTTCGCCGGAGCGGCTGGTCCTTTGAAGGCTCACCAGAGCGCGAGCAAGACTTCAAAGAGCTGCCGCTCGCTCGTAATTAGAAAACCATTATAGGTACGTACAACTATCAAATTGTTGGGGAAGGGTCTCGCACCAGGTAGGACTGTTTGTGTGTCAAATTTCTTCGAGATAGCAAACGCAAAAGTTGTTTTATCGTAAAACCGCTCGGAGAACTCGGCTGATTTCTGGTGTTTTTTCTGTTTTTTTTTTTTTTTGCGCGTTCTTTTTGTAGTGTTAATTCTAAAAGAGGGATGCCGTAAGTATCGCCTAATACCTCAACAAAAAACAAAAGTCCGAAGAAAAAAAAAAAACAAATTTTCTCGGGGGATTGAACTAAGATCCTGCTGTGTACGAAGCGCACATCTTACCCACTGAGCTAATCCACAGCTCTGAATAGGCGTGTTTACAATCCGTTTTATACGAGACCCAATAGGCGACTACTGCCGGCACTTTTTCCCCCTCCGGTTATTCTGCCGGCTGCCGGCAGAATAGACACTTCCTTCATTAATACTGGTCGTATCTCATCGCCGCTAGCACCGATGTGTTCCTTGTTCTTTCTAGACTCTATGGACACCACTTTGAACGTGTGAAATAAAAGCTTTCGCGAAGCTACGACGCTTTTACCGTGGGCATGGTCATGGCGGCCAATTCTAATTTCCGAACCTGTGTTCGGACCTCCGAGGCTGAATTTTCCTTTCCGAGACGCGATGTTGGTGTCAAACGTGAGCAGGCGTTTCGTAGAAGACCCGACGACTGTAGTTTGCCTCTGATCGAGTCGATAGGTTACTGTACGAGCACTGATGCGACTTCCCGCACGAAAGCAGTCATTTTCAGGTTCGATATTGCTCACCGCTTCATCATTTGCTACCACAATTTGCTTTTTTCTTCTGAAGCGCTCCCTCGGGTAAAAGGAACGTTCGCTATGCGCGCGAGATTATTTTAATTCATTCATCTCGTGCGGCGCGCGCTCGGCGGAGCGGCTGGTCGTTTGAAGGCTCACCAGAGCGCGAGCAAGACTTCAAAGAGCTGCCGCTCGCTCGTAATTAGAAAACCATTATAGGTACGTACAACTATCAAATTGTTGGGGAAGGGTCTCGCACCAGGTAGGACTGTTTGTGTGTCAAAAGGGTACCAATAAGGAAGTGTGTTTTTACATTGAGACAGCTCGTCTGAAAAATTGTATTCTTGGCCTAATAAAGACTGAGGTCTCAAAAAGAAATGAGCTGATTCTTGTTTTTCTGGCGCAGTGAAGACTCGTTAAATGTGTCACTTCTTTTTTATTTATGTCTTCAGGCCCCTGCTGTCCACCTCGGGAAAAGGTTTGTTCCTGCAGAGCTTTTTGTATACATGCCCCTAGAGTACAACTGGCCCCACACTCTTTATTTTCCCCCCTTGTGCTTTTTCTGGTGCAAGATGAGCTCGACTGAAGCATGAGTAACCTTCTAGCTTGCTACCTGTTCAGTTTGAACCCTCAAGCTAAGTCCGTTTTCACTTGACGGCCAACATCTGAACGCAGGCGCTGTTTCTACCTCGAAGCAAAACTACGCCCTTTGCCTCAGTTTCACGTCCATTCTTTTGTTAGGGTGGTCTTTCCCAGAGACGGTGAGGACAAATACAGGTCTGCGCCGCAAGAGGGACTCCACAAATCACTTTTGAGCTTTTTCTAGACATGCCGCCACAGTACAACCGCTCCCACACTCCTATATTCCCCCCTTGTGCTTTTTCTGGTGCAGTATGAGCTCGACTGAAGCATGCTTAACCTTCTAGGTTGCTATCTGAGCAGTTTGAACCCTCAAGCTACGTCCCTTTTCCCTTGACGGCCAAAATTTGAACGCAGGCATGGCTACTGCGGGATACCAAAAGTCTGCCTTTTGTCTCCGAGGGACGTTCATTCTGTGTTATGGTCGTCTTTTCCAGAGACGGTGAGGACAAATACACATATGTGCTGCAAGAGGGCCTCCACACAACCCTACAGAGCTTTTTGTAGACATGCCCCTACAGTACCACTGGCCCGACACTTTCTATTTTGTCCCCTTCTGCACTTCCTGGCGCAAGATGAGCTAAAGTGAAGCACGAGTAACCTTCTAGGTTGCTATCTGTTCAGTTTGAACCCTCAAGCTACGTCCCTTTTCCCTTGACGGCCAAAATTTGAACGCAGGCATGGTTACTGCGGAATACAAAAAGTCTGCCTTTTGTCTCCGAGGGACGTTCATTCTGTGTTATGGTCGTCTTTTCCAGAGACGGTGAGGACAAATACACATCTGTGCTGCAAGAGGGCCTCCACACAACCCTACAGAGCTTTTTGTAGACATCTAGAATAATTAATCATCTTCATAAATACCGACTAATTTCTGCAAACCAATATGGATTTCAGAGAGGTAAATCCACTGAGTCAGCTTTACTTAACATTCGAGGAAAACTTATCAGCAATATAGAAAATCAATCCTACACTATAGGCATCTTCGTAGATTTCAATAAAGCTTTTGACTCTATCAAGCATAATATTCTCTTTGATAAACTGCCACACTACGGAATTAGAGGCATTTCACTTAAACTATTGCGCAGTTATCTGACAAATCGTAGCCAGTTTGTGGTAGCTAATAGTATAGAATCGGACACTGAACATATAAAATTTGGTGTTCCGCAAGGATCAATATTAGGACCTATACTATTCCTTCTTTATATCAATGACATTGTTGCTATCCCCCATACGCCAGACATAGTACTTTACGCCGATGACACGAGTGTTTTTTTTTCATCCAGGGACCTATCATCTCTTATTCCTGTCACAAACGCATGGCTCAAAAACTTATCGAAGTGGCTTGATGCGAATCAGCTGCTTCTAAATGTTAACAAAACAAAATATATTGTTTTTTCCTCAATTAACAGACCAGTTAACCTTACTACCGAAATAGTATTCCAGTCACGGTCACTAGAAAGGGTTACCGAATACAAATTCTTAGGCATACATTTTCATGAAAACCTTCGCTGGACATGTCATGTGAATTTTGTGAAGCGTGACATCGCACAGTCTATTGGCATGCTGAATAGATTTCGTGCCTTATTACCAATGTGGCTAAAACGTCAGCTCTATTTCACTACTGTTCATTCTCGACTGCACTATTGTTTACTTGTCTGGGGGGTTACATCTAAATGTAATATGACTAGTTTGTACTTAATGCAGAAAAAAGTATACGATTTATTGAAAACCTATCAAGCCGCGATCATACATTCCAATACTTTGAGAAACATCGTATCCTGAATATTGAGGCACTGTATAATCAACGATTGTCTGAGGTTATATTCTCCCAAGTTAAAACTGACCGTGAATTATTCCTTTCTACATATACGAATACTGATACACACTACAATTTTAGAAATACAAACTTTATAAAAATCAGAACCAGAACAAATTACGGTACGCAATTACTATCTTGGCAGATTCCCAATCTTCTCAACCTCCACCCTGGCTTGATCGATATAATCGATCATAATTCAAACCTCTTGACTTTCAGAAAAAAATCAAAAACAATATTTTTTACTTTCCGCATAATACTGTGGTCTTCTAAATTATGTGTACAGATGTAATTGTAGTAATGTAGTTCATATATTTTTGTTGCATGTTGCGAATTATTTATTTTTCATTGCAAGAGCGTATGTAGTGTAGTGATCTAGTTACTGCGTATTTTTTGTTTTTGTTTATGGTTAACTATAGCACTCTACCACTAGTCTGCCTGCTGCATCTGCTGCATCTGCTGCAAGTGTAGTCTGGTGCTAGGGGCCTGGTCAGGTGACTTACTGTCACCTTTTGCCTCAGCACCATGACAATCCTGTATTGTCAAAAGTTCCAATAAACAAACAAACAAACAAACATGCCCCTACAGTACAACTGGCCCGACACTTTCTATTTCGTCCCCTTGTGCACTTTCTGGCGCAAGATGAGCTAAACTGAAGCACGAGTAACCTTCTAGCTTGCTACCTGTTCAGTTGGAACCCTCAAGCTACGTCCCTTTTCCCTTGACGGCCAAAATTTGAACGCAGGCATGGTTACTGCGGAATACCAAAAGTCAGCCTTTTGTCTCCGAGGGACGTCCACTTTGCACAGCCAGGATAACGCTGTCCGCAGTCGTGCTGGGACGTCCTTGCTACGGCTTGGCCGACACATTTGTTTTCTCGGCTTCCGTACTTTCCCCACGTCGGCTTGTTTCAAGTCCAGCTACAGCATTCTTGTCGAATGGTACCTGTGAATTCTGAAGGCTTGATGTCGACCTGTATTCTCTGCACAGCCCCCTACGGGGTTCTGCAGAAACCCCCGTCTTAGTAAATCACGTAGGTTTTCAATGAAGTGTGTCTCCACATCTTACGGGGGTGGGCAAGCAACACCGAGGACACAGTCTTCTTGTCTGCAGTGCCTCTTTATTCTCAGACACTACAAAACCCCACGCCACTGTTCAAAGGCTCGAAAAATCAGGACTACCTTCAGCTTTTGCGTTCGTACATAAACTTTGACACGAGCTGTGTTAACCAACCTGGGCTCGTTCATTACAGGAGGAAAGCAAGCACTCGTATCAAAAATGAATCGTCGCTCTAGCACTCTTCGTTTCCTAGACATGAGCAGTACATAAAAAACAGCCGACTCTCTTATTAGGCCAACATTAATGTGCTTTTCTGGTTCAATTATGAAATAATCGCAATAGAACCATTTGTATTTACTGTGCAGGCCGTTTCTTTAATGCAACTTCTCAATTACCTAAAAGAAATGGTAATCTGAAGAGTCATCTTTTTTCACTAAAAAAAAACAACAAAAAAAAAACAGAAAAAACACCAGAAATGAGCCGAGTTCTCCGAGCGGTTTTATTAGGTCGATAAAACAACTTTTGCGTTTGCTATCTCGAAGAAATTTGACACACAAACACTCCTACCTGGTGCGACACCCTTTCCCGACAATTGGATAGCTTAATGGTTTTCTAATTCCGAGCGAGCGGCAGCTCTTTGAAGTATATCCATCCACTTGTGCTCGGGACACCCTCCCTGTTGATCGATGAGTCTCGATTGAGATGAGCTGACACGGTTTCACTGCACACACATGTTCCTATGATGTTGTTTTCACGACCACAATCGATGAATGCACTCCAGCGGTCTTGAATATCCACAGGCGAACGATTGAACTTGGTCGGGCTTGTTAATTTCCGAGCAGAGTCCCAAAACCTGTTTTCGCGAATATAACAAGTTCTAGACTAGCTGGAGCGATGAAATTTTAACAGTGCGTCTAAATTCAGAGCGCGATCATTCGCTGCGAATTAGAACTTTCTAGCTATCGTAGTTTTCTTTATACGAGCATAGGTGAAATCAAAACATCGTACAGTGAAAGCCTTACTTTCACGTAAACTTCTGTTGATAACTTTCTTTTTAGAATACCTACATCGATGAGACGCGCCTCGAATGTTCCTCGGAACATAATCTTACTCCCTGGTTAAAATAAATGTCCTAGCTAGCCTACTTTCCGAGCTTCGTGCGATTGAATCACCTCCGGTTGCGAGCAAAACACGCGGCAGCCATTTGCTTTTTTTTGCAAAAACCAAACCAGAACCACGAATGGGCGGTAAATTTCTAAATACATGACCTAAATAATTTAAACTTGTTGTGGAACACGGGTCTCGACGACATCGTTTTCAAAAATAAGACGATTCCCGTAATTCTAAGTTTGGTTTTATTAAACCAGGGCTGTGTTTCAAATCTCACCCTAATAAACCCGAGTTACTCGGGCGGATCGTGTCACGTGACAGCAGAAATAAAAGAACGCTGGACGCAGGCAGGTTTCAAAACGCCAGGTGTACAGAAGCTTTACCTCGCAGTATGATTTCGTTAATTTTAAAACACGGCCAGGAATGAATTTTTTTATGAATGAATAGATAGATGACCCGTTTCGAATGAATGGATCCATGAGTGCGGCTGAGCAATTCCGACCGGTCGGTAAATCCCGCCACCTGGTGCCTTTTGTTTTACCATTGAAAATATTGAATTTCTGAAATCTATATTACGACCTTCAATTTACGATATCAAATGGGGGACACTTGTTCCCAGCCGCCCCTGGACTGGACAGAGACCGATTTCTTTTCTTGTGTGATGCGAGTTTCGCGAAATAAACGGCGTTTGAAAGTTTTCACATCGAAGCCAGCCATTCGCTTTCCTCACTTTAGGCACCGATCCTTTCTTCGATCTCGCTTCATTAATACTGGTCGTATCTCGTCACCGCCAGCACCGATGTGTTCCTTGGTCTTTCTAGACTCTACGGACACCACTTTGAACGTGTGTAATAAAAGGTTTCGCGATGCTACGACGCTTTTACCGTGGGCATGGTCATGGCGGCCAATTGTACTTTCCGAGCCTGTGTTCGGACCTCCGAGGCTGAATTTTCGTTTCCGAGCCGCGATGTTGGTGTCAAACGTGAGCACGCGTTCCGTAGAAGACCCGACGACTGTAGTTTGCCTCGGATCGAGTCGATAGTTTACTGTAGGAGCACTGATGCGACTTCCCGCACGAAAGCAGTCATTTTCGTGTTCGATATTGCTCACGGCTTCATCATTTGCTACCACAATTTGCTTTTTTGTTCTGAAGCGCTCCCTCGGGTAAAAGGAACGTTCGCTATGCGCGCGCCATTATTTTATTTCATTCATCTCGTGCGGCGCGCGCCTTCGCCGGAGCGGCTGGTCCTTTGAAGGCTCACCAGAGCGCGAGCAAGACTTCAAAGAGCTGCCGCTCGCTCGTAATTAGAAAACCATTATAGGTACGTACAACTATCAAATTGTTGGGGAAGGGTCTCGCACCAGGTAGGACTGTTTGTGTGTCAAATTTCTTCGAGATAGCAAACGCAAAAGTTGTTTTATCGTAAAACCGCTCGGAGAACTCGGCTGATTTCTGGTGTTTTTTCTGTTTTTTTTTTTTTTTGCGCGTTCTTTTTGTAGTGTTAATTCTAAAAGAGGGATGCCGTAAGTATCGCCTAATACCTCAACAAAAAACAAAAGTCCGAAGAAAAAAAAAAAACAAATTTTCTCGGGGGATTGAACTAAGATCCTGCTGTGTACGAAGCGCACATCTTACCCACTGAGCTAATCCACAGCTCGGTATAGGCGTGTTTACAATCCGTTTTATACGAGACCCAATAGGCGACTACTGCCGGCACTTTTTCCCCCTCCGGTTATTCTGCCGGCTGCCGGCAGAATAGACACTTCCTTCATTAATACTGGTCGTATCTCATCGCCGCTAGCACCGATGTGTTCCTTGTTCTTTCTAGACTCTATGGACACCACTTTGAACGTGTGAAATAAAAGCTTTCGCGAAGCTACGACGCTTTTACCTTGGGCATGGTCATGGCGGCCAATTCTAATTTCCGAACCTGTGTTCGGACCTCCGAGGCTGAATTTTCGTTTCCGAGACGCGATGTTGGTGTCAAACGTGAGCAGGCGTTTCGTAGAAGACCCGACGACTGTAGTTTGCCTCTGATCGAGTCGATAGGTTACTGTACGAGCACTGATGCGACTTCCCGCACGAAAGCAGTCATTTTCAGGTTCGATATTGCTCACCGCTTCATCATTTGCTACCACAATTTGCTTTTTTCTTCTGAAGCGCTCCCTCGGGTAAAAGGAACGTTCGCTATGCGCGCGAGATTATTTTAATTCATTCATCTCGTGCGGCGCGCGCTCGGCGGAGCGGCTGGTCGTTTGAAGGCTCACCAGAGCGCGAGCAAGACTTCAAAGAGCTGCCGCTCGCTCGTAATTAGAAAACCATTATAGGTACGTACAACTATCAAATTGTTGGGGAAGGGTCTCGCACCAGGTAGTACTGTTTGTGTGTCAAAAGGGTACTAATAAGGAAGTGTGTTTTTACATTGAGACAGCTCGTCTGAAAAATTGTATTCTTGGCCTAATAAAGACTGAGGTCTCAAAAAGAAATGAGCTGATTCTTGTTTTTCTGGCGCAGTGAAGACTCGTTAAATGTGTCACTTCTTTTTTATTTATGTCTTCAGGCCCCTGCTGTCCACCTCGGGAAAAGGTTTGTTCCTGCAGAGCTTTTTGTATACATGCCCCTAGAGTACAACTGGCCCCACACTCTTTATTTTCCCCCCTTGTGCTTTTTCTGGTGCAAGATGAGCTCGACTGAAGCATGAGTAACCTTCTAGCTTGCTACCTGTTCAGTTTGAACCCTCAAGCTAAGTCCGTTTTCACTTGACGGCCAACATCTGAACGCAGGCGCTGTTTCTACCTCGAAGCAAAACTACGCCCTTTGCCTCAGTTTCACGTCCATTCTTTTGTTAGGGTGGTCTTTCCCAGAGACGGTGAGGACAAATACAGGTCTGCGCCGCAAGAGGGACTCCACAAATCACTTTTGAGCTTTTTCTAGACATGCCGCCACAGTACAACCGCTCCCACACTCCTATATTCCCCCCTTGTGCTTTTTCTGGTGCAGGATGAGCTCGACTGAAGCATGCGTAACCTTCTAGGTTGCTATCTGAGCAGTTTGAACCCTCAAGCTACGTCCCTTTTTCTTGACGGCCAAAATTTGAACGCAGGCATGGTTACTGCGGGATACCAAAAGTCTGCCTTTTGTCTCCGAGGGACGTTCATTCTGTGTTATGGTCGTCTTTTCCAGAGACGGTGAGGACAAATACACATCTGTGCTGCAAGAGGGCCTCCACACAACCCTACAGAGCTTTTTGTAGACATCTAGAATAATTAATCATCTTCATAAATACCGACTAATTTCTGCAAACCAATATGGATTTCAGAGAGGTAAATCCACTGAGTCAGCTTTACTTAACATTCGAGGAAAACTTATCAGCAATATAGAAAATCAATCCTACACTATAGGCATCTTCGTAGATTTCAATAAAGCTTTTGACTCTATCAAGCATAATATTCTCTTTGATAAACTGCCACACTACGGAATTAGAGGCATTTCACTTAAACTATTGCGCAGTTATCTGGCAAATCGTAGCCAGTTTGTGGTAGCTAATAGTATAGAATCGGACACTGAACATATAAAATTTGGTGTTCCGCAAGGATCAATATTAGGACCTATACTATTCCTTCTTTATATCAATGACATTGTTGCTATCCCCCATACGCCAGACATAGTACTTTACGCCGATGACACGAGTGTTTTTTTTTCATCCAGGGACCTATCATCTCTTATTCCTGTCACAAACGCATGGCTCAAAAACTTATCGAAGTGGCTTGATGCGAATCAGCTGCTTCTAAATGTTAACAAAACAAAATATATTGTTTTTTCCTCAATTAACAGACCAGTTAACCTTACTACCGAAATAGTATTCCAGTCACGGTCACTAGAAAGGGTTACCGAATACAAATTCTTAGGCATACATTTTCATGAAAACCTTCGCTGGACATGTCATGTGAATTTTGTGAAGCGTGACATCGCACAGTCTATTGGCATGCTGAATAGATTTCGTGCCTTATTACCAATGTGGCTAAAACGTCAGCTCTATTTCACTACTGTTCATTCTCGACTGCACTATTGTTTACTTGTCTGGGGGGTTACATCTAAATGTAATATGACTAGTTTGTACTTAATGCAGAAAAAAGTATACGATTTATTGAAAACCTATCAAGCCGCGATCATACATTCCAATACTTTGAGAAACATCGTATCCTGAATATTGAGGCACTGTATAATCAACGATTGTCTGAGGTTATATTCTCCCAAGTTAAAACTGACCGTGAATTATTCCTTTCTACATATACGAATACTGATACACACTACAATTTTAGAAATACAAACTTTATAAAAATCAGAACCAGAACAAATTACGGTACGCAATTACTATCTTGGCAGATTCCCAATCTTCTCAACCTCCACCCTGGCTTGATCGATATAATCGATCATAATTCAAACCTCTTGACTTTCAGAAAAAAATCAAAAACAATATTTTTTACTTTCCGCATAATACTGTGGTCTTCTAAATTATGTGTACAGATGTAATTGTAGTAATGTAGTTCATATATTTTTGTTGCATGTTGCGAATTATTTATTTTTCATTGCAAGAGCGTATGTAGTGTAGTGATCTAGTTACTGCGTATTTTTTGTTTTTGTTTATGGTTAACTATAGCACTCTACCACTAGTCTGCCTGCTGCATCTGCTGCATCTGCTGCAAGTGTAGTCTGGTGCTAGGGGCCTGTCAGGTGACTTACTGTCACCTTTTGCCTCAGCACCATGACAATCCTGTATTGTCAAAAGTTCCAATAAACAAACAAACAAACAAACATGCCCCTACAGTACAACTGGCCCGACACTTTCTATTTCGTCCCCTTGTGCACTTTCTGGCGCAAGATGAGCTAAACTGAAGCACGAGTAACCTTCTAGCTTGCTACCTGTTCAGTTGGAACCCTCAAGCTACGTCCCTTTTCCCTTGACGGCCAAAATTTGAACGCAGGCATGGTTACTGCGGAATACCAAAAGTCTGCCTTTTGTCTCCGAGGGACGTCCACTTTGCACAGCCAGGATAACGCTGTCCGCAGTCGTGCTGGGACGTCCTTGCTACGGCTTGGCCGACACATTTGTTTTCTCGGCTTCCGTACTTTCCCCACGTCGGCTTGTTTCAAGTCCAGCTACAGCATTCTTGTCGAATGGTACCTGTGAATTCTGAAGGCTTGATGTCGACCTGTATTCTCTGCACAGCCCCCTACGGGGTTCTGCAGAAACCCCCGTCTTAGTAAATCACGTAGGTTTTCAATGAAGTGTGTCTCCACATCTTACGGGGGTGGGCAAGCAACACCGAGGACACAGTCTTCTTGTCTGCAGTGCCTCTTTATTCTCAGACACTACAAAACCCCACGCCACTGTTCAAAGGCTCGAAAAATCAGGACTACCTTCAGCTTTTGCGTTCGTACATAAACTTTGACACCAGCTGTGTTAACCAACCTGGGCTCGTTCATTACAGGAGGAAAGCAAGCACTCGTATCAAAAATGAATCGTCGCTCTAGCACTCTTCGTTTCCTAGACATGAGCAGTACATAAAAAACAGCCGACTCTCTTATTAGGCCAACATTAATGTGCTTTTCTGGTTCAATTATGAAATAATCGCAATAGAACCATTTGTATTTACTGTGCAGGCCGTTTCTTTAATGCAACTTCTCAATTACCTAAAAGAAATGGTAATCTGAAGAGTCATCTTTTTTCACTAAAAAAAAACAACAAAAAAAAACAGAAAAAACACCAGAAATGAGCCGAGTTCTCCGAGCGGTTTTATTAGGTCGATAAAACAACTTTTGCGTTTGCTATCTCGAAGAAATTTGACACACAAACACTCCTACCTGGTACGACACCCTTTCCCGACAATTGGATAGCTTAATGGTTTTCTAATTCCGAGCGAGCGGCAGCTCTTTGAAGTATATCCATCCACTTGTGCTCGGGACACCCTCCCCGTTGATCGATGAGTCTCGATTGAGATGAGCTGACACGGTTTCACTGCACACACATGTTCCTATGATGTTGTTTTCACGACCACAATCGATGAATGCACTCCAGCGGTCTTGAATATCCACAGGCGAACGATTGAACTTGGTCGGGCTTGTTAATTTCCGAGCAGAGTCCCAAAACCTGTTTTCGCGAATATAACGAGTTCTAGACTAGCTGGAGCGATGAAATTTTAACAGTGCGTCTAAATTCAGAGCGCAATCATTCGCTGCGAATTAGAACCCTCTAGCTATCGTAGTTTTCTTTATACGAGCATATGTGAAGTCAAAACATCGTACAGTGAAGCCTTACTTACACGTAAACTTCTGTTGATAACTTTCTTTTTAGAATACCTACATCGATGAGACGCGCCTCGAATGTTCCTCGGAACATAATCTTACTCCCTGGTTAAAATAAATGTCCTAGCTAGCCTACTTTCCGAGCTTCGTGCGATTAAATCACCTCCGGTTGCGAGCAAAACACGCGGCAGCCATTTGCTTTTTTTGCAAAAACCAAACCAGAACCACGAATGGGCGGTAAATTTCTAAATACTTGACCTAAATAATTTAAACTTGTTGTGGAACACGGGTCTCGACGACATCGTTTTCAAAAATAAGACGATTCCCGTAATTCTAAGTTTGGTTTTATTAAACCAGGGCTGTGTTTCAAATCTCACCCTAATAAACCCGAGTTACTCGGGCGGATCGTGTCACGTGACAGCAGAAATGAAAGAACGCTGGACGCAGGCAGGTTTCAAAACGCCAGGTGTACAGAAGCTTTACCTCGCAGTATGATTTCATTAATTTTAAAACACGGCCAGGAATTACAATTTTTATGAATGAATAGATAGATGACCCGTTTCGAATGAATGGATCCATGAGTGCGGCTGAGCAATTCCGACCGGTCGGTAAATCCCGCCACCTGGTGCCTTTTGTTTTACCATTGAAAATATTGAATTTCTGAAATCTATATTACGACCTTGAATTTACGATATCAAATGGGGGACACTTGTTCCCAGCCGCCCCTGGACTGGACAGAGACCGATTTCTTTTCTTGTGTGATGCGAGTTTCGCGAAATAAACGACGTTTGAAAGTTTTCACATCGAAGCCAGCCATTCGCTTTCCTCACTTTAGGCACCGATCCTTTCTTCGATCTCGCTTCATTAATACTGGTCGTATCTCGTCACCGCTAGCACCGATGCGTTCCTTGGTCTTTCTAGACTCTACGGACACCACTTTGAACGTGTGTAATAAAAGGTTTCGCGATGCTACGACGCTTTTACCGTGGGCATGGTCATGGCGGCCAATTGTACTTTCCGAGCCTGTGTTCGGACCTCCGAGGCTGAATTTTCGTTTCCGAGCCGCGATGTTGGTGTCAAACGTGAGCACGCGTTCCGTAGAAGACCCGACGACTGTAGTTTGCCTCGGATCGAGTCGATAGTTTACTGTAGGAGCACTGATGCGACTTCCCGCACGAAAGCAGTCATTTTCGTGTTCGATATTGCTCACGGCTTCATCATTTGCTACCACAATTTGCTTTTTTGTTCTGAAGCGCTCCCTCGGGTAAAAGGAACGTTCGCTATGCGCGCGCGATTATTTTAATTCATTCATCTCGTGCGGCGCGCGCCTTCGCCGGAGCGGCTGGTCCTTTGAAGGCTCACCAGAGCGCGAGCAAGACTTCAAAGAGCTGCCGCTCGCTCGTAATTAGAAAACCATTATAGGTACGTACAACTATCAAATTGTTGGGGAAGGGTCTCGCACCAGGTAGGACTGTTTGTGTGTCAAATTTCTTCGAGATAGCAAACGCAAAAGTTGTTTTATCGTAAAACCGCTCGGAGAACTCGGCTGATTTCTGGTGTTTTTTCTGTTTTTTTTTTTTTTTGCGCGTTCTTTTTGTAGTGTTAATTCTAAAAGAGGGATGCCGTAAGTATCGCCTAATACCTCAACAAAAAACAAAAGTCCGAAGAAAAAAAAAAAACAAATTTTCTCGGGGGATTGAACTAAGATCCTGCTGTGTACGAAGCGCACATCTTACCCACTGAGCTAATCCACAGCTCTGAATAGGCGTGTTTACAATCCGTTTTATACGAGACCCAATAGGCGACTACTGCCGGCACTTTTTCCCCCTCCGGTTATTCTGCCGGCTGCCGGCAGAATAGACACTTCCTTCATTAATACTGGTCGTATCTCATCGCCGCTAGCACCGATGTGTTCCTTGTTCTTTCTAGACTCTATGGACACCACTTTGAACGTGTGAAATAAAAGCTTTCGCGAAGCTACGACGCTTTTACCGTGGGCATGGTCATGGCGGCCAATTCTAATTTCCGAACCTGTGTTCGGACCTCCGAGGCTGAATTTTCCTTTCCGAGACGCGATGTTGGTGTCAAACGTGAGCAGGCGTTTCGTAGAAGACCCGACGACTGTAGTTTGCCTCTGATCGAGTCGATAGGTTACTGTACGAGCACTGATGCGACTTCCCGCACGAAAGCAGTCATTTTCAGGTTCGATATTGCTCACCGCTTCATCATTTGCTACCACAATTTGCTTTTTTCTTCTGAAGCGCTCCCTCGGGTAAAAGGAACGTTCGCTATGCGCGCGAGATTATTTTAATTCATTCATCTCGTGCGGCGCGCGCTCGGCGGAGCGGCTGGTCGTTTGAAGGCTCACCAGAGCGCGAGCAAGACTTCAAAGAGCTGCCGCTCGCTCGTAATTAGAAAACCATTATAGGTACGTACAACTATCAAATTGTTGGGGAAGGGTCTCGCACCAGGTAGGACTGTTTGTGTGTCAAAAGGGTACCAATAAGGAAGTGTGTTTTTACATTGAGACAGCTCGTCTGAAAAATTGTATTCTTGGCCTAATAAAGACTGAGGTCTCAAAAAGAAATGAGCTGATTCTTGTTTTTCTGGCGCAGTGAAGACTCGTTAAATGTGTCACTTCTTTTTTATTTATGTCTTCAGGCCCCTGCTGTCCACCTCGGGAAAAGGTTTGTTCCTGCAGAGCTTTTTGTATACATGCCCCTAGAGTACAACTGGCCCCACACTCTTTATTTTCCCCCCTTGTGCTTTTTCTGGTGCAAGATGAGCTCGACTGAAGCATGAGTAACCTTCTAGCTTGCTACCTGTTCAGTTTGAACCCTCAAGCTAAGTCCGTTTTCACTTGACGGCCAACATCTGAACGCAGGCGCTGTTTCTACCTCGAAGCAAAACTACGCCCTTTGCCTCAGTTTCACGTCCATTCTTTTGTTAGGGTGGTCTTTCCCAGAGACGGTGAGGACAAATACAGGTCTGCGCCGCAAGAGGGACTCCACAAATCACTTTTGAGCTTTTTCTAGACATGCCGCCACAGTACAACCGCTCCCACACTCCTATATTCCCCCCTTGTGCTTTTTCTGGTGCAGTATGAGCTCGACTGAAGCATGCTTAACCTTCTAGGTTGCTATCTGAGCAGTTTGAACCCTCAAGCTACGTCCCTTTTCCCTTGACGGCCAAAATTTGAACGCAGGCATGGCTACTGCGGGATACCAAAAGTCTGCCTTTTGTCTCCGAGGGACGTTCATTCTGTGTTATGGTCGTCTTTTCCAGAGACGGTGAGGACAAATACACATATGTGCTGCAAGAGGGCCTCCACACAACCCTACAGAGCTTTTTGTAGACATGCCCCTACAGTACCACTGGCCCGACACTTTCTATTTTGTCCCCTTCTGCACTTCCTGGCGCAAGATGAGCTAAAGTGAAGCACGAGTAACCTTCTAGGTTGCTATCTGTTCAGTTTGAACCCTCAAGCTACGTCCCTTTTCCCTTGACGGCCAAAATTTGAACGCAGGCATGGTTACTGCGGAATACAAAAAGTCTGCCTTTTGTCTCCGAGGGACGTTCATTCTGTGTTATGGTCGTCTTTTCCAGAGACGGTGAGGACAAATACACATCTGTGCTGCAAGAGGGCCTCCACACAACCCTACAGAGCTTTTTGTAGACATCTAGAATAATTAATCATCTTCATAAATACCGACTAATTTCTGCAAACCAATATGGATTTCAGAGAGGTAAATCCACTGAGTCAGCTTTACTTAACATTCGAGGAAAACTTATCAGCAATATAGAAAATCAATCCTACACTATAGGCATCTTCGTAGATTTCAATAAAGCTTTTGACTCTATCAAGCATAATATTCTCTTTGATAAACTGCCACACTACGGAATTAGAGGCATTTCACTTAAACTATTGCGCAGTTATCTGACAAATCGTAGCCAGTTTGTGGTAGCTAATAGTATAGAATCGGACACTGAACATATAAAATTTGGTGTTCCGCAAGGATCAATATTAGGACCTATACTATTCCTTCTTTATATCAATGACATTGTTGCTATCCCCCATACGCCAGACATAGTACTTTACGCCGATGACACGAGTGTTTTTTTTTCATCCAGGGACCTATCATCTCTTATTCCTGTCACAAACGCATGGCTCAAAAACTTATCGAAGTGGCTTGATGCGAATCAGCTGCTTCTAAATGTTAACAAAACAAAATATATTGTTTTTTCCTCAATTAACAGACCAGTTAACCTTACTACCGAAATAGTATTCCAGTCACGGTCACTAGAAAGGGTTACCGAATACAAATTCTTAGGCATACATTTTCATGAAAACCTTCGCTGGACATGTCATGTGAATTTTGTGAAGCGTGACATCGCACAGTCTATTGGCATGCTGAATAGATTTCGTGCCTTATTACCAATGTGGCTAAAACGTCAGCTCTATTTCACTACTGTTCATTCTCGACTGCACTATTGTTTACTTGTCTGGGGGGTTACATCTAAATGTAATATGACTAGTTTGTACTTAATGCAGAAAAAAGTATACGATTTATTGAAAACCTATCAAGCCGCGATCATACATTCCAATACTTTGAGAAACATCGTATCCTGAATATTGAGGCACTGTATAATCAACGATTGTCTGAGGTTATATTCTCCCAAGTTAAAACTGACCGTGAATTATTCCTTTCTACATATACGAATACTGATACACACTACAATTTTAGAAATACAAACTTTATAAAAATCAGAACCAGAACAAATTACGGTACGCAATTACTATCTTGGCAGATTCCCAATCTTCTCAACCTCCACCCTGGCTTGATCGATATAATCGATCATAATTCAAACCTCTTGACTTTCAGAAAAAAATCAAAAACAATATTTTTTACTTTCCGCATAATACTGTGGTCTTCTAAATTATGTGTACAGATGTAATTGTAGTAATGTAGTTCATATATTTTTGTTGCATGTTGCGAATTATTTATTTTTCATTGCAAGAGCGTATGTAGTGTAGTGATCTAGTTACTGCGTATTTTTTGTTTTTGTTTATGGTTAACTATAGCACTCTACCACTAGTCTGCCTGCTGCATCTGCTGCATCTGCTGCAAGTGTAGTCTGGTGCTAGGGGCCTGGTCAGGTGACTTACTGTCACCTTTTGCCTCAGCACCATGACAATCCTGTATTGTCAAAAGTTCCAATAAACAAACAAACAAACAAACATGCCCCTACAGTACAACTGGCCCGACACTTTCTATTTCGTCCCCTTGTGCACTTTCTGGCGCAAGATGAGCTAAACTGAAGCACGAGTAACCTTCTAGCTTGCTACCTGTTCAGTTGGAACCCTCAAGCTACGTCCCTTTTCCCTTGACGGCCAAAATTTGAACGCAGGCATGGTTACTGCGGAATACCAAAAGTCAGCCTTTTGTCTCCGAGGGACGTCCACTTTGCACAGCCAGGATAACGCTGTCCGCAGTCGTGCTGGGACGTCCTTGCTACGGCTTGGCCGACACATTTGTTTTCTCGGCTTCCGTACTTTCCCCACGTCGGCTTGTTTCAAGTCCAGCTACAGCATTCTTGTCGAATGGTACCTGTGAATTCTGAAGGCTTGATGTCGACCTGTATTCTCTGCACAGCCCCCTACGGGGTTCTGCAGAAACCCCCGTCTTAGTAAATCACGTAGGTTTTCAATGAAGTGTGTCTCCACATCTTACGGGGGTGGGCAAGCAACACCGAGGACACAGTCTTCTTGTCTGCAGTGCCTCTTTATTCTCAGACACTACAAAACCCCACGCCACTGTTCAAAGGCTCGAAAAATCAGGACTACCTTCAGCTTTTGCGTTCGTACATAAACTTTGACACGAGCTGTGTTAACCAACCTGGGCTCGTTCATTACAGGAGGAAAGCAAGCACTCGTATCAAAAATGAATCGTCGCTCTAGCACTCTTCGTTTCCTAGACATGAGCAGTACATAAAAAACAGCCGACTCTCTTATTAGGCCAACATTAATGTGCTTTTCTGGTTCAATTATGAAATAATCGCAATAGAACCATTTGTATTTACTGTGCAGGCCGTTTCTTTAATGCAACTTCTCAATTACCTAAAAGAAATGGTAATCTGAAGAGTCATCTTTTTTCACTAAAAAAAAACAACAAAAAAAAAACAGAAAAAACACCAGAAATGAGCCGAGTTCTCCGAGCGGTTTTATTAGGTCGATAAAACAACTTTTGCGTTTGCTATCTCGAAGAAATTTGACACACAAACACTCCTACCTGGTGCGACACCCTTTCCCGACAATTGGATAGCTTAATGGTTTTCTAATTCCGAGCGAGCGGCAGCTCTTTGAAGTATATCCATCCACTTGTGCTCGGGACACCCTCCCTGTTGATCGATGAGTCTCGATTGAGATGAGCTGACACGGTTTCACTGCACACACATGTTCCTATGATGTTGTTTTCACGACCACAATCGATGAATGCACTCCAGCGGTCTTGAATATCCACAGGCGAACGATTGAACTTGGTCGGGCTTGTTAATTTCCGAGCAGAGTCCCAAAACCTGTTTTCGCGAATATAACAAGTTCTAGACTAGCTGGAGCGATGAAATTTTAACAGTGCGTCTAAATTCAGAGCGCGATCATTCGCTGCGAATTAGAACTTTCTAGCTATCGTAGTTTTCTTTATACGAGCATAGGTGAAATCAAAACATCGTACAGTGAAAGCCTTACTTTCACGTAAACTTCTGTTGATAACTTTCTTTTTAGAATACCTACATCGATGAGACGCGCCTCGAATGTTCCTCGGAACATAATCTTACTCCCTGGTTAAAATAAATGTCCTAGCTAGCCTACTTTCCGAGCTTCGTGCGATTGAATCACCTCCGGTTGCGAGCAAAACACGCGGCAGCCATTTGCTTTTTTTTGCAAAAACCAAACCAGAACCACGAATGGGCGGTAAATTTCTAAATACATGACCTAAATAATTTAAACTTGTTGTGGAACACGGGTCTCGACGACATCGTTTTCAAAAATAAGACGATTCCCGTAATTCTAAGTTTGGTTTTATTAAACCAGGGCTGTGTTTCAAATCTCACCCTAATAAACCCGAGTTACTCGGGCGGATCGTGTCACGTGACAGCAGAAATAAAAGAACGCTGGACGCAGGCAGGTTTCAAAACGCCAGGTGTACAGAAGCTTTACCTCGCAGTATGATTTCGTTAATTTTAAAACACGGCCAGGAATGAATTTTTTTATGAATGAATAGATAGATGACCCGTTTCGAATGAATGGATCCATGAGTGCGGCTGAGCAATTCCGACCGGTCGGTAAATCCCGCCACCTGGTGCCTTTTGTTTTACCATTGAAAATATTGAATTTCTGAAATCTATATTACGACCTTCAATTTACGATATCAAATGGGGGACACTTGTTCCCAGCCGCCCCTGGACTGGACAGAGACCGATTTCTTTTCTTGTGTGATGCGAGTTTCGCGAAATAAACGGCGTTTGAAAGTTTTCACATCGAAGCCAGCCATTCGCTTTCCTCACTTTAGGCACCGATCCTTTCTTCGATCTCGCTTCATTAATACTGGTCGTATCTCGTCACCGCCAGCACCGATGTGTTCCTTGGTCTTTCTAGACTCTACGGACACCACTTTGAACGTGTGTAATAAAAGGTTTCGCGATGCTACGACGCTTTTACCGTGGGCATGGTCATGGCGGCCAATTGTACTTTCCGAGCCTGTGTTCGGACCTCCGAGGCTGAATTTTCGTTTCCGAGCCGCGATGTTGGTGTCAAACGTGAGCACGCGTTCCGTAGAAGACCCGACGACTGTAGTTTGCCTCGGATCGAGTCGATAGTTTACTGTAGGAGCACTGATGCGACTTCCCGCACGAAAGCAGTCATTTTCGTGTTCGATATTGCTCACGGCTTCATCATTTGCTACCACAATTTGCTTTTTTGTTCTGAAGCGCTCCCTCGGGTAAAAGGAACGTTCGCTATGCGCGCGCCATTATTTTATTTCATTCATCTCGTGCGGCGCGCGCCTTCGCCGGAGCGGCTGGTCCTTTGAAGGCTCACCAGAGCGCGAGCAAGACTTCAAAGAGCTGCCGCTCGCTCGTAATTAGAAAACCATTATAGGTACGTACAACTATCAAATTGTTGGGGAAGGGTCTCGCACCAGGTAGGACTGTTTGTGTGTCAAATTTCTTCGAGATAGCAAACGCAAAAGTTGTTTTATCGTAAAACCGCTCGGAGAACTCGGCTGATTTCTGGTGTTTTTTCTGTTTTTTTTTTTTTGCGCGTTCTTTTTGTAGTGTTAATTCTAAAAGAGGGATGCCGTAAGTATCGCCTAATACCTCAACAAAAAACAAAAGTCCGAAGAAAAAAAAAAAACAAATTTTCTCGGGGGATTGAACTAAGATCCTGCTGTGTACGAAGCGCACATCTTACCCACTGAGCTAATCCACAGCTCGGTATAGGCGTGTTTACAATCCGTTTTATACGAGACCCAATAGGCGACTACTGCCGGCACTTTTTCCCCCTCCGGTTATTCTGCCGGCTGCCGGCAGAATAGACACTTCCTTCATTAATACTGGTCGTATCTCATCGCCGCTAGCACCGATGTGTTCCTTGTTCTTTCTAGACTCTATGGACACCACTTTGAACGTGTGAAATAAAAGCTTTCGCGAAGCTACGACGCTTTTACCTTGGGCATGGTCATGGCGGCCAATTCTAATTTCCGAACCTGTGTTCGGACCTCCGAGGCTGAATTTTCGTTTCCGAGACGCGATGTTGGTGTCAAACGTGAGCAGGCGTTTCGTAGAAGACCCGACGACTGTAGTTTGCCTCTGATCGAGTCGATAGGTTACTGTACGAGCACTGATGCGACTTCCCGCACGAAAGCAGTCATTTTCAGGTTCGATATTGCTCACCGCTTCATCATTTGCTACCACAATTTGCTTTTTTCTTCTGAAGCGCTCCCTCGGGTAAAAGGAACGTTCGCTATGCGCGCGAGATTATTTTAATTCATTCATCTCGTGCGGCGCGCGCTCGGCGGAGCGGCTGGTCGTTTGAAGGCTCACCAGAGCGCGAGCAAGACTTCAAAGAGCTGCCGCTCGCTCGTAATTAGAAAACCATTATAGGTACGTACAACTATCAAATTGTTGGGGAAGGGTCTCGCACCAGGTAGGACTGTTTGTGTGTCAAAAGGGTACCAATAAGGAAGTGTGTTTTTACATTGAGACAGCTCGTCTGAAAAATTGTATTCTTGGCCTAATAAAGACTGAGGTCTCAAAAAGAAATGAGCTGATTCTTGTTTTTCTGGCGCAGTGAAGACTCGTTAAATGTGTCACTTCTTTTTTATTTATGTCTTCAGGCCCCTGCTGTCCACCTCGGGAAAAGGTTTGTTCCTGCAGAGCTTTTTGTATACATGCCCCTAGAGTACAACTGGCCCCACACTCTTCATTTTCCCCCCTTGTGCTTTTTCTGGTGCAAGATGAGCTCGACTGAAGCATGAGTAACCTTCTAGCTTGCTACCTGTTCAGTTTGAACCCTCAAGCTAAGTCCGTTTTCACTTGACGGCCAACATCTGAACGCAGGCGCTGTTTCTACCTCGAAGCAAAACTACGCCCTTTGCCTCAGTTTCACGTCCATTCTTTTGTTAGGGTGGTCTTTCCCAGAGACGGTGAGGACAAATACAGGTCTGCGCCGCAAGAGGGACTCCACAAATCACTTTTGAGCTTTTTCTAGACATGCCGCCACAGTACAACCGCTCCCACACTCCTATATTCCCCCCTTGTGCTTTTTCTGGTGCAGGATGAGCTCGACTGAAGCATGCGTAACCTTCTAGGTTGCTATCTGAGCAGTTTGAACCCTCAAGCTACGTCCCTTTTCCCTTGACGGCCAAAATTTGAACGCAGGCATGGTTACTGCGGGATACCAAAAGTCTGCCTTTTGTCTCCGAGGGACGTTCATTTTGTGTTATGGTCGTCTTTTCCAGAGACGGTGAGGACAAATACACATATGTGCTGCAAGAGGGCCTCCACACAACCCTACAGAGCTTTTTGTAGACATGCCCCTACAGTACAACTGGCCCGACACTTTCTATTTTGTCCCCTTCTGCACTTTCTGGCGCAAGATGAGCTAAAGTGAAGCACGAGTAACCTTCTAGGTTGCTATCTGTTCAGTTTGAACCCTCAAGCTACGTCCCTTTTCCCTTGACGGCCAAAATTTGAACGCAGGCATGGTTACTGCGGAATACAAAAAGTCTGCCTTTTGTCTCCGAGGGACGTTCATTCTGTGTTATGGTCGTCTTTTCCAGAGACGGTGAGGACAAATACACATCTGTGCTGCAAGAGGGCCTCCACACAACCCTACAGAGCTTTTTGTAGACATCTAGAATAATTAATCATCTTCATAAATACCGACTAATTTCTGCAAACCAATATGGATTTCAGAGAGGTAAATCCACTGAGTCAGCTTTACTTAACATTCGAGGAAAACTTATCAGCAATATAGAAAATCAATCCTACACAATAGGCATCTTCGTAGATTTCAATAAAGCTTTTGACTCTATCAAGCATAATATTCTCTTTGATAAACTGCCACACTACGGAATTAGAGGCATTTCACTTAAACTATTGCGCAGTTATCTGACAAATCGTAGCCAGTTTGTGGTAGCTAATAGTATAGAATCGGACACTGAACATATAAAATTTGGTGTTCCGCAAGTATCAATATTAGGACCTATACTATTCCTTCTTTATATCAATGACATTGTTGCTATCCCCCATACGCCAGACATAGTACTTTACGCCGATGACACGAGTGTTTTTTTTTCATCCAGGGACCTATCATCTCTTATTCCTGTCACAAACGCATGGCTCAAAAACTTATCGAAGTGGCTTGATGCGAATCAGCTGCTTCTAAATGTTAACAAAACAAAATATATTGTTTTTTCCTCAATTAACAGACCAGTTAACCTTACTACCGAAATAGTATTCCAGTCACGGTCACTAGAAAGGGTTACCGAATACAAATTCTTAGGCATACATTTTCATGAAAACCTTCGCTGGACATGTCATGTGAATTTTGTGAAGCGTGACATCGCACAGTCTATTGGCATGCTGAATAGATTTCGTGCCTTATTACCAATGTGGCTAAAACGTCAGCTCTATTTCACTACTGTTCATTCTCGACTGCACTATTGTTTACTTGTCTGGGGGGTTACATCTAAATGTAATATGACTAGTTTGTACTTAATGCAGAAAAAAGTATACGATTTATTGAAAACCTATCAAGCCGCGATCATACATTCCAATACTTTGAGAAACATCGTATCCTGAATATTGAGGCACTGTATAATCAACGATTGTCTGAGGTTATATTCTCCCAAGTTAAAACTGACCGTGAATTATTCCTTTCTACATATACGAATACTGATACACACTACAATTTTAGAAATACAAACTTTATAAAAATCAGAACCAGAACAAATTACGGTACGCAATTACTATCTTGGCAGATTCCCAATCTTCTCAACCTCCACCCTGGCTTGATCGATATAATCGATCATAATTCAAACCTCTTGACTTTCAGAAAAAAATCAAAAACAATATTTTTTACTTTCCGCATAATACTGTGGTCTTCTAAATTATGTGTACAGATGTAATTGTAGTAATGTAGTTCATATATTTTTGTTGCATGTTGCGAATTATTTATTTTTCATTGCAAGAGCGTATGTAGTGTAGTGATCTAGTTACTGCGTATTTTTTGTTTTTGTTTATGGTTAACTATAGCACTCTACCACTAGTCTGCCTGCTGCATCTGCTGCATCTGCTGCAAGTGTAGTCTGGTGCTAGGGGCCTGGTCAGGTGACTTACTGTCACCTTTTGCCTCAGCACCATGACAATCCTGTATTGTCAAAAGTTCCAATAAACAAACAAACAAACAAACATGCCCCTACAGTACAACTGGCCCGACACTTTCTATTTCGTCCCCTTGTGCACTTTCTGGCGCAAGATGAGCTAAACTGAAGCACGAGTAACCTTCTAGCTTGCTACCTGTTCAGTTGGAACCCTCAAGCTACGTCCCTTTTCCCTTGACGGCCAAAATTTGAACGCAGGCATGGTTACTGCGGAATACCAAAAGTCTGCCTTTTGTCTCCGAGGGACGTCCACTTTGCACAGCCAGGATAACGCTGTCCGCAGTCGTGCTGGGACGTCCTTGCTACGGCTTGGCCGACACATTTGTTTTCTCGGCTTCCGTACTTTCCCCACGTCGGCTTGTTTCAAGTCCAGCTACAGCATTCTTGTCGAATGGTACCTGTGAATTCTGAAGGCTTGATGTCGACCTGTATTCTCTGCACAGCCCCCTACGGGGTTCTGCAGAAACCCCCGTCTTAGTAAATCACGTAGGTTTTCAATGAAGTGTGTCTCCACATCTTACGGGGGTGGGCAAGCAACACCGAGGACACAGTCTTCTTGTCTGCAGTGCCTCTTTATTCTCAGACACTACAAAACCCCACGCCACTGTTCAAAGGCTCGAAAAATCAGGACTACCTTCAGCTTTTGCGTTCGTACATAAACTTTGACACCAGCTGTGTTAACCAACCTGGGCTCGTTCATTACAGGAGGAAAGCAAGCACTCGTATCAAAAATGAATCGTCGCTCTAGCACTCTTCGTTTCCTAGACATGAGCAGTACATAAAAAACAGCCGACTCTCTTATTAGGCCAACATTAATGTGCTTTTCTGGTTCAATTATGAAATAATCGCAATAGAACCATTTGTATTTACTGTGCAGGCCGTTTCTTTAATGCAACTTCTCAATTACCTAAAAGAAATGGTAATCTGAAGAGTCATCTTTTTTCACTAAAAAAAAACAACAAAAAAAAACAGAAAAAACACCAGAAATGAGCCGAGTTCTCCGAGCGGTTTTATTAGGTCGATAAAACAACTTTTGCGTTTGCTATCTCGAAGAAATTTGACACACAAACACTCCTACCTGGTGCGACACCCTTTCCCGACAATTGGATAGCTTAATGGTTTTCTAATTCCGAGCGAGCGGCAGCTCTTTGAAGTATATCCATCCACTTGTGCTCGGGACACCCTCCCCGTTGATCGATGAGTCTCGATTGAGATGAGCTGACACGGTTTCACTGCACACACATGTTCCTATGATGTTGTTTTCACGACCACAATCGATGAATGCACTCCAGCGGTCTTGAATATCCACAGGCGAACGATTGAACTTGGTCGGGCTTGTTAATTTCCGAGCAGAGTCCCAAAACCTGTTTTCGCGAATATAACGAGTTCTAGACTAGCTGGAGCGATGAAATTTTAACAGTGCGTCTAAATTCAGAGCGCGATCATTCGCTGCGAATTAGAACTTTCTAGCTATCGTAGTTTTCTTTATACGAGCATATGTGAAGTCAAAACATCGTACAGTGAAAGCCTTACTTACACGTAAACTTCTGTTGATAACTTTCTTTTTAGAATACCTACATCGATGAGACGCGCCTCGAATGTTCCTCGGAACATAATCTTACTCCCTGGTTAAAATAAATGTCCTAGCTAGCCTACTTTCCGAGCTTCGTGCGATTGAATCACCTCCGGTTGCGAGCAAAACACGCGGCAGCCATTTGCTTTTTTTGCAAAAACCAAACCAGAACCACGAATGGGCGGTAAATTTCTAAATACTTGACCTAAATAATTTAAACTTGTTGTGGAACACGGGTCTCGACGACATCGTTTTCAAAAATAAGACGATTCCCGTAATTCTAAGTTTGGTTTTATTAAACCAGGGCTGTGTTTCAAATCTCACCCTAATAAACCCGAGTTACTCGGGCGGATCGTGTCACGTGACAGCAGAAATGAAAGAACGCTGGACGCAGGCAGGTTTCAAAACGCCAGGTGTACAGAAGCTTTACCTCGCAGTATGATTTCGTTAATTTTAAAACACGGCCAGGAATTACATTTTTTATGAATGAATAGATAGATGACCCGTTTCGAATGAATGGATCCATGAGTGCGGCTGAGCAATTCCGACCGGTCGGTAAATCCCGCCACCTGGTGCCTTTTGTTTTACCTTTGAAAATATTGAATTTCTGAAATCTATATTACGACCTTGAATTTACGATATCAAATGGGGGACACTTGTTTCCAGCCGCCCCTGGACTGGACAGAGACCGATTTCTTTTCTTGTGTGATGCGAGTTTCGCGAAATAAACGACGTTTGAAAGTTTTCACATCGAAGCCAGCCATTCGCTTTCCTCACTTTAGGCACCGATCCTTTCTTCGATCTCGCTTCATTAATACTGGTCGTATCTCGTCACCGCTAGCACCGATGTGTTCCTTGGTCTTTCTAGACTCTACGGACACCACTTTGAACGTGTGTAATAAAAGGTTTCGCGATGCTACGACGCTTTTACCGCGGGCATGGTCATGGCGGCCAATTGTACTTTCCGAGCCTGTGTTCGGACCTCCGAGGCTGAATTTTCGTTTCCGAGACGCGATGTTGGTGTCAAACGTGAGCAGGCGTTTCGTAGAACACCCGACGACTGTAGTTTACCTCGGATCGAGTCGATAGTTTACTGTAGGAGCACTGATGCGACTTCCCGCACGAAAGCAGTCATTTTCGTGTTCGATATTGCTCACGGCTTCATCATTTGCTACCACAATTTGCTTTTTTGTTCTGAAGCGCTCCCTCGGGTAAAAGGAACGTTCGCTATGCGCGCGAGATTATTTTAATTCATTCATCTCGTGCGGCGCGCGCTCGGCGGAGCGGCTGGTCGTTTGAAGGCTCACCAGAGCGCGAGCAAGACTTCAAAGAGCTGCCGCTCGCTCGTAATTAGAAAACCATTATAGGTACGTACAACTATCAAATTGTTGGGGAAGGGTCTCGCACCAGGTAGGACTGTTTGTGTGTCAAAAGGGTACTAATAAGGAAGTGTGTTTTTACATTGAGACAGCTCGTCTGAAAAATTGTATTCTTGGCCTAATAAAGACTGAGGTCTCAAAAAGAAATGAGCTGATTCTTGTTTTTCTGGCGCAGTGAAGACTCGTTAAATGTGTCACTTCTTTTTTATTTATGTCTTCAGGCCCCTGCTGTCCACCTCGGGAAAAGGTTTGTTCCTGCAGAGCTTTTTGTATACATGCCCCTAGAGTACAACTGGCCCCACACTCTTTATTTTCCCCCCTTGTGCTTTTTCTGGTGCAAGATGAGCTCGACTGAAGCATGAGTAACCTTCTAGCTTGCTACCTGTTCAGTTTGAACCCTCAAGCTAAGTCCGTTTTCACTTGACGGCCAACATCTGAACGCAGGCGCTGTTTCTACCTCGAAGCAAAACTACGCCCTTTGCCTCAGTTTCACGTCCATTCTTTTGTTAGGGTGGTCTTTCCCAGAGACGGTGAGGACAAATACAGGTCTGCGCCGCAAGAGGGACTCCACAAATCACTTTTGAGCTTTTTCTAGACATGCCGCCACAGTACAACCGCTCCCACACTCCTATATTCCCCCCTTGTGCTTTTTCTGGTGCAGGATGAGCTCGACTGAAGCATGCGTAACCTTCTAGGTTGCTATCTGAGCAGTTTGAACCCTCAAGCTACGTCCCTTTTCCCTTGACGGCCAAAATTTGAACGCAGGCATGGTTACTGCGGGATACCAAAAGTCTGCCTTTTGTCTCCGAGGGACGTTCATTCTGTGTTATGGTCGTCTTTTCCAGAGACGGTGAGGACAAATACACATAAGTGCTGCAAGAGGGCCTCCACACAACCCTACAGAGCTTTTTGTAGACATGCCCCTACAGTACAACTGGCCCGACACTTTCTATTTTGTCCCCTTCTGCACTTTCTGGCGCAAGATGAGCTAAAGTGAAGCACGAGTAACCTTCTAGGTTGCTATCTGTTCAGTTTGAACCCTCAAGCTACGTCCCTTTTCCCTTGACGGCCAAAATTTGAACGCAGGCATGGTTACTGCGGGATACAAAAAGTCTGCCTTTTGTCTCCGAGGGACGTTCATTCTGTGTTATGGTCGTCTTTTCCAGAGACGGTGAGGACAAATACACATCTGTGCTGCAAGAGGGCCTCCACACAACCCTACAGAGCTTTTTGTAGACATCTAGAATAATTAATCATCTTCATAAATACCGACTAATTTCTGCAAACCAATATGGATTTCAGAGAGGTAAATCCACTGAGTCAGCTTTACTTAACATTCGAGGAAAACTTATCAGCAATATAGAAAATCAATCCTACACTATAGGCATCTTCGTAGATTTCAATAAAGCTTTTGACTCTATCAAGCATAATATTCTCTTTGATAAACTGCCACACTACGGAATTAGAGGCATTTCACTTAAACTATTGCGCAGTTATCTGACAAATCATAGCCAGTTTGTGGTAGCTAATAGTATAGAATCGGACACTGAACATATAAAATTTGGTGTTCCGCAAGGATCAATATTAGGACCTATACTATTCCTTCTTTATATCAATGACATTGTTGCTATCCCCCATACGCCAGACATAGTACTTTACGCCGATGACACGAGTGTTTTTTTTTTCATCCAGGGACCTATCATCTCTTATTCCTGTCACAAACGCATGGCTCAAAAACTTATCGAAGTGGCTTGATGCGAATCAGCTGCTTCTAAATGTTAACAAAACAAAATATATTGTTTTTTCCTCAATTAACAGACCAGTTAACCTTACTACCGAAATTGTATTCCAGTCACGGTCACTAGAAAGGGTTACCGAATACAAATTCTTAGGCATACATTTTCATGAAAACCTTCGCTGGACATGTCATGTGAATTTTGTGAAGCGTGACATCGCACAGTCTATTGGCATGCTGAATAGATTTCGTGCCTTATTACCAATGTGGCTAAAACGTCAGCTCTATTTCACTACTGTTCATTCTCGACTGCACTATTGTTTACTTGTCTGGGGGGTTACATCTAAATGTAATATGACTAGTTTGTACTTAATGCAGAAAAAAAGTATACGATTTATTGAAAACCTATCAAGCCGCGATCATACATTCCAATACTTTGAGAAACATCGTATCCTGAATATTGAGGCACTGTATAATCAACGATTGTCTGAGGTTATATTCTCCCAAGTTAAAACTGACCGTGAATTATTCCTTTCTACATATACGAATACTGATACACACTACAATTTTAGAAATACAAACTTTATAAAAATCAGAACCAGAACAAATTACGGTACGCAATTACTATCTTGGCAGATTCCCAATCTTCTCAACCTCCACCCTGGCTTGATCGATATAATCGATCATAATTCAAACCTCTTGACTTTCAGAAAAAAATCAAAAACATATTTTTTACTTTCCGCATAATACTGTGGTCTTCTAAATTATGTGTACAGATGTAATTGTAGTAATGTAGTTCATATATTTTTGTTGCATGTTGCGAATTATTTATTTTTCATTGCAAGAGCGTATGTAGTGTAGTGATCTAGTTACTGTGTATTTTTTGTTTTTGTTTATGGTTAACTATAGCACTCTACCACTAGTCTGCCTGCTGCATCTGCTGCATCTGCTGCAAGTGTAGTCTGGTGCTAGGGGCCTGGTCAGGTGACTTACTGTCACCTTTTGCCTCAGCACCATGACAATCCTGTATTGTCAAAAGTTCCAATAAACAAACAAACAAACAAACATGCCCCTACAGTACAACTGGCCCGACACTTTCTATTTCGTCCCCTTGTGCACTTTCTGGCGCAAGATGAGCTAAACTGAAGCACGAGTAACCTTCTAGCTTGCTACCTGTTCAGTTGAAACCCTCAAGCTACGTCCCTTTTCCCTTGACGGCCAAAATTTGAACGCAGGCATGGTTACTGCGGAATACCAAAAGTCTGCCTTTTGTCTCCGAGGGACGTCCACTTTGCACAGCCAGGATAACGCTGTCCGCAGTCGTGCTGGGACGTCCTTGCTACGGCTTGGCCGACACATTTGTTTTCTCGGCTTCCGTACTTTCCCCACGTCGGCTTGTTTCAAGTCCAGCTACAGCATTCTTGTCGAATGGTACCTGTGAATTCTGAAGGCTTGATGTCGACCTGTATTCTCTGCACAGCCCCCTACGGGGTTCTGCAGAAGCCCCCGTCTTAGTAAATCACGTAGGTTTTCAATGAAGTGTGTCTCCACATCTTACGGGGGTGGGCCAGCAACACCGAGGACACAGTCTTCTTGTCTGCAGTGCCTCTTTATTCTCAGACACTACAAAACCCCACGCCACTGTTCAAAGGCTCGAAAAATCAGGACTACCTTCAGCTTTTGCGTTCGTACATAAACTTTGACACCAGCTGTGTTAACCAACCTGGGCTCGTTCATTACAGGAGGAAAGCAAGCACTCGTATCAAAAATGAATCGTCGCTCTAGCACTCTTCGTTTCCTAGACATGAGCAGTACATAAAAAACAGCCGACTCTCTTATTAGGCCAACATTAATGTGCTTTTCTGGTTCAATTATGAAATAATCGCAATAGAACCATTTGTATTTACTGTGCAGGCCGTTTCTTTAATGCAACTTCTCAATTACCTAAAAGAAATGGTAATCTGAAGAGTCATCTTTTTTCACTAAAAAAAACAACAAAAAAAAACAGAAAAAACACCAGAAATGAGCCGAGTTCTCCGAGCGGTTTTATTAGGTCGATAAAACAACTTTTGCGTTTGCTATCTCGAAGAAATTTGACACACAAACACTCCTACCTGGTGCGACACCCTTTCCCGACAATTGGATAGCTTAATGGTTTTCTAATTCCGAGCGAGCGGCAGCTCTTTGAAGTATATCCATCCACTTGTGCTCGGGACACCCTCCCCGTTGATCGATGAGTCTCGATTGAGATGAGCTGACACGGTTTCACTGCACACACATGTTCCTATGATGTTGTTTTCACGACCACAATCGATGAATGCACTCCAGCGGTCTTGAATATCCACAGGCGAACGATTGAACTTGGTCGGGCTTGTTAATTTCCGAGCAGAGTCCCAAAACCTGTTTTCGCAAATATAACGAGTTCTAGACTAGCTGGAGCGATGAAATTTTAACAGTGCGTCTAAATTCAGAGCGCGATCATTCGCTGCGAATTAGAACCCTCTAGCTATCGTAGTTTTCTTTATACGAGCATATGTGAAGTCAAAACATCGTACAGTGAAGCCTTACTTACACGTAAACTTCTGTTGATAACTTTCTTTTTAGAATACCTACATCGATGAGACGCGCCTCGAATGTTCCTCGGAACATAATCTTACTCCCTGGTTAAAATAAATGTCCTAGCTAGCCTACTTTCCGAGCTTCGTGCGATTGAATCACCTCCGGTTGCGAGCAAAACACGCGGCAGCCATTTGCTTTTTTTGCAAAAACCAAACCAGAACCACGAATGGGCGGTAAATTTCTAAATACTTGACCTAAATAATTTAAACTTGTTGTGGAACACGGGTCTCGACGACATCGTTTTCAAAAATAAGACGATTCCCGTAATTCTAAGTTTGGTTTTATTAAACCAGGGCTGTGTTTCAAATCTCACCCTAATAAACCCGAGTTACTCGGGCGGATCGTGTCACGTGACAGCAGAAATGAAAGAACGCTGGACGCAGGCAGGTTTCAAAACGCCAGGTGTACAGAAGCTTTACCTCGCAGTATGATTTCGTTAATTTTAAAACACGGCCAGGAATTACATTTTTTATGAATGAATAGATAGATGACCCGTTTCGAATGAATGGATCCATGAGTGCGGCTGAGCAATTCCGACCGGTCGGTAAATCCCGCCACCTGGTGCCTTTTGTTTTACCATTGAAAATATTGAATTTCTGAAATCTATATTACGACCTTGAATTTACGATATCAAATGGGAGACACTTGTTCCCAGCCGCCCCTGGACTGGACAGAGACCGATTTCTTTTCTTGTGTGATGCGAGTTTCGCGAAATAAACGACGTTTGAAAGTTTTCACATCGAAGCCAGCCATTCGCTTTCCTCACTTTAGGCACCGATCCTTTCTTCGATCTCGCTTCATTAATACTGGTCGTATCTCGTCACCGCTAGCACCGATGTGTTCCTTGGTCTTTCTAGACTCTACGGACACCACTTTGAACGTGTGTAATAAAAGGTTTCGCGATGCTACGACGCTTTTACCGCGGGCATGGTCATGGCGGCCAATTGTACTTTCCGAGCCTGTGTTCGGACCTCCGAGGCTGAATTTTCGTTTCCGAGACGCGATGTTGGTGTCAAACGTGAGCAGGCGTTTCGTAGAACACCCGACGACTGTAGTTTACCTCGGATCGAGTCGATAGTTTACTGTAGGAGCACTGATGCGACTTCCCGCACGAAAGCAGTCATTTTCGTGTTCGATATTGCTCACGGCTTCATCATTTGCTACCACAATTTGCTTTTTTGTTCTGAAGCGCTCCCTCGGGTAAAAGGAACGTTCGCTATGCGCGCGAGATTATTTTAATTCATTCATCTCGTGCGGCGCGCGCTCGGCGGAGCGGCTGGTCGTTTGAAGGCTCACCAGAGCGCGAGCAAGACTTCAAAGAGCTGCCGCTCGCTCGTAATTAGAAAACCATTATAGGTACGTACAACTATCAAATTGTTTGGGAAGGGTCTCGCACCAGGTAGGACTGTTTGTGTGTCAAAAGGGTACTAATAAGGAAGTGTGTTTTTACATTGAGACAGCTCGTCTGAAAAGTTGTATTCTTGGCCTAATAAAGACTGAGGTCTCAAAAAGAAATGAGCTGATTCTTGTTTTTCTGGCGCAGTGAAGACTCGTTAAATGTGTCACTTCTTTTTTATTTATGTCTTCAGGCCCCTGCTGTCCACCTCGGGAAAAGGTTTGTTCCTGCAGAGCTTTTTGTATACATGCCCCTAGAGTACAACTGGCCCCACACTCTTTATTTTCCCCCCTTGTGCTTTTTCTGGTGCAAGATGAGCTCGACTGAAGCATGAGTAACCTTCTAGCTTGCTACCTGTTCAGTTTGAACCCTCAAGCTAAGTCCGTTTTCACTTGACGGCCAACATCTGAACGCAGGCGCTGTTTCTACCTCGAAGCAAAACTACGCCCTTTGCCTCAGTTTCACGTCCATTCTTTTGTTAGGGTGGTCTTTCCCAGAGACGGTGAGGACAAATACAGGTCTGCGCCGCAAGAGGGACTCCACAAATCACTTTTGAGCTTTTTCTAGACATGCCGCCACAGTACAACCGCTCCCACACTCCTATATTCCCCCCTTGTGCTTTTTCTGGTGCAGGATGAGCTCGACTGAAGCATGCGTAACCTTCTAGGTTGCTATCTGAGCAGTTTGAACCCTCAAGCTACGTCCCTTTTCCCTTGACGGCCAAAATTTGAACGCAGGCATGGTTACTGCGGGATACCAAAAGTCTGCCTTTTGTCTCCGAGGGACGTTCATTCTGTGTTATGGTCGTCTTTTCCAGAGACGGTGAGGACAAATACACATATGTGCTGCAAGAGGGCCTCCACACAACCCTACAGAGCTTTTTGTAGACATGCCCCTACAGTACAACTGGCCCGACACTTTTTATTTTGTCCCCTTCTGCACTTTCTGGCGCAAGATGAGCTAAAGTGAAGCACGAGTAACCTTCTAGGTTGCTATCTGTTCAGTTTGAACCCTCAAGCTACGTCCCTTTTCCCTTGACGGCCAAAATTTGAACGCAGGCATGGTTACTGCGGAATACAAAAAGTCTGCCTTTTGTCTCCGAGGGACGTTCATTCTGTGTTATGGTCGTCTTTTCCAGAGACGGTGAGGACAAATACACATCTGTGCTGCAAGAGGGCCTCCACACAACCCTACAGAGCTTTTTGTAGACATCTAGAATAATTAATCATCTTCATAAATACCGACTAATTTCTGCAAACCAATATGGATTTCAGAGAGGTAAATCCACTGAGTCAGCTTTACTTAACATTCGAGGAAAACTTATCAGCAATATAGAAAATCAATCCTACACTATAGGCATCTTCGTAGATTTCAATAAAGCTTTTGACTCTATCAAGCATAATATTCTCTTTGATAAACTGCCACACTACGGAATTAGAGGCATTTCACTTAAACTATTGCGCAGTTATCTGACAAATCGTAGCCAGTTTGTGGTAGCTATTAGTATAGAATCGGACACTGAACATATAAAATTTGGTGTTCCGCAAGGATCAATATTAGGACCTATACTATTCCTTCTTTATATCAATGACATTGTTGCTATCCCCCATACGCCAGACATAGTACTTTACGCCGATGACACGAGTGTTTTTTTTTTATCCAGGGACCTATCATCTCTTATTCCTGTCACAAACGCATGGCTCAAAAACTTATCGAAGTGGCTTGATGCGAATCAGCTGCTTCTAAATGTTAACAAAACAAAATATATTGTTTTTTCCTCAATTAACAGACCAGTTAACCTTACTACCGAAATTGTATTCCAGTCACGGTCACTAGAAAGGGTTACCGAATACAAATTCTTAGGCATACATTTTCATGAAAACCTTCGCTGGACATGTCATGTGAATTTTGTGAAGCGTGACATCGCACAGTCTATTGGCATGCTGAATAGATTTCGTGCCTTATTACCAATGTGGCTAAAACGTCAGCTCTATTTCACTACTGTTCATTCTCGACTGCACTATTGTTTACTTGTCTGGGGGGTTACATCTAAATGTAATATGACTAGTTTGTACTTAATGCAGAAAAAAAGTATACGATTTATTGAAAACCTATCAAGCCGCGATCATACATTCCAATACTTTGAGAAACATCGTATCCTGAATATTGAGGCACTGTATAATCAACGATTGTCTGAGGTTATATTCTCCCAAGTTAAAACTGACCGTGAATTATTCCTTTCTACATATACGAATACTGATACACACTACAATTCTAGAAATACAAACTTTATAAAAATCAGAACCAGAACAAATTACGGTACGCAATTACTATCTTGGCAGATTCCCAATCTTCTCAACCTCCACCCTGGCTTGATCGATATAATCGATCATAATTCAAACCTCTTGACTTTCAGAAAAAAATCAAAAACATATTTTTTACTTTCCGCATAATACTGTGGTCTTCTAAATTATGTGTACAGATGTAATTGTAGTAATGTAGTTCATATATTTTTGTTGCATGTTGCGAATTATTTATTTTTCATTGCAAGAGCGTATGTAGTGTAGTGATCTAGTTACTGTGTATTTTTTTTTTGTTTATGGTTAACTATAGCACTCTACCACTAGTCTGCCTGCTGCATCTGCTGCATCTGCTGCAAGTGTAGTCTGGTGCTAGGGGCCTGGTCAGGTGACTTACTGTCACCTTTTGCCTCAGCACCATGACAATCCTGTATTGTCAAAAGTTCCAATAAACAAACAAACAAACAAACATGCCCCTACAGTACAACTGGCCCGACACTTTCTATTTCGTCCCCTTGTGCACTTTCTGGCGCAAGATGAGCTAAACTGAAGCACGAGTAACCTTCTAGCTTGCTACCTGTTCAGTTGAAACCCTCAAGCTACGTCCCTTTTCCCTCGACGGCCAAAATTTGAACGCAGGCATGGTTACTGCGGAATACCAAAAGTCTGCCTTTTGTCTCCGAGGGACGTCCACTTTGCACAGCCAGGATAACGCTGTCCGCAGTCGTGCTGGGACGTCCTTGCTACGGCTTGGCCGACACATTTGTTTTCTCGGCTTCCGTACTTTCCCCACGTCGGCTTGTTTCAAGTCCAGCTACAGCATTCTTGTCGAATGGTACCTGTGAATTCTGAAGGCTTGATGTCGACCTGTATTCTCTGCACAGCCCCCTACGGGGTTCTGCAGAAGCCCCCGTCTTAGTAAATCACGTAGGTTTTCAATGAAGTGTGTCTCCACATCTTACGGGGGTGGGCCAGCAACACCGAGGACACAGTCTTCTTGTCTGCAGTGCCTCTTTATTCTCAGACACTACAAAACCCCACGCCACTGTTCAAAGGCTCGAAAAATCAGGACTACCTTCAGCTTTTGCGTTCGTACATAAACTTTGACACCAGCTGTGTTAACCAACCTGGGCTCGTTCATTACAGGAGGAAAGCAAGCACTCGTATCAAAAATGAATCGTCGCTCTAGCACTCTTCGTTTCCTAGACATGAGCAGTACATAAAAAACAGCCGACTCTCTTATTAGGCCAACATTAATGTGCTTTTCTGGTTCAATTATGAAATAATCGCAATAGAACCATTTGTATTTACTGTGCAGGCCGTTTCTTTAATGCAACTTCTCAATTACCTAAAAGAAATGGTAATCTGAAGAGTCATCTTTTTTCACTAAAAAAAACAACAAAAAAAAAACAGAAAAAACACCAGAAATGAGCCGAGTTCTCCGAGCGGTTTTATTAGGTCGATAAAACAACTTTTGCGTTTGCTATCTCGAAGAAATTTGACACACAAACACTCCTACCTGGTGCGACACCCTTTCCCGACAATTGGATAGCTTAATGGTTTTCTAATTCCGAGCGAGCGGCAGCTCTTTGAAGTATATCCATCCACTTGTGCTCGGGACACCCTCCCCGTTGATCGATGAGTCTCGATTGAGATGAGCTGACACGGTTTCACTGCACACACATGTTCCTATGATGTTGTTTTCACGACCACAATCGATGAATGCACTCCAGCGGTCTTGAATATCCACAGGCGAACGATTGAACTTGGTCGGGCTTGTTAATTTCCGAGCAGAGTCCCAAAACCTGTTTTCGCGAATATAACGAGTTCTAGACTAGCTGGAGCGATGAAATTTTAACAGTGCGTCTAAATTCAGAGCGCGATCATTCGCTGCGAATTAGAACCCTCTAGCTATCGTAGTTTTTTTTATACGAGCATATGTGAAGTCAAAACATCGTACAGTGAAAGCCTTACTTACACGTAAACTTCTGTTGATAACTTTCTTTTTAGAATACCTACATCGATGAGACGCGCCTCGAATGTTCCTCGGAACATAATCTTACTCCCTGGTTAAAATAAATGTCCTAGCTAGCCTATTTTCCGAGCTTCGTGCGATTGAATCACCTCCGGTTGCGAGCAAAACACGCGGCAGCCATTTGCTTTTTTTGCAAAAACCAAACCAGAACCACGAATGGGCGGTAAATTTCTAAATACTTGACCTAAATAATTTAAACTTGTTGTGGAACACGGGTCTCGACGACATCGTTTTCAAAAATAAGACGATTCCCGTAATTCTAAGTTTGGTTTTATTAAACCAGGGCTGTGTTTCAAATCTCACCCTAATAAACCCGAGTTACTCGGGCGGATCGTGTCACGTGACAGCAGAAATGAAAGAACGCTGGACGCAGGCAGGTTTCAAAACGCCAGGTGTACAGAAGCTTTACCTCGCAGTATGATTTCGTTAATTTTAAAACACGGCCAGGAATTACATTTTTTATGAATGAATAGATAGATGACCCGTTTCGAATGAATGGATCCATGAGTGCGGCTGAGCAATTCCGACCGGTCGGTAAATCCCGCCACCTGGTGCCTTTTGTTTTACCATTGAAAATATTGAATTTCTGAAATCTATATTACGACCTTGAATTTACGATATCAAATGGGGGACACTTGTTCCCAGCCGCCCCTGGACTGGACAGAGACCGATTTCTTTTCTTGTGTGATGCGAGTTTCGCGAAATAAACGGCGTTTGAAAGTTTTCACATCGAAGCCAGCCATTCGCTTTCCTCACTTTAGGCACCGATCCTTTCTTCGATCTCGCTTCATTAATACTGGTCGTATCTCGTCACCGCTAGCACCGATGTGTTCCTTGGTCTTTCTAGACTCTACGGACACCACTTTGAACGTGTGTAATAAAAGGTTTCGCGATGCTACGACGCTTTTACCGTGGGCATGGTCATGGCGGCCAATTGTACTTTCCGAGCCTGTGTTCGGACCTCCGAGGCTGAATTTTCGTTTCCGAGCCGCGATGTTGGTGTCAAACGTGAGCACGCGTTCCGTAGAAGACCCGACGACTGTAGTTTGCCTCGGATCGAGTCGATAGTTTACTGTAGGAGCACTGATGCGACTTCCCGCACGAAAGCAGTCATTTTCGTGTTCGATATTGCTCACGGCTTCATCATTTGCTACCACAATTTGCTTTTTTGTTCTGAAGCGCTCCCTCGGGTAAAAGGAACGTTCGCTATGCGCGCGCGATTATTTTAATTCATTCATCTCGTGCGGCGCGCGCCTTCGCCGGAGCGGCTGGTCCTTTGAAGGCTCACCAGAGCGCGAGCAAGACTTCAAAGAGCTGCCGCTCGCTCGTAATTAGAAAACCATTATAGGTACGTACAACTATCAAATTGTTGGGGAAGGGTCTCGCACCAGGTAGGACTGTTTGTGTGTCAAATTTCTTCGAGATAGCAAACGCAAAAGTTGTTTTATCGTAAAACCGCTCGGAGAACTCGGCTGATTTCTGGTGTTTTTTCTGTTTTTTTTTTTGCGCGTTCTTTTTGTAGTGTTAATTCTAAAAGAGGGATGCCGTAAGTATCGCCTAATACCTCAACAAAAAACAAAAGTCCGAAGAAAAAAAAAAAAACAAATTCTCTCGGGGGATTGAACTAAGATCCTGCTGTGTACGAAGCGCACATCTTACCCACTGAGCTAATCCACAGCTCGGAATAGGCGTGTTTACAATCCGTTTTATACGAGACCCAATAGGCGACTACTGCCGGCACTTTTTCCCCCTCCGGTTATTCTGCCGGCTGCCGGCAGAATAGACACTTCCTTCATTAATACTGGTCGTATCTCATCGCCGCTAGCACCGATGTGTTCCTTGTTCTTTCTAGACTCTATGGACACCACTTTGAACGTGTGAAATAAAAGCTTTCGCGAAGCTACGACGCTTTTACCGTGGGCATGGTCATGGCGGCCAATTCTAATTTCCGAACCTGTGTTCGGACCTCCGAGGCTGAATTTTCGTTTCCGAGACGCGATGTTGGTGTCAAACGTGAGCAGGCGTTTCGTAGAAGACCCGACGACTGTAGTTTGCCTCTGATCGAGTCGATAGGTTACTGTACGAGCACTGATGCGACTTCCCGCACGAAAGCAGTCATTTTCAGGTTCGATATTGCTCACCGCTTCATCATTTGCTACCACAATTTGCTTTTTTCTTCTGAAGCGCGCCCTCGGGTAAAAGGAACGTTCGCTATGCGCGCGAGATTATTTTAATTCATTCATCTCGTGCGGCGCGCGCTCGGCGGAGCGGCTGGTCGTTTGAAGGCTCACCAGAGCGCGAGCAAGACTTCAAAGAGCTGCCGCTCGCTCGTAATTAGAAAACCATTATAGGTACGTACAACTATCAAATTGTTGGGGAAGGGTCTCGCACCAGGTAGGACTGTTTGTGTGTCAAAAGGGTACTAATAAGGAAGTGTGTTTTTACATTGAGACAGCTCGTCTGAAAAATTGTATTCTTGGCCTAATAAAGACTGAGGTCTCAAAAAGAAATGAGCTGATTCTTGTTTTTCTGGCGCAGTGAAGACTCGTTAAATGTGTCACTTCTTTTTTATTTATGTCTTCAGGCCCCTGCTGTCCACCTCGGGAAAAGGTTTGTTCCTGCAGAGCTTTTTGTATACATGCCCCTAGAGTACAACTGGCCCCACACTCTTCATTTTCCCCCCTTGTGCTTTTTCTGGTGCAAGATGAGCTCGACTGAAGCATGAGTAACCTTCTAGCTTGCTACCTGTTCAGTTTGAACCCTCAAGCTAAGTCCGTTTTCACTTGACGGCCAACATCTGAACGCAGGCGCTGTTTCTACCTCGAAGCAAAACTACGCCCTTTGCCTCAGTTTCACGTCCATTCTTTTGTTAGGGTGGTCTTTCCCAGAGACGGTGAGGACAAATACAGGTCTGCGCCGCAAGAGGGACTCCACAAATCACTTTTGAGCTTTTTCTAGACATGCCGCCACAGTACAACCGCTCCCACACTCCTATATTCCCCCCTTGTGCTTTTTCTGGTGCAGGATGAGCTCGACTGAAGCATGCGTAACCTTCTAGGTTGCTATCTGAGCAGTTTGAACCCTCAAGCTACGTCCCTTTTCCCTTGACGGCCAAAATTTGAACGCAGGCATGGTTACTGCGGGATACCAAAAGTCTGCCTTTTGTCTCCGAGGGACGTTCATTCTGTGTTATGGTCGTCTTTTCCAGAGACGGTGAGGACAAATACACATATGTGCTGCAAGAGGGCCTCCACACAACCCTACAGAGCTTTTTGTAGACATGCCCCTACAGTACAACTGGCCCGACACTTTCTATTTTGTCCCCTTCTGCACTTTCTGGCGCAAGATGAGCTAAAGTGAAGCACGAGTAACCTTCTAGGTTGCTATCTGTTCAGTTTGAACCCTCAAGCTACGTCCCTTTTCCCTTGACGGCCAAAATTTGAACGCAGGCATGGTTACTGCGGAATACAAAAAGTCTGCCTTTTGTCTCCGAGGGACGTTCATTCTGTGTTATGGTCGTCTTTTCCAGAGACGGTGAGGACAAATACACATCTGTGCTGCAAGAGGGCCTCCACACAACCCTACAGAGCTTTTTGTAGACATCTAGAATAATTAATCATCTTCATAAATACCGACTAATTTCTGCAAACCAATATGGATTTCAGAGAGGTAAATCCACTGAGTCAGTTTTACTTAACATTCGAGGAAAACTTATCAGCAATATAGAAAATCTATCCTACACTATAGGCATCTTCGTAGATTTCAATAAAGCTTTTGACTCTATCAAGCATAATATTCTCTTTGATAAACTGCCACACTACGGAATTAGAGGCATTTCACTTAAACTATTGCGCAGTTATCTGACAAATCGTAGCCAGTTTGTGGTAGCTAATAGTATAGAATCGGACACTGAACATATAAAATTTGGTGTTCCGCAAGGATCAATATTAGGACCTATACTATTCCTTCTTTATATCAATGACATTGTTGCTATCCCCCATACGCCAGACATAGTACTTTACGCCGATGACACGAGTGTTTTTTTTTCATCCAGGGACCTATCATCTCTTATTCCTGTCACAAACGCATGGCTCAAAAACTTATCGAAGTGGCTTGATGCGAATCAGCTGCTTCTAAATGTTAACAAAACAAAATATATTGTTTTTTCCTCAATTAACAGACCAGTTAACCTTACTACCGAAATAGTATTCCAGTCACGGTCACTAGAAAGGGTTACCGAATACAAATTCTTAGGCATACATTTTCATGAAAACCTTCGCTGGACATGTCATGTGAATTTTGTGAAGCGTGACATCGCACAGTCTATTGGCATGCTGAATAGATTTCGTGCCTTATTACCAATGTGGCTAAAACGTCAGCTCTATTTCACTACTGTTCATTCTCGACTGCACTATTGTTTACTTGTCTGGGGGGTTACATCTAAATGTAATATGACTAGTTTGTACTTAATGCAGAAAAAAGTATACGATTTATTGAAAACCTATCAAGCCGCGATCATACATTCCAATACTTTGAGAAACATCGTATCCTGAATATTGAGGCACTGTATAATCAACGATTGTCTGAGGTTATATTCTCCCAAGTTAAAACTGACCGTGAATTATTCCTTTCTACATATACGAATACTGATACACACTACAATTTTAGAAATACAAACTTTATAAAAATCAGAACCAGAACAAATTACGGTACGCAATTACTATCTTGGCAGATTCCCAATCTTCTCAACCTCCACCCTGGCTTGATCGATATAATCGATCATAATTCAAACCTCTTGACTTTCAGAAAAAAATCAAAAACATATTTTTTACTTTCCGCATAATACTGTGGTCTTCTAAATTATGTGTACAGATGTAATTGTAGTAATGTAGTTCATATATTTTTGTTGCATGTTGCGAATTATTTATTTTTCATTGCAAGAGCGTATGTAGTGTAGTGATCTAGTTACTGGGTATTTTTTGTTTTTGTTTATGGTTAACTATAGCACTCTACCACTAGTCTGCCTGCTGCATCTGCTGCATCTGCTGCAAGTGTAGTCTGGTGCTAGGGGCCTGGTCAGGTGACTTACTGTCACCTTTTGCCTCAGCACCATGACAATCCTGTATTGTCAAAAGTTCCAATAAACAAACAAACAAACAAACATGCCCCTACAGTACAACTGGCCCGACACTTTCTATTTCGTCCCCTTGTGCACTTTCTGGCGCAAGATGAGCTAAACTGAAGCACGAGTAACCTTCTAGCTTGCTACCTGTTCAGTTGAAACCCTCAAGCTACGTCCCTTTTCCCTTGACGGCCAAAATTTGAACGCAGGCATGGTTACTGCGGAATACCAAAAGTCTGCCTTTTGTCTCCGAGGGACGTCCACTTTGCACAGCCAGGATAACGCTGTCCGCAGTCGTGCTGGGACGTCCTTGCTACGGCTTGGCCGACACATTTGTTTTCTCGGCTTCCGTACTTTCCCCACGTCGGCTTGTTTCAAGTCCAGCTACAGCATTCTTGTCGAATGGTACCTGTGAATTCTGAAGGCTTGATGTCGACCTGTATTCTCTGCACAGCCCCCTACGGGGTTCTGCAGAAGCCCCCGTCTTAGTAAATCACGTAGGTTTTCAATGAAGTGTGTCTCCACATCTTACGGGGGTGGGCCAGCAACACCGAGGACACAGTCTTCTTGTCTGCAGTGCCTCTTTATTCTCAGACACTACAAAACCCCACGCCACTGTTCAAAGGCTCGAAAAATCAGGACTACCTTCAGCTTTTGCGTTCGTACATAAACTTTGACACCAGCTGTGTTAACCAACCTGGGCTCGTTCATTACAGGAGGAAAGCAAGCACTCGTATCAAAAATGAATCGTCGCTCTAGCACTCTTCGTTTCCTAGACATGAGCAGTACATAAAAAACAGCCGACTCTTTTATTAGGCCAACATTAATGTGCTTTTCTGGTTCAATTATGAAATAATCGCAATAGAACCATTTGTATTTACTGTGCAGGCCGTTTCTTTAATGCAACTTCTCAATTACCTAAAAGAAATGGTAATCTGAAGAGTCATCTTTTTTCACTAAAAAAAACAACAAAAAAAAAACAGAAAAAACACCAGAAATGAGCCGAGTTCTCCGAGCGGTTTTATTAGGTCGATAAAACAACTTTTGCGTTTGCTATCTCGAAGAAATTTGACACACAAACACTCCTACCTGGTGCGACACCCTTTCCCGACAATTGGATAGCTTAATGGTTTTCTAATTCCGAGCGAGCGGCAGCTCTTTGAAGTATATCCATCCACTTGTGCTCGGGACACCCTCCCCGTTGATCGATGAGTCTCGATTGAGATGAGCTGACACGGTTTCACTGCACACACATGTTCCTATGATGTTGTTTTCACGACCACAATCGATGAATGCACTCCAGCGGTCTTGAATATCCACAGGCGAACGATTGAACTTGGTCGGGCTTGTTAATTTCCGAGCAGAGTCCCAAAACCTGTTTTCGCAAATATAACGAGTTCTAGACTAGCTGGAGCGATGAAATTTTAACAGTGCGTCGAAATTCAGAGCGCGATCATTCGCTGCGAATTAGAACCCTCTAGCTATCGTAGTTTTCTTTATACGAGCATATGTGAAGTCAAAACATCGTACAGTGAAAGCCTTACTTACACGTAAACTTCTGTTGATAACTTTCTTTTTAGAATACCTACATCGATGAGACGCGCCTCGAATGTTCCTCGGAACATAATCTTACTCCCTGGTTAAAATAAATGTCCTAGCTAGCCTACTTTCCGAGCTTCGTGCGATTGAATCACCTCCGGTTGCGAGCAAAACACGGGGCAGCCATTTGCTTTTTTTGCAAAAACCAAACCAGAACCACGAATGGGCGGTAAATTTCTAAATACTTGACCTAAATAATTTAAACTTGTTGTGGAACACGGGTCTCGACGACATCGTTTTCAAAAATAAGACGATTCCCGTAATTCTAAGTTTGGTTTTATTAAACCAGGGCTGTGTTTCAAATCTCACCCTAATAAACCCGAGTTACTCGGGCGGATCGTGTCACGTGACAGCAGAAATGAAAGAACGCTGGACGCAGGCAGGTTTCAAAACGCCAGGTGTACAGAAGCTTTACCTCGCAGTATGATTTCGTTAATTTTAAAACACGGCCAGGAATTACATTTTTTATGAATGAATAGATAGATGACCCGTTTCGAATGAATGGATCCATGAGTGCGGCTGAGCAATTCCGACCGGTCGGTAAATCCCGCCACCTGGTGCCTTTTGTTTTACCATTGAAAATATTGAATTTCTGAAATCTATATTACGACCTTGAATTTACGATATCAAATGGGGGACACTTGTTCCCAGCCGCCCCTGGACTGGACAGAGACCGATTTCTTTTCTTGTGTGATGCGAGTTTCGCGAAATAAACGGCGTTTGAAAGTTTTCACATCGAAGCCAGCCATTCGCTTTCCTCACTTTAGGCACCGATCCTTTCTTCGATCTCGCTTCATTAATACTGGTCGTATCTCGTCACCGCTAGCACCGATGTGTTCCTTGGTCTTTCTAGACTCTACGGACACCACTTTGAACGTGTGTAATAAAAGGTTTCGCGATGCTACGACGCTTTTACCGTGGGCATGGTCATGGCGGCCAATTGTACTTTCCGAGCCTGTGTTCGGACCTCCGAGGCTGAATTTTCGTTTCCGAGCCGCGATGTTGGTGTCAAACGTGAGCACGCGTTCCGTAGAAGACCCGACGACTGTAGTTTGCCTCGGATCGAGTCGATAGTTTACTGTAGGAGCACTGATGCGACTTCCCGCACGAAAGCAGTCATTTTCGTGTTCGATATTGCTCACGGCTTCATCATTTGCTACCACAATTTGCTTTTTTGTTCTGAAGCGCTCCCTCGGGTAAAAGGAACGTTCGCTATGCGCGCGCGATTATTTTAATTCATTCATCTCGTGCGGCGCGCGCCTTCGCCGGAGCGGCTGGTCGTTTGAAGGCTCACCAGAGCGCGAGCAAGACTTCAAAGAGCTGCCGCTCGCTCGTAATTAGAAAACCATTATAGGTACGTACAACTATCAAATTGTTGGGGAAGGGTCTCGCACCAGGTAGGACTGTTTGTGTGTCAAAAGGGTACTAATAAGGAAGTGTGTTTTTACATTGAGACAGCTCGTCTGAAAAATTGTATTCTTGGCCTAATAAAGACTGAGGTCTCAAAAAGAAATGAGCTGATTCTTGTTTTTCTGGCGCAGTGAAGACTCGTTAAATGTGTCACTTCTTTTTTATTTATGTCTTCAGGCCCCTGCTGTCCACCTCGGGAAAAGGTTTGTTCCTGCAGAGCTTTTTGTATACATGCCCCTAGAGTACAACTGGCCCCACACTCTTCATTTTCCCCCCTTGTGCTTTTTCTGGTGCAAGATGAGCTCGACTGAAGCATGAGTAACCTTCTAGCTTGCTACCTGTTCAGTTTGAACCCTCAAGCTAAGTCCGTTTTCACTTGACGGCCAACATCTGAACGCAGGCGCTGTTTCTACCTCGAAGCAAAACTACGCCCTTTGCCTCAGTTTCACGTCCATTCTTTTGTTAGGGTGGTCTTTCCCAGAGACGGTGAGGACAAATACAGGTCTGCGCCGCAAGAGGGACTGCACAAATCACTTTTGAGCTTTTTCTAGACATGCCGCCACAGTACAACCGCTCCCACACTCCTATATTCCCCCCTTGTGCTTTTTCTGGTGCAGGATGAGCTCGACTGAAGCATGCGTAACCTTCTAGGTTGCTATCTGAGCAGTTTGAACCCTCAAGCTACGTCCCTTTTCCCTTGACGGCCAAAATTTGAACGCAGGCATGGTTACTGCGGGATACCAAAAGTCTGCCTTTTGTCTCCGAGGGACGTTCATTCTGTGTTATGGTCGTCTTTTCCAGAGACGGTGAGGACAAATACACATCTGTGCTGCAAGAGGGCCTCCACACAACCCTACAGAGCTTTTTGTAGGCATCTAGAATAATTAATCATCTTCATAAATACCGACTAATTTCTGCAAACCAATATGGATTTCAGAGAGGTAAATCCACTGAGTCAGCTTTACTTAACATTCGAGGAAAACTTATCAGCAATATAGAAAATCAATCCTACACTATAGGCATCTTCGTAGATTTCAATAAAGCTTTTGACTCTATCAAGCATAATATTCTCTTTGATAAACTGCCACACTACGGAATTAGAGGCATTTCACTTAAACTATTGCGCAGTTATCTGACAAATCGTAGCCAGTTTGTGGTAGCTAATAGTATAGAATCGGACACTGAACATATAAAATTTGGTGTTCCGCAAGGATCAATATTAGGACCTATACTATTCCTTCTTTATATCAATGACATTGTTGCTATCCCCCATACGCCAGACATAGTACTTTACGCCGATGACACGAGTGTTTTTTTTTCATCCAGGGACCTATCATCTCTTATTCCTGTCACAAACGCATGGCTCAAAAACTTATCGAAGTGGCTTGATGCGAATCAGCTGCTTCTAAATGTTAACAAAACAAAATATATTGTTTTTTCCTCAATTAACAGACCAGTTAACCTTACTACCGAAATAGTATTCCAGTCACGGTCACTAGAAAGGGTTACCGAATACAAATTCTTAGGCATACATTTTCATGAAAACCTTCGCTGGACATGTCATGTGAATTTTGTGAAGCGTGACATCGCACAGTCTATTGGCATGCTGAATAGATTTCGTGCCTTATTACCAATGTGGCTAAAACGTCAGCTCTATTTCACTACTGTTCATTCTCGACTGCACTATTGTTTACTTGTCTGGGGGGTTACATCTAAATGTAATATGACTAGTTTGTACTTAATGCAGAAAAAAGTATACGATTTATTGAAAACCTATCAAGCCGCGATCATACATTCCAATACTTTGAGAAACATCGTATCCTGAATATTGAGGCACTGTATAATCAACGATTGTCTGAGGTTATATTCTCCCAAGTTAAAACTGACCGTGAATTATTCCTTTCTACATATACGAATACTGATACACACTACAATTTTAGAAATACAAACTTTATAAAAATCAGAACCAGAACAAATTACGGTACGCAATTACTATCTTGGCAGATTCCCAATCTTCTCAACCTCCACCCTGGCTTGATCGATATAATCGATCATAATTCAAACCTCTTGACTTTCAGAAAAAAATCAAAAACAATATTTTTTACTTTCCGCATAATACTGTGGTCTTCTAAATTATGTGTACAGATGTAATTGTAGTAATGTAGTTCATATATTTTTGTTGCATGTTGCGAATTATTTATTTTTCATTGCAAGAGCGTATGTAGTGTAGTGATCTAGTTACTGCGTATTTTTTGTTTTTGTTTATGGTTAACTATAGCACTCTACCACTAGTCTGCCTGCTGCATCTGCTGCATCTGCTGCAAGTGTAGTCTGGTGCTAGGGGCCTGGTCAGGTGACTTACTGTCACCTTTTGCCTCAGCACCATGACAATCCTGTATTGTCAAAAGTTCCAATAAACAAACAAACAAACAAACATGCCCCTACAGTACAACTGGCCCGACACTTTCTATTTCGTCCCCTTGTGCACTTTCTGGCGCAAGATGAGCTAAACTGAAGCACGAGTAACCTTCTAGCTTGCTACCTGTTCAGTTGGAACCCTCAAGCTACGTCCCTTTTCCCTTGACGGCCAAAATTTGAACGCAGGCATGGTTACTGCGGAATACCAAAAGTCTGCCTTTTGTCTCCGAGGGACGTCCACTTTGCACAGCCAGGATAACGCTGTCCGCAGTCGTGCTGGGACGTCCTTGCTACGGCTTGGCCGACACATTTGTTTTCTCGGCTTCCGTACTTTCCCCACGTCGGCTTGTTTCAAGTCCAGCTACAGCATTCTTGTCGAATGGTACCTGTGAATTCTGAAGGCTTGATGTCGACCTGTATTCTCTGCACAGCCCCCTACGGGGTTCTGCAGAAACCCCCGTCTTAGTAAATCACGTAGGTTTTCAATGAAGTGTGTCTCCACATCTTACGGGGGTGGGCAAGCAACACCGAGGACAGAGTCTTCTTGTCTGCAGTGCCTCTTTATTCTCAGACACTACAAAACCCCACGCCACTGTTCAAAGGCTCGAAAAATCAGGACTACCTTCAGCTTTTGCGTTCGTAAATAAACTTTGACACCAGCTGTGTTAACCAACCTGGGCTCGTTCATTACAGGAGGAAAGCAAGCACTCGTATCAAAAATGAATCGTCGCTCTAGCACTCTTCGTTTCCTAGACATGAGCAGTACATAAAAAACAGCCGACTCTCTTAATAGGCCAACATTAATGTGCTTTTCTGGTTCAGTTATGAAATAATCGCAATAGAACCATTTGTATTTACTGTGCAGGCCGTTTCTTCAATGCAACTTCTCAATTACCTAAAAGAAATGGTAATCTGAAGAGTCATCTTTTTTCACTAAAAAAAAACAACAAAAAAAAACAGAAAAAACACCAGAAATGAGCCGAGTTCTCCGAGCGGTTTTATTAGGTCGATAAAACAACTTTTGCGTTTGCTATCTCGAAGAAATTTGACACACAAACACTCCTACCTGGTGCGACACCCTTTCCCGACAATTGGATAGCTTAATGGTTTTCTAATTCCGAGCGAGCGGCAGCTCTTTGAAGTATATCCATCCACTTGTGCTCGGGACACCCTCCCCGTTGATCGATGAGTCTCGATTGAGATGAGCTGACACGGTTTCACTGCACACACATGTTCCTATGATGTTGTTTTCACGACCACAATCGATGAATGCACTCCAGCGGTCTTGAATATCCACAGGCGAACGATTGAACTTGGTCGGGCTTGTTAATTTCCGAGCAGAGTCCCAAAACCTGTTTTCGCGAATATAACGAGTTCTAGACTAGCTGGAGCGATGAAACTTTAACAGTGCGTCTAAATTCAGAGCGCGATCATTCGCTGCGAATTAGAACTTTCTAGCTATCGTAGTTTTCTTTACACGAGCATAGGTGAAATCAAAACATCGTACAGTGAAAGCCTTACTTTCACGTAAACTTCTGTTGATAACTTTTTTTTTAGAATACCTACATCGATGAGACGCGCCTCGAATGTTCCTCGGAACATAATCTTACTCCCTGGTTAAAATAAATGTCCTAGCTAGCCTACTTTCCGAGCTTCGTGCGATTGAATCACCTCCGGTTGCGAGCAAAACACGCGGCAGCCATTTGCTTTTTTTTGCAAAAACCAAACCAGAACCACGAATGGGCGGTAAATTTCTAAATACTTGACCTAAATAATTTAAACTTGTTGTGGAACACGGGTCTCGACGACATCGTTTTCAAAAATAAGACGATTCCCGTAATTCTAAGTTTGGTTTTATTAAACCAGGGCTGTGTTTCAAATCTCACCCTAATAAACCCGAGTTACTCGGGCGGATCGTGTCACGTGACAGCAGAAATGAAAGAACGCTGGACGCAGGCAGGTTTCAAAACGCCAGGTGTACAGAAGTTTTACCTCGCAGTATGATTTCGTTAATTTTAAAACACGGCCAGGAATGAATTTTTTTATGAATGAATAGATAGATGACCCGTTTCGAATGAATGGATCCATGAGTGCGGCTGAGCAATTCCGACCGGTCGGTAAATCCCGCCACCTGGTGCCTTTTGTTTTACCATTGAAAATATTGAATTTCTGAAATCTATATTACGACCTTCAATTTACGATATCAAATGGGGGACACTTGTTCCTAGCCGCCCCTGGACTGGACAGAGACCGATTTCTTTTCTTGTGTGATGCGAGTTTCGCGAAATAAACGGCGTTTGAAAGTTTTCACATCGAAGCCAGCCATTCGCTTTCCTCACTTTAGGCACCGATCCTTTCTTCGATCTCGCTTCATTAATACTGGTCGTATCTCGTCACCGCTAGCACCGATGCGTTCCTTGGTCTTTCTAGACTCTACGGACACCACTTTGAACGTGTGTAATAAAAGGTTTCGCGATGCTACGACGCTTTTACCGTGGGCATGGTCATGGCGGCCAATTGTACTTTCCGAGCCTGTGTTCGGACCTCCGAGGCTGAATTTTCGTTTCCGAGCCGCGATGTTGGTGTCAAACGTGAGCACGCGTTCCGTAGAAGACCCGACGACTGTAGTTTGCCTCGGATCGAGTCGATAGTTTACTGTAGGAGCACTGATGCGACTTCCCGCACGAAAGCAGTCATTTTCGTGTTCGATATTGCTCACGGCTTCATCATTTGCTACCACAATTTGCTTTTTTGTTCTGAAGCGCTCCCTCGGGTAAAAGGAACGTTCGCTATGCGCGCGCGATTATTTTAATTCATTCATCTCGTGCGGCGCGCGCCTTCGCCGGAGCGGCTGGTCCTTTGAAGGCTCACCAGAGCGCGAGCAAGACTTCAAAGAGCTGCCGCTCGCTCGTAATTAGAAAACCATTATAGGTACGTACAACTATCAAATTGTTGGGGAAGGGTCTCGCACCAGGTAGGACTGTTTGTGTGTCAAATTTCTTCGAGATAGCAAACGCAAAAGTTGTTTTATCGTAAAACCGCTCGGAGAACTCGGCTGATTTCTGGTGTTTTTTCTGTTTTTTTTTTTTTTTGCGCGTTCTTTTTGTAGTGTTAATTCTAAAAGAGGGATGCCGTAAGTATCGCCTAATACCTCAACAAAAAACAAAAGTCCGAAGAAAAAAAAAAAACAAATTTTCTCGGGGGATTGAACTAAGATCCTGCTGTGTACGAAGCGCACATCTTACCCACTGAGCTAATCCACAGCTCGGAATAGGCGTGTTTACAATCCGTTTTATACGAGACCCAATAGGCGACTACTGCCGGCACTTTTTCCCCCTCCGGTTATTCTGCCGGCTGCCGGCAGAATAGACACTTCCTTCATTAATACTGGTCGTATCTCATCGCCGCTAGCACCGATGTGTTCCTTGTTCTTTCTAGACTCTATGGACACCACTTTGAACGTGTGAAATAAAAGCTTTCGCGAAGCTACGACGCTTTTACCGTGGGCATGGTCATGGCGGCCAATTCTAATTTCCGAACCTGTGTTCGGACCTCCGAGGCTGAATTTTCGTTTCCGAGACGCGATGTTGGTGTCAAACGTGAGCAGGCGTTTCGTAGAAGACCCGACGACTGTAGTTTGCCTCTGATCGAGTCGATAGGTTACTGTACGAGCACTGATGCGACTTCCCGCACGAAAGCAGTCATTTTCAGGTTCGATATTGCTCACCGCTTCATCATTTGCTACCACAATTTGCTTTTTTCTTCTGAAGCGCTCCCTCGGGTAAAAGGAACGTTCGCTATGCGCGCGAGATTATTTTAATTCATTCATCTCGTGCGGCGCGCGCTCGGCGGAGCGGCTGGTCGTTTGAAGGCTCACCAGAGCGCGAGCAAGACTTCAAAGAGCTGCCGCTCGCTCGTAATTAGAAAACCATTATAGGTACGTACAACTATCAAATTGTTGGGGAAGGGTCTCGCACCAGGTAGTACTGTTTGTGTGTCAAAAGGGTACCAATAAGGAAGTGTGTTTTTACATTGAGACAGCTCGTCTGAAAAATTGTATTCTTGGCCTAATAAAGACTGAGGTCTCAAAAAGAAATGAGCTGATTCTTGTTTTTCTGGCGCAGTGAAGACTCGTTAAATGTGTCACTTCTTTTTTATTTATGTCTTCAGGCCCCTGCTGTCCACCTCGGGAAAAGGTTTGTTCCTGCAGAGCTTTTTGTATACATGCCCCTAGAGTACAACTGGCCCCACACTCTTTATTTTCCCCCCTTGTGCTTTTTCTGGTGCAAGATGAGCTCGACTGAAGCATGAGTAACCTTCTAGCTTGCTACCTGTTCAGTTTGAACCCTCAAGCTAAGTCCGTTTTCACTTGACGGCCAACATCTGAACGCAGGCGCTGTTTCTACCTCGAAGCAAAACTACGCCCTTTGCCTCAGTTTCACGTCCATTCTTTTGTTAGGGTGGTCTTTCCCAGAGACGGTGAGGACAAATACAGGTCTGCGCCGCAAGAGGGACTCCACAAATCACTTTTGAGCTTTTTCTAGACATGCCGCCACAGTACAACCGCTCCCACACTCCTATATTCCCCCCTTGTGCTTTTTCTGGTGCAGGATGAGCTCGACTGAAGCATGCGTAACCTTCTAGGTTGCTATCTGAGCAGTTTGAACCCTCAAGCTACGTCCCTTTTCCCTTGACGGCCAAAATTTGAACGCAGGCATGGTTACTGCGGGATACCAAAAGTCTGCCTTTTGTCTCCGAGGGACGTTCATTCTGTGTTATGGTCGTCTTTTCCAGAGACGGTGAGGACAAATACACATATGTGCTGCAAGAGGGCCTCCACACAACCCTACAGAGCTTTTTGTAGACATGCCCCTACAGTACAACTGGCCCGACACTTTCTATTTTGTCCCCTTCTGCACTTTCTGGCGCAAGATGAGCTAAAGTGAAGCACGAGTAACCTTCTAGGTTGCTATCTGTTCAGTTTGAACCCTCAAGCTACGTCCCTTTTCCCTTGACGGCCAAAATTTGAACGCAGGCATGGTTACTGCGGAATACAAAAAGTCTGCCTTTTGTCTCCGAGGGACGTTCATTCTGTGTTATGGTCGTCTTTTCCAGAGACGGTGAGGACAAATACACATCTGTGCTGCAAGAGGGCCTCCACACAACCCTACAGAGCTTTTTGTAGACATCTAGAATAATTAATCATCTTCATAAATACCGACTAATTTCTGCAAACCAATATGGATTTCAGAGAGGTAAATCCACTGAGTCAGCTTTACTTAACATTCGAGGAAAACTTATCAGCAATATAGAAAATCAATCCTACACTATAGGCATCTTCGTAGATTTCAATAAAGCTTTTGACTCTATCAAGCATAATATTCTCTTTGATAAACTGCCACACTACGGAATTAGAGGCATTTCACTTAAACTATTGCGCAGTTATCTGACAAATCGTAGCCAGTTTGTGGTAGCTAATAGTATAGAATCGGACACTGAACATATAAAATTTGGTGTTCCGCAAGGATCAATATTAGGACCTATACTATTCCTTCTTTATATCAATGACATTGTTGCTATCCCCCATACGCCAGACATAGTACTTTACGCCGATGACACGAGTGTTTTTTTTCATCCAGGGACCTATCATCTCTTATTCCTGTCACAAACGCATGGCTCAAAAACTTATCGAAGTGGCTTGATGCGAATCAGCTGCTTCTAAATGTTAACAAAACAAAATATATTGTTTTTTCCTCAATTAACAGACCAGTTAACCTTACTACCGAAATAGTATTCCAGTCACGGTCACTAGAAAGGGTTACCGAATACAAATTCTTAGGCATACATTTTCATGAAAACCTTCGCTGGACATGTCATGTGAATTTTGTGAAGCGTGACATCGCACAGTCTATTGGCATGCTGAATAGATTTCGTGCCTTATTACCAATGTGGCTAAAACGTCAGCTCTATTTCACTACTGTTCATTCTCGACTGCACTATTGTTTACTTGTCTGGGGGGTTACATCTAAATGTAATATGACTAGTTTGTACTTAATGCAGAAAAAAGTATACGATTTATTGAAAACCTATCAAGCCGCGATCATACATTCCAATACTTTGAGAAACATCGTATCCTGAATATTGAGGCACTGTATAATCAACGATTGTCTGAGGTTATATTCTCCCAAGTTAAAACTGACCGTGAATTATTCCTTTCTACATATACGAATACTGATACACACTACAATTTTAGAAATACAAACTTTATAAAAATCAGAACCAGAACAAATTACGGTACGCAATTACTATCTTGGCAGATTCCCAATCTTCTCAACCTCCACCCTGGCTTGATCGATATAATCGATCATAATTCAAACCTCTTGACTTTCAGAAAAAAATCAAAAACAATATTTTTTACTTTCCGCATAATACTGTGGTCTTCTAAATTATGTGTACAGATGTAATTGTAGTAATGTAGTTCATATATTTTTGTTGCATGTTGCGAATTATTTATTTTTCATTGCAAGAGCGTATGTAGTGTAGTGATCTAGTTACTGCGTATTTTTTGTTTTTGTTTATGGTTAACTATAGCACTCTACCACTAGTCTGCCTGCTGCATCTGCTGCATCTGCTGCAAGTGTAGTCTGGTGCTAGGGGCCTGGTCAGGTGACTTACTGTCACCTTTTGCCTCAGCACCATGACAATCCTGTATTGTCAAAAGTTCCAATAAACAAACAAACAAACAAACATGCCCCTACAGTACAACTGGCCCGACACTTTCTATTTCGTCCCCTTGTGCACTTTCTGGCGCAAGATGAGCTAAACTGAAGCACGAGTAACCTTCTAGCTTGCTACCTGTTCAGTTGGAACCCTCAAGCTACGTCCCTTTTCCCTTGACGGCCAAAATTTGAACGCAGGCATGGTTACTGCGGAATACCAAAAGTCTGCCTTTTGTCTCCGAGGGACGTCCACTTTGCACAGCCAGGATAACGCTGTCCGCAGTCGTGCTGGGACGTCCTTGCTACGGCTTGGCCGACACATTTGTTTTCTCGGCTTCCGTACTTTCCCCACGTCGGCTTGTTTCAAGTCCAGCTACAGCATTCTTGTCGAATGGTACCTGTGAATTCTGAAGGCTTGATGTCGACCTGTATTCTCTGCACAGCCCCCTACGGGGTTCTGCAGAAACCCCCGTCTTAGTAAATCACGTAGGTTTTCAATGAAGTGTGTCTCCACATCTTACGGGGGTGGGCAAGCAACACCGAGGACACAGTCTTCTTGTCTGCAGTGCCTCTTTATTCTCAGACACTACAAAACCCCACGCCACTGTTCAAAGGCTCGAAAAATCAGGACTACCTTCAGCTTTTGCGTTCGTACATAAACTTTGACACCAGCTGTGTTAACCAACCTGGGCTCGTTCATTACAGGAGGAAAGCAAGCACTCGTATCAAAAATGAATCGTCGCTCTAGCACTCTTCGTTTCCTAGACATGAGCAGTACATAAAAAACAGCCGACTCTCTTATTAGGCCAACATTAATGTGCTTTTCTGGTTCAATTATGAAATAATCGCAATAGAACCATTTGTATTTACTGTGCAGGCCGTTTCTTTAATGCAACTTCTCAATTACCTAAAAGAAATGGTAATCTGAAGAGTCATCTTTTTTCACTAAAAAAAAACAACAAAAAAAAACAGAAAAAACACCAGAAATGAGCCGAGTTCTCCGAGCGGTTTTATTAGGTCGATAAAACAACTTTTGCGTTTGCTATCTCGAAGAAATTTGACACACAAACACTCCTACCTGGTGCGACACCCTTTCCCGACAATTGGATAGCTTAATGGTTTTCTAATTCCGAGCGAGCGGCAGCTCTTTGAAGTATATCCATCCACTTGTGCTCGGGACACCCTCCCCGTTGATCGATGAGTCTCGATTGAGATGAGCTAACACGGTTTCACTGCACACACATGTTCCTATGATGTTGTTTTCACGACCACAATCGATGAATGCACTCCAGCGGTCTTGAATATCCACAGGCGAACGATTGAACTTGGTCGGGCTTGTTAATTTCCGAGCAGAGTCCCAAAACTTGTTTTCGCGAATATAACGAGTTCTAGACTAGCTGGAGCGATGAAATTTTAACAGTGCGTCTAAATTCAGAGCGCGATCATTCGCTGCGAATTAGAACCCTCTAGCTATCGTAGTTTTCTTTATACGAGCATATGTGAAGTCAAAACATCGTACAGTGAAGCCTTACTTACACGTAAACTTCTGTTGATAACTTTCTTTTTCGAATACCTACATCGATGAGACGCGCCTCGAATGTTCCTCGGAACATAATCTTACTCCCTGGTTAAAATAAATGTCCTAGCTAGCCTACTTTCCGAGCTTCGTGCGATTGAATCACCTCCGGTTGCGAGCAAAACACGCGGCAGCCATTTGCTTTTTTTGCAAAAACAAAACCAGAACCACGAATGGGCGGTAAATTTCTAAATACTTGACCTAAATAATTTAAACTTGTTGTGGAACACCCGTCTCGACGACATCGTTTTCAAAAATAAGACGATTCCCGTAATTCTAAGTTTGGTTTTATTAAACCAGGGCTGTGTTTCAAATCTCACCCTAATAAACCCGAGTTACTCGGGCGGATCGTGTCACGTGACAGCAGAAATGAAAGAACGCTGGACGCAGGCAGGTTTCAAAACGCCAGGTGTACAGAAGCTTTACCTCGCAGTATGATTTCGTTAATTTTAAAACACGGCCAGGAATTACATTTTTTATGAATGAATAGATAGATGACCCGTTTCGAATGAATGGATCCATGAGTGCGGCTGAGCAATTCCGACCGGTCGGTAAATCCCGCCACCTGGTGCCTTTTGTTTTACCATTGAAAATATTGAATTTCTGAAATCTATATTACGACCTTGAATTTACGATATCAAATGGGGGACACTTGTTCCCAGCCGCCCCTGGACTGGACAGAGACCGATTTCTTTTCTTGTGTGATGCGAGTTTCGCGAAATAAACGGCGTTTGAAAGTTTTCACATCGAAGCCAGCCATTCGCTTTCCTCACTTTAGGCACCGATCCTTTCTTCGATCTCGCTTCATTAATACTGGTCGTATCTCGTCACCGCTAGCACCGATGTGTTCCTTGGTCTTTCTAGACTCTACGGACACCACTTTGAACGTGTGTAATAAAAGGTTTCGCGATGCTACGACGCTTTTACCGTGGGCATGGTCATGGCGGCCAATTGTACTTTCCGAGCCTGTGTTCGGACCTCCGAGGCTGAATTTTCGTTTCCGAGCCGCGATGTTGGTGTCAAACGTGAGCACGCGTTCCGTAGAAGACCCGACGACTGTAGTTTGCCTCGGATCGAGTCGATAGTTTACTGTAGGAGCACTGATGCGACTTCCCGCACGAAAGCAGTCATTTTCATGTTCGATATTGCTCACGGCTTCATCATTTGCTACCACAATTTGCTTTTTTGTTCTGAAGCGCTCCCTCGGGTAAAAGGAACGTTCGCTATGCGCGCGCGATTATTTTAATTCATTCATCTCGTGCGGCGCGCGCCTTCGCCGGAGCGGCTGGTCCTTTGAAGGCTCACCAGAGCGCGAGCAAGACTTCAAAGAGCTGCCGCTCGCTCGTAATTAGAAAACCATTATAGGTACGTACAACTATCAAATTGTTGGGGAAGGGTCTCGCACCAGGTAGGACTGTTTGTGTGTCAAATTTCTTCGAGATAGCAAACGCAAAAGTTGTTTTATCGTAAAACCGCTCGGAGAACTCGGCTGATTTCTGGTGTTTTTTCTGTTTTTTTTTTTTTTTGCGCGTTCTTTTTGTAGTGTTAATTCTAAAAGAGGGATGCCGTAAGTATCGCCTAATACCTCAACAAAAAACAAAAGTCCGAAGAAAAAAAAAAAAACAAATTTTCTCGGAGGATTGAACTAAGATCCTGCTGTGTACGAAGCGCACATCTTACCCACTGAGCTAATCCACAGCTCGGAATAGGCGTGTTTACAATCCGTTTTATACGAGACCCAATAGGCGACTACTGCCGGCACTTTTTCCCCCTCCGGTTATTCTGCCGGCTGCCGGCAGAATAGACACTTCCTTCATTAATACTGGTCGTATCTCATCGCCGCTAGCACCGATGTGTTCCTTGTTCTTTCTAGACTCTATGGACACCACTTTGAACGTGTGAAATAAAAGCTTTCGCGAAGCTACGACGCTTTTACCGTGGGCATGGTCATGGCGGCCAATTCTAATTTCCGAACCTGTGTTCGGACCTCCGAGGCTGAATTTTCGTTTCCGAGACGCGATGTTGGTGTCAAACGTGAGCAGGCGTTTCGTAGAAGACCCGACGACTGTAGTTTGCCTCTGATCGAGTCGATAGGTTACTGTACGAGCACTGATGCGACTTCCCGCACGAAAGCAGTCATTTTCAGGTTCGATATTGCTCACCGCTTCATCATTTGCTACCACAATTTGCTTTTTTCTTCTGAAGCGCTCCCTCGGGTAAAAGGAACGTTCGCTATGCGCGCGAGATTATTTTAATTCATTCATCTCGTGCGGCGCGCGCTCGGCGGAGCGGCTGGTCGTTTGAAGGCTCACCAGAGCGCGAGCAAGACTTCAAAGAGCTGCCGCTCGCTCGTAATTAGAAAACCATTATAGGTACGTACAACTATCAAATTGTTGGGGAAGGGTCTCGCACCAGGTAGGACTGTTTGTGTGTCAAAAGGGTACTAATAAGGAAGTGTGTTTTTACATTGAGACAGCTCGTCTGAAAAATTGTATTCTTGGCCTAATAAAGACTGAGGTCTCAAAAAGAAATGAGCTGATTCTTGTTTTTCTGGCGCAGTGAAGACTCGTTAAATGTGTCACTTCTTTTTTATTTATGTCTTCAGGCCCCTGCTGTCCACCTCGGGAAAAGGTTTGTTCCTGCAGAGCTTTTTGTATACATGCCCCTAGAGTACAACTGGCCCCACACTCTTTATTTTCCCCCCTTGTGCTTTTTCTGGTGCAAGATGAGCTCGACTGAAGCATGAGTAACCTTCTAGCTTGCTACCTGTTCAGTTTGAACCCTCAAGCTAAGTCCGTTTTCACTTGACGGCCAACATCTGAACGCAGGCGCTGTTTCTACCTCGAAGCAAAACTACGCCCTTTGCCTCAGTTTCACGTCCATTCTTTTGTTAGGGTGGTCTTTCCCAGAGACGGTGAGGACAAATACAGGTCTGCGCCGCAAGAGGGACTCCACAAATCACTTTTGAGCTTTTTCTAGACATGCCGCCACAGTACAACCGCTCCCACACTCCTATATTCCCCCCTTGTGCTTTTTCTGGTGCAGGATGAGCTCGACTGAAGCATGCGTAACCTTCTAGGTTGCTATCTGAGCAGTTTGAACCCTGAAGCTACGTCCCTTTTCCCTTGACGGCCAAAATTTGAACGCAGGCATGGTTACTGCGGGATACCAAAAGTCTGCCTTTTGTCTCCGAGGGACGTTCATTCTGTGTTATGGTCGTCTTTTCCAGAGACGGTGAGGACAAATACACATATGTGCTGCAAGAGGGCCTCCACACAACCCTACAGAGCTTTTTGTAGACATGCCCCTACAGTACAACTGGCCCGACACTTTCTATTTTGTCCCCTTCTGCACTTTCTGGCGCAAGATGAGCTAAAGTGAAGCACGAGTAACCTTCTAGGTTGCTATCTGTTCAGTTTGAACCCTCAAGCTACGTCCCTTTTCCCTTGACGGCCAAAATTTGAACGCAGGCATGGTTACTGCGGAATACAAAAAGTCTGCCTTTTGTCTCCGAGGGACGTTCATTCTGTGTTATGGTCGTCTTTTCCAGAGACGGTGAGGACAAATACACATCTGTGCTGCAAGAGGGCCTCCACACAACCCTACAGAGCTTTTTGTAGACATCTAGAATAATTAATCATCTTCATAAATACCGACTAATTTCTGCAAACCAATATGGATTTCAGAGAGGTAAATCCACTGAGTCAGCTTTACTTAACATTCGAGGAAAACTTATCAGCAATATAGAAAATCAATCCTACACTATAGGCATCTTCGTAGATTTCAATAAAGCTTTTGACTCTATCAAGCATAATATTCTCTTTGATAAACTGCCACACTACGGAATTAGAGGCATTTCACTTAAACTATTGCGCAGTTATCTGACAAATCGTAGCCAGTTTGTGGTAGCTAATAGCATAGAATCGGACACTGAACATATAAAATTTGGTGTTCCGCAAGGATCAATATTAGGACCTATACTATTCCTTCTTTATATCAATGACATTGTTGCTATCCCCCATACGCCAGACATAGTACTTTACGCCGATGACACGAGTGTTTTTTTTTCATCCAGGGACCTATCATCTCTTATTCCTGTCACAAACGCATAGCTCAAAAACTTATCGAAGTGGCTTGATGCGAATCAGCTGCTTCTAAATGTTAACAAAACAAAATATATTGTTTTTTCCTCAATTAACAGACCAGTTAACCTTACTACCGAAATAGTATTCCAGTCACGGTCACTAGAAAGGGTTACCGAATACAAATTCTTAGGCATACATTTTCATGAAAACCTTCGCTGGACATGTCATGTGAATTTTGTGAAGCGTGACATCGCACAGTCTATTGGCATGCTGAATAGATTTCGTGCCTTATTACCAATGTGGCTAAAACGTCAGCTCTATTTCACTACTGTTCATTCTCGACTGCACTATTGTTTACTTGTCTGGGGGGTTACATCTAAATGTAATATGACTAGTTTGTACTTAATGCAGAAAAAAGTATACGATTTATTGAAAACCTATCAAGCCGCGATCATACATTCCAATACTTTGAGAAACATCGTATCCTGAATATTGAGGCACTGTATAATCAACGATTGTCTGAGGTTATATTCTCCCAAGTTAAAACTGACCGTGAATTATTCCTTTCTACATATACGAATACTGATACACACTACAATTTTAGAAATACAAACTTTATAAAAATCAGAACCAGAACAAATTACGGTACGCAATTACTATCTTGGCAGATTCCCAATCTTCTCAACCTCCACCCTGGCTTGATCGATATAATCGATCATAATTCAAACCTCTTGACTTTCAGAAAAAAATCAAAAACAATATTTTTTACTTTCCGCATAATACTGTGGTCTTCTAAATTATGTGTACAGATGTAATTGTAGTAATGTAGTTCATATATTTTTGTTGCATGTTGCGAATTATTTATTTTTCATTGCAAGAGCGTATGTAGTGTAGTGATCTAGTTACTGCGTATTTTTTGTTTTTGTTTATGGTTAACTATAGCACTCTACCACTAGTCTGCCTGCTGCATCTGCTGCATCTGCTGCAAGTGTAGTCTGGTGCTAGGGGCCTGGTCAGGTGACTTACTGTCACCTTTTGCCTCAGCACCATGACAATCCTGTATTGTCAAAAGTTCCAATAAACAAACAAACAAACAAACATGCCCCTACAGTACAACTGGCCCGACACTTTCTATTTCGTCCCCTTGTGCACTTTCTGGCGCAAGATGAGCTAAACTGAAGCACGAGTAACCTTCTAGCTTGCTACCTGTTCAGTTGGAACCCTCAAGCTACGTCCCTTTTCCCTTGACGGCCAAAATTTGAACGCAGGCATGGTTACTGCGGAATACCAAAAGTCTGCCTTTTGTCTCCGAGGGACGTCCACTTTGCACAGCCAGGATAACGCTGTCCGCAGTCGTGCTGGGACGTCCTTGCTACGGCTTGGCCGACACATTTGTTTTCTCGGCTTCCGTACTTTCCCCACGTCGGCTTGTTTCAAGTCCAGCTACAGCATTCTTGTCGAATGGTACCTGTGAATTCTGAAGGCTTGATGTCGACCTGTATTCTCTGCACAGCCCCCTACGGGGTTCTGCAGAAACCCCCGTCTTAGTAAATCACGTAGGTTTTCAATGAAGTGTGTCTCCACATCTTACGGGGGTGGGCAAGCAACACCGAGGACACAGTCTTCTTGTCTGCAGTGCCTCTTTATTCTCAGACACTACAAAACCCCACGCCACTGTTCAAAGGCTCGAAAAATCAGGACTACCTTCAGCTTTTGCGTTCGTACATAAACTTTGACACGAGCTGTGTTAACCAACCTGGGCTCGTTCATTACAGGAGGAAAGCAAGCACTCGTATCAAAAATGAATCGTCGCTCTAGCACTCTTCGTTTCCTAGACATGAGCAGTACATAAAAAACAGCCGACTCTCTTATTAGGCCAACATTAATGTGCTTTTCTGGTTCAATTATGAAATAATCGCAATAGAACCATTTGTATTTACTGTGCAGGCCGTTTCTTTAATGCAACTTCTCAATTACCTAAAAGAAATGGTAATCTGAAGAGTCATCTTTTTTCACTAAAAAAAAACAACAAAAAAAAACAGAAAAAACACCAGAAATGAGCCGAGTTCTCCGAGCGGTTTTATTAGGTCGATAAAACAACTTTTGCGTTTGCTATCTCGAAGAAATTTGACACACAAACACTCCTACCTGGTGCGACACCCTTTCCCGACAATTGGATAGCTTAATGGTTTTCTAATTCCGAGCGAGCGGCAGCTCTTTGAAGTATATCCATCCACTTGTGCTCGGGACACCCTCCCTGTTGATCGATGAGTCTCGATTGAGATGAGCTGACACGGTTTCACTGCACACACATGTTCCTATGATGTTGTTTTCACGACCACAATCGATGAATGCACTCCAGCGGTCTTGAATATCCACAGGCGAACGATTGAACTTGGTCGGGCTTGTTAATTTCCGAGCAGAGTCCCAAAACCTGTTTTCGCGAATATAACGAGTTCTAGACTAGCTGGAGCGATGAAATTTTAACAGTGCGTCTAAATTCAGAGCGCAATCATTCGCTGCGAATTAGAACTTTCTAGCTATCGTAGTTTTCTTTATACGAGCATAGGTGAAATCAAAACATCGTACAGTGAAAGCCTTACTTTCACGTAAACTTCTGTTGATAACTTTCTTTTTAGAATACCTACATCGATGAGACGCGCCTCGAATGTTCCTCGGAACATAATCTTACTCCCTGGTTAAAATAAATGTCCTAGCTAGCCTACTTTCCGAGCTTCGTGCGATTGAATCACCTCCGGTTGCGAGCAAAACACGCGGCAGCCATTTGCTTTTTTTTGCAAAAACCAAACCAGAACCACGAATGGGCGGTAAATTTCTAAATACTTGACCTAAATAATTTAAACTTGTTGTGGAACACGGGTCTCGACGACATCGTTTTCAAAAATAAGACGATTCCCGTAATTCTAAGTTTGGTTTTATTAAACCAGGGCTGTGTTTCAAATCTCACCCTAATAAACCCGAGTTACTCGGGCGGATCGTGTCACGTGACAGCAGAAATGAAAGAACGCTGGACGCAGGCAGGTTTCAAAACGCCAGGTGTACAGAAGCTTTACCTCGCAGTATGATTTCGTTAATTTTAAAACACGGCCAGGAATGAATTTTTTTATGAGTGAATAGATAGATGACCCGTTTCGAATGAATGGATCCATGAGTGCGGCTGAGCAATTCCGACCGGTCGGTAAATCCCGCCACCTGGTGCCTTTTGTTTTACCATTGAAAATATTGAATTTCTGAAATCTATATTACGACCTTCAATTTACGATATCAAATGGGGGACACTTGTTCCCAGCCGCCCCTGGACTGGACAGAGACCGATTTCTTTTCTTGTGTGATGCGAGTTTCGCGAAATAAACGGCGTTTGAAAGTTTTCACATCGAAACCAGCCATTCGCTTTCCTCACTTTAGGCACCGATCCTTTCTTCGATCTCGCTTCATTAATACTGGTCGTATCTCGTCACCGCTAGCACCGATGCGTTCCTTGGTCTTTCTAGACTCTACGGACACCACTTTGAACGTGTGTAATAAAAGGTTTCGCGATGCTACGACGCTTTTACCGTGGGCATGGTCATGGCGGCCAATTGTACTTTCCGAGCCTGTGTTCGGACCTCCGAGGCTGAATTTTCGTTTCCGAGCCGCGATGTTGGTGTCAAACGTGAGCACGCGTTCCGTAGAAGACCCGACGACTGTAGTTTGCCTCGGATCGAGTCGATAGTTTACTGTAGGAGCACTGATGCGACTTCCCGCACGAAAGCAGTCATTTTCGTGTTCGATATTGCTCACGGCTTCATCATTTGCTACCACAATTTGCTTTTTTGTTCTGAAGCGCTCCCTCGGGTAAAAGGAACGTTCGCTATGCGCGCGCGATTATTTTAATTCATTCATCTCGTGCGGCGCGCGCCTTCGCCGGAGCGGCTGGTCCTTTGAAGGCTCACCAGAGCGCGAGCAAGACTTCAAAGAGCTGCCGCTCGCTCGTAATTAGAAAACCATTATAGGTACGTACAACTATCAAATTGTTGGGGAAGGGTCTCGCACCAGGTAGGACTGTTTGTGTGTCAAATTTCTTCGAGATAGCAAACGCAAAAGTTGTTTTATCGTAAAACCGCTCGGAGAACTCGGCTGATTTCTGGTGTTTTTTCTGTTTTTTTTTTTTTTGCGCGTTCTTTTTGTAGTGTTAATTCTAAAAGAGGGATGCCGTAAGTATCGCCTAATACCTCAACAAAAAACAAAAGTCCGAAGAAAAAAAAAAAACAAATTTTCTCGGGGGATTGAACTAAGATCCTGCTGTGTACGAAGCGCACATCTTACCCACTGAGCTAATCCACAGCTCGGAATAGGCGTGTTTACAATCCGTTTTATACGAGACCCAATAGGCGACTACTGCCGGCACTTTTTCCCCCTCCGGTTATTCTGCCGGCTGCCGGCAGAATAGACACTTCCTTCATTAATACTGGTCGTATCTCATCGCCGCTAGCACCGATGTGTTCCTTGTTCTTTCTAGACTCTATGGACACCACTTTGAACGTGTGAAATAAAAGCTTTCGCGAAGCTACGACGCTTTTACCGTGGGCATGGTCATGGCGGCCAATTCTAATTTCCGAACCTGTGTTCGGACCTCCGAGGCTGAATTTTCGTTTCCGAGAGGCGATGTTGGTGTCAAACGTGAGCAGGCGTTTCGTAGAAGACCCGACGACTGTAGTTTGCCTCTGATCGAGTCGATAGGTTACTGTACGAGCACTGATGCGACTTCCCGCACGAAAGCAGTCATTTTCAGGTTCGATATTGCTCACCGCTTCATCATTTGCTACCACAATTTGCTTTTTTCTTCTGAAGCGCTCCCTCGGGTAAAAGGAACGTTCGCTATGCGCGCGAGATTATTTTAATTCATTCATCTCGTGCGGCGCGCGCTCGGCGGAGCGGCTGGTCGTTTGAAGGCTCACCAGAGCGCGAGCAAGACTTCAAAGAGCTGCCGCTCGCTCGTAATTAGAAAACCATTATAGGTACGTACAACTATCAAATTGTTGGGGAAGGGTCTCGCACCAGGTAGTACTGTTTGTGTGTCAAAAGGGTACTAATAAGGAAGTGTGTTTTTACATTGAGACAGCTCGTCTGAAAAATTGTATTCTTGGCCTAATAAAGACTGAGGTCTCAAAAAGAAATGAGCTGATTCTTGTTTTTCTGGCGCAGTGAAGACTCGTTAAATGTGTCACTTCTTTTTTATTTATGTCTTCAGGCCCCTGCTGTCCACCTCGGGAAAAGGTTTGTTCCTGCAGAGCTTTTTGTATACATGCCCCTAGAGTACAACTGGCCCCACACTCTTTATTTTCCCCCCTTGTGCTTTTTCTGGTGCAAGATGAGCTCGACTGAAGCATGAGTAACCTTCTAGCTTGCTACCTGTTCAGTTTGAACCCTCAAGCTAAGTCCGTTTTCACTTGACGGCCAACATCTGAACGCAGGCGCTGTTTCTACCTCGAAGCAAAACTACGCCCTTTGCCTCAGTTTCACGTCCATTCTTTTGTTAGGGTGGTCTTTCCCAGAGACGGTGAGGACAAATACAGGTCTGCGCCGCAAGAGGGACTCCACAAATCACTTTTGAGCTTTTTCTAGACATGCCGCCACAGTACAACCGCTCCCACACTCCTATATTCCCCCCTTGTGCTTTTTCTGGTGCAGGATGAGCTCGACTGAAGCATGCGTAACCTTCTAGGTTGCTATCTGAGCAGTTTGAACCCTCAAGCTACGTCCCTTTTCCCTTGACGGCCAAAATTTGAACGCAGGCATGGTTACTGCGGGATACCAAAAGTCTGCCTTTTGTCTCCGAGGGACGTTCATTCTGTGTTATGGTCGTCTTTTCCAGAGACGGTGAGGACAAATACACATATGTGCTGCAAGAGGGCCTCCACACAACCCTACAGAGCTTTTTGTAGACATGCCCCTACAGTACAACTGGCCCGACACTTTCTATTTTGTCCCCTTCTGCACTTTCTGGCGCAAGATGAGCTAAAGTGAAGCACGAGTAACCTTCTAGGTTGCTATCTGTTCAGTTTGAACCCTCAAGCTACGTCCCTTTTCCCTTGACGGCCAAAATTTGAACGCAGGCATGGTTACTGCGGAATACAAAAAGTCTGCCTTTTGTCTCCGAGGGACGTTCATTCTCTGTTATGGTCGTCTTTTCCAGAGACGGTGAGGACAAATACACATCTGTGCTGCAAGAGGGCCTCCACACAACCCTACAGAGCTTTTTGTAGACATCTAGAATAATTAATCATCTTCATAAATACCGACTAATTTCTGCAAACCAATATGGATTTCAGAGAGGTAAATCCACTGAGTCAGCTTTACTTAACATTCGAGGAAAACTTATCAGCAATATAGAAAATCAATCCTACACTATAGGCATCTTCGTAGATTTCAATAAAGCTTTTGACTCTATCAAGCATAATATTCTCTTTGATAAACTGCCACACTACGGAATTAGAGGCATTTCACTTAAACTATTGCGCAGTTATCTGACAAATCGTAGCCAGTTTGTGGTAGCTAATAGTATAGAATCGGACACTGAACATATAAAATTTGGTGTTCCGCAAGGATCAATATTAGGACCTATACTATTCCTTCTTTATATCAATGACATTGCTGCTATTCCCCATACGCCAGACATAGTACTTTACGCCGATGACACGAGTGTTTTTTTTTCATCCAGGGACCTATCATCTCTTATTCCTGTCACAAACGCATGGCTCAAAAACTTATCGAAGTGGCTTGATGCGAATCAGCTGCTTCTAAATGTTAACAAAACAAAATATATTGTTTTTTCCTCAATTAACAGACCAGTTAACCTTACTACCGAAATAGTATTCCAGTCACGGTCACTAGAAAGGGTTACCGAATACAAATTCTTAGGCATACATTTTCATGAAAACCTTCGCTGGACATGTCATGTGAATTTTGTGAAGCGTGACATCGCACAGTCTATTGGCATGCTGAATAGATTTCGTGCCTTATTACCAATGTGGCTAAAACGTCAGCTCTATTTCACTACTGTTCATTCTCGACTGCACTATTGTTTACTTGTCTGGGGGGTTACATCTAAATGTAATATGACTAGTTTGTACTTAATGCAGAAAAAAGTATACGATTTATTGAAAACCTATCAAGCCGCGATCATACATTCCAATACTTTGAGAAACATCGTATCCTGAATATTGAGGCACTGTATAATCAACGATTGTCTGAGGTTATATTCTCCCAAGTTAAAACTGACCGTGAATTATTCCTTTCTACATATACGAATACTGATACACACTACAATTTTAGAAATACAAACTTTATAAAAATCAGAACCAGAACAAATTACGGTACGCAATTACTATCTTGGCAGATTCCCAATCTTCTCAACCTCCACCCTGGCTTGATCGATATAATCGATCATAATTCAAACCTCTTGACTTTCAGAAAAAAATCAAAAACAATATTTTTTACTTTCCGCATAATACTGTGGTCTTCTAAATTATGTGTACAGATGTAATTGTAGTAATGTAGTTCATATATTTTTGTTGCATGTTGCGAATTATTTATTTTTCATTGCAATAGCGTATGTAGTGTAGTGATCTAGTTACTGCGTATTTTTTGTTTTTGTTTATGGTTAACTATAGCACTCTACCACTAGTCTGCCTGCTGCATCTGCTGCATCTGCTGCAAGTGTAGTCTGGTGCTAGGGGCCTGGTCAGGTGACTTACTGTCACCTTTTGCCTCAGCACCATGACAATCCTGTATTGTCAAAAGTTCCAATAAACAAACAAACAAACAAACATGCCCCTACAGTACAACTGGCCCGACACTTTCTATTTCGTCCCCTTGTGCACTTTCTGGCGCAAGATGAGCTAAACTGAAGCACGAGTAACCTTCTAGCTTGCTACCTGTTCAGTTGGAACCCTCAAGCTACGTCCCTTTTCCCTTGACGGCCAAAATTTGAACGCAGGCATGGTTACTGCGGAATACAAAAAGTCTGCCTTTTGTCTCCGAGGGACGTTCATTCTGTGTTATGGTCGTCTTTTCCAGAGACGGTGAGGACAAATACACATCTGTGCTGCAAGAGGGCCTCCACACAACCCTACAGAGCTTTTTGTAGACATCTAGAATAATTAATCATCTTCATAAATACCGACTAATTTCTGCAAACCAATATGGATTTCAGAGAGGTAAATCCACTGAGTCAGCTTTACTTAACATTCGAGGAAAACTTATCAGCAATATAGAAAATCAATCCTACACTATAGGCATCTTCGTAGATTTCAATAAAGCTTTTGACTCTATCAAGCATAATATTCTCTTTGATAAACTGCCACACTACGGAATTAGAGGCATTTCACTTAAACTATTGCGCAGTTATCTGGCAAATCGTAGCCAGTTTGTGGTAGCTAATAGTATAGAATCGGACACTGAACATATAAAATTTGGTGTTCCGCAAGGATCAATATTAGGACCTATACTATTCCTTCTTTATATCAATGACATTGTTGCTATCCCCCATACGCCAGACATAGTACTTTACGCCGATGACACGAGTGTTTTTTTTTCATCCAGGGACCTATCATCTCTTATTCCTGTCACAAACGCATGGCTCAAAAACTTATCGAAGTGGCTTGATGCGAATCAGCTGCTTCTAAATGTTAACAAAACAAAATATATTGTTTTTTCCTCAATTAACAGACCAGTTAACCTTACTACCGAAATAGTATTCCAGTCACGGTCACTAGAAAGGGTTACCGAATACAAATTCTTAGGCATACATTTTCATGAAAACCTTCGCTGGACATGTCATGTGAATTTTGTGAAGCGTGACATCGCACAGTCTATTGGCATGCTGAATAGATTTCGTGCCTTATTACCAATGTGGCTAAAACGTCAGCTCTATTTCACTACTGTTCATTCTCGACTGCACTATTGTTTACTTGTCTGGGGGGTTACATCTAAATGTAATATGACTAGTTTGTACTTAATGCAGAAAAAAGTATACGATTTATTGAAAACCTATCAAGCCGCGATCATACATTCCAATACTTTGAGAAACATCGTATCCTGAATATTGAGGCACTGTATAATCAACGATTGTCTGAGGTTATATTCTCCCAAGTTAAAACTGACCGTGAATTATTCCTTTCTACATATACGAATACTGATACACACTACAATTTTAGAAATACAAACTTTATAAAAATCAGAACCAGAACAAATTACGGTACGCAATTACTATCTTGGCAGATTCCCAATCTTCTCAACCTCCACCCTGGCTTGATCGATATAATCGATCATAATTCAAACCTCTTGACTTTCAGAAAAAAATCAAAAACAATATTTTTTACTTTCCGCATAATACTGTGGTCTTCTAAATTATGTGTACAGATGTAATTGTAGTAATGTAGTTCATATATTTTTGTTGCATGTTGCGAATTATTTATTTTTCATTGCAAGAGCGTATGTAGTGTAGTGATCTAGTTACTGCGTATTTTTTGTTTTTGTTTATGGTTAACTATAGCACTCTACCACTAGTCTGCCTGCTGCATCTGCTGCATCTGCTGCAAGTGTAGTCTGGTGCTAGGGGCCTGGTCAGGTGACTTACTGTCACCTTTTGCCTCAGCACCATGACAATCCTGTATTGTCAAAAGTTCCAATAAACAAACAAACAAACAAACATGCCCCTACAGTACAACTGGCCCGACACTTTCTATTTCGTCCCCTTGTGCACTTTCTGGCGCAAGATGAGCTAAACTGAAGCACGAGTAACCTTCTAGCTTGCTACCTGTTCAGTTGGAACCCTCAAGCTACGTCCCTTTTCCCTTGACGGCCAAAATTTGAACGCAGGCATGGTTACTGCGGAATACCAAAAGTCTGCCTTTTGTCTCCGAGGGACGTCCACTTTGCACAGCCAGGATAACGCTGTCCGCAGTCGTGCTGGTACGTCCTTGCTACGGCTTGGCCGACACATTTGTTTTCTCGGCTTCCGTACTTTCCCCACGTCGGCTTGTTTCAAGTCCAGCTACAGCATTCTTGTCGAATGGTACCTGTGAATTCTGAAGGCTTGATGTCGACCTGTATTCTCTGCACAGCCCCCTACGGGGTTCTGCAGAAACCCCCGTCTTAGTAAATCACGTAGGTTTTCAATGAAGTGTGTCTCCACATCTTACGGGGGTGGGCAAGCAACACCGAGGACACAGTCTTCTTGTCTGCAGTGCCTCTTTATTCTCAGACACTACAAAACCCCACGCCACTGTTCAAAGGCTCGAAAAATCAGGACTACCTTCAGCTTTTGCGTTCGTACATAAACTTTGACACCAGCTGTGTTAACCAACCTGGGCTCGTTCATTACAGGAGGAAAGCAAGCACTCGTATCAAAAATGAATCGTCGCTCTAGCACTCTTCGTTTCCTAGACATGAGCAGTACATAAAAAACAGCCGACTCTCTTATTAGGCCAACATTAATGTGCTTTTCTGGTTCAATTATGAAATAATCGCAATAGAACCATTTGTATTTACTGTGCAGGCCGTTTCTTTAATGCAACTTCTCAATTACCTAAAAGAAATGGTAATCTGAAGAGTCATCTTTTTTCACTAAAAAAAAACAACAAAAAAAAACAGAAAAAACACCAGAAATGAGCCGAGTTCTCCGAGCGGTTTTATTAGGTCGATAAAACAACTTTTGCGTTTGCTATCTCGAAGAAATTTGACACACAAACACTCCTACCTGGTGCGACACCCTTTCCCGACAATTGGATAGCTTAATGGTTTTCTAATTCCGAGCGAGCGGCAGCTCTTTGAAGTATATCCATCCACTTGTGCTCGGGACACCCTCCCCGTTGATCGATGAGTCTCGATTGAGATGAGCTGACACGGTTTCACTGCACACACATGTTCCTATGATGTTGTTTTCACGACCACAATCGATGAATGCACTCCAGCGGTCTTGAATATCCACAGGCGAACGATTGAACTTGGTCGGGCTTGCTAATTTCCGAGCAGAGTCACAAAACCTGTTTTCGCGAATATAACGAGTTCTAGACTAGCTGGAGCGATGAAATTTTAACAGTGCGTCTAAATTTAGAGCGCGATCATTCGCTGCGAATTAGAACCCTCTAGCTATCGTAGTTTTCTTTATACGAGCATATGTGAAGTCAAAACATCGTACAGTGAAGCCTTACTTACACGTAAACTTCTGTTGATAACTTTCTTTTTAGAATACCTACATCGATGAGACGCGCCTCGAATGTTCCTCGGAACATAATCTTACTCCCTGGTTAAAATAAATGTCCTAGCTAGCCTACTTTCCGAGCTTCGTGCGATTGAATCACCTCCGGTTGCGAGCAAAACACGCGGCAGCCATTTGCTTTTTTTGCAAAAACCAAACCAGAACCACGAATGGGCGGTAAATTTCTAAATACTTGACCTAAATAATTTAAACTTGTTGTGGAACACGGGTCTCGACGACATCGTTTTCAAAAATAAGACGATTCCCGTAATTCTAAGTTTGGTTTTATTAAACCAGGGCTGTGTTTCAAATCTCACCCTAATAAACCCGAGTTACTCGGGCGGATCGTGTCACGTGACAGCAGAAATGAAAGAACGCTGGACGCAGGCAGGTTTCAAAACGAAAGGTGTACAGAAGCTTTACCTCGCAGTATGATTTCATTAATTTTAAAACACGGCCAGGAATTACAATTTTTATGAATGAATAGATAGATGACCCGTTTCGAATGAATGGATCCATGAGTGCGGCTGAGCAATTCCGACCGGTCGGTAAATCCCGCCACCTGGTGCCTTTTGTTTTACCATTGAAAATATTGAATTTCTGAAATCTATATTACGACCTTGAATTTACGATATCAAATGGGGGACACTTGTTCCCAGCCGCCCCTGGACTGGACAGAGACCGATTTCTTTTCTTGTGTGATGCGAGTTTCGCGAAATAAACGACGTTTGAAAGTTTTCACATCGAAGCCAGCCATTCGCTTTCCTCACTTTAGGCACCGATCCTTTCTTCGATCTCGCTTCATTAATACTGGTCGTATCTCGTCACCGCTAGCACCGATGCGTTCCTTGGTCTTTCTAGACTCTACGGACACCACTTTGAACGTGTGTAATAAAAGGTTTCGCGATGCTACGACGCTTTTACCGTGGGCATGGTCATGGCGGCCAATTGTACTTTCCGAGCCTGTGTTCGGACCTCCGAGGCTGAATTTTCGTTTCCGAGCCGCGATGTTGGTGTCAAACGTGAGCACGCGTTCCGTAGAAGACCCGACGACTGTAGTTTGCCTCGGATCGAGTCGATAGTTTACTGTAGGAGCACTGATGCGACTTCCCGCACGAAAGCAGTCATTTTCGTGTTCGATATTGCTCACGGCTTCATCATTTGCTACCACAATTTGCTTTTTTGTTCTGAAGCGCTCCCTCGGGTAAAAGGAACGTTCGCTATGCGCGCGCGATTATTTTAATTCATTCATCTCGTGCGGCGCGCGCCTTCGCCGGAGCGGCTGGTCCTTTGAAGGCTCACCAGAGCGCGAGCAAGACTTCAAAGAGCTGCCGCTCGCTCGTAATTAGAAAACCATTATAGGTACGTACAACTATCAAATTGTTGGGGAAGGGTCTCGCACCAGGTAGGACTGTTTGTGTGTCAAATTTCTTCGAGATAGCAAACGCAAAAGTTGTTTTATCGTAAAACCGCTCGGAGAACTCGGCTGATTTCTGGTGTTTTTTCTGTTTTTTTTTTTTTTTTGCGCGTTCTTTTTGTAGTGTTAATTCTAAAAGAGGGATGCCGTAAGTATCGCCTAATACCTCAACAAAAAACAAAAGTCCGAAGAAAAAAAAAAAAACAAATTTTCTCGGGGGATTGAACTAAGATCCTGCTGTGTACGAAGCGCACATCTTACCCACTGAGCTAATCCACAGCTTTTTTTTTTTTTTTTTTTTTTTTTTTTTTTCTGGAAACATTTATTTACATTTATTTACACAATATCAACAGTGTTCAATTTTGAACAAATTATGTACAATATATACAGGTGACGATTTTTGTCAATGACGCAAAAACTTTGAAGCAAGCGATAGGTAAATTAACTAAGGTGGTAGGGCACCTGCGTGACCTTTGCAAGGGTGACATCTTGCTACGGTAATATGTTCTCCACGAGTAGTTGCCTGTTATATAATATCTGGCGACTGACTGAGGTTTTTAACTATTTCTTTCCATTCATCGTTCTCTTGGCATGCGAGTATGCTGTGGCCAACTTGAATTGCTATGTGTTTAAAATTTACCCAGGAGGGCTTTGCAGCTCCCGCTTCGGTATCTACTTTTCGCGTCTTCCATAAGCTATAAAGGCCTAGTACAACTAAAACATCTTGGATTGTATCCAGGCTTTCGGCAAAATGTAAGTACCGAAAATTTTTTTCAACCACTTCAAAGTCCTTTTTCAGTGTCCTTTTGAAAACGTCCCAAAAAAAGACAGCGTCTACACATAAAACGAAAGCGTGCGTGAACGTTTCAGTTGTTTGGCAAAGACGACAGTTGGTGGTTCCATATACTCCAATGCCGCGGGAGTCGAGCCACTCTTTTACTGGTATGGTACGTGAATGAAATCTGTAAAAGAAAGTCTTGCACTTGGGAGGAATTTGCATTTTCATGACTCTTTTTAGAACATCCGTTCTGCAATTTTTTGGAGGGTCATAAGGGTGCAGGCGAAACATTGGGTCCGGAAACAACGAAAGCAGAAGTTTCCTTACCAGTAATCTTTTTGAGCACGATGTTAAAAAGCTTAGGTCAAACCTCGCTCTTAGGAACTCCAACGTGTCTGCTACTTCTTTATAATATCCTCGCAACAATATTTTACTTGTGGTTAGTGAATCATCAGCTGGTGGTACTAAGTATTTTGCCAAAAAGAACTTTTTGCACATCTCCAAGAAAGGATGCTGTTCGTGTCTAAAAAAATTCCATCTGGCAATTAGTTGCCTCACAAAGATGTGACCCAGACCAAGCCCCCCGTCTTGAATTTTCCGAAATAAGTTTGTTCTTCTCATTGGCTCATACGGTGACCTCCAGATGAATGTCGCAAATATCCTGTTGAACCCGTTAACTGTTATTCTGGAACAATGCATAACCTGCAGAAGGTATGTTAGTTTTGACAAAAAGAAAATATTGCAAACGGCAACTCTACCAAAGGTTGACAGATATCTGAGGTTCCACATGCGTGCAGCTGATTTGACATTTTTTCCAACGTTGTCCCACATTGCCTTTGGATTGTCCACTGCCTTCAGCGGTACTCCCAACAGTTGTGGTTTCTCGGTGGACCATTTTATGTTCACAAATAGGGGTGGAGTCGTCCCCCACTCCCCACACCACGAGCCGCAACTTTTGTCGTTGTTTACTGCCGCACCAGACACGGCACAAAAATGCGAAACGCGCGACATTGCATTTTCTATGCTTGGCTTGTTGGAGCACACAAGCACAACGTCGTCGGCGTAGGCCAGAAGCTTGACTTCGCAGCTGTGGAGACGAAAGCCTTGAACTTTGTTGTCGTTTAGGATGCTTCTGCAGAGTGGTTCAAGGTAGAGATCAAAAAGAAGGGGTGACAAGGGGCATCCTTGTCTGACCGAACGCTGAACTTCTATTGATCGTGTAAGAGTTCCGTTGACTATTAATTTGGTTGATATGTCAGTATAACAAAGTTTTATCCCACGTTCGACATTTTCTCCTACTTGTATGTGCCTCAGAAGAGAGAACAGAAAGGAGTGTTGGACTTTATCAAAGGCCTTTGCAAGATCGAGTTGTAAAATTGCCGCGGCTTCGTGTGTTTGTTGGCAAATTTCTATTATAGATCGAACTATGTGAAGGTTGGTTTGTATATTCCTTCCCTTGATGGAGCAAGTCTGGTGGTCACCAACAATCAAAGATATTACGCTTTGCAATCGACCTGCTAGCACGCGTGCAAAAATTTTGTAGTCGTTATTGACTAAACTTATAGGTCGATAACCTTCTACCCTCTGAAGCTTGTCTAAGTCCTTGGATTTAGGTATTAACACTGTGTGTGCCTTCCGGGTAGACATTCGTTGCAGTACGATTCCTTGAAAACATTTAAGAGTACAGGTGCAAGTCTCTTGCTCCATTTCTTGTAAAAACTGGCTGGTAAACCATCTGGGCCTGGGGCCTTCCCGTTTTTCATCTCTTTTATATTTAATTCAACTTCGCTTACATCGATGGGGCTGTTCAGGTTTTCGGTCGTCTCTTTTGGTAGTGTTGGTAGCCCAGATAATAAGGATTCTTGCATTTGCATGGTTGTGGTAAGTGGTTTGGAGGTAAATATGTTTTCGTAATAGGCTTCAAATGTTTCGCGAATTTCCTTTTCATCAGTCGAAATTTGACCAACTCCTTGTAGTGTGTCAATTCGCTTCTTTTTCACATATTCTCTCTCTGCATTAAGGTACCTCTTCGTCGGTTGCTCTCCCTCTATGACTTGCAAGGTACGTGTTCTTACTGCGGCTCCTCCGTAGTGCAGTTTATCATGTTCTTCAATTTGTTTTCTAAGGTTCTTTATGTCATCTTTGTATTTCCCTGGTTCCTGGCATTCAAGGCGATACAGGTAGAGAATGTCTTCATTAAGTCGCCTTTCTTCCATTTTTTGTCGGTATGCCACAATTGATGACAGTTCGATGCTCATCTTCCTTATTTCTTGTTTAAACATTTCCCATTTCTGTCCCCACCCTTGTTTGGTACACTCGATATTTTTAAGAGCTGATTCTACTCCCTTCTTGAATTCCTCGTTTTCAAGTAGGCTCTCATTCATTTTCCAAAGGGACCAGGCCTGTGAGTTCCTTGTTCTCTGAGATGTTCTCGTGCCTATTGTCACCTGAACCATACAATGATCAGAAAAGAAGGCAGGAATCACGTTGTAGCTGCTCATTGCACTGGAGACTGCCCCGGAGATGTAGATTCTATCCAATCGTGCATGAGACGACCCTTGGAAGTGAGTAAAGCAGATCGCTTGGTTTGATGTTGCTGATGAGTCTAACAAGTCGCAGTCTCGTACCAGTGATTTTAAAACTTCTGCGCTTGGATCTACAATGTTTGTTCGTGGAAGTCTATCCTTTTTGTTTAAAACGCAGTTGAAGTCTCCTAATAGGATGACGTTAAACCTAGTGTCGGCGTAAATTCTAGCCTGACAGAAGAGGCTTTCCCTTTGCGCAACGTCGTTGTACGCGTACACAATAATTATTCGCCAAGGCTGGTTTTGTAGGAGGACGTTTGCTACCATTAGGCGCCCGCTGTCAGTCCCTTCGAGAACGCTACACAATTTGTAATTCATATGCTTCTTGAACAGAATTGCGCACCCTGCTGAGTAGTCGATTGCGGGACAGTGGACCACGTCATAGGTGTTCATCCACAGGTTACATCCCGAAAATAAGGTATTCTGTTCTGACACTTTCGTTTCCTGCAGGGCTACAATGTCGCTGTCATGTTTCTCTAGAAACCGAAACAGTTGGTACTGTTTTTTTCTCGAATTTATCCCTCGCACATTTAAGGTGGAAATAGTGAAGGGACTTATCTGGGCGGGGGTGACGCGGTTCCTATTCATTTTGTGGGTCGGGTTTTAGGGCAGCCGGGAAAGATGGTTTCCGGTCTTTGAATTTTGGCTTTAGCCATTGCTCTTTAGGAGCCAGCTGCTTCTGTGGGTCGTTGGAGGTTGTTGGAAATGTTGCGACCTGAGATTCCTCCTTCGCAGACTCGGTGACGTCAACCTTGGGTTTCTTGCTGTGTCGCCTATCTGTTCTGTCATCATCCGCCAGCTGTTTGGCTTGCGTCAGTTGCTTTCGCGGGTCCTTTTCTATGTTTGTAGAAATCTCTGGTTCGGCTAGTGGTGCCTCATGGCCCAAGTCTTGTTCTACACTGTTCTTTTGCTCCGCTAGCACGTCTTTGGTAGCGCTGTTAGAGTTGTCTTCTGTGATAGCGTGGTCGTCCGTCGCTTGCGAAGGTGTTAGCTCCTCGTTGCACATTTCCTCCACATCCATTAGATGCTCGCTGTGGTCAGTCTCCGGTGATGCATTTCCTTGGAGCTTGGAGGCATACGTCACGACGCACTCTTCAGTTGTATGTCCATACCGCCAGCACTCATGGCACAGAGGAGTGCGGCACTGCCGGCGGATGTGTCCAATCGCTTTGCATCTCAGGCAGAGTGGTGGCCTTCCTGGTATTACAACGAGCACATTCGACCCGTATATGTTTGAGATGTGTGGGATCTTGTCTACTGTGAGATCCTGTCTCAGAGTAAGGGTTACATCTAACGTCGTTGATTCTAAGTCCTCGAGACCTGAAAATCTCCACTTTTCTCTCGTCATTTCCTTGACTTTTCCAAAGGGTTCTAGGACCTTTCTCACCTCCGAGTCCGGCATGGGGATAGGCACCCATAGAAGCTTCAGCTTGATTTCCTCTTTGCACGGGTCAATGATGATGCATTTCTTCCCTTTGATTACGAGCTCCTCCTGTGCCTTCAGCTTGTTCTTTGCAGCAGCGTTTCCGAAGGTGATCATCCAGACGTGGCTCATTTGATACTGCCCTAAGCCGACGACGTCCTTCCGGTCGACGATAGAAAATAGGGCTTCCTTGAAATCGCTGGCCTTGTATGGCCTTCCGGTGATGTCAGCATGAATAAATATTGAGTTCAGGACGAGAATGCCTTGTGGTAGCCTTGGTAAAATGACTCTGTAGTCTGAAGATTCGAAAGTCTTCTTGGAAACCCGGCCATCAGATGCCGTCGAACTGCTCCCTCCGGAGCTCATCTCCCCACTCGTGGCGTGCGCCATCCTCTCGAGGCAAAGATTAGGCAAACAGGGTCACCCGGGGAAGCCCCGGGCCCCCGTTGTTGAATTAAATTGCAGGAAGGTAAATTAATGGCTTCCACTCACGGTCGCTTCTTCTTCCTCCTCCAGCTAATCCACAGCTCTGAATAGGCGTGTTTACAATCCGTTTTATACGAGACCCAATAGGCGACTACTGCCGGCACTTTTTCCCCCTCCGGTTATTCTGCCGGCTGCCGGCAGAATAGACACTTCCTTCATTAATACTGGTCGTATCTCATCGCCGCTAGCACCGATGTGTTCCTTGTTCTTTCTAGACTCTATGGACACCACTTTGAACGTGTGAAATAAAAGCTTTCGCGAAGCTACGACGCTTTTACCGTGGGCATGGTCATGGCGGCCAATTCTAATTTCCGAACCTGTGTTCGGACCTCCGAGGCTGAATTTTCGTTTCCGAGACGCGATGTTGGTGTCAAACGTGAGCAGGCGTTTCGTAGAAGACCCGACGACTGTAGTTTGCCTCTGATCGAGTCGATAGGTTACTGTACGAGCACTGATGCGACTTCCCGCACGAAAGCAGTCATTTTCAGGTTCGATATTGCTCACCGCTTCATCATTTGCTACCACAATTTGCTTTTTTCTTCTGAAGCGCTCCCTCGGGTAAAAGGAACGTTCGCTATGCGCGCGAGATTATTTTAATTCATTCATCTCGTGCGGCGCGCGCTCGGCGGAGCGGCTGGTCGTTTGAAGGCTCACCAGAGCGCGAGCAAGACTTCAAAGAGCTGCCGCTCGCTCGTAATTAGAAAACCATTATAGGTACGTACAACTATCAAATTGTTGGGGAAGGGTCTCGCACCAGGTAGGACTGTTTGTGTGTCAAAAGGGTACCAATAAGGAAGTGTGTTTTTACATTGAGACAGCTCGTCTGAAAAATTGTATTCTTGGCCTAATAAAGACTGAGGTCTCAAAAAGAAATGAGCTGATTCTTGTTTTTCTGGCGCAGTGAAGACTCGTTAAATGTGTCACTTCTTTTTTATTTATGTCTTCAGGCCCCTGCTGTCCACCTCGGGAAAAGGTTTGTTCCTGCAGAGCTTTTTGTATACATGCCCCTAGAGTACAACTGGCCCCACACTCTTTATTTTCCCCCCTTGTGCTTTTTCTGGTGCAAGATGAGCTCGACTGAAGCATGAGTAACCTTCTAGCTTGCTACCTGTTCAGTTTGAACCCTCAAGCTAAGTCCGTTTTCACTTGACGGCCAACATCTGAACGCAGGCGCTGTTTCTACCTCGAAGCAAAACTACGCCCTTTGCCTCAGTTTCACGTCCATTCTTTTGTTAGGGTGGTCTTTCCCAGAGACGGTGAGGACAAATACAGGTCTGCGCCGCAAGAGGGACTCCACAAATCACTTTTGAGCTTTTTCTAGACATGCCGCCACAGTACAACCGCTCCCACACTCCTATATTCCCCCCTTGTGCTTTTTCTGGTGCAGGATGAGCTCGACTGAAGCATGCTTAACCTTCTAGGTTGCTATCTGAGCAGTTTGAACCCTCAAGCTACGTCCCTTTTCCCTTGACGGCCAAAATTTGAACGCAGGCATGGTTACTGCGGGATACCAAAAGTCTGCCTTTTGTCTCCGAGGGACGTTCATTCTGTGTTATGGTCGTCTTTTCCAGAGACGGTGAGGACAAATACACATATGTGCTGCAAGAGGGCCTCCACACAACCCTACAGAGCTTTTTGTAGACATGCCCCTACAGTACAACTGGCCCGACACTTTCTATTTTGTCCCCTTCTGCACTTCCTGGCGCAAGATGAGCTAAAGTGAAGCACGAGTAACCTTCTAGGTTGCTATCTGTTCAGTTTGAACCCTCAAGCTACGTCCCTTTTCCCTTGACGGCCAAAATTTGAACGCAGGCATGGTTACTGCGGAATACAAAAAGTCTGCCTTTTGTCTCCGAGGGACGTTCATTCTGTGTTATGGTCGTCTTTTCCAGAGACGGTGAGGACAAATACACATCTGTGCTGCAAGAGGGCCTCCACACAACCCTACAGAGCTTTTTGTAGACATCTAGAATAATTAATCATCTTCATAAATACCGACTAATTTCTGCAAACCAATATAGATTTCAGAGAGGTAAATCCACTGAGTCAGCTTTACTTAACATTCGAGGAAAACTTATCAGCAATATAGAAAATCAATCCTACACTATAGGCATCTTCGTAGATTTCAATAAAGCTTTTGACTCTATCAAGCATAATATTCTCTTTGATAAACTGCCACACTACGGAATTAGAGGCATTTCACTTAAACTATTGCGCAGTTATCTGACAAATCGTAGCCAGTTTGTGGTAGCTAATAGTATAGAATCGGACACTGAACATATAAAATTTGGTGTTCCGCAAGGATCAATATTAGGACCTATACTATTCCTTCTTTATATCAATGACATTGTTGCTATCCCCCATACGCCAGACATAGTACTTTACGCCGATGACACGAGTGTTTTTTTTTCATCCAGGGACCTATCATCTCTTATTCCTGTCACAAACGCATGGCTCAAAAACTTATCGAAGTGGCTTGATGCGAATCAGCTGCTTCTAAATGTTAACAAAACAAAATATATTGTTTTTTCCTCAATTAACAGACCAGTTAACCTTACTACCGAAATAGTATTCCAGTCACGGTCACTAGAAAGGGTTACCGAATACAAATTCTTAGGCATACATTTTCATGAAAACCTTCGCTGGACATGTCATGTGAATTTTGTGAAGCGTGACATCGCACAGTCTATTGGCATGCTGAATAGATTTCGTGCCTTATTACCAATGTGGCTAAAACGTCAGCTCTATTTCACTACTGTTCATTCTCGACTGCACTATTGTTTACTTGTCTGGGGGGTTACATCTAAATGTAATATGACTAGTTTGTACTTAATGCAGAAAAAAGTATACGATTTATTGAAAACCTATCAAGCCGCGATCATACATTCCAATACTTTGAGAAACATCGTATCCTGAATATTGAGGCACTGTATAATCAACGATTGTCTGAGGTTATATTCTCCCAAGTTAAAACTGACCGTGAATTATTCCTTTCTACATATACGAATACTGATACACACTACAATTTTAGAAATACAAACTTTATAAAAATCAGAACCAGAACAAATTACGGTACGCAATTACTATCTTGGCAGATTCCCAATCTTCTCAACCTCCACCCTGGCTTGATCGATATAATCGATCATAATTCAAACCTCTTGACTTTCAGAAAAAATTCAAAAACCATTTTTTTTTACTTTCCGCATAATACTGTGGTCTTCTAAATTATGTGTACAGATGTAATTGTAGTAATGTAGTTCATATATTTTTGTTGCATGTTGCGAATTATTTATTTTTCATTGCAAGAGCGTATGTAGTGTAGTGATCTAGTTACTGCGTATTTTTTGTTTTTGTTTATGGTTAACTATAGCACTCTACCACTAGTCTGCCTGCTGCATCTGCTGCATCTGCTGCAAGTGTAGTCTGGTGCTAGGGGCCTGGTCAGGTGACTTACTGTCACCTTTTGCCTCAGCACCATGACAATCCTGTATTGTCAAAAGTTCCAATAAACAAACAAACAAACAAACATGCCCCTACAGTACAACTGGCCCGACACTTTCTATTTCGTCCCCTTGTGCACTTTCTGGCGCAAGATGAGCTAAACTGAAGCACGAGTAACCTTCTAGCTTGCTACCTGTTCAGTTGGAACCCTCAAGCTACGTCCCTTTTCCCTTGACGGCCAAAATTTGAACGCAGGCATGGTTACTGCGGAATACCAAAAGTCTGCCTTTTGTCTCCGAGGGACGTCCACTTTGCACAGCCAGGATAACGCTGTCCGCAGTCGTGCTGGGACGTCCTTGCTACGGCTTGGCCGACACATTTGTTTTCTCGGCTTCCGTACTTTCCCCACGTCGGCTTGTTTCAAGTCCAGCTACAGCATTCTTGTCGAATGGTACCTGTGAATTCTGAAGGCTTGATGTCGACCTGTATTCTCTGCACAGCCCCCTACGGGGTTCTGCAGAAACCCCCGTCTTAGTAAATCACGTAGGTTTTCAATGAAGTGTGTCTCCACATCTTACGGGGGTGGGCAAGCAACACCGAGGACACAGTCTTCTTGTCTGCAGTGCCTCTTTATTCTCAGACACTACAAAACCCCACGCCACTGTTCAAAGGCTCGAAAAATCAGGACTACCTTCAGCTTTTGCGTTCGTACATAAACTTTGACACGAGCTGTGTTAACCAACCTGGGCTCGTTCATTACAGGAGGAAAGCAAGCACTCGTATCAAAAATGAATCGTCGCTCTAGCACTCTTCGTTTCCTAGACATGAGCAGTACATAAAAAACAGCCGACTCTCTTATTAGGCCAACATTAATGTGCTTTTCTGGTTCAATTATGAAATAATCGCAATAGAACCATTTGTATTTACTGTGCAGGCCGTTTCTTTAATGCAACTTCTCAATTACCTAAAAGAAATGGTAATCTGAAGAGTCATCTTTTTTCACAAAAAAAAAACAACAAAAAAAAAACAGAAAAAACACCAGAAATGAGCCGAGTTCTCCGAGCGGTTTTATTAGGTCGATAAAACAACTTTTGCGTTTGCTATCTCGAAGAAATTTGACACACAAACACTCCTACCTGGTGCGACACCCTTTCCCGACAATTGGATAGCTTAATGGTTTTCTAATTCCGAGCGAGCGGCAGCTCTTTGAAGTATATCCATCCACTTGTGCTCGGGACACCCTCCCTGTTGATCGATGAGTCTCGATTGAGATGAGCTGACACGGTTTCACTGCACACACATGTTCCTATGATGTTGTTTTCACGACCACAATCGATGAATGCACTCCAGCGGTCTTGAATATCCACAGGCGAACGATTGAACTTGGTCGGGCTTGTTAATTTCCGAGCAGAGTCCCAAAACCTGTTTTCGCGAATATAACGAGTTCTAGACTAGCTGGAGCGATGAAATTTTAACAGTGCGTCTAAATTCAGAGCGCGATCATTCGCTGCGAATTAGAACTTTCTAGCTATCGTAGTTTTCTTTATACGAGCATAGGTGAAATCAAAACATCGTACAGTGAAAGCCTTACTTTCACGTAAACTTCTGTTGATAACTTTCTTTTTAGAATACCTACATCAATGAGACGCGCCTCGAATGTTCCTCGGAACATACTCTTACTCCCTGGTTAAAATAAATGTCCTAGCTAGCCTACTTTCCGAGCTTCGTGCGATTGAATCACCTCCGGTTGCGAGCAAAACACGCGGCAGCCATTTGCTTTTTTTTGCAAAAACCAAACCAGAACCACGAATGGGCGGTAAATTTCTAAATACTTGACCTAAATAATTTAAACTTGTTGTGGAACACGGGTCTCGACGACATCGTTTTCAAAAATAAGACGATTCCCGTAATTCTAAGTTTGGTTTTATTAAACCAGGGCTGTGTTTCAAATCTCACCCTAATAAACCCGAGTTACTCGGGCGGATCGTGTCACGTGACAGCAGAAATAAAAGAACGCTGGACGCAGGCAGGTTTCAAAACGCCAGGTGTACAGAAGCTTTACCTCGCAGTATGATTTCGTTAATTTTAAAACACGGCCAGGAATGAATTTTTTTATGAATGAATAGATAGATGACCCGTTTCGAATGAATGGATCCATGAGTGCGGCTGAGCAATTCCGACCGGTCGGTAAATCCCGCCACCTGGTGCCTTTTGTTTTACCATTGAAAATATTGAATTTCTGAAATCTATATTACGACCTTCAATTTACGATATCAAATGGGGGACACTTGTTCCCAGCCGCCCCTGGACTGGACAGAGACCGATTTCTTTTCTTGTGTGATGCGAGTTTCGCGAAATAAACGGCGTTTGAAAGTTTTCACATCGAAGCCAGCCATTCGCTTTCCTCACTTTAGGCACCGATCCTTTCTTCGATCTCGCTTCATTAATACTGGTCGTATCTCGTCACCGCTAGCACCGATGCGTTCCTTGGTCTTTCTAGACTCTACGGACACCACTTTGAACGTGTGTAATAAAAGGTTTCGCGATGCTACGACGCTTTTACCGTGGGCATGGTCATGGCGGCCAATTGTACTTTCCGAGCCTGTGTTCGGACCTCCGAGGCTGAATTTTCGTTTCCGAGCCGCGATGTTGGTGTCAAACGTGAGCACGCGTTCCGTAGAAGACCCGACGACTGTAGTTTGCCTCGGATCGAGTCGATAGTTTACTGTAGGAGCACTGATGCGACTTCCCGCACGAAAGCAGTCATTTTCGTGTTCGATATTGCTCACGGCTTCATCATTTGCTACCACAATTTGCTTTTTTGTTCTGAAGCGCTCCCTCGGGTAAAAGGAACGTTCGCTATGCGCGCGCGATTATTTTAATTCATTCATCTCGTGCGGCGCGCGCCTTCGCCGGAGCGGCTGGTCCTTTAAAGGCTCACCAGAGCGCGAGCAAGACTTCAAAGAGCTGCCGCTCGCTCGTAATTAGAAAACCATTATAGGTACGTACAACTATCAAATTGTTGGGGAAGGGTCTCGCACCAGGTAGGACTGTTTGTGTGTCAAATTTCTTCGAGATAGCAAACGCAAAAGTTGTTTTATCGTAAAACCGCTCGGAGAACTCGGCTGATTTCTGGTGTTTTTTCTGTTTTTTTTTTTGCGCGTTCTTTTTGTAGTGTTAATTCTAAAAGAGGGATGCCGTAAGTATCGCCTAATACCTCAACAAAAAACAAAAGTCCGAAGAAAAAAAAAAACAAATTTTCTCGGGGGATTGAACTAAGATCCTGCTGTGTACGAAGCGCACATCTTACCCACTGAGCTAATCCACAGCTTTTTTTTTTTTTTTTTTTTTCTTTATTGCATGGTAGGTACAAAAACATTCATGTCATTCTAACAGCACTGCACAGCTTTTTTGCACGGCGTATTAAAAATCACGCATTTCGAGGAGTGATTTTAAAATACTAGTCCACTCCGGCTCAGGTTCACAGTTAAAATACACACTCTGTACTTGTTTTATAAGGTTGAAGAAATATATCCGCACTTCTTTTGCGTCGAGGTCAGCATGTCGAACAGCCATACGTGATCTCCAAATGCTGCACAAAGCTAACAACATAATCATGTCATAAGGGACTTCATTATCATTATCCACTCTAAGGAAACGTATCCCTGTTGGGGTAACAGGTAATTCTTTCCTTAGAGTGCGTTGGAGGACATCCCAGAAAAATACCGCGTCCCAACAAAAAATAAACACATGTTCAATAGTCTCAGGTTTTTTACATAGAAGGCAATTTACCGACCATGGCACATAGATCCCTCTTTCTTTAAGCCAAACCTTAACTGGCAAGGTATTCGTGTGTAATTTATGAAAGAAAGTCTTAACAGCCGCGGGAACACACATCCTTTTTACACGTCTAAGCACATCGTGGCCATGTTGGGACACACCTCGATACAAGGGCATAGGGAAAACACTCACAACTAAATCGCGATAGAGCGGTTTTTTACTGACATCACAAAGGTAATTCAAAGAAAAACGTGCTGTCAGAAACCCCATCGTGTCAACAACTTCTTTCAAAAAACCAGTGATTCTTGTTGGCTCGCCGCCATGAGAAGAAACAAGAAAAGATGGCAAATGTGGTGACACTTTTGTTTGAATCAGTGTGCGAATGAACGGGTGTTCCTGGTCTCTCAAAAAAAAGAAGCGCGACACAAGTTGCTTGACAAAAAGGTGGGAAAGCCCCACGCCACCGTTACAAACTCGATGAAAAAGATTGTCTCGTCTCATCGGCTCATACTTCGAGTTCCAAATAAACGTGGCGAAAATTCGATGAAATTTTTGAACATTGGTTCGCGCACAATGGATGACCTGAAGAACATACCAGAGCTTCGCAATCAGAAAAACGTTACAAACAGTCGCTCGGGCAAAAATGGACAGCTCGCGTTGCTTCCAACGAGAAGCACGCCTGTCCAGGTCGGTAGCGACACCCGACCAGTACGTTTGGCTATTCCGGAAACTTTGCAATGGCACCCCGAGGTACCTGCACGGCACTGTGTCCCAGCATACACCCTCAAATTCTGAGGGTGTAGTGGCCCAAGCACCATGCCAGAAACCACGGCACTTTTCCCAGTTTATAACAGCACCAGTAGCGTGGCAGAACCTTTTAGCCAAAGTTATGACTTCGGTAACGCTTTCTTTGTCCCTACAAAAAACAGCAATGTCATCGGCGTAACTCATTATTTTTACTTCTGCATTATAAAATTGGAAACCTCGGACGCGTTGACTATTTTTTACGCTTAAACAGAAAAGCTCTAAATACAAATCAAACAAAAGGGGAGACATAGGGCAACCTTGTCGTACCGACTCTCGTACGTTAATAACAGAACTGAGCTCTTTGTTCACTATAAGCCTTGTTGTACAGTCCTTATAGGCCATCTTTACACCTTTTAGGATGGCGTCACCAACATTGACATGACTCAAAACATCAAAGAGTACATCATGGCTAACACGGTCGAATGCCTTATCTAGATCTATCTGTAGCACTGCAACCTGCGTGGTGCTGTCACTGCAGGCCTCCAGGACGCTACGAGCCACATGCACATTTGTCAAGATAGTCCTCCCCTGTATCCCACACGTTTGATGCTCGCTTATTATCTCACATGCGACACCTTGAAGACGACGCGCCAGAATTTTCGCGAAGATCTTGTAATCGGTATTGCATAGCGTTATTGGGCGATAACCGGTGACGCTGCACAGTTTCACGGGGTCATCAGATTTCGGTATCAGGACAGTGTAGGCACGAGAAAACGAAAAGGGCAAACATTCTCTTTCATAGGCAGTATGTATGACGTTCAAAAAAACACTAGCTATTAGGCTCTTAAAGTTCTTGTAAAATTCTGCGCCCAATCCATCCGGTCCCGGCGTCTTAGAGTTCGGCAGGTCGTCGATTGCGCGCTCCACTTCTTGGATCGTAATTTCTTGCTCAAGCTCTTCGCGTTCATCATTCGATAGCCTTGGCAGTTTTTCTAAAAGCTGGGCATAAATGTCCGTATGACACCCTTGCGTTTTGTTAGCAAAAAGCTGTGCGTAATGCTCGAGGAAGGCCTGTGCTATTTTCTCGGGATCCGTAGTAATCATTTGCTTGAATTCAATTTCGGCTATTTCGTTCCGAAGTGCGTAACGCTTCTCGTCTGCCAAGGCACGCTTAGTGGGCTGCTCGCCCATTGTGTATTTTTCTGCACGGGCGCGCACTACTGCACCACGATAGCGCTCGCGGTGGAGCTGATCTAATTTTTCTCTGACATACTCGACGTCTTTTACCCCATTACCGGGTCTTTCGCACTCTGCTTTACATAGCTCTATCAAGTTCTTGTTTAAACTGCGTTCCTCACACCGGGCGTTGTACGAAAGAATTGATGACCTCTCAATGGCGATTGCCTTAATTTCTTGTTTTGCCAGTTCCCATTTCTCCAAAACGTCCACTCCCGGCTCTTTAAAAGCATCTTTCAAAAACTGTTCTACATTTTTTAGAAAGACGTTGTCTTTCAGAAGCTTTATGTTTAGTTTCCATAAGTTCCAATTAAACTTTTTCTTTTCAGGTGCTCTGTCGCCTATCGTCGCGATAACCAGACTGTGGTCTGAGAAAAAGACTGGAGTGACACGGTACTTTCCTAAATGTTCTGCTAGAGGGGCAGAAACATACACCCTGTCCAAACGCGCACTGGACGACGCTTGAAAATGGGTAAAGCGCATTTCCTTCTTCGCGTTTTTTACAGTGCCCACATCAATCAGGTCGTAATCCTCCAACATTTCGCCCAAAAGTAGTTCACTCTTATCAGCGTTCCGTCTTATTGGCGATCTATCCAACTGTCGTACAACACAATTAAAGTCACCCACAAGGACTAGAGCTCTATCGCAATCAAGATACCGACGTAAACCGCCAAAAAATAAAACGCGGTCAGTGGTCACATTTGGGGCGTAAATGCAAATAAGCCTGAATTGATTTGACGTTAGCACAAAATCACACATAATGAAACGTCCTTCAGTGTCCGTTGTAACGCATAACTGCGACAACGGTACCGACTTTTTCAGAAGTAGGAAACACCCTGCCGAATGACCAACTGCATGCGTCACACAGATTTCGTAGTTAGGCATGAAAGGTCTGACTGCTTCCTCTACCTGTTCCGCCTCAGCCAATTTAGTTTCTTGCAACGCCAAGAAATCGGGTTGCTCTTTCGACAATAATCGCTGTATTTGGTACTGCTTTTTTCTAGTGCATAAACCACGAACATTCAGCGTTGCAACTGTAATGGCTGATTGGGACTCACAAATCATGTGCTGTGCTTCGGTGCAGACACTAAAAACCTAAGCAGTCAGGGTCCAAGTTGTCTTGATGCAGCAATCTTAAACACCAGGAAACCAGGCAAAGAACGCCTTACTTGCTTTCCCTGCGCCGACGTTCCTCTTTAGGATCGTTGGGCGCGGGCTGGTAACGCCCCTTCTTCGTGCGTTCCATCCAGGGGTGTAGTTGGCGTGCTCCGTTTCCTGCTGCCGTATCGTCATCGAAGGCTCGTTTAGTTGACTCGCTGGTGTCGTCCATATCTGAAGGTCCGTTGGTGCTTGCGTCGTTCGATTCCTTGTCTGCTCCGGCATCAGAGGGTTTCACGTCGGCACCGCTGGGAGGTGCGCCTTCCGGTTGACCTCCGTTCTCTCTCGCTGCCCCCAAGGAGCTGCTTCCTTCACTCTTGCGTTCTTTGGCAGGGGTTGAAACTTCTGGCGCCAAGCCCTGGGTAGTACGCTCCGCTTCCTCGGCATCCATGGCGTGGTCATTGGTCTCGGCCTCGGCCGTCCCGGCCCCGCTGGCCACCCTGGCGTACGACCTGACACATTCGGTGCCATAATGCCCGAAGCGAAAACACTCCGAGCACTTCGGCGCCCTGCATTCTCGTCGAATATGACCTGTGCGCTTACAGCGTAAGCACAAGGGCGCCCGACCAGGGATCACAACAAGTACGTTACCACCTTGGATCCGAAGCTGGTGTGGCATGGTATCGGCCGTGCCGCCTTCGTTCAGTGTCATCCGCGCACACCTTGTCGTTGATTCGATCCCTTGGAAGCCTTCAACATTCCACTTCTCCCGGCTCACTTCCAGGACCTTGCCATACGGCTCCAATTCCTTACGCACAACGTCGTCCGGCACATCATACGGGATCCAGTGGAGACGAAGCCGTACCTCCGTGATGCTGGGATCCACGACGAGGCACCGAAGACCCTTCACCTGCAGTTCCTTGGCGTCCACGAGTCGTCTCTTTGCTTCTGCCGTTCGAAGGGTAGCCATCCAAACATGATTCATTTGGTACGCACCAAGTGCTGCGATGTCGCCGAGTACGCCGCACCTGGCCATCTCTTGTCGAAAATCCTGGATACGGTAGGGGCGCCCTTTCAAATCGCAATGCAGAAGCACCGATGTTTCACTCGTAATTCCTGTAGGCATCTGTGGTAAAACAATTTTATAGTCATCGTTCGTCGATTCACCGGAGTGATTAGAACCGCGGCCAGCAAGGGCCGTTGCAGACGCTTCCACGGAGCTCATGTTTCGAACGTCTTGCACGTTCGGCGCGCGCGCTCCAGCTAATCCACAGCTCGGAATAGGCGTGTTTACAATCCGTTTTATACGAGACCCAATAGGCGACTACTGCCGGCACTTTTTCCCCCTCCGGTTATTCTGCCGGCTGCCGGCAGAATAGACACTTCCTTCATTAATACTGGTCGTATCTCATCGCCGCTAGCACCGATGTGTTCCTTGTTCTTTCTAGACTCTATGGACACCACTTTGAACGTGTGAAATAAAAGCTTTCGCGAAGCTACGACGCTTTTACCGTGGGCATGGTCATGGCGGCCAATTCTAATTTCCGAACCTGTGTTCGGACCTCCGAGGCTGAATTTTCGTTTCCGAGACGCGATGTTGGTGTCAAACGTGAGCAGGCGTTTCGTAGAAGACCCGACGACTGTAGTTTGCCTCTGATCGAGTCGATAGGTTACTGTACGAGCACTGATGCGACTTCCCGCACGAAAGCAGTCATTTTCAGGTTCGATATTGCTCACCGCTTCATCATTTGCTACCACAATTTGCTTTTTTCTTCTGAAGCGCTCCCTCGGGTAAAAGGAACGTTCGCTATGCGCGCGAGATTATTTTAATTCATTCATCTCGTGCGGCGCGCGCTCGACGGAGCGGCTGGTCGTTTGAAGGCTCACCAGAGCGCGAGCAAGACTTCAAAGAGCTGCCGCTCGCTCGTAATTAGAAAACCATTATAGGTACGTACAACTATCAAATTGTTGGGGAAGGGTCTCGCACCAGGTAGTACTGTTTGTGTGTCAAAAGGGTACTAATAAGGAAGTGTGTTTTTACATTGAGACAGCTCGTCTGAAAAATTGTATTCTTGGCCTAATAAAGACTGAGGTCTCAAAAAGAAATGAGCTGATTCTTGTTTTTCTGGCGCAGTGAAGACTCGTTAAATGTGTCACTTCTTTTTTATTTATGTCTTCAGGCCCCTGCTGTCCACCTCGGGAAAAGGTTTGTTCCTGCAGAGCTTTTTGTATACATGCCCCTAGAGTACAACTGGCCCCACACTCTTTATTTTCCCCCCTTGTGCTTTTTCTGGTGCAAGATGAGCTCGACTGAAGCATGAGTAACCTTCTAGCTTGCTACCTGTTCAGTTTGAACCCTCAAGCTAAGTCCGTTTTCACTTGACGGCCAACATCTGAACGCAGGCGCTGTTTCTACCTCGAAGCAAAACTACGCCCTTTGCCTCAGTTTCACGTCCATTCTTTTGTTAGGGTGGTCTTTCCCAGAGACGGTGAGGACAAATACAGGTCTGCGCCGCAAGAGGGACTCCACAAATCACTTTTGAGCTTTTTCTAGACATGCCGCCACAGTACAACCGCTCCCACACTCCTATATTCCCCCCTTGTGCTTTTTCTGGTGCAGGATGAGCTCGACTGAAGCATGCGTAACCTTCTAGGTTGCTATCTGAGCAGTTTGAACCCTCAAGCTACGTCCCTTTTCCCTTGACGGCCAAAATTTGAACGCAGGCATGGTTACTGCGGGATACCAAAAGTCTGCCTTTTGTCTCCGAGGGACGTTCATTCTGTGTTATGGTCGTCTTTTCCAGAGACGGTGAGGACAAATACACATCTGTGCTGCAAGAGGGCCTCCACACAACCCTACAGAGCTTTTTGTAGACATCTAGAATAATTAATCATCTTCATAAATACCGACTAATTTCTGCAAACCAATATGGATTTCAGAGAGGTAAATCCACTGAGTCAGCTTTACTTAACATTCGAGGAAAACTTATCAGCAATATAGAAAATCAATCCTACACTATAGGCATCTTCGTAGATTTCAATAAAGCTTTTGACTCTATCAAGCATAATATTCTCTTTGATAAACTGCCACACTACGGAATTAGAGGCATTTCACTTAAACTATTGCGCAGTTATCTGACAAATCGTAGCCAGTTTGTGGTAGCTAATAGTATAGAATCGGACACTGAACATATAAAATTTGGTGTTCCGCAAGGATCAATATTAGGACCTATACTATTCCTTCTTTATATCAATGACATTGTTGCTATCCCCCATACGCCAGACATAGTACTTTACGCCGATGACACGAGTGTTTTTTTTTCATCCAGGGACCTATCATCTCTTATTCCTGTCACAAACGCATGGCTCAAAAACTTATCGAAGTGGCTTGATGCGAATCAGCTGCTTCTAAATGTTAACAAAACAAAATATATTGTTTTTTCCTCAATTAACAGACCAGTTAACCTTACTACCGAAATAGTATTCCAGTCACGGTCACTAGAAAGGGTTACCGAATACAAATTCTTAGGCATACATTTTCATGAAAACCTTCGCTGGACATGTCATGTGAATTTTGTGAAGCGTGACATCGCACAGTCTATTGGCATGCTGAATAGATTTCGTGCCTTATTACCAATGTGGCTAAAACGTCAGCTCTATTTCACTACTGTTCATTCTCGACTGCACTATTGTTTACTTGTCTGGGGGGTTACATCTAAATGTAATATGACTAGTTTGTACTTAATGCAGAAAAAAGTATACGATTTATTGAAAACCTATCAAGCCGCGATCATACATTCCAATACTTTGAGAAACATCGTATCCTGAATATTGAGGCACTGTATAATCAACGATTGTCTGAGGTTATATTCTCCCAAGTTAAAACTGACCGTGAATTATTCCTTTCTACATATACGAATACTGATACACACTACAATTTTAGAAATACAAACTTTATAAAAATCAGAACCAGAACAAATTACGGTACGCAATTACTATCTTGGCAGATTCCCAATCTTCTCAACCTCCACCCTGGCTTGATCGATATAATCAATCATAATTCAAACCTCTTGACTTTCAGAAAAAAATCAAAAACAATATTTTTTACTTTCCGCATAATACTGTGGTCTTCTAAATTATGTGTACAGATGTAATTGTAGTAATGTAGTTCATATATTTTTGTTGCATGTTGCGAATTATTTATTTTTCATTGCAAGAGCGTATGTAGTGTAGTGATCTAGTTACTGCGTATTTTTTGTTTTTGTTTATGGTTAACTATAGCACTCTACCACTAGTCTGCCTGCTGCATCTGCTGCATCTGCTGCAAGTGTAGTCTGGTGCTAGGGGCCTGGTCAGGTGACTTACTGTCACCTTTTGCCTCAGCACCATGACAATCCTGTATTGTCAAAAGTTCCAATAAACAAACAAACAAACAAACATGCCCCTACAGTACAACTGGCCCGACACTTTCTATTTCGTCCCCTTGTGCACTTTCTGGCGCAAGATGAGCTAAACTGAAGCACGAGTAACCTTCAAGCTTGCTACCTGTTCAGTTGGAACCCTCAAGCTACGTCCCTTTTCCCTTGACGGCCAAAATTTGAACGCAGGCATGGTTACTGCGGAATACCAAAAGTCTGCCTTTTGTCTCCGAGGGACGTCCACTTTGCACAGCCAGGATAACGCTGTCCGCAGTCGTGCTGGGACGTCCTTGCTACGGCTTGGCCGACACATTTGTTTTCTCGGCTTCCGTACTTTCCCCACGTCGGCTTGTTTCAAGTCCAGCTACAGCATTCTTGTCGAATGGTACCTGTGAATTCTGAAGGCTTGATGTCGACCTGTATTCTCTGCACAGCCCCCTACGGGGTTCTGCAGAAACCCCCGTCTTAGTAAATCACGTAGGTTTTCAATGAAGTGTGTCTCCACATCTTACGGGGGTGGGCAAGCAACACCGAGGACACAGTCTTCTTGTCTGCAGTGCCTCTTTATTCTCAGACACTACAAAACCCCACGCCACTGTTCAAAGGCTCGAAAAATCAGGACTACCTTCAGCTTTTGCGTTCGTACATAAACTTTGACACCAGCTGTGTTAACCAACCTGGGCTCGTTCATTACAGGAGGAAAGCAAGCACTCGTATCAAAAATGAATCGTCGCTCTAGCACTCTTCGTTTCCTAGACATGAGCAGTACATAAAAAACAGCCGACTCTCTTATTAGGCCAACATTAATGTGCTTTTCTGGTTCAATTATGAAATAATCGCAATAGAACCATTTGTATTTACTGTGCAGGCCGTTTCTTTAATGCAACTTCTCAATTACCTAAAAGAAATGGTAATCTGAAGAGTCATCTTTTTTCACTAAAAAAAAAACAACAAAAAAAAACAGAAAAAACACCAGAAATGAGCCGAGTTCTCCGAGCGGTTTTATTAGGTCGATAAAACAACTTTTGCGTTTGCTATCTCGAAGAAATTTGACACACAAACACTCCTACCTGGTGCGACACCCTTTCCCGACAATTGGATAGCTTAATGGTTTTCTAATTCCGAGCGAGCGGCAGCTCTTTGAAGTATATCCATCCACTTGTGCTCGGGACACCCTCCCCGTTGATCGATGAGTCTCGATTGAGATGAGCTGACACGGTTTCACTGCACACACATGTTCCTATGATGTTGTTTTCACGACCACAATCGATGAATGCACTCCAGCGGTCTTGAATATCCACAGGCGAACGATTGAACTTGGTCGGGCTTGTTAATTTCCGAGCAGAGTCCCAAAACCTGTTTTCGCGAATATAACGAGTTCTAAACTAGCTGGAGCGATGAAATTTTAACAGTGCGTCTAAATTCAGAGCGCGATCATTCGCTGCGAATTAGAACCCTCTAGCTATCGTAGTTTTCTTTATACGAGCATATGTGAAGTCAAAACATCGTACAGTGAAGCCTTACTTACACGTAAACTTCTGTTGATAACTTTCTTTTTAGAATACCTACATCAATGAGACGCGCCTCGAATGTTCCTCGGAACATAATCTTACTCCCTGGTTAAAATAAATGTCCTAGCTAGCCTACTTTCCGAGCTTCGTGCGATTGAATCACCTCCGGTTGCGAGCAAAACACGCGGCAGCCATTTGCTTTTTTTGCAAAAACCAAACCAGAACCACGAATGGGCGGTAAATTTCTAAATACTTGACCTAAATAATTTAAACTTGTTGTGGAACACGGGTCTCGACGACATCGTTTTCAAAAATAAGACGATTCCCGTAATTCTAAGTTTGGTTTTATTAAACCAGGGCTGTGTTTCAAATCTCACCCTAATAAACCCGAGTTACTCGGGCGGATCGTGTCACGTGACAGCAGAAATGAAAGAACGCTGGACGCAGGCAGGTTTCAAAACGCCAGGTGTACAGAAGCTTTACCTCGCAGTATGATTTCGTTAATTTTAAAACACGGCCAGGAATTACATTTTTTATGAATGAATAGATAGATGACCCGTTTCGAATGAATGGATCCATGAGTGCGGCTGAGCAATTCCGACCGGTCGGTAAATCCCGCCACCTGGTGCCTTTTGTTTTACCATTGAAAATATTGAATTTCTGAAATCTATATTACGACCTTGAATTTACGATATCAAATGGGGGACACTTGTTCCCAGCCGCCCCTGGACTGGACAGAGACCGATTTCTTTTCTTGTGTGATGCGAGTTTCGCGAAATAAACGGCGTTTGAAAGTTTTCACATCGAAGCCAGCCATTCGCTTTCCTCACTTTAGGCACCGATCCTTTCTTCGATCTCGCTTCATTAATACTGGTCGTATCTCGTCACCGCTAGCACCGATGTGTTCCTTGGTCTTTCTAGACTCTACGGACACCACTTTGAACGTGTGTAATAAAAGGTTTCGCGATGCTACGACGCTTTTACCGTGGGCATGGTCATGGCGGCCAATTGTACTTTCCGAGCCTGTGTTCGGACCTCCTGTACCACGAGCATAGCCTCGCGGTGCGGGAATAAAAGACGACGACGAGGCAGTCGTTCCTATCTCATCCTGGCGTGCGGTCCATCATCCGTAGGCGCTCGTAATAGAACGATACATGGTGTCAGAAGTGATCTTCAGTCTCCACGCACCATGACTGATCTTCCGCCACCAGAACCGCTGCGGCTGGGAGAGCACGCTGCAGAGAATTGGAAAAAATTCAAGCAGCGGATGGAACTCTTCCTTCTGGCTACAGAGCCCAAGGAAGGTCGCAACCAGCAACAAAAAGCCGCTATCTTTCTGCACGTCGCTGGGCAAGAAGCCATTGAGGTATTTAACACGTTTGGTTTGTCAGCTGAAGAAGCCCAAGATTACGATGTCCTGGTACGGAGGTTCGAAGCCTACTGCCTTCCGAGATGCAATGAGACGTTCGAACGCTATGTGTTCCGAACGAGGAGACAAGAGGAAGGAGAAGCTTTCGAACATTTCTACCGCGATATTCAGCTGAAAGCAGCGACCTGTGGATTTGGCGACCTAAAGGACTCCATGCTACGAGACCAGATCGTGTATGGAACGTCAAGCAAGAAGATTCGAGAGAAACTCCTGCGGAAAAAGGATTTGACTTTAGAAATAGCAGTTGAATGCTGCAAGGCCGAAGAAACAGCCAATGTCCACAACAAAACATGGAATGACGCGGCAGTTAAAGGGTCAAGTGAAGCAGCGGCCAAGGTGGAAATCGTTAAGACAGTCAAGCAGCAGCAGAAAGACAAGTCGAGATGTCGCTTCTGCAACCAAGCTCACGCGCCAAGGCAATGTCCAGCCTACAGAAAGACATGCTCAAAATGCAGGAAGAAAAATCATTTTGCAGTATGTTGCAAGACTAAGCAGTCTGGCGTACATGACGTTGAAGAAACCAGTGAGGCAAGCAGCGATTTTGATGTGCTTGAGATTTTGTCAACCAGCAGCGTGCATTCGGTCGGCAACCGTGACTGGACCGTGAATACTACGATAGAAGGGAAGCAGGTAGAGCTTAAAGTGGACACCGGTGCACAGGCCAATCTGCTCCCTCGAACATTGTTTATGAAGATCAAACAAAAGCAGCGGCCTCAACACACGACTGCAACTCTGCATAGCTACGGAGGTGGCATCATACAACATCTGGGAAAAGTCCGCCTGTCGGTATCTGTCGGCAGAAAACAAGGTTTCATCGATTTCTTTATAGTAAAGAAGGGCAGGCAAGCCATCATGGGCCTGAAAGCATGCGAGCACTTTGGCCTCGTCAACCGGGTCAACACTGTGGAGCACGAGAACCAGCAGCGCCAACAAGTAGAGCGCGAGTTCCCCGGTCTCTTTCGTGGTCTCGGTTGCACAAAGAGAGCCTACAAGATGGTTCTTCGCGACAACTCCACACCGGTGATCCAGCCAGCACGCCGGGTGGCGCACGCGCTACGTGCGCCTCTGAAGGCAGAGCTCGACCGAATGGAGACAGCAGGTGTCATCGCGAAGGCACCAGAACCGTCCGACTGGGTGAGCCCCTTGGTTATAGTACGAAAGAAAAACAACAACTTAAGATTATGCATGGATCCCCGTCACGTAAACAAAGCACTCAAGCGAGAGCATTTTCAGCTGCCTCGGAGAGAGGAAATTGAAGCAGACTTGGCACATGCCGCATACTTTAGCCGGCTCGACGCCAACAGCGGTTTCCATCAAATACCGTTGGATGACAGTACATCTCGAATATGCACCTTCAGCACTCCTTTTGGTCGCTACAGGTTTCTCAGACTACCCTTTGGAATCGCTTCAGCCCCCGAGGTGTTTCAGCGCACTATGAGTTACCTTTTGGATGGACTTCCAGGTGTGCGGGTGTATATTGATGATGTCCTGATTTGGGGCGAAACACGGGAAGAACATGACCAACGATTGCGTGCTGTGCTTCATGCTCTACAAACAGAAGGGTTAACTCTTAACTTGGAGAAGTGCATCTTCGGGGTCACAGAAATCACCTACTTAGGAGATAAAATAAGCGCAGCTGGCATTGAGCCAAATCCAGAACTTGTGAAATGTGTTGCAGCCCTACCAACTCCAACGAGTAAGAAAGAGGTTCAGCAGTTGCTAGGAGCTGTTAACTACTTTGGAAAGTACTTGCCAAACCTGTCAACGCAGACAGAGTCGTTGCGTCAACTTATTCGACAAGACACTATTTTTGAATGGCAGAAGGTTCATGAAACTGAGTGGCAACAACTGCGAAAATTGCTCACTGAGGCACCGGTCCTGGCAATTTTTGATCCCTCTCGACCCACCAAAGTCTCAACAGATGCCTCTGCATTTGCTCTCGGTGCTGCCTTGTTCCAGCATGATGGAAAAGATTGGAAAGTGGTGGCGTACTCATCACGAGTACTCACAGACACAGAGCGTAGATATGCTCAGATCGAAAAGGAGGCTCTGGGAATTGTATTTGGGTGCGAAAGATTTACCGAATTCATACTCGGAAGAAAAATATTCGTTGAATCTGACCATCAACCCTTGATCGCTCTTAAAAAGAAAAACTTAGGCGACCTGCCACCAAGGTTGCAACGACTATTTCTTCGTTTGCTTAAGTTCGAATTTGATTTACAGTTTGTCCCTGGAAAGAAGCTGGTGATCGCGGACACACTCTCCCGAATCTCCGGTGGTTCCCAAGCAGAAGACGACACGACCGACGTCGAAATACATGCAAATGCAGTGTTTTCAACACTGGTAGGCAGCCGGACCCTGGGCAGCCTGCAGGCAGCCACAGCAGGCGATCCCGTCCTGCAGGAGGCAATTGCCAGTTTAGAAGCTGGAACTCCAGTTCGGGGTGAGCTGAAGTCCGTTATGACAGAGCTTTCGGTCATCAATGGAGTCTTGTTGAAAGGAAACAAAGTTGTAATACCAGCAGCAATGCGCAAAGAAATACTTACAAGAATACACCAGGGTCACCTAGGCCTCAACAAATGTAAATCAAGAGCAAGGAACTTAGTCTACTGGCCAGGTATGAATGCGGATATTACTGCATTAGTCAGAAAATGCGAGACATGCCAAATTTTCACCTACAGACACCAGGATGAGCCTCTGCATACACGTGAGGTGCCTGGTCATCCTTGGGGTCGGGTTGGGGCTGACTTGTTCGAACTTGGTCGTAAACATTACCTAGTGGTGTATGACGCGTACTCAAATTATCCCGAAGTGGAGGAGCTTCGTGACACAACTGCTAATGGTGTGATCTCCAAACTGTCAGAAATATTTGCACGTCATGGAATACCATTAGAAGTTTGCACAGACGGAGGGCCACAGTTTTCTGCAAAAGAATTCAAAGACTTCTCAACGCGGTATGATTTTATTCATACAGTGTCAAGCCCTGGGTATCCCCGCTCCAATGGCCTCGCGGAGAAAGGCGTCCAGGTGGTGAAGCGGCTACTCCGAAAAGCACAATCAACAAAAGAGGACTTCTGGCTCGGCTTGCTTAGCTACCGTACGGCTCCGCTGGAAGGCGGTCGCTCTCCATCGGAGCTTTTGATGGGTCGTGGTATTCGAAGCCTGCTTCCAGACTTCTCTTCGGATCCAGCACCGCCTGTTCAAAAGCACACCCAGAACCTCAAAAAAGGACGACATCTAGAGCCGCTGCAGCCAGGAGACACCGTCCGTATCCTAAACGATGGAAAATGGGCTACGAAAGCAACTGTCGAGTCCTACGTCGCTCCTAGGTCGTACAGCGTCGTCACGGAAGATGGCAGGACGTTCCGTCGCAACAGGCAACATCTCCTGAAAGTTGACGAAGATTATGATTCAAGGACAACAGAAGAAAACGACGACTCGGAATCGGAAGACGATGGGGGACCGCAGTCGCCTGGACCAGACGGTACAGATGAAGAGACAGAGGACCAGGAAGCACCGCAACCTCAGACGCAGCAGGGGCCCTCATCACGCCGAGCGGGCAGAAGCAGACAGCCTCCACGGAGACTAAGTTATGATGAGTCGTTCCAGCAAATGCCGTAGTTTTTTTTTTTTTTCTTTCTTCTCTTTTTTTCTCTCTCTTGTCCCTGTTTTTTTTTTATTTTTGACTAGCGTCTTTGTGTCATCTTAATTTTGCACTTTTTTTTTTTAAATGCAGAGAAAAGAGGATGTACCACGAGCATAGCCTCGCGGCGCGGGAATAAAAGACGACGACGAGGCAGTCGTTCCTATCTCATCCTGGCGTGCGGTCCATCATCCGTAGGCGCTCGTAATAGAACGATACACTCCGAGGCTGAATTTTCGTTTCCGAGCCGCGATGTTGGTGTCAAACGTGAGCACGCGTTCCGTAGAAGACCCGACGACTGTAGTTTGCCTCGGATCGAGTCGATAGTTTACTGTAGGAGCACTGATGCGACTTCCCGCACGAAAGCAGTCATTTTCGTGTTCGATATTGCTCAAGGCTTCATCATTTGCTACCACAATTTGCTTTTTTGTTCTGAAGCGCTCCCTCGGGTAAAAGGAACGTTCGCTATGCGCGCGCGATTATTTTAATTCATTCATCTCGTGCGGCGCGCGCCTTCGCCGGAGCGGCTGGTCCTTTGAAGGCTCACCAGAGCGCGAGCAAGACTTCAAAGAGCTGCCGCTCGCTCGTAATTAGAAAACCATTATAGGTACGTACAACTATCAAATTGTTGGGGAAGGGTCTCGCACCAGGTAGGACTGTTTGTGTGTCAAATTTCTTCGAGATAGCAAACGCAAAAGTTGTTTTATCGTAAAACCGCTCGGAGAACTCGGCTGATTTCTGGTGTTTTTTCTGTTTTTTTTTTTTTTGCGCGTTCTTTTTGTAGTGTTAATTCTAAAAGAGGGATGCCGTAAGTATCGCCTAATACCTCAACAAAAAACAAAAGTCCGAAGAAAAAAAAAAAACAAATTTTCTCGGGGGATTGAACTAAGATCCTGCTGTGTACGAAGCGCACATCTTACCCACTGAGCTAATCCACAGCTCGGAATAGGCGTGTTTACAATCCGTTTTATACGAGACCCAATAGGCGACTACTGCCGGCACTTTTTCCCCCTCCGGTTATTCTGCCGGCTGCCGGCAGAATAGACACTTCCTTCATTAATACTGGTCGTATCTCATCGCCGCTAGCACCGATGTGTTCCTTGTTCTTTCTAGACTCTATGGACACCACTTTGAACGTGTGAAATAAAAGCTTTCGCGAAGCTACGACGCTTTTACCGTGGGCATGGTCATGGCGGCCAATTCTAATTTCCGAACCTGTGTTCGGACCTCCGAGGCTGAATTTTCGTTTCCGAGACGCGATGTTGGTGTCAAACGTGAGCAGGCGTTTCGTAGAAGACCCGACGACTGTAGTTTGCCTCTGATCGAGTCGATAGGTTACTGTACGAGCACTGATGCGACTTCCCGCACGAAAGCAGTCATTTTCAGGTTCGATATTGCTCACCGCTTCATCATTTGCTACCACAATTTGCTTTTTTCTTCTGAAGCGCTCCCTCGGGTAAAAGGAACGTTCGCTATGCGCGCGAGATTATTTTAATTCATTCATCTCGTGCGGCGCGCGCTCGGCGGAGCGGCTGGTCGTTTGAAGGCTCACCAGAGCGCGAGCAAGACTTCAAAGAGCTGCCGCTCGCTCGTAATTAGAAAACCATTATAGGTACGTACAACTATCAAATTGTTGGGGAAGGGTCTCGCACCAGGTAGGACTGTTTGTGTGTCAAAAGGGTACTAATAAGGAAGTGTGTTTTTACATTGAGACAGCTCGTCTGAAAAATTGTATTCTTGGCCTAATAAAGACTGAGGTCTCAAAAAGAAATGAGCTGATTCTTGTTTTTCTGGCGCAGTGAAGACTCGTTAAATGTGTCACTTCTTTTTTATTTATGTCTTCAGGCCCCTGCTGTCCACCTCGGGAAAAGGTTTGTTCCTGCAGAGCTTTTTGTATACATGCCCCTAGAGTACAACTGGCCCCACACTCTTTATTTTCCCCCCTTGTGCTTTTTCTGGTGCAAGATGAGCTCGACTGAAGCATGAGTAACCTTCTAGCTTGCTACCTGTTCAGTTTGAACCCTCAAGCTAAGTCCGTTTTCACTTGACGGCCAACATCTGAACGCAGGCGCTGTTTCTACCTCGAAGCAAAACTACGCCCTTTGCCTCAGTTTCACGTCCATTCTTTTGTTAGGGTGGTCTTTCCCAGAGACGGTGAGGACAAATACAGGTCTGCGCCGCAAGAGGGACTCCACAAATCACTTTTGAGCTTTTTCTAGACATGCCGCCACAGTACAACCGCTCCCACACTCCTATATTCCCCCCTTGTGCTTTTTCTGGTGCAGGATGAGCTCGACTGAAGCATGCGTAACCTTCTAGGTTGCTATCTGAGCAGTTTGAACCCTCAAGCTACGTCCCTTTTCCCTTGACGGCCAAAATTTGAACGCAGGCATGGTTACTGCGGGATACCAAAAGTCTGCCTTTTGTCTCCGAGGGACGTTCATTCTGTGTTATGGTCGTCTTTTCCAGAGACGGTGAGGACAAATACACATATGTGCTGCAAGAGGGCCTCCACACAACCCTACAGAGCTTTTTGTAGACATGCCCCTACAGTACAACTGGCCCGACACTTTCTATTTTGTCCCCTTCTGCACTTTCTGGCGCAAGATGAGCTAAAGTGAAGCACGAGTAACCTTCTAGGTTGCTATCTGTTCAGTTTGAACCCTCAAGCTACGTCCCTTTTCCCTTGACGGCCAAGATTTGAACGCAGGCATGGTTACTGCGGAATACAAAAAGTCTGCCTTTTGTCTCCGAGGGACGTTCATTCTGTGTTATGGTCGTCTTTTCCAGAGACGGTGAGGACAAATACACATCTGTGCTGCAAGAGGGCCTCCACACAACCCTACAGAGCTTTTTGTAGACATCTAGAATAATTAATCATCTTCATAAATACCGACTAATTTCTGCAAACCAATATGGATTTCAGAGAGGTAAATCCACTGAGTAAGCTTTACTTAACATTCGAGGAAAACTTATCAGCAATATAGAAAATCAATCCTACACTATAGGCATCTTCGTAGATTTCAATAAAGCTTTTGACTCTATCAAGCATAATATTCTCTTTGATAAACTGCCACACTACGGAATTAGAGGCATTTCACTTAAACTATTGCGCAGTTATCTGGCAAATCGTAGCCAGTTTGTGGTAGCTAATAGTATAGAATCGGACACTGAACATATAAAATTTGGTGTTCCGCAAGGATCAATATTAGGACCTATGCTATTCCTTCTTTATATCAATGACATTGTTGCTATCCCCCATACGCCAGACATAGTACTTTACGCCGATGACACGAGTGTTTTTTTTTCATCCAGGGACCTATCATCTCTTATTCCTGTCACAAACGCATGGCTCAAAAACTTATCGAAGTGGCTTGATGCGAATCAGCTGCTTCTAAATGTTAACAAAACAAAATATATTGTTTTTTCCTCAATTAACAGACCAGTTAACCTTACTACCGAAATAGTATTCCAGTCACGGTCACTAGAAAGGGTTACCGAATACAAATTCTTAGGCATACATTTTCATGAAAACCTTCGCTGGACATGTCATGTGAATTTTGTGAAGCGTGACATCGCACAGTCTATTGGCATGCTGAATAGATTTCGTGCCTTATTACCAATGTGGCTAAAACGTCAGCTCTATTTCACTACTGTTCATTCTCGACTGCACTATTGTTTACTTGTCTGGGGGGTTACATCTAAATGTAATATGACTAGTTTGTACTTAATGCAGAAAAAAAGTATACGATTTATTGAAAACCTATCAAGCCGCGATCATACATTCCAATACTTTGAGAAACATCGTATCCTGAATATTGAGGCACTGTATAATCAACGATTGTCTGAGGTTATATTCTCCCAAGTTAAAACTGACCGTGAATTATTCCTTTCTACATATACGAATACTGATACACACTACAATTTTAGAAATACAAACTTTATAAAAATCAGAACCAGAACAAATTACGGTACGCAATTACTATCTTGGCAGATTCCCAATCTTCTCAACCTCCACCCTGGCTTGATCGATATAATCGATCATAATTCAAACCTCTTGACTTTCAGAAAAAAATCAAAAACATATTTTTTACTTTCCGCATAATACTGTGGTCTTCTAAATTATGTGTACAGATGTAATTGTAGTAATGTAGTTCATATATTTTTGTTGCATGTTGCGAATTATTTATTTTTCATTGCAAGAGCGTATGTAGTGTAGTGATCTAGTTACTGTGTATTTTTTGTTTTTGTTTATGGTTAACTATAGCACTCTACCACTAGTCTGCCTGCTGCATCTGCTGCATCTGCTGCAAGTGTAGTCTGGTGCTAGGGGCCTGGTCAGGTGACTTACTGTCACCTTTTGCCTCAGCACCATGACAATCCTGTATTGTCAAAAGTTCCAATAAACAAACAAACAAACAAACATGCCCCTACAGTACAACTGGCCCGACACTTTCTATTTCGTCCCCTTGTGCACTTTCTGGCGCAAGATGAGCTAAACTGAAGCACGAGTAACCTTCTAGCTTGCTACCTGTTCAGTTGAAACCCTCAAGCTACGTCCCTTTTCCCTTGACGGCCAAAATTTGAACGCAGGCATGGTTACTGCGGAATACCAAAAGTCTGCCTTTTGTCTCCGAGGGACGTCCACTTTGCACAGCCAGGATAACGCTGTCCGCAGTCGTGCTGGGACGTCCTTGCTACGGCTTGGCCGACACATTTGTTTTCTCGGCTTCCGTACTTTCCCACGTCGGCTTGTTTCAAGTCCAGCTACAGCATTCTTGTCGAATGGTACCTGTGAATTCTGAAGGCTTGATGTCGACCTGTATTCTCTGCACAGCCCCCTACGGGGTTCTGCAGAAACCCCCGTCTTAGTAAATCACGTAGGTTTTCAATGAAGTGTGTCTCCACATCTTACGGGGGTGGGCAAGCAACACCGAGGACACAGTCTTCTTGTCTGCAGTGCCTCTTTATTCTCAGACACTACAAAACCCCACGCCACTGTTCAAAGGCTCGAAAAATCAGGACTACCTTCAGCTTTTGCGTTCGTACATAAACTTTGACACCAGCTGTGTTAACCAACCTGGGCTCGTTCATTACAGGAGGAAAGCAAGCACTCGTATCAAAAATGAATCGTCGCTCTAGCACTCTTCGTTTCCTAGACATGAGCAGTACATAAAAAACAGCCGACTCTCTTATTAGGCCAACATTAATGTGCTTTTCTGGTTCAATTATGAAATAATCGCAATAGAACCATTTGTATTTACTGTGCAGGCCGTTTCTTTAATGCAACTTCTCAATTACCTAAAAGAAATGGTAATCTGAAGAGTCATCTTTTTTCACTAAAAAAAAACAACAAAAAAAAACAGAAAAAACACCAGAAATGAGCCGAGTTCTCCGAGCGGTTTTATTAGGTCGATAAAACAACTTTTGCGTTTGCTATCTCGAAGAAATTTGACACACAAACACTCCTACCTGGTGCGACACCCTTTCCCGACAATTGGATAGCTTAATGGTTTTCTAATTCCGAGCGAGCGGCAGCTCTTTGAAGTATATCCATCCACTTGTGCTCGGGACACCCTCCCCGTTGATCGATGAGTCTCGATTGAGATGAGCTGACACGGTTTCACTGCACACACATGTTCCTATGATGTTGTTTTCACGACCACAATCGATGAATGCACTCCAGCGGTCTTGAATACCCACAGGCGAACGATTGAACTTGGTCGGGCTTGTTAATTTCCGAGCAGAGTCCCAAAACCTGTTTTCGCAAATATAACGAGTTCTAGACTAGCTGGAGCGATGAAATTTTAACAGTGCGTCTAAATTCAGAGCGCGATCATTCGCTGCGAATTAGAACCCTCTAGCTATCGTAGTTTTCTTTATACGAGCATATGTGAAGTCAAAACATCGTACAGTGAAGCCTTACTTACACGTAAACTTCTGTTGATAACTTTCTTTTTAGAATACCTACATCGATGAGACGCGCCTCGAATGTTCCTCGGAACATAATCTTACTCCCTGGTTAAAATAAATGTCCTAGCTAGCCTACTTTCCGAGCTTCGTGCGATTGAATCACCTCCGGTTGCGAGCAAAACACGCGGCAGCCATTTGCTTTTTTTGCAAAAACCAAAACAAGAACCACGAATGGGCGGTAAATTTCTAAATACTTGACCTAAATAATTTAAACTTGTTGTGGAACACGGGTCTCGACGACATCGTTTTCAAAAATGAGACGATTCCCGTAATTCTAAGTTTGGTTTTATTAAACCAGGGCTGTGTTTCAAATCTCACCCTAATAAACCCGAGTTACTCGGGCGGATCGTGTCACGTGACAGCAGAAATGAAAGAACGCTGGACGCAGGCAGGTTTCAAAACGCCAGGTGTACAGAAGCTTTACCTCGCAGTATGATTTCGTTAATTTTAAAACACGGCCAGGAATTACATTTTTTATGAATGAATAGATAGATGACCCGTTTCGAATGAATGGATCCATGAGTGCGCCTGAGCAATTCCGACCGGTCGGTAAATCCCGCCACCTGGTGCCTTTTGTTTTACCATTGAAAATATTGAATTTCTGAAATCTATATTACGACCTTGAATTTACGATATCAAATGGGAGACACTTGTTCCCAGCCGCCCCTGGACTGGACAGAGACCGATTTCTTTTCTTGTGTGATGCGAGTTTCGCGAAATAAACGACGTTTGAAAGTTTTCACATCGAAGCCAGCCATTCGCTTTCCTCACTTTAGGCACCGATCCTTTCTTCGATCTCGCTTCATTAATACTGGTCGTATCTCGTCACCGCTAGCACCGATGTGTTCCTTGGTCTTTCTAGACTCTACGGACACCACTTTGAACGTGTGTAATAAAAGGTTTCGCGATGCTACGACGCTTTTACCGCGGGCATGGTCATGGCGGCCAATTGTACTTTCCGAGCCTGTGTTCGGACCTCCGAGGCTGAATTTTCGTTTCCGAGACGCGATGTTGGTGTCAAACGTGAGCAGGCGTTTCGTAGAACACCCGACGACTGTAGTTTACCTCGGATCGAGTCGATAGTTTACTGTAGGAGCACTGATGCGACTTCCCGCACGAAAGCAGTCATTTTCGTGTTCGATATTGCTCACGGCTTCATCATTTGCTACCACAATTTGCTTTTTTGTTCTGAAGCGCTCCCTCGGGTAAAAGGAACGTTCGCTATGCGCGCGAGATTATTTTAATTCATTCATCTCGTGCGGCGCGCGCTCGGCGGAGCGGCTGGTCGTTTGAAGGCTCACCAGAGCGCGAGCAAGACTTCAAAGAGCTGCCGCTCGCTCGTAATTAGAAAACCATTATAGGTACGTACAACTATCAAATTGTTGGGGAAGGGTCTCGCACCAGGTAGGACTGTTTGTGTGTCAAAAGGGTACTAATAAGGAAGTGTGTTTTTACATTGAGACAGCTCGTCTGAAAAATTGTATTCTTGGCCTAATAAAGACTGAGGTCTCAAAAAGAAATGAGCTGATTCTTGTTTTTCTGGCGCAGTGAAGACTCGTTAAATGTGTCACTTCTTTTTTATTTATGTCTTCAGGCCCCTGCTGTCCACCTCGGGAAAAGGTTTGTTCCTGCAGAGCTTTTTGTATACATGCCCCTAGAGTACAACTGGCCCCACACTCTTTATTTTCCCCCCTTGTGCTTTTTCTGGTGCAAGATGAGCTCGACTGAAGCATGAGTAACCTTCTAGCTTGCTACCTGTTCAGTTTGAACCCTCAAGCTAAGTCCGTTTTCACTTGACGGCCAACATCTGAACGCAGGCGCTGTTTCTACCTCGAAGCAAAACTACGCCCTTTGCCTCAGTTTCACGTCCATTCTTTTGTTAGGGTGGTCTTTCCCAGAGACGGTGAGGACAAATACAGGTCTGCGCCGCAAGAGGGACTCCACAAATCACTTTTGAGCTTTTTCTAGACATGCCGCCACAGTACAACCGCTCCCACACTCCTATATTCCCCCCTTGTGCTTTTTCTGGTGCAGGATGAGCTCGACTGAAGCATGCGTAACCTTCTAGGTTGCTATCTGAGCAGTTTGAACCCTCAAGCTACGTCCCTTTTCCCTTGACGGCCAAAATTTGAACGCAGGCATGGTTACTGCGGGATACCAAAAGTCTGCCTTTTGTCTCCGAGGGACGTTCATTCTGTGTTATGGTCGTCTTTTCCAGAGACGGTGAGGACAAATACACATATGGGCTGCAAGAGGGCCTCCACACAACCCTACAGAGCTTTTTGTAGACATGCCCCTACAGTACAACTGGCCCGACACTTTTTATTTTGTCCCCTTCTGCACTTTCTGGCGCAAGATGAGCTAAAGTGAAGCACGAGTAACCTTCTAGGTTGCTATCTGTTCAGTTTGAACCCTCAAGCTACGTCCCTTTTCCCTTGACGGCCAAAATTTGAACGCAGGCATGGTTACTGCGGAATACAAAAAGTCTGCCTTTTGTCTCCGAGGGACGTTCATTCTGTGTTATGGTCGTCTTTTCCAGAGACGGTGAGGACAAATACACATCTGTGCTGCAAGAGGGCCTCCACACAACCCTACAGAGCTTTTTGTAGACATCTAGAATAATTAATCACCTTCATAAATACCGACTAATTTCTGCAAACCAATATGGATTTCAGAGAGGTAAATCCACTGAGTCAGCTTTACTTAACATTCGAGGAAAACTTATCAGCAATATAGAAAATCAATCCTACACTATAGGCATCTTCGTAGATTTCAATAAAGCTTTTGACTCTATCAAGCATAATATTCTCTTTGATAAACTGCCACACTACGGAATTAGAGGCATTTCACTTAAACTATTGCGCAGTTATCTGACAAATCGTAGCCAGTTTGTGGTAGCTAATAGTATAGAATCGGACACTGAACATATAAAATTTGGTGTTCCGCAAGGATCAATATTAGGACCTATACTATTCCTTCTTTATATCAATGACATTGTTGCTATCCCCCATACGCCAGACATAGTACTTTACGCCGATGACACGAGTGTTTTTTTTTCATCCAGGGACCTATCATCTCTTATTCCTGTCACAAACGCATGGCTCAAAAACTTATCGAAGTGGCTTGATGCGAATCAGCTGCTTCTAAATGTTAACAAAACAAAATATATTGTTTTTTCCTCAATTAACAGACCAGTTAACCTTACTACCGAAATTGTATTCCAGTCACGGTCACTAGAAAGGGTTACCGAATACAAATTCTTAGGCATACATTTTCATGAAAACCTTCGCTGGACATGTCATGTGAATTTTGTGAAGCGTGACATCGCACAGTCTATTGGCATGCTGAATAGATTTCGTGCCTTATTACCAATGTGGCTAAAACGTCAGCTCTATTTCACTACTGTTCATTCTCGACTGCACTATTGTTTACTTGTCTGGGGGGTTACATCTAAATGTAATATGACTAGTTTGTACTTAATGCAGAAAAAAAGTATACGATTTATTGAAAACCTATCAAGCCGCGATCATACATTCCAATACTTTGAGAAACATCGTATCCTGAATATTGAGGCACTGTATAATCAACGATTGTCTGAGGTTATATTCTCCCAAGTTAAAACTGACCGTGAATTATTCCTTTCTACATATACGAATACTGATACACACTACAATTTTAGAAATACAAACTTTATAAAAATCAGAACCAGAACAAATTACGGTACGCAATTACTATCTTGGCAGATTCCCAATCTTCTCAACCTCCACCCTGGCTTGATCGATATAATCGATCATAATTCAAACCTCTTGACTTTCAGAAAAAAATCAAAAACATATTTTTTACTTTCCGCATAATACTGTGGTCTTCTAAATTATGTGTACAGATGTAATTGTAGTAATGTAGTTCATATATTTTTGTTGCATGTTGCGAATTATTTATTTTTCATTGCAAGAGCGTATGTAGTGTAGTGATCTAGTTACTGTGTATTTTTTGTTTTTGTTTATGGTTAACTATAGCACTCTACCACTAGTCTGCCTGCTGCATCTGCTGCATCTGCTGCAAGTGTAGTCTGGTGCTAGGGGCCTGGTCAGGTGACTTACTGTCACCTTTTGCCTCAGCACCATGACAATCCTGTATTGTCAAAAGTTCCAATAAACAAACAAACAAACAAACATGCCCCTACAGTACAACTGGCCCGACACTTTCTATTTCGTCCCCTTGTGCACTTTCTGGCGCAAGATGAGCTAAACTGAAGCACGAGTAACCTTCTAGCTTGCTACCTGTTCAGTTGAAACCCTCAAGCTACGTCCCTTTTCCCTTGACGGCCAAAATTTGAACGCAGGCATGGTTACTGCGGAATACCAAAAGTCTGCCTTTTGTCTCCGAGGGACGTCCACTTTGCACAGCCAGGATAACGCTGTCCGCAGTCGTGCTGGGACGTCCTTGCTACGGCTTGGCCGACACATTTGTTTTCTCGGCTTCCGTACTTTCCCCACGTCGGCTTGTTTCAAGTCCAGCTACAGCATTCTTGTCGAATGGTACCTGTGAATTCTGAAGGCTTGATGTCGACCTGTATTCTCTGCACAGCCCCCTACGGGGTTCTGCAGAAGCCCCCGTCTTAGTAAATCACGTAGGTTTTCAATGAAGTGTGTCTCCACATCTTACGGGGGTGGGCCAGCAACACCGAGGACACAGTCTTCTTGTCTGCAGTGCCTCTTTATTCTCAGACACTACAAAACCCCACGCCACTGTTCAAAGGCTCGAAAAATCAGGACTACCTTCAGCTTTTGCGTTCGTACATAAACTTTGACACCAGCTGTGTTAACCAACCTGGGCTCGTTCATTACAGGAGGAAAGCAAGCACTCGTATCAAAAATGAATCGTCGCTCTAGCACTCTTCGTTTCCTAGACATGAGCAGTACATAAAAAACAGCCGACTCTCTTATTAGGCCAACATTAATGTGCTTTTCTGGTTCAATTATGAAATAATCGCAATAGAACCATTTGTATTTACTGTGCAGGCCGTTTCTTTAATGCAACTTCTCAATTACCTAAAAGAAATGGTAATCTGAAGAGTCATCTTTTTTCACTAAAAAAAACAACAAAAAAAAACAGAAAAAACACCAGAAATGAGCCGAGTTCTCCGAGCGGTTTTATTAGGTCGATAAAACAACTTTTGCGCTTGCTATCTCGAAGAAATTTGACACACAAACACTCCTACCTGGTGCGACACCCTTTCCCGACAATTGGATAGCTTAATGGTTTTCTAATTCCGAGCGAGCGGCAGCTCTTTGAAGTATATCCATCCACTTGTGCTCGGGACACCCTCCCCGTTGATCGATGAGTCTCGATTGAGATGAGCTGACACGGTTTCACTGCACACACATGTTCCTATGATGTTGTTTTCACGACCACAATCGATGAATGCACTCCAGCGGTCTTGAATATCCACAGGCGAACGATTGAACTTGGTCGGGCTTGTTAATTTCCGAGCAGAGTCCCAAAACCTGTTTTCGCGAATATAACGAGTTCTAGACTAGCTGGAGCGATGAAATTTTAACAGTGCGTCTAAATTTAGAGCGCGATCATTCGCTGCGAATTAGAACCCTCTAGCTATCGTAGTTTTCTTTATACGAGCATATGTGAAGTCAAAACATCGTACAGTGAAGCCTTACTTACACGTAAACTTCTGTTGATAACTTTCTTTTTAGAATACCTACATCGATGAGACGCGCCTCGAATGTTCCTCGGAACATAATCTTACTCCCTGGTTAAAATAAATGTCCTAGCTAGCCTACTTTCCGAGCTTCGTGCGATTGAATCACCTCCGGTTGCGAGCAAAACACGCGGCAGCCATTTGCTTTTTTTGCAAAAACCAAACCAGAACCACGAATGGGCGGTAAATTTCTAAATACTTGACCTAAATAATTTAAACTTGTTGTGGAACACGGGTCTCGACGACATCGTTTTCAAAAATAAGACGATTCCCGTAATTCTAAGTTTGGTTTTATTAAACCAGGGCTGTGTTTCAAATCTCACCCTAATAAACCCGAGTTACTCGGGCGGATCGTGTCACGTGACAGCAGAAATGAAAGAACGCTGGACGCAGGCAGGTTTCAAAACGCCAGGTGTACAGAAGCTTTACCTCGCAGTATGATTTCGTTAATTTTAAAACACGGCCAGGAATTACATTTTTTATGAATGAATAGATAGATGACCCGTTTCGAATGAATGGATCCATGAGTGCGGCTGAGCAATTCCGACCGGTCGGTAAATCCCGCCACCTGGTGCCTTTTGTTTTACCATTGAAAATATTGAATTTCTGAAATCTATATTACGACCTTGAATTTACGATATCAAATGGGGGACACTTGTTCCCAGCCGCCCCTGGACTGGACAGAGACCGATTTCTTTTCTTGTGTGATGCGAGTTTCGCGAAATAAACGGCGTTTGAAAGTTTTCACATCGAAGCCAGCCATTCGCTTTCCTCACTTTAGGCACCGATCCTTTCTTCGATCTCGCTTCATTAATACTGGTCGTATCTCGTCACCGCTAGCACCGATGTGTTCCTTGGTCTTTCTAGACTCTACGGACACCACTTTGAACGTGTGTAATAAAAGGTTTCGCGATGCTACGACGCTTTTACCGTGGGCATGGTCATGGCGGCCAATTGTACTTTCCGAGCCTGTGTTCGGACCTCCGAGGCTGAATTTTCGTTTCCGAGCCGCGATGTTGGTGTCAAACGTGAGCACGCGTTCCGTAGAAGACCCGACGACTGTAGTTTGCCTCGGATCGAGTCGATAGTTTACTGTAGGAGCACTGATGCGACTTCCCGCACGAAAGCAGTCATTTTCGTGTTCGATATTGCTCACGGCTTCATCATTTGCTACCACAATTTGCTTTTTTGTTCTGAAGCGCTCCCTCGGGTAAAAGGAACGTTCGCTATGCGCGCGCGATTATTTTAATTCATTCATCTCGTGCGGCGCGCGCCTTCGCCGGAGCGGCTGGTCCTTTGAAGGCTCACCAGAGCGCGAGCAAGACTTCAAAGAGCTGCCGCTCGCTCGTAATTAGAAAACTATTATAGGTACGTACAACTATCAAATTGTTGGGGAAGGGTCTCGCACCAGGTAGGACTGTTTGTGTGTCAAATTTCTTCGAGATAGCAAACGCAAAAGTTGTTTTATCGTAAAACCGCTCGGAGAACTCGGCTGATTTCTGGTGTTTTTTCTGTTTTTTTTTTTTGCGCGTTCTTTTTGTAGTGTTAATTCTAAAAGAGGGATGCCGTAAGTATCGCCTAATACCTCAACAAAAAACAAAAGTCCGAAGAAAAAAAAAAAACAAATTTTCTCGGGGGATTGAACTAAGATCCTGCTGTGTACGAAGCGCACATCTTACCCACTGAGCTAATCCACAGCTCGGAATAGGCGTGTTTACAATCCGTTTTATACGAGACCCAATAGGCGACTACTGCCGGCACTTTTTCCCCCTCCGGTTATGGCTGCCGGCAGAATAGACACTTCCTTCATTAATACTGGTCGTATCTCATCGCCGCTAGCACCGATGTGTTCCTTGTTCTTTCTAGACTCTATGGACACCACTTTGAACGTGTGAAATAAAAGCTTTCGCGAAGCTACGACGCTTTTACCGTGGGCATGGTCATGGCGGCCAATTCTAATTTCCGAACCTGTGTTCGGACCTCCGAGGCTGAATTTTCGTTTCCGAGACGCGATGTTGGTGTCAAACGTGAGCAGGCGTTTCGTAGAAGACCCGACGACTGTAGTTTGCCTCTGATCGAGTCGATAGGTTACTGTACGAGCACTGATGCGACTTCCCACACGAAAGCAGTCATTTTCAGGTTCGATATTGCTCACCGCTTCATCATTTGCTACCACAATTTGCTTTTTTCTTCTGAAGCGCGCCCTCGGGTAAAAGGAACGTTCGCTATGCGCGCGAGATTATTTTAATTCATTCATCTCGTGCGGCGCGCGCTCGGCGGAGCGGCTGGTCGTTTGAAGGCTCACCAGAGCGCGAGCAAGACTTCAAAGAGCTGCCGCTCGCTCGTAATTAGAAAACCATTATAGGTACGTACAACTATCAAATTGTTGGGGAAGGGTCTCGCACCAGGTAGGACTGTTTGTGTGTCAAAAGGGTACTAATAAGGAAGTGTGTTTTTACATTGAGACAGCTCGTCTGAAAAATTGTATTCTTGGCCTAATAAAGACTGAGGTCTCAAAAAGAAATGAGCTGATTCTTGTTTTTCTGGCGCAGTGAAGACTCGTTAAATGTGTCACTTCTTTTTTATTTATGTCTTCAGGCCCCTGCTGTCCACCTCGGGAAAAGGTTTTTTCCTGCAGAGCTTTTTGTATACATGCCCCTAGAGTACAACTGGCCCCACACTCTTCATTTTCCCCCCTTGTGCTTTTTCTGGTGCAAGATGAGCTCGACTGAAGCATGAGTAACCTTCTAGCTTGCTACCTGTTCAGTTTGAACCCTCAAGCTAAGTCCGTTTTCACTTGACGGCCAACATCTGAACGCAGGCGCTGTTTCTACCTCGAAGCAAAACTACGCCCTTTGCCTCAGTTTCACGTCCATTCTTTTGTTAGGGTGGTCTTTCCCAGAGACGGTGAGGACAAATACAGGTCTGCGCCGCAAGAGGGACTCCACAAATCACTTTTGAGCTTTTTCTAGACATGCCGCCACAGTACAACCGCTCCCACACTCCTATATTCCCCCCTTGTGCTTTTTCTGGTGCAGGATGAGCTCGACTGAAGCATGCGTAACCTTCTAGGTTGCTATCTGAGCAGTTTGAACCCTCAAGCTACGTCCCTTTTCCCTTGACGGCCAAAATTTGAACGCAGGCATGGTTACTGCGGGATACCAAAAGTCTGCCTTTTGTCTCCGAGGGACGTTCATTCTGTGTTATGGTCGTCTTTTCCAGAGACGGTGAGGACAAATACACATATGTGCTGCAAGAGGGCCTCCACACAACCCTACAGAGCTTTTTGTAGACATGCCCCTACAGTACAACTGGCCCGACACTTTCTATTTTGTCCCCTTCTGCACTTTCTGGCGCAAGATGAGCTAAAGTGAAGCACGAGTAACCTTCTAGGTTGCTATCTGTTCAGTTTGAACCCTCAAGCTACGTCCCTTTTCCCTTGACGGCCAAAATTTGAACGCAGGCATGGTTACTGCGGAATACAAAAAGTCTGCCTTTTGTCTCCGAGGGACGTTCATTCTGTGTTATGGTCGTCTTTTCCAGAGACGGTGAGGACAAATACACATCTGTGCTGCAAGAGGGCCTCCACACAACCCTACAGAGCTTTTTGTAGACATCTAGAATAATTAATCATCTTCATAAATACCGACTAATTTCTGCAAACCAATATGGATTTCAGAGAGGTAAATCCACTGAGTCAGCTTTACTTAACATTCGAGGAAAACTTATCAGCAATATAGAAAATCAATCCTACACTATAGGCATCTTCGTAGATTTCAATAAAGCTTTTGACTCTATCAAGCATAATATTCTCTTTGATAAACTGCCACACTACGGAATTAGAGGCATTTCACTTAAACTATTGCGCAGTTATCTGACAAATCGTAGCCAGTTTGTGGTAGCTAATAGTATAGAATCGGACACTGAACATATAAAATTTGGTGTTCCGCAAGGATCAATATTAGGACCTATACTATTCCTTCTTTATATCAATGACATTGTTGCTATCCCCCATACGCCAGACATAGTACTTTACGCCGATGACACGAGTGTTTTTTTTTTCATCCAGGGACCTATCATCTCTTATTCCTGTCACAAACGCATGGCTCAAAAACTTATCGAAGTGGCTTGATGCGAATCAGCTGCTTCTAAATGTTAACAAAACAAAATATATTGTTTTTTCCTCAATTAACAGACCAGTTAACCTTACTACCGAAATAGTATTCCAGTCACGGTCACTAGAAAGGGTTACCGAATACAAATTCTTAGGCATACATTTTCATGAAAACCTTCGCTGGACATGTCATGTGAATTTTGTGAAGCGTGACATCGCACAGTCTATTGGCATGCTGAATAGATTTCGTGCCTTATTACCAATGTGGCTAAAACGTCAGCTCTATTTCACTACTGTTCATTCTCGACTGCACTATTGTTTACTTGTCTGGGGGGTTACATCTAAATGTAATATGACTAGTTTGTACTTAATGCAGAAAAAAGTATACGATTTATTGAAAACCTATCAAGCCGCGATCATACATTCCAATACTTTGAGAAACATCGTATCCTGAATATTGAGGCACTGTATAATCAACGATTGTCTGAGGTTATATTCTCCCAAGTTAAAACTGACCGTGAATTATTCCTTTCTACATATACGAATACTGATACACACTACAATTTTAGAAATACAAACTTTATAAAAATCAGAACCAGAACAAATTACGGTACGCAATTACTATCTTGGCAGATTCCCAATCTTCTCAACCTCCACCCTGGCTTGATCGATATAATCGATCATAATTCAAACCTCTTGACTTTCAGAAAAAAATCAAAAACAATATTTTTTACTTTCCGCATAATACTGTGGTCTTCTAAATTATGTGTACAGATGTAATTGTAGTAATGTAGTTCATATATTTTTGTTGCATGTTGCGAATTATTTATTTTTCATTGCAAGAGCGTATGTAGTGTAGTGATCTAGTTACTGCGTATTTTTTGTTTTTGTTTATGGTTAACTATAGCACTCTACCACTAGTCTGCCTGCTGCATCTGCTGCATCTGCTGCAAGTGTAGTCTGGTGCTAGGGGCCTGGTCAGGTGACTTACTGTCACCTTTTGCCTCAGCACCATGACAATCCTGTATTGTCAAAAGTTCCAATAAACAAACAAACAAACAAACATGCCCCTACAGTACAACTGGCCCGACACTTTCTATTTCGTCCCCTTGTGCACTTTCTGGCGCAAGATGAGCTAAACTGAAGCACGAGTAACCTTCTAGCTTGCTACCTGTTCAGTTGAAACCCTCAAGCTACGTCCCTTTTCCCTTGACGGCCAAAATTTGAACGCAGGCATGGTTACTGCGGAATACCAAAAGTCTGCCTTTTGTCTCCGAGGGACGTCCACTTTGCACAGCCAGGATAACGCTGTCCGCAGTCGTGCTGGGACGTCCTTGCTACGGCTTGGCCGACACATTTGTTTTCTCGGCTTCCGTACTTTCCCCACGTCGGCTTGTTTCAAGTCCAGCTACAGCATTCTTGTCGAATGGTACCTGTGAATTCTGAAGGCTTGATGTCGACCTGTATTCTCTGCACAGCCCCCTACGGGGTTCTGCAGAAGCCCCCGTCTTAGTAAATCACGTAGGTTTTCAATGAAGTGTGTCTCCACATCTTACGGGGGTGGGCCAGCAACACCGAGGACACAGTCTTCTTGTCTGCAGTGCCTCTTTATTCTCAGACACTACAAAACCCCACGCCACTGTTCAAAGGCTCGAAAAATCAGGACTACCTTCAGCTTTTGCGTTCGTACATAAACTTTGACACCAGCTGTGTTAACCAACCTGGGCTCGTTCATTACAGGAGGAAAGCAAGCACTCGTATCAAAAATGAATCGTCGCTCTAGCACTCTTCGTTTCCTAGACATGAGCAGTACATAAAAAACAGCCGACTCTCTTATTAGGCCAACATTAATGTGCTTTTCTGGTTCAATTATGAAATAATCGCAATAGAACCATTTGTATTTACTGTGCAGGCCGTTTCTTTAATGCAACTTCTCAATTACCTAAAAGAAATGGTAATCTGAAGAGTCATCTTTTTTCACTAAAAAAACAACAAAAAAAAACAGAAAAAACACCAGAAATGAGCCGAGTTCTCCGAGCGGTTTTATTAGGTCGATAAAACAACTTTTGCGTTTGCTATCTCGAAGAAATTTGACACACAAACACTCCTACCTGGTGCGACACCCTTTCCCGACAATTGGATAGCTTAATGGTTTTCTAATTCCGAGCGAGCGGCAGCTCTTTGAAGTATATCCATCCACTTGTGCTCGGGACACCCTCCCCGTTGATCGATGAGTCTCGATTGAGATGAGCTGACACGGTTTCACTGCACACACATGTTCCTATGATGTTGTTTTCACGACCACAATCGATGAATGCACTCCAGCGGTCTTGAATATCCACAGGCGAACGATTGAACTTGGTCGGGCTTGTTAATTTCCGAGCAGAGTCCCAAAACCTGTTTTCGCGAATATAACGAGTTCTAGACTAGCTGGAGCAATGAAATTTTAACAGTGCGTCTAAATTCAGAGCGCGATCATTCGCTGCGAATTAGAACCCTCTAGCTATCGTAGTTTTCTTTATACGAGCATATGTGAAGTCAAAACATCGTACAGTGAAAGCCTTACTTACACGTAAACTTCTGTTGATAACTTTCTTTTTAGAATACCTACATCGATGAGACGCGCCTCGAATGTTCCTCGGAACATAATCTTACTCCCTGGTTAAAATAAATGTCCTAGCTAGCCTACTTTCCGAGCTTCGTGCGATTGAATCACCTCCGGTTGCGAGCAAAACACGCGGCAGCCATTTGCTTTTTTTGCAAAAACCAAACCAGAACCAAGGTATATGTACATATGGTAGCGAAGCTTCCATAGAACCCCACGTGTCGAAAAAATGGCGGCTCATGGGGCTTCGCTAGCGCCATCTATGTGTCGTGATAGCATTTCCGGCGGAACAAAAAATAAACAGGAAGTTACGTCACTTCCGAAAAAAAAACCAAAAACGTGACGTCACTTTGATGTATTGTTTGGCGCGAAAATTAAATATAACAAGAAACCGAGACTGCAGGCTGCAGGCAAAAAGGACGATCGTCCTTTTTGCCTGCAATCCCGATTTCTAAAAAAAAGCCTGAAAGCTTTCTGGTACTAAAAAATCTCAAACAAAGCTGTGCCAAGCTATGTTTGACTTCTTTTAGTGTGTTGTCCTTCTTGCCTGCAGTCTCGGTTTTTTTATGTTGAATTTACCCCACCCCGTTTGGACTCTTAAATCTGCGCGAAAATAATTTAATTTCTGTATGCGGCCGCCTTTTTTAGGCAGCTCACTACGAGAATATTTTTTTTTCATCCCACAGAACTACTTTTGCTTTTTTCTTCAGCTTTTCAGAAATGTGGGAGCGGCTTTAAGGTGATTGACCTCGCAAACAAAGTGAATAACAATAACGTTTCTCGAGTGTGTTAGCGTTGAAGATACGCAACAGTAACTCAAATGCAGTCCAATGTTGCACTAACATTTTATTCACTTAAAACTGCTTACAATCACTCAACCAGAACGCTCGTCAGACGCATACAATTATACCTAGTTTTAAGGTGGAAGAAAACTAGATCAATACACAAGGCACATTATGACAGGATAGCACGTAACACACTGTACAATTGGTTGCCTGTTGTGTGGACATTGTCAATTTATAGACAGCCATCAATATAAAAAAAAATTCAAAGTGTTTGGAGGAAAGCTGTGTTCAACAAAAATAACAGCCGATTTTGCCGTTCTTTGGCAAGGTACCATAATCCAGAAAACTAACTTGAGTATGATGGTGCTGTGTACTCTGTAACCTCCCTTGTACGCGTAAATAATTTTGGTGCCCTCCAGTACGCTGCAGGTAATAGGCCAGTGTTTCGTCGGACCCTAAAACCACAGGTTTAATTCAGTGACAAAACGACATGAGCAGTCAGTAACCCAAAGCACAGTAAGCACCTTGACTTTCGCGATGACCTAATATTTAATAATTTCACAAGTTGAAAAACCTCGCGAAAAATGACTCAGTCCAAGGATATGAAAGCAATAAATATTGTTCTAGATCGCGAAATTGTGCGCCCGCCAGATTTTTTCGAGACACGTTGCAAAATATCGAGCAAGCGAAAATAGTCTTTTATACCATACGAAAGGCTAGGAAAGCACATATACTACTTTTAAAATGTACGCTGTGTAGTCTCAAGAGCTTAGCCTTTGCACGTGCTGCCTAGTTTTACACCTTGCTGATGCATCAACAAGTTCAGTGTTTTTTTTTTTTCGTGCAAACCAGTGTAGCCTGACTCTTGCAAACAGAGAAAACAAGTCGTCATACACATTGTTGTCACACACAACAAGAGACTTTTGGACCTCCTGATGAAAAAGTACACAAAGAGTGCGCCCTATGCCCTCCTTTGAAATAAGGTTGTTGATCCTCGCCTCGAAAACGCTCACATGCCTCAACGAATGATGTGAAGGAAGGGGAGGGAACTGACAGGTTTCCAAAGTCCGAGTCAGCAGTGCCTTTCACGCTCAAGTACAGTAAAACTTGGTTTCCTTCAGAAAAACATGCATTTTCTTTCTTCAGCTCACATCGCTGAGATGTCCCGACACAAGAATGACCCTTCAAAAATCTTGTCGCAAGCCACCCAGCAAAATAAACCATGTTGTTCGCTACCATGGCCGAAGGGTAGTTTAAGGGCGACTCGTCTGCTGCGCTAAGGAAAACTGAGCTTCCCAAGGGTAGAGAAGCAGAGGGTGCCGATAGGCCTACCGGAAGAGTAGCAAGGAGGGACATCATGTCCTCAGCACAGTTTGATTTTTCAGTCAGCTTGAACAAGTTGCTTACCAAAAGATGTCTGAACGCTGCCTGAAACTGACGAGAAGTAGAGTTTGCGTTTGCTCCAGACTTCGAACGTATAATAGCAAAGGTGTTTTCAAGCGTATCCTGGTTTAAGTGGCGGGTTAAAATGTAGGTGAAACCAAAATTAACTGTGAGGTGATTGCAGAGCATCATCAGAGACCTCATTGTTAAGCAAAAGCCACGAATGCAGTTTGGCTGCCGTCTACATCCGAGTACTTGCAGGGTTTCAAAAACTTCAATGCACTCTTTGAAATCTCTTCATGGACAGAGCCATTATGCATCGCAGAGGCGAAGGGCGTTTTTGCCGATTTGTGGGAGCTATTTAGGCTGTCAAAGAGACGGTCGATTCTTTCAACGAATCTCGCTGTGTGAATAGCTGCAGCTGGCAATTGCTGGAACGTTACGAAGGCATACATTGCAGCAGCACAATGGTTGCTAAAAACTTGGGCCGCTAGTTTCACCGACATCTTCGAGCAGAACGTCAAATCAAAGTGCTTTGCGTTCAGCTTGGGCATCGAACGGATCTCAAGTTTCCGGTCCTTTTCATAAGCTTCCTTTATGTACGAGCTTTTTACTACTTGATCACAAACCTTGAAGTCATACTTAAATAGCATGTTTCTGAGGCACTTCAGGAGGTGCGGAGCATCAAAAAGGAAAAAAAAGAGGTTTGGCGTTGACATCTATGTAAGGCTTCTCGGGGGTTATAAGGCTTGAAAAAAGGGAGATGTTTTGGCTCCCCTGATCACATACCACAGCTACTGGCTCCAGGCCAGCATCCACAAGGAGGCTGTAGCACTGGAAAAGAAGATCTTGTAGGACATTCGTAGGTGTGCCTTTATGAGCGAAAAAGTAGCCAAGTGGCTGCTTCCATGGTGTTCGAATTCCTTTTGCCATAAACACGAGAGCCTTGTTTGATAGGTTCGCACCTTGCACACCATTACTATACTCTTCAAGTCCTTCAAACCTGTCAGATGAGGGGTTGTATGAGAGCTCTTTTTTAATATGCATCTCATCAAACACTATGCTGCAGGCTCGATCGGCTCGTGAAAAAGAAGTCGCTCGCCTCTTTACCAGCTCGAAAATTTCGGGGTAAAATTCAACTCTCAGTGGAACACGCTGAAGCCACAGCTGCAGTGATCGGACTGATGGCAACCGAAGCAGTCGTCTACAATACTTATAGCCTTTTGGGCTATGAAAGTAGAGGCCCATAGCCAAAGCCTTGTTCTGGCTGCACCACCGTCGACCAAACCGGCTCACATCCCTCATCCTAAGCTGGGCCTCAACGAGTGCAGCGACAGCTGGAGAAACATGAATGCGGACACTCTCAACAACTTCAGCAACAGTCCTCATCTGACGCTGTCGTTGCAGCCTTCTTTGCAGCCTCTTGTTTTGTTCTCGGACCTGTCGTACCTTGGCCCTCAGTGCGTCCATCTTTCTCTTGTCAGTGCTGCGGGCCTTGCTTGATGCTGCAAGGTGACAAATCACCCAGATCAGTAAACTGTAAAAATGTTTATATATATGTAAATGGTGGCCAATAAGAACTTGCATTCCTTGTCAAGTTGCACAATTCTTTTTTTAAAACCAGGTACAGTGAAAAGTTTGATAACGTACTACATACGTGCAAATCAAATTTAAATAAGGTTAGCATCATGCATGTATGGCCCAGGCAGTTTTTAGCTAGCTATAAAAAATGCTGCCTTACATGAGGCTTTGCGAAAAGATTATTGCGTTACCATTCAGTGAAACCCATTCAGGTGTTTTGGTGGTTCGTCTGTGAAACCTTATGAACATTTTGTATACATTACTTTAAATATAATAATGTGGAGCACAAATAAATGGTGGATTTTCAACTGACTCCAGTTTGTAGCTGGCTGCCATCCGGCCTTGTGTTCTGTGCAGACTTGTACGTAACGCGTTACAAGTAATTGATTACTTGTAATCAATTACAGTTAAGTGTAATTTTGTAACGCTTCAATTACATTTGTCAAGCTGTAACGCTCGGAGTAATTCAATTACTTTTTTTTCTGTAATCAATTACAAAATCAATTACACAATTACCAATTACATTTTTCATCCCACAATTCTTTTTTCTCACAAAAATCAGCATAGTCACTCAGCCATGGAGCAAAAATGATTGACATTTTTTTAACATCTAAAAAAAATAAAACTAGGATTAGTCGGCAAATCCTTTTTTCTTTTACGCCACGCTCTTCTACAAGCGCGCCACCAGCCTTGGCTGGGGAGTTCCGGATCTCATTGCAGATTGCTGATAAAGTCGACGGGAAGCGGGAACTCGCTATTGACTTTTTAGTGGGCTTTGTTCCTTAGGTCGACGCGTCAGCTACACGACAAGCTCCGGGTCTGAAAACAAAAAAGGGAACAATAACCAAACAAAATTGTGTACGCAATATTTTACTGTGTATTTGTGTATTTCTGTCATCGCAATAAGAAGTAACGTGAAAGTAACTTGAAAAGTAATCAATTACTTTGCAGTAATTGTTCAATTACTTCTGGGAGGCAGTAATCAGTAACGGTAATCGGTTACTTTTTTGACTGTAGTAATTGTAATTGTAATCAGTTACTTTTTTTCAGTAACGTGTACAAGTCTGGTTCTGTGACATAGTGCTATATGTACCCTTGTATGTACCGCCAACTTTCAGAATAAATTTTAGTATCTTCAAGTCATCTGATACCTATAACTAGCCTTGGTTGTTTATGTTCGGCGACTAATTTGTGCACTTTAACAATACAAAATAAAAAGGTGCAAGAGGTAAAATGAAAGAGCACTTACCTCTGTGAGAAAGTACACCGGCACTGCTAGAGAGAGAGTCCTCAGGTGACGGTCCATAAATCGACGGCGCCATGTCAGCCATGTCTCCGCTGGACTCGTGAGCAGGAACAGCATTTTGAGGAAGGGCGTAGCTATGATCAGCTTCAAAATAAATAGAAGAAATAGAAAGTGCTGTTACAATAACTGTAGTAAGAGCAAAAAACACAAAAAAGTCAGAGCAACAAGGCGCGCAGAAACGCCCTGCTCTCCCATCACTTACCATGAGCCTCCAGTGGACTGTTCTCTAGTGGGAGACAGGAATATGTGTGGTCCCATGAAGCTGACGAACATCCCTCTGCGAAGGTAATGTGAAAACAGTGAATTAGTGGTTGAATTTCAGATTCATTCTACTTTTTTAACATCTGAAAATGAAAAAAAAAAATTACCTTCTTCCAGGGACAGCCCGATTTCGGAAGACTGGTCGTCAGGAATGCCACAGGAACTCTGCGAGTCTGGGCGGCTGGAGTATGTGCAGGTCGATGAAGTTGGAGAACTCCTCCCTGCAAATTTAACATGAAGTTATTGAAGGCATAGCGGTTAAATTCCTAGTTGATTCTCGTATTAAAAAAAAAATCACCTTCTTCCAGTGACAGCTCGATTTCGGAAGACCGTACGTCAGGAATGCCGCAGGAACTCCGCGAGTCTGGGCGTCTGGAGGATGTGCAGCTCGATGAAGATGGAGAACTCCTCCCTGCATATTTAACACAAAGTTATTGAAGGAGTAGCGGTTGAATTCTTGGTTGATTCTCCTATTTTAAAATCTGAAAATAAAAATCACCTTCTTCTAAGGACAGTTCCATTTCGGAAGACTGGTCGTCAGGAATGCCACAGGAACTCTGGGAGTCCGAGCGGCCCGGGTATCGGTAGGTCGGTGGGGCTGGAGAACTCCTTCCTGCAAATTTAATATGAAATTAGTGAAAGAGTAGCGGTTGAATTTCTCCCCAATTCGCTTATATTTAACATCGGAAAAGGGAAATAACCTTATTTCAAGGACAGCTTCATTTCCGAAAGCTGCTTGTCAACGTGGACAATGCAGGTCTGTGGGCCCATATTGGAGTCGCTTACTCACCTGAGGTTAAAAATGTAGTAAATGGGGCCTGGAATGAGACTCAATCAATGACTCCTATCTGATTCCCCACATTTGTCCAAGCACACTTTATTCTATAGCAAAATGCTCAAGTGATGAAGAACATGAACTAACACAGTGGTGACGGCATTTGCTGCCTCTTTATGGTAGGTACAGCGAAAAAGCTCACCATTTGCCACTGCAGAAACTGTACAGCTCTCGCTTGAAACTTCGCCACGTGTCGTTTCTGTGAAATTGCATAAATGTTATAAGTCCACAAAAGCAATTTTTCGGGCCCATGTGCTAACTATTTCCCTAATCAGTGGGCCTTGACATGGTTATTCTCAAAGCGCGTCGGAAGGTCTAGTGGTCTGGTCACCTTCAGGGGCAAGCACAGTCGGCACTGCATTGTGGCGTAGGTATCCAGGCCGCAGGAAAGCTGACGCCTTGAAATGTAAAGAGCAAACAACCATGTTTCGTAGCTGCCATGGAGTCTTCCCCTGTAGGCCCCGGTTGTTGGAGAACCGAACCCATGCTTCACGCCTGCGGATAAAGCGCGGTGCTATCTAAGTGTCTTGCGTACTTGCAAAGACCAAATGTAGCCAATATGTGCACACACCAAAGCAAATCGGAGCGAGGACATTCACAGATTAGTGAGCAAAACTCTCTGTATGAACCACAAAAAGATAAACATAAGCCTTTAGTGCAGAGGCTTTTAAATGTATCTATGTCGTGTTGCATCCTTCATTAGAGCGTCGATGAGTATGACCCCATACTCCTGAGGGGCAAATCGGTTCAGGTAAATTCAAATATCCTGGGCGCTTTCGTAATGAGCGCGAACAACGCTGCAAAGTCAGCGAAAACTAACAACAGTTAAGAGAACATTTTACAAGGGGGGCATGGCCACAACACAGCAGGCACCTCACTGACAGGAACAAAATCTCACCTTCGAGTGTCGACAGGAAACCGGTGCAGCGAGACGCCAGCCGTGCGGTTGTCACTTCGGCATTCTTCCACGGAGCAACGCCTCGTTGCATAACGTGTTGAGCTCATTGTCACGAAGGACGTTGAGCCCGTCGGACGCAGTAGCGTCCAACCGCACGAAGGTGACTGTTCCTATATCACGCTGATATTACGCTCCTGCGCACGTAACTTGCGTAATCAGGCTGAGCGAACGAAACTTTTCAAACTATTTGAAGTGACGGTAGAACGCTTCAAAAAGCACGTGGAGACCTAAAAGAAGCAAGCAGACGGACAACAAGAACCTGCCTCTTCGTGCAGCACGATGCCTCTGCAATTTATCGCTATTAAAAGCCAGCCTTGTTGCTTGTGCAGTACAGAGGGCGCTAAGGGCAAGTTAGAATATCAGTAGTAATAAAAGCTATTTCAGCTTTCTCGAGCGCAATAAACCTTATTTAAAACCACTAATAACAACATACAAAATTTAAAAATACAATTTAGTCTAATTTAAATTAAAGTTATTTTATTTGTATATAGTTTGCCATAACGTCTCCTAGTCGCGCTTCAAACGCACCGTAACCACGTGACCCTCCTGGTTGATGTCGCTGGCAATTTGTTTTGTACCGTGTTTTGGCTCAAGTTTCGCTACCATCTGTACATATACCTTGCCAGAACCACGAATGGGCGGTAAATTTCTAAATACTTGACCTAAATAATTTAAACTTGTTGTGGAACACGGGTCTCGACGACATCGTTTTCAAAAATAAGACGATTCCCGTAATTCTAAGTTTGGTTTTATTAAACCAGGGCTGTGTTTCAAATCTCACCCTAATAAACCCGAGTTACTCGGGCGGATCGTGTCACGTGACAGCAGAAATGAAAGAACGCTGGACGCAGGCAGGTTTCAAAACGCCAGGTGTACAGAAGCTTTACCTCGCAGTATGATTTCGTTAATTTTAAAACACGGCCAGGAATTACATTTTTTATGAATGAATAGATAGATGACCCGTTTCGAATGAATGGATCCATGAGTGCGGCTGAGCAATTCCGACCGGTCGGTAAATCCCGCCACCTGGTGCCTTTTGTTTTACCATTGAAAATATTGAATTTCTGAAATCTATATTACGACCTTGAATTTACGATATCAAATGGGGGACACTTGTTCCCAGCCGCCCCTGGACTGGACAGAGACCGATTTATTTTCTTGTGTGATGCGAGTTTCGCGAAATAAACGGCGTTTGAAAGTTTTCACATCGAAGCCAGCCATTCGCTTTCCTCACTTTAGGCACCGATCCTTTCTTCGATCTCGCTTCATTAATACTGGTCGTATCTCGTCACCGCTAGCACCGATGTGTTCCTTGGTCTTTCTAGACTCTACGGACACCACTTTGAACGTGTGTAATAAAAGGTTTCGCGATGCTACGACGCTTTTACCGTGGGCATGGTCATGGCGGCCAATTGTACTTTCCGAGCCTGTGTTCGGACCTCCGAGGCTGAATTTTCGTTTCCGAGCCGCGATGTTGGTGTCAAACGTGAGCACGCGTTCCGTAGAAGACCCGACGACTGTAGTTTGCCTCGGATCGAGTCGATAGTTTACTGTAGGAGCACTGATGCGACTTCCCGCACGAAAGCAGTCATTTTCGTGTTCGATATTGCTCACGGCTTCATCATTTGCTACCACAATTTGCTTTTTTGTTCTGAAGCGCTCCCTCGGGTAAAAGGAACGTTCGCTATGCGCGCGCGATTATTTTAATTCATTCTTCTCGTGCGGCGCGCGCCTTCGCCGGAGCGGCTGGTCCTTTGAAGGCTCACCAGAGCGCGAGCAAGACTTCAAAGAGCTGCCGCTCGCTCGTAATTAGAAAACCATTATAGGTACGTACAACTATCAAATTGTTGGGGAAGGGTCTCGCACCAGGTAGGACTGTTTGTGTGTCAAATTTCTTCGAGATAGCAAACGCAAAAGTTGTTTTATCGTAAAACCGCTCGGAGAACTCGGCTGATTTCTGGTGTTTTTTCTGTTTTTTTTTTTTTGCGCGTTCTTTTTGTAGTGTTAATTCTAAAAGAGGGATGCCGTAAGTATCGCCTAATACCTCAACAAAAAACAAAAGTCCGAAGAAAAAAAAAAAACAAATTTTCTCGGGGGATTGAACTAAGATCCTGCTGTGTACGAAGCGCACATCTTACCCACTGAGCTAATCCACAGCTCGGAATAGGCGTGTTTACAATCCGTTTTATACGAGACCCAATAGGCGACTACTGCCGGCACTTTTTCCCCCTCCGGTTATTCTGCCGGCTGCCGGCAGAATAGACACTTCCTTCATTAATACTGGTCGTATCTCATCGCCGCTAGCACCGATGTGTTCCTTGTTCTTTCTAGACTCTATGGACACCACTTTGAACGTGTGAAATAAAAGCTTTCGCGAAGCTACGACGCTTTTACCGTGGGCATGGTCATGGCGGCCAATTGTAATTTCCGAACCTGTGTTCGGACCTCCGAGGCTGAATTTTCGTTTCCGAGACGCGATGTTGGTGTCAAACGTGAGCAGGCGTTTCGTAGAAGACCCGACGACTGTAGTTTGCCTCTGATCGAGTCGATAGGTTACTGTACGAGCACTGATGCGACTTCCCGCACGAAAGCAGTCATTTTCAGGTTCGATATTGCTCACCGCTTCATCATTTGCTACCACAATTTGCTTTTTTCTTCTGAAGCGCTCCCTCGGGTAAAAGGAACGTTCGCTATGCGCGCGAGATTATTTTAATTCATTCATCTCGTGCGGCGCGCGCTCGGCGGAGCGGCTGGTCGTTTGAAGGCTCACCAGAGCGCGAGCAAGACTTCAAAGAGCTGCCGCTCGCTCGTAATTAGAAAACCATTATAGGTACGTACAACTATCAAATTGTTGGGGAAGGGTCTCGCACCAGGTAGTACTGTTTGTGTGTCAAAAGGGTACCAATAAGGAAGTGTGTTTTTACATTGAGACAGCTCGTCTGAAAAATTGTATTCTTGGCCTAATAAAGACTGAGGTCTCAAAAAGAAATGAGCTGATTCTTGTTTTTCTGGCGCAGTGAAGACTCGTTAAATGTGTCACTTCTTTTTTATTTATGTCTTCAGGCCCCTGCTGTCCACCTCGGGAAAAGGTTTGTTCCTGCAGAGCTTTTTGTATACATGCCCCTAGAGTACAACTGGCCCCACACTCTTTATTTTCCCCCCTTGTGCTTTTTCTGGTGCAAGATGAGCTCGACGGAAGCATGAGTAACCTTCTAGCTTGCTACCTGTTCAGTTTGAACCCTCAAGCTAAGTCCGTTTTCACTTGACGGCCAACATCTGAACGCAGGCGCTGTTTCTACCTCGAAGCAAAACTACGCCCTTTGCCTCAGTTTCACGTCCATTCTTTTGTTAGGGTGGTCTTTCCCAGAGACGGTGAGGACAAATACAGGTCTGCGCCGCAAGAGGGACTCCACAAATCACTTTTGAGCTTTTTCTAGACATGCCGCCACAGTACAACCGCTCCCACACTCCTATATTCCCCCCTTGTGCTTTTTCTGGTGCAGGATGAGCTCGACTGAAGCATGCGTAACCTTCTAGGTTGCTATCTGAGCAGTTTGAACCCTCAAGCTACGTCCCTTTTCCCTTGACGGCCAAAATTTGAACGCAGGCATGGTTACTGCGGGATACCAAAAGTCTGCCTTTTGTCTCCGAGGGACGTTCATTCTGTGTTATGGTCGTCTTTTCCAGAGACGGTGAGGACAAATACGCATATGTGCTGCAAGAGGGCCTCCACACAACCCTACAGAGCTTTTTGTAGACATGCCCCTACAGTACAACTGGCCCGACACTTTCTATTTTGTCCCCTTCTGCACTTTCTGGCGCAAGATGAGCTAAAGTGAAGCACGAGTAACCTTCTAGGTTGCTATCTGTTCAGTTTGAACCCTCAAGCTACGTCCCTTTTCCCTTGACGGCCAAAATTTGAACGCAGGCATGGTTACTGCGGAATACAAAAAGTCTGCCTTTTGTCTCCGAGGGACGTTCATTCTGTGTTATGGTCGTCTTTTCCAGAGACGGTGAGGACAAATACACATCTGTGCTGCAAGAGGGCCTCCACACAACCCTACAGAGCTTTTTGTAGACATCTAGAATAATTAATCATCTTCATAAATACCGACTAATTTCTGCAAACCAATATGGATTTCAGAGAGGTAAATCCACTGAGTCAGCTTTACTTAACATTCGAGGAAAACTTATCAGCAATATAGAAAATCAATCCTACACTATAGGCATCTTCGTAGATTTCAATAAAGCTTTTGACTCTATCAAGCATAATATTCTCTTTGATAAACTGCCACACTACGGAATTAGAGGCATTTCACTTAAACTATTGCGCAGTTATCTGACAAATCGTAGCCAGTTTGTGGTAGCTAATAGTATAGAATCGGACACTGAACATATAAAATTTGGTGTTCCGCAAGGATCAATATTAGGACCTATACTATTCCTTCTTTATATCAATGACATTGTTGCTATCCCCCATACGCCAGACATAGTACTTTACGCCGATGACACGAGTGTTTTTTTTTCATCCAGGGACCTATCATCTCTTATTCCTGTCACAAACGCATGGCTCAAAAACTTATCGAAGTGGCTTGATGCGAATCAGCTGCTTCTAAATGTTAACAAAACAAAATATATTGTTTTTTCCTCAATTAACAGACCAGTTAACCTTACTACCGAAATAGTATTCCAGTCACGGTCACTAGAAAGGGTTACCGAATACAAATTCTTAGGCATACATTTTCATGAAAACCTTCGCTGGACATGTCATGTGAATTTTGTGAAGCGTGACATCGCACAGTCTATTGGCATGCTGAATAGATTTCGTGCCTTATTACCAATGTGGCTAAAACGTCAGCTCTATTTCACTACTGTTCATTCTCGACTGCACTATTGTTTACTTGTCTGGGGGGTTACATCTAAATGTAATATGACTAGTTTGTACTTAATGCAGAAAAAAGTATACGATTTATTGAAAACCTATCAAGCCGCGATCATACATTCCAATACTTTGAGAAACATCGTATCCTGAATATTGAGGCACTGTATAATCAACGATTGTCTGAGGTTATATTCTCCCAAGTTAAAACTGACCGTGAATTATTCCTTTCTACATATACGAATACTGATACACACTACAATTTTAGAAATACAAACTTTATAAAAATCAGAACCAGAACAAATTACGGTACGCAATTACTATCTTGGCAGATTCCCAATCTTCTCAACCTCCACCCTGGCTTGATCGATATAATCGATCATAATTCAAACCTCTTGACTTTCAGAAAAAAATCAAAAATAATATTTTTACTTTCCGCATAATACTGTGGTCTTCTAAATTATGTGTACAGATGTAATTGTAGTAATGTAGTTCATATATTTTTGTTGCATGTTGCGAATTATTTATTTTTCATTGCAAGAGCGTATGTAGTGTAGTGATCTAGTTACTGCGTATTTTTTGTTTTTGTTTATGGTTAACTATAGCACTCTACCACTAGTCTGCCTGCTGCATCTGCTGCATCTGCTGCAAGTGTAGTCTGGTGCTAGGGGCCTGGTCAGGTGACTTACTGTCACCTTTTGCCTCAGCACCATGACAATCCTGTATTGTCAAAAGTTCCAATAAACAAACAAACAAACAAACATGCCCCTACAGTACAACTGGCCCGACACTTTCTATTTCGTCCCCTTGTGCACTTTCTGGCGCAAGATGAGCTAAACTGAAGCACGAGTAACCTTCTAGCTTGCTACCTGTTCAGTTGGAACCCTCAAGCTACGTCCCTTTTCCCTTGACGGCCAAAATTTGAACGCAGGCATGGTTACTGCGGAATACCAAAAGTCTGCCTTTTGTCTCCGAGGGACGTCCACTTTGCACAGCCAGGATAACGCTGTCCGCAGTCGTGCTGGGACGTCCTTGCTACGGCTTGGCCGACACATTTGTTTTCTCGGCTTCCGTACTTTCCCCACGTCGGCTTGTTTCAAGTCCAGCTACAGCATTCTTGTCGAATGGTACCTGTGAATTCTGAAGGCTTGATGTCGACCTGTATTCTCTGCACAGCCCCCTACGGGGTTCTGCAGAAACCCCCGTCTTAGTAAATCACGTAGGTTTTCAATGAAGTGTGTCTCCACATCTTACGGGGGTGGGCAAGCAACACCGAGGACAGAGTCTTCTTGTCTGCAGTGCCTCTTTATTCTCAGACACTACAAAACCCCACGCCACTGTTCAAAGGCTCGAAAAATCAGGACTACCTTCAGCTTTTGCGTTCGTACATAAACTTTGACACCAGCTGTGTTAACCAACCTGGGCTCGTTCATTACAGGAGGAAAGCAAGCACTCGTATCAAAAATGAATCGTCGCTCTAGCACTCTTCGTTTCCTAGACATGAGCAGTACATAAAAAACAGCCGACTCTCTTATTAGGCCAACATTAATGTGCTTTTCTGGTTCAATTATGAAATAATCGCAATAGAACCATTTGTATTTACTGTGCAGGCCGTTTCTTTAATGCAACTTCTCAATTACCTAAAAGAAATGGTAATCTGAAGAGTCATCTTTTTTCACTAAAAAAAAACAACAAAAAAAAACAGAAAAAACACCAGAAATGAGCCGAGTTCTCCGAGCGGTTTTATTAGGTCGATAAAACAACTTTTGCGTTTGCTATCTCGAAGAAATTTGACACACAAACACTCCTACCTGGTGCGACACCCTTTCCCGACAATTGGATAGCTTAATGGTTTTCTAATTCCGAGCGAGCGGCAGCTCTTTGAAGTATATCCATCCACTTGTGCTCGGGACACCCTCCCCGTTGATCGATGAGTCTCGATTGAGATGAGCTGACACGGTTTCACTGCACACACATGTTCCTATGATGTTGTTTTCACGACCACAATCGATGAATGCACTCCAGCGGTCTTGAATATCCACAGGCGAACGATTGAACTTGGTCGGGCTTGTTAATTTCCGAGCAGAGTCCCAAAACCTGTTTTCGCGAATATAACGAGTTATAGATTAGCTGGAGCAATGAAATTTTAACAGTGCGTCTATATTCAGAGCGCGATCATTCGCTGCGAATTAGAACCCTCTAGCTATCGTAGTTTTCTTTATACGAGCATATGTGAAGTCAAAACATCGTACAGTGAAAGCCTTACTTACACGTAAACTTCTGTTGATAACTTTATTTTTAGAATACCTACATCGATGAGACGCGCCTCGAATGTTCCTCGGAACATAATCTTACTCCCTGGTTAAAATAAATGTCCTAGCTAGCCTACTTTCCGAGCTTCGTGCGATTGAATCACCTCCGGTTGCGAGCAAAACACGCGGCAGCCATTTGCTTTTTTTGCAAAAACCAAACCAGAACCACGAATGGGCGGTAAATTTCTAAATACTTGACCTAAATAATTTAAACTTGTTGTGGAACACGGGTCTCGACGACATCGTTTTCAAAAATAAGACGATTCCCGTAATTCTAAGTTTGGTTTTATTAAACCAGGGCTGTGTTTCAAATCTCACCCTAATAAACCCGAGTTACTCGGGCGGATCGTGTCACGTGACAGCAGAAATGAAAGAACGCTGGACGCAGGCAGGTTTCAAAACGCCAGGTGTACAGAAGCTTTACCTCGCAGTATAATTTCGTTAATTTTAAAACACGGCCAGGAATTACATTTTTTATGAATGAATAGAGAGATGACCCGTTTCGAATGAATGGATCCATGAGTGCGGCTGAGCAATTCCGACCGGTCGGTAAATCCCGCCACCTGGTGCCTTTTGTTTTACCATTGAAAATATTGAATTTCTGAAATCTATATTACGACCTTGAATTTACGATATCAAATGGGGGACACTTGTTCCCAGCCGCCCCTGGACTGGACAGAGACCGATTTCTTTTCTTGTGTGATGCGAGTTTCGCGAAATAAACGGCGTTTGAAAGTTTTCACATCGAAGCCAGCCATTCGCTTTCCTCACTTTAGGCACCGATCCTTTCTTCGATCTCGCTTCATTAATACTGGTCGTATCTCGTCACCGCTAGCACCGATGTGTTCCTTGGTCTTTCTAGACTCTACGGACACCACTTTGAACGTGTGTAATAAAAGGTTTCGCGATGCTACGACGCTTTTACCGTGGGCATGGTCATGGCGGCCAATTGTACTTTCCGAGCCTGTGTTCGGACCTCCGAGGCTGAATTTTCGTTTCCGAGCCGCGATGTTGGTGTCAAACGTGAGCACGCGTTCCGTAGAAGACCCGACGACTGTAGTTTGCCTCGGATCGAGTCGATAGTTTACTGTAGGAGCACTGATGCGACTTCCCGCACGAAAGCAGTCATTTTCGTGTTCGATATTGCTCACGGCTTCATCATTTGCTACCACAATTTGCTTTTTTGTTCTGAAGCGCTCCCTCGGGTAAAAGGAACGTTCGCTATGCGCGCGCGATTATTTTAATTCATTCATCTCGTGCGGCGCGCGCCTTCGCCGGAGCGGCTGGTCCTTTGAAGGCTCACCAGAGCGCGAGCAAGACTTCAAAGAGCTGCCGCTCGCTCGTAATTAGAAAACCATTATAGGTACGTACAACTATCAAATTGTTGGGGAAGGGTCTCGCACCAGGTAGGACTGTTTGTGTGTCAAATTTCTTCGAGATAGCAAACGCAAAAGTTGTTTTATCGTAAAACCGCTCGGAGAACTCGGCTGATTTCTGGTGTTTTTTCTGTTTTTTTTTTTTTGCGCGTTCTTTTTGTAGTGTTAATTCTAAAAGAGGGATGCCGTAAGTATCGCCTAATACCTCAACAAAAAACAAAAGTCCGAAAAAAAAAAAAAAAAACAAATTTTCTCGGGGGATTGAACTAAGATCCTGCTGTGTACGAAGCGCACATCTTACCCACTGAGCTAATCCACACTCGGAATAGGCGTGTTTACAATCCGTTTTATACGAGACCCAATAGGCGACTACTGCCGGCACTTTTTCCCCCTCCGGTTATTCTGCCGGCTGCCGGCAGAATAGACACTTCCTTCATTAATACTGGTCGTATCTCATCGCCGCTAGCACCGATGTGTTCCTTGTTCTTTCTAGACTCTATGGACACCACTTTGAACGTGTGAAATAAAAGCTTTCGCGAAGCTACGACGCTTTTACCGTGGGCATGGTCATGGCGGCCAATTCTAATTTCCGAACCTGTGTTCGGACCTCCGAGGCTGAATTTTCGTTTCCGAGACGCGATGTTGGTGTCAAACGTGAGCAGGCGTTTCGTAGAAGACCCGACGACTGTAGTTTGCCTCTGATCGAGTCGATAGGTTACTGTACGAGCACTGATGCGACTTCCCGCACGAAAGCAGTCATTTTCAGGTTCGATATTGCTCACCGCTTCATCATTTGCTACCACAATTTGCTTTTTTCTTCTGAAGCGCTCCCTCGGGTAAAAGGAACGTTCGCTATGCGCGCGAGATTATTTTAATTCATTCATCTCGTGCGGCGCGCGCTCGGCGGAGCGGCTGGTCGTTTGAAGGCTCACCAGAGCGCGAGCAAGACTTCAAAGAGCTGCCGCTCGCTCGTAATTAGAAAACCATTATAGGTACGTACAACTATCAAATTGTTGGGGAAAGGTCTCGCACCAGGTAGGACTGTTTGTGTGTCAAAAGGGTACTAATAAGGAAGTGTGTTTTTACATTGAGACAGCTCGTCTGAAAAATTGTATTCTTGGCCTAATAAAGACTGAGGTCTCAAAAAGAAATGAGCTGATTCTTGTTTTTCTGGCGCAGTGAAGACTCGTTAAATGTGTCACTTCTTTTTTATTTATGTCTTCAGGCCCCTGCTGTCCACCTCGGGAAAAGGTTTGTTCCTGCAGAGCTTTTTGTATACATGCCCCTAGAGTACAACTGGCCCCACACTCTTCATTTTCCCCCCTTGTGCTTTTTCTGGTGCAAGATGAGCTCGACTGAAGCATGAGTAACCTTCTAGCTTGCTACCTGTTCAGTTTGAACCCTCAAGCTAAGTCCGTTTTCACTTGACGGCCAACATCTGAACGCAGGCGCTGTTTCTACCTCGAAGCAAAACTACGCCCTTTGCCTCAGTTTCACGTCCATTCTTTTGTTAGGGTGGTCTTTCCCAGAGACGGTGAGGACAAATACAGGTCTGCGCCGCAAGAGGGACTCCACAAATCACTTTTGAGCTTTTTCTAGACATGCCGCCACAGTACAACCGCTCCCACACTCCTATATTCCCCCCTTGTGCTTTTTCTGGTGCAGGATGAGCTCGACTGAAGCATGCGTAACCTTCTAGGTTGCTATCTGAGCAGTTTGAACCCTCAAGCTACGTCCCTTTTCCCTTGACGGCCAAAATTTGAACGCAGGCATGGTTACTGCGGGATACCAAAAGTCTGCCTTTTGTCTCCGAGGGACGTTCATTCTGTGTTATGGTCGTCTTTTCCAGAGACGGTGAGGACAAATACACATATGTGCTGCAAGAGGGCCTCCACACAACCCTACAGAGCTTTTTGTAGACATGCCCCTACAGTACAACTGGCCCGACACTTTCTATTTTGTCCCCTTCTGCACTTTCTGGCGCAAGATGAGCTAAAGTGAAGCACGAGTAACCTTCTAGGTTGCTATCTGTTCAGTTTGAACCCTCAAGCTACGTCCCTTTTCCCTTGACGGCCAAGATTTGAACGCAGGCATGGTTACTGCGGAATACAAAAAGTCTGCCTTTTGTCTCCGAGGGACGTTCATTCTGTGTTATGGTCGTCTTTTCCAGAGACGGTGAGGACAAATACACATCTGTGCTGCAAGAGGGCCTCCACACAACCCTACAGAGCTTTTTGTAGACATCTAGAATAATTAATCATCTTCATAAATACCGACTAATTTCTGCAAACCAATATGGATTTCAGAGAGGTAAATCCACTGAGTCAGCTTTACTTAACATTCGAGGAAAACTTATCAGCAATATAGAAAATCAATCCTACACTATAGGCATCTTCGTAGATTTCAATAAAGCTTTTGACTCTATCAAGCATAATATTCTCTTTGATAAACTGCCACACTACGGAATTAGAGGCATTTCACTTAAACTATTGCGCAGTTATCTGACAAATCGTAGCCAGTTTGTGGTAGCTAATAGTATAGAATCGGACACTGAACATATAAAATTTGGTGTTCCGCAAGGATCAATATTAGGACCTATACTATTCCTTCTTTATATCAATGACATTGTTGCTATCCCCCATACGCCAGACATAGTACTTTACGCCGATGACACGAGTGTTTTTTTTCATCCAGGGACCTATCATCTCTTATTCCTGTCACAAACGCATGGCTCAAAAACTTATCGAAGTGGCTTGATGCGAATCAGCTGCTTCTAAATGTTAACAAAACAAAATATATTGTTTTTTCCTCAATTAACAGACCAGTTAACCTTACTACCGAAATAGTATTCCAGTCACGGTCACTAGAAAGGGTTACCGAATACAAATTCTTAGGCATACATTTTCATGAAAACCTTCGCTGGACATGTCAATTGAATTTTGTGAAGCGTGACATCGCACAGTCTATTGGCATGCTGAATAGATTTCGTGCCTTATTACCAATGTGGCTAAAACGTCAGCTCTATTTCACTACTGTTCATTCTCGACTGCACTATTGTTTACTTGTCTGGGGGGTTACATCTAAATGTAATATGACTAGTTTGTACTTAATGCAGAAAAAAGTATACGATTTATTGAAAACCTATCAAGCCGCGATCATACATTCCAATACTTTGAGAAACATCGTATCCTGAATATTGAGGCACTGTATAATCAACGATTGTCTGAGGTTATATTCTCCCAAGTTAAAACTGACCGTGAATTATTCCTTTCTACATATACGAATACTGATACACACTACAATTTTAGAAATACAAACTTTATAAAAATCAGAACCAGAACAAATTACGGTACGCAATTACTATCTTGGCAGATTCCCAATCTTCTCAACCTCCACCCTGGCTTGATCGATATAATCGATCATAATTCAAACCTCTTGACTTTCAGAAAAAAATCAAAAACATATTTTTTACTTTCCGCATAATACTGTGGTCTTCTAAATTATGTGTACAGATGTAATTGTAGTAATGTAGTTCATATATTTTTGTTGCATGTTGCGAATTATTTATTTTTCATTGCAAGAGCGTATGTAGTGTAGTGATCTAGTTACTGCGTATTTTTTGTTTTTGTTTATGGTTAACTATAGCACTCTACCACTAGTCTGCCTGCTGCATCTGCTGCATCTGCTGCAAGTGTAGTCTGGTGCTAGGGGCCTGGTCAGGTGACTTACTGTCACCTTTTGCCTCAGCACCATGACAATCCTGTATTGTCAAAAGTTCCAATAAACAAACAAACAAACAAACATGCCCCTACAGTACAACTGGCCCGACACTTTCTATTTCGTCCCCTTGTGCACTTTCTGGCGCAAGATGAGCTAAACTGAAGCACGAGTAACCTTCTAGCTTGCTACCTGTTCAGTTGAAACCCTCAAGCTACGTCCCTTTTCCCTTGACGGCCAAAATTTGAACGCAGGCATGGTTACTGCGGAATACCAAAAGTCTGCCTTTTGTCTCCGAGGGACGTCCACTTTGCACAGCCAGGATAACGCTGTCCGCAGTCGTGCTGGGACGTCCTTGCTACGGCTTGGCCGACACATTTGTTTTCTCGGCTTCCGTACTTTCCCCACGTCGGCTTGTTTCAAGTCCAGCTACAGCATTCTTGTCGAATGGTACCTGTGAATTCTGAAGGCTTGATGTCGACCTGTATTCTCTGCACAGCCCCCTACGGGGTTCTGCAGAAGCCCCCGTCTTAGTAAATCACGTAGGTTTTCAATGAAGTGTGTCTCCACATCTTACGGGGGTGGGCCAGCAACACCGAGGACACAGTCTTCTTGTCTGCAGTGCCTCTTTATTCTCAGACACTACAAAACCCCACGCCACTGTTCAAAGGCTCGAAAAATCAGGACTACCTTCAGCTTTTGCGTTCGTACATAAACTTTGACACCAGCTGTGTTAACCAACCTGGGCTCGTTCATTACAGGAGGAAAGCAAGCACTCGTATCAAAAATGAATCGTCGCTCTAGCACTCTTCGTTTCCTAGACATGAGCAGTACATAAAAAACAGCCGACTCTTTTATTAGGCCAACATTAATGTGCTTTTCTGGTTCAATTATGAAATAATCGCAATAGAACCATTTGTATTTACTGTGCAGGCCGTTTCTTTAATGCAACTTCTCAATTACCTAAAAGAAATGGTAATCTGAAGAGTCATCTTTTTTCACTAAAAAAAACAACAAAAAAAAAACAGAAAAAACACCAGAAATGAGCCGAGTTCTCCGAGCGGTTTTATTAGGTCGATAAAACAACTTTTGCGTTTGCTATCTCGAAGAAATTTGACACACAAACACTCCTACCTGGTGCGACACCCTTTCCCGACAATTGGATAGCTTAATGGTTTTCTAATTCCGAGCGAGCGGCAGCTCTTTGAAGTATATCCATCCACTTGTGCTCGGGACACCCTCCCCGTTGATCGATGAGTCTCGATTGAGATGAGCTGACACGGTTTCACTGCACACACATGTTCCTATGATGTTGTTTTCACGACCACAATCGATGAATGCACTCCAGCGGTCTTGAATATCCACAGGCGAACGATTGAACTTGGTCGGGCTTGTTAATTTCCGAGCAGAGTCCCAAAACCTGTTTTCGCGAATATAACGAGTTCTAGATTAGCTGGAGCAATGAAATTTTAACAGTGCGTCTATATTCAGAGCGCGATCATTCGCTGCGAATTAGAACCCTCTAGCTATCGTAGTTTTCTTTATACGAGCATATGTGAAGTCAAAACATCGTACAGTGAAAGCCTTACTTACACGTAAACTTCTGTTGATAACTTTCTTTTTAGAATACCTACATCGATGAGACGCGCCTCGAATGTTCCTCGGAACATAATCTTACTCCCTGGTTAAAATAAATGTCCTAGCTAGCCTACTTTCCGAGCTTCGTGCGATTGAATCACCTCCGGTTGCGAGCAAAACACGCGGCAGCCATTTGCTTTTTTTGCAAAAACCAAACCAGAACCACGAATGGGCGGTAAATTTCTAAATACTTGACCTAAATAATTTAAACTTGTTGTGGAACACGGGTCTCGACGACATCGTTTTCACAAATAAGACGATTCCCGTAATTCTAAGTTTGGTTTTATTAAACCAGGGCTGTGTTTCAAATCTCACCCTAATAAACCCGAGTTACTCGGGCGGATCGTGTCACGTGACAGCAGAAATGAAAGAACGCTGGACGCAGGCAGGTTTCAAAACGCCAGGTGTACAGAAGCTTTACCTCGCAGTATGATTTCGTTAATTTTAAAACACGGCCAGGAACACTGATCTCTATGACAATTGCTGGATCGCGTTTGCCCGCTCCGCGAATGCGGTCACTGGCGGCCATCTTTAGGTAGAGTTATATCACCTCTAGCCAATGTAAGCTGCTGCAGCCGCTATCATCCATCCATGGCAGATAGCGTTTTGGCAGGTGGGTTGGCAGGCTGCGGTCAAAATAGCGTGGGTGATATTGCGTGCTTGATTAAAATTATTTGACGAAACATGTTTTTGAAACCCGGCGTGAACAGTAGTCTGGTTTTTGAGGACCTGGTAAAAGTTTCACGAAATCGCAGCACCGGGAGAAAAGCAGCACAGCACGTACCGAAAGTCGCATCGAAAGAAGCATCGAAAGCAGACGACGGTACGGAGTCTGCTTTTGATGCGAGCTGCGCTGCTTTCCCCCGGTGCTGCGCTTTCGTAGAACTTTTGCCGGGTCCTCAAAGATGAGGCTACCGTTCACGCCGGGTTTCAAGAATCTGCTTCGTCGAACAACTTCAATCAAGCACGAAATGTCACCCACGGTACAGTGTACTAGATCTACGGCTATTTTTATGGCAGCCTGCCGCCATTGCGCTGTCCGCCATATTACTATGATGGCTAGAGATGATATAACTCTACCTAAAGATGGCCGCCAGTGACCGCATTCCGGTCCATAGGAGGAGCTGGTCAAACGCGATCCAGCAAATAGACATAGAGATCAGTGGCCAGGAATTACATTTTTTATGAATGAATAGATAGATGACCCGTTTCGAATGAATGGATCCATGAGTGCGGCTGAGCAATTCCGACCGGTCGGTAAATCCCGCCACCTGGTGCCTTTTGTTTTACCATTGAAAATATTGAATTTCTGAAATCTATATTACGACCTTGAATTTACGATATCAAATGGGGGACACTTGTTCCCAGCCGCCCCTGGACTGGACAGAGACCGATTTCTTTTCTTGTGTGATGCGAGTTTCGCGAAATAAACGGCGTTTGAAAGTTTTCACATCGAAGCCAGCCATTCGCTTTCCTCACTTTAGGCACCGATCCTTTCTTCGATCTCGCTTCATTAATACTGGTCATATCTCGTCACCGCTAGCACCGATGTGTTCCTTGGTCTTTCTAGACTCTACGGACACCACTTTGAACGTGTGTAATAAAAGGTTTCGCGATGCTACGACGCTTTTACCGTGGGCATGGTCATGGCGGCCAATTGTACTTTCCGAGCCTGTGTTCGGACCTCCGAGGCTGAATTTTCGTTTCCGAGCCGCGATGTTGGTGTCAAACGTGAGCACGCGTTCCGTAGAAGACCCGACGACTGTAGTTTGCCTCGGATCGAGTCGATAGTTTACTGTAGGAGCACTGATGCGACTTCCCGCACGAAAGCAGTCATTTTCGTGTTCGATATTGCTCACGGCTTCATCATTTGCTACCACAATTTGCTTTTTTGTTCTGAAGCGCTCCCTCGGGTAAAAGGAACGTTCGCTATGCGCGCGCGATTATTTTAATTCATTCATCTCGTGCGGCGCGCGCCTTCGCCGGAGCGGCTGGTCCTTTGAAGGCTCACCAGAGCGCGAGCAAGACTTCAAAGAGCTGCCGCTCGCTCGTAATTAGAAAACCATTATAGGTACGTACAACTATCAAATTGTTGGGGAAGGGTCTCGCACCAGGTAGGACTGTTTGTGTGTCAAATTTCTTCGAGATAGCAAACGCAAAAGTTGTTTTATCGTAAAACCGCTCGGAGAACTCGGCTGATTTCTGGTGTTTTTTCTGTTTTTTTTTTTTTTTTTGCGCGTTCTTTTTGTAGTGTTAATTCTAAAAGAGGGATGCCGTAAGTATCGCCTAATACCTCAACAAAAAACAAAAGTCCGAAGAAAAAAAAAAAACTAATTTTCTCGGGGGATTGAACTAAGATCCTGCTGTGTACGAAGCGCACATCTTACCCACTGAGCTAATCCACAGCTCGGAATAGGCGTGTTTACAATCCGTTTTATACGAGACCCAATAGGCGACTACTGCCGGCACTTTTTCCCCCTCCGGTTATTCTGCCGGCTGCCGGCAGAATAGACACTTCCTTCATTAATACTGGTCGTATCTCATCGCCGCTAGCACCGATGTGTTCCTTGTTCTTTCTAGACTCTATGGACACCACTTTGAACGTGTGAAATAAAAGCTTTCGCGAAGCTACGACGCTTTTACCGTGGGCATGGTCATGGCGGCCAATTCTAATTTCCGAACCTGTGTTCGGACCTCCGAGGCTGAATTTTCGTTTCCGAGACGCGATGTTGGTGTCAAACGTGAGCAGGCGTTTCGTAGAAGACCCGACGACTGTAGTTTGCCTCTGATCGAGTCGATAGGTTACTGTACGAGCACTGATGCGACTTCCCGCACGAAAGCAGTCATTTTCAGGTTCGATATTGCTCACCGCTTCATCATTTGCTACCACAATTTGCTTTTTTCTTCTGAAGCGCTCCCTCGGGTAAAAGGAACGTTCGCTATGCGCGCGAGATTATTTTAATTCATTCATCTCGTGCGGCGCGCGCTCGGCGGAGCGGCTGGTCGTTTGAAGGCTCACCAGAGCGCGAGCAAGACTTCAAAGAGCTGCCGCTCGCTCGTAATTAGAAAACCATTATAGGTACGTACAACTATCAAATTGTTGGGGAAGGGTCTCGCACCAGGTAGGACTGTTTGTGTGTCAAAAGGGTACTAATAAGGAAGTGTGTTTTTACATTGAGACAGCTCGTCTGAAAACTTGTATTCTTGGCCTAATAAAGACTGAGGTCTCAAAAAGAAATGAGCTGATTCTTGTTTTTCTGGCGCAGTGAAGACTCGTTAAATGTGTCACTTCTTTTTTATTTATGTCTTCAGGCCCCTGCTGTCCACCTCGGGAAAAGGTTTGTTCCTGCAGAGCTTTTTGTATACATGCCCCTAGAGTACAACTGGCCCCACACTCTTCATTTTCCCCCCTTGTGCTTTTTCTGGTGCAAGATGAGCTCGACTGAAGCATGAGTAACCTTCTAGCTTGCTACCTGTTCAGTTTGAACCCTCAAGCTAAGTCCGTTTTCACTTGACGGCCAACATCTGAACGCAGGCGCTGTTTCTACCTCGAAGCAAAACTACGCCCTTTGCCTCAGTTTCACGTCCATTCTTTTGTTAGGGTGGTCTTTCCCAGAGACGGTGAGGACAAATACAGGTCTGCGCCGCAAGAGGGACTCCACAAATCACTTTTGAGCTTTTTCTAGACATGCCGCCACAGTACAACCGCTCCCACACTCCTATATTCCCCCCTTGTGCTTTTTCTGGTGCAGGATGAGCTCGACTGAAGCATGCGTAACCTTCTAGGTTGCTATCTGAGCAGTTTGAACCCTCAAGCTACGTCCCTTTTCCCTTGACGGCCAAAATTTGAACGCAGGCATGGTTACTGCGGGATACCAAAAGTCTGCCTTTTGTCTCCGAGGGACGTTCATTCTGTGTTATGGTCGTCTTTTCCAGAGACGGTGAGGACAAATACACATATGTGCTGCAAGAGGGCCTCCACACAACCCTACAGAGCTTTTTGTAGACATGCCCCTACAGTACAACTGGCCCGACACTTTCTATTTTGTCCCCTTCTGCACTTTCTGGCGCAAGATGAGCTAAAGTGAAGCACGAGTAACCTTCTAGGTTGCTATCTGTTCAGTTTGAACCCTCAAGCTACGTCCCTTTTCCCTTGACGGCCAAAATTTGAACGCAGGCATGGTTACTGCGGAATACAAAAAGTCTGCCTTTTGTCTCCGAGGGACGTTCATTCTGTGTTATGGTCGTCTTTTCCAGAGACGGTGAGGACAAATACACATCTGTGCTGCAAGAGGGCCTCCACACAACCCTACAGAGCTTTTTGTAGACATCTAGAATAATTAATCATCTTCATAAATACCGACTAATTTCTGCAAACCAATATGGATTTCAGAGAGGTAAATCCACTGAGTCAGCTTTACTTAACATTCGAGGAAAACTTATCAGCAATATAGAAAATCAATCCTACACTATAGGCATCTTCGTAGATTTCAATAAAGCTTTTGACTCTATCAAGCATAATATTCTCTTTGATAAACTGCCACACTACGGAATTAGAGGCATTTCACTTAAACTATTGCGCAGTTATCTGACAAATCGTAGCCAGTTTGTGGTAGCTAATAGTATAGAATCGGACACTGAACATATAAAATTGGTGTTCCGCAAGGATCAATATTAGGACCTATACTATTCCTTCTTTATATCAATGACATTGTTGCTATCCCCCATACGCCAGACATAGTACTTTACGCCGATGACACGAGTGTTTTTTTTTCATCCAGGGACCTATTATCTCTTATTCCTGTCACAAACGCATGGCTCAAAAACTTATCGAAGTGGCTTGATGCGAATCAGCTGCTTCTAAATGTTAACAAAACAAAATATATTGTTTTTTCCTCAATTAACAGACCAGTTAACCTTACTACCGAAATAGTATTCCAGTCACGGTCACTAGAAAGGGTTACCGAATACAAATTCTTAGGCATACATTTTCATGAAAACCTTCGCTGGACATGTCATGTGAATTTTGTGAAGCGTGACATCGCACAGTCTATTGGCATGCTGAATAGATTTCGTGCCTTATTACCAATGTGGCTAAAACGTCAGCTCTATTTCACTACTGTTCATTCTCGACTGCACTATTGTTTACTTGTCTGGGGGGTTACATCTAAATGTAATATGACTAGTTTGTACTTAATGCAGAAAAAAGTATACGATTTATTGAAAACCTATCAAGCCGCGATCATACATTCCAATACTTTGAGAAACATCGTATCCTGAATATTGAGGCACTGTATAATCAACGATTGACTGAGGTTATATTCTCCCAAGTTAAAACTGACCGTGAATTATTCCTTTCTACATATACGAATACTGATACACACTACAATTTTAGAAATACAAACTTTATAAAAATCAGAACCAGAACAAATTACGGTACGCAATTACTATCTTGGCAGATTCCCAATCTTCTCAACCTCCACCCTGGCTTGATCGATATAATCGATCATAATTCAAACCTCTTGACTTTCAGAAAAAAATCAAAAACAATATTTTTTACTTTCCGCATAATACTGTGGTCTTCTAAATTATGTGTACAGATGTAATTGTAGTAATGTAGTTCATATATTTTTGTTGCATGTTGCGAATTATTTATTTTTCAAAGCAAGAGCGTATGTAGTGTAGTGATCTAGTTACTGCGTATTTTTTGTTTTTGTTTATGGTTAACTATAGCACTCTACCACTAGTCTGCCTGCTGCATCTGCTGCATCTGCTGCAAGTGTAGTCTGGTGCTAGGGGCCTGGTCAGGTGACTTACTGTCACCTTTTGCCTCAGCACCATGACAATCCTGTATTGTCAAAAGTTCCAATAAACAAACAAACAAACAAACATGCCCCTACAGTACAACTGGCCCGACACTTTCTATTTCGTCCCCTTGTGCACTTTCTGGCGCAAGATGAGCTAAACTGAAGCACGAGTAACCTTCTAGCTTGCTACCTGTTCAGTTGGAACCCTCAAGCTACGTCCCTTTTCCCTTGACGGCCAAAATTTGAACGCAGGCATGGTTACTGCGGAATACCAAAAGTCTGCCTTTTGTCTCCGAGGGACGTCCACTTTGCACAGCCAGGATAACGCTGTCCGCAGTCGTGCTGGGACGTCCTTGCTACGGCTTGGCCGACACATTTGTTTTCTCGGCTTCCGTACTTTCCCCACGTCGGCTTGTTTCAAGTCCAGCTACAGCATTCTTGTCGAATGGTACCTGTGAATTCTGAAGGCTTGATGTCGACCTGTATTCTCTGCACAGCCCCCTACGGGGTTCTGCAGAAACCCCCGTCTTAATAAATCACGTAGGTTTTCAATGAAGTGTGTCTCCACATCTTACGGGGGTGGGCAAGCAACACCGAGGACACAGTCTTCTTGTCTGCAGTGCCTCTTTATTCTCAGACACTACAAAACCCCACGCCACTGTTCAAAGGCTCGAAAAATCAGGACTACCTTCAGCTTTTGCGTTCGTACATAAACTTTGACACGAGCTGTGTTAACCAACCTGGGCTCGTTCATTACAGGAGGAAAGCAAGCACTCGTATCAAAAATGAATCGTCGCTCTAGCACTCTTCGTTTCCTAGACATGAGCAGTACATAAAAAACAGCCGACTCTCTTATTAGGCCAACATTAATGTGCTTTTCTGGTTCAATTATGAAATAATCGCAATACAACCATTTGTATTTACTGTGCAGGCCGTTTCTTTAATGCAACTTCTCAATTACCTAAAAGAAATGGTAATCTGAAGAGTCATCTTTTTTCACTAAAAAAAAACAACAAAAAAAAAACAGAAAAAACACCAGAAATGAGCCGAGTTCTCCGAGCGGTTTTATTAGGTCGATAAAACAACTTTTGCGTTTGCTATCTCGAAGAAATTTGACACACAAACACTCCTACCTGGTGCGACACCCTTTCCCGACAATTGGATAGCTTAATGGTTTTCTAATTCCGAGCGAGCGGCAGCTCTTTGAAGTATATCCATCCACTTGTGCTCGGGACACCCTCCCTGTTGATCGATGAGTCTCGATTGAGATGAGCTGACACGGTTTCACTGCACACACATGTTCCTATGATGTTGTTTTCACGACCACAATCGATGAATGCACTCCAGCGGTCTTGAATATCCACAGGCGAACGATTGAACTTGGTCGGGCTTGTTAATTTCCGAGCAGAGTCCCAAAACCTGTTTTCGCGAATATAACGAGTTCTAGACTAGCTGGAGCGATGAAATTTTAACAGTGCGTCTAAATTTAGAGCGCGATCATTCGCTGCGAATTAGAACTTTCTAGCTATCGTAGTTTTCTTTATACGAGCATAGGTGAAATCAAAACATCGTACAGTGAAAGCCTTACTTTCACGTAAACTTCTGTTGATAACTTTCTTTTTAGAATACCTACATCGATGAGACGCGCCTCGAATGTTCCTCGGAACATAATCTTACTCCCTGGTTAAAATAAATGTCCTAGCTAGCCTACTTTCCGAGCTTCGTGCGATTGAATCACCTCCGGTTGCGAGCAAAACACGCGGCAGCCATTTGCTTTTTTTTTGCAAAAACCAAACCAGAACCACGAATGGGCGGTAAATTTCTAAATACTTGACCTAAATAATTTAAACTTGTTGTGGAACACGGGTCTCGACGACATCGTTTTCAAAAATAAGACGATTCCCGTAATTCTAAGTTTGGTTTTATTAAACCAGGGCTGTGTTTCAAATCTCACCCTAATAAACCCGAGTTACTCGGGCGGATCGTGTCACGTGACAGCAGAAATGAAAGAACGCTGGACGCAGGCAGGTTTCAAAACGCCAGGTGTACAGAAGCTTTACCTCGCAGTATGATTTCGTTAATTTTAAAACACGGCCAGGAATGAATTTTTTTATGAATGAATAGATAGATGACCCGTTTCGAATGAATGGATCCATGAGTGCGGCTGAGCAATTCCGACCGGTCGGTAAATCCCGCCACCTGGTGCCTTTTGTTTTACCATTGAAAATATTGAATTTCTGAAATCTATATTACGACCTTCAATTTACGATATCAAATGGGGGACACTTGTTCCCAGCCGCCCCTGGACTGGACAGAGACCGATTTCTTTTCTTGTGTGATGCGAGTTTCGCGAAATAAACGGCGTTTGAAAGTTTTCACATCGAAGCCAGCCATTCGCTTTCCTCACTTTAGGCACCGATCCTTTCTTCGATCTCGCTTCATTAATACTGGTCGTATCTCGTCACCGCTAGCACCGATGCGTTCCTTGGTCTTTCTAGACTCTACGGACACCACTTTGAACGTGTGTAATAAAAGGTTTCGCGATGCTACGACGCTTTTACCGTGGGCATGGTCATGGCGGCCAATTGTACTTTCCGAGCCTGTGTTCGCACCTCCGAGGCTGAATTTTCGTTTCCGAGCCGCGATGTTGGTGTCAAACGTGAGCACGCGTTCCGTAGAAGACCCGACGACTGTAGTTTGCCTCGGATCGAGTCGATAGTTTACTGTAGGAGCACTGATGCGACTTCCCGCACGAAAGCAGTCATTTTCGTGTTCGATATTGCTCACGGCTTCATCATTTGCTACCACAATTTGCTTTTTTGTTCTGAAGCGCTCCCTCGGGTAAAAGGAACGTTCGCTATGCGCGCGCGATTATTTTAATTCATTCATCTCGTGCGGCGCGCGCCTTCGCCGGAGCGGCTGGTCCTTTGAAGGCTCACCAGAGCGCGAGCAAGACTTCAAAGAGCTGCCGCTCGCTCGTAATTAGAAAACCATTATAGGTACGTACAACTATCAAATTGTTGGGGAAGGGTCTCGCACCAGGTAGGACTGTTTGTGTGTCAAATTTCTTCGAGATAGCAAACGCAAAAGTTGTTTTATCGTAAAACCGCTCGGAGAACTCGGCTGATTTCTGGTGTTTTTTCTGTTTTTTTTTTTTTTTTGCGCGTTCTTTTTGTAGTGTTAATTCTAAAAGAGGGATGCCGTAAGTATCGCCTAATACCTCAACAAAAAACAAAAGTCCGAAGAAAAAAAAAAAAAACAAATTTTCTCGGGGGATTGAACTAAGATCCTGCTGTGTACGAAGCGCACATCTTACCCACTGAGCTAATCCACTTTTTTTTTTATCTTTATTATGAGCTAATCCACAGCTCGGAATAGGCGTGTTTACAATCCGTTTTATACGAGACCCAATAGGCGACTACTGCCGGCACTTTTTCCCCCTCCGGTTATTCTGCCGGCTGCCGGCAGAATAGACACTTCCTTCATTAATACTGGTCGTATCTCATCGCCGCTAGCACCGATGTGTTCCTTGTTCTTTCTAGACTCTATGGACACCACTTTGAACGTGTGAAATAAAAGCTTTCGCGAAGCTACGACGCTTTTACCGTGGGCATGGTCATGGCGGCCAATTCTAATTTCCGAACCTGTGTTCGGACCTCCGAGGCTGAATTTTCGTTTCCGAGACGCGATGTTGGTGTCAAACGTGAGCAGGCGTTTCGTAGAAGACCCGACGACTGTAGTTTGCCTCTGATCGAGTCGATAGGTTACTGTACGAGCACTGATGCGACTTCCCGCACGAAAGCAGTCATTTTCAGGTTCGATATTGCTCACCGCTTCATCATTTGCTACCACAATTTGCTTTTTTCTTCTGAAGCGCTCCCTCGGGTAAAAGGAACGTTCGCTATGCGCGCGAGATTATTTTAATTCATTCATCTCGTGCGGCGCGCGCTCGGCGGAGCGGCTGGTCGTTTGAAGGCTCACCAGAGCGCGAGCAAGACTTCAAAGAGCTGCCGCTCGCTCGTAATTAGAAAACCATTATAGGTACGTACAACTATCAAATTGTTGGGGAAGGGTCTCGCACCAGGTAGTACTGTTTGTGTGTCAAAAGGGTACTAATAAGGAAGTGTGTTTTTACATTGAGACAGCTCGTCTGAAAAATTGTATTCTTGGCCTAATAAAGACTGAGGTCTCAAAAAGAAATGAGCTGATTCTTGTTTTTCTGGCGCAGTGAAGACTCGTTAAATGTGTCACTTCTTTTTTATTTATGTCTTCAGGCCCCTGCTGTCCACCTCGGGAAAAGGTTTGTTCCTGCAGAGCTTTTTGTATACATGCCCCTAGAGTACAACTGGCCCCACACTCTTTATTTTCCCCCCTTGTGCTTTTTCTGGTGCAAGATGAGCTCGACTGAAGCATGAGTAACCTTCTAGCTTGCTACCTGTTCAGTTTGAACCCTCAAGCTAAGTCCGTTTTCACTTGACGGCCAACATCTGAACGCAGGCGCTGTTTCTACCTCGAAGCAAAACTACGCCCTTTGCCTCAGTTTCACGTCCATTCTTTTGTTAGGGTGGTCTTTCCCAGAGACGGTGAGGACAAATACAGGTCTGCGCCGCAAGAGGGACTCCACAAATCACTTTTGAGCTTTTTCTAGACATGCCGCCACAGTACAACCGCTCCCACACTCCTATATTCCCCCCTTGTGCTTTTTCTGGTGCAGGATGAGCTCGACTGAAGCATGCGTAACCTTCTAGGTTGCTATCTGAGCAGTTTGAACCCTCAAGCTACGTCCCTTTTTCTTGACGGCCAAAATTTGAACGCAGGCATGGTTACTGCGGGATACCAAAAGTCTGCCTTTTGTCTCCGAGGGACGTTCATTCTGTGTTATGGTCGTCTTTTCCAGAGACGGTGAGGACAAATACACATCTGTGCTGCAAGAGGGCCTCCACACAACCCTACAGAGCTTTTTGTAGACATCTAGAATAATTAATCATCTTCATAAATACCGACTAATTTCTGCAAACCAATATGGATTTCAGAGAGGTAAATCCACTGAGTCAGCTTTACTTAACATTCGAGGAAAACTTATCAGCAATATAGAAAATCAATCCTACACTATAGGCATCTTCGTAGATTTCAATAAAGCTTTTGACTCTATCAAGCATAATATTCTCTTTGATAAACTGCCACACTACGGAATTAGAGGCATTTCACTTAAACTATTGCGCAGTTATCTGGCAAATCGTAGCCAGTTTGTGGTAGCTAATAGTATAGAATCGGACACTGAACATATAAAATTTGGTGTTCCGCAAGGATCAATATTAGGACCTATACTATTCCTTCTTTATATCAATGACATTGTTGCTATCCCCCATACGCCAGACATAGTACTTTACGCCGATGACACGAGTGTTTTTTTTTCATCCAGGGACCTATCATCTCTTATTCCTGTCACAAACGCATGGCTCAAAAACTTATCGAAGTGGCTTGATGCGAATCAGCTGCTTCTAAATGTTAACAAAACAAAATATATTGTTTTTTCCTCAATTAACAGACCAGTTAACCTTACTACCGAAATAGTATTCCAGTCACGGTCACTAGAAAGGGTTACCGAATACAAATTCTTAGGCATACATTTTCATGAAAACCTTCGCTGGACATGTCCTGTGAATTTTGTGAAGCGTGACATCGCACAGTCTATTGGCATGCTGAATAGATTTCGTGCCTTATTACCAATGTGGCTAAAACGTCAGCTCTATTTCACTACTGTTCATTCTCGACTGCACTATTGTTTACTTGTCTGGGGGGTTACATCTAAATGTAATATGACTAGTTTGTACTTAATGCAGAAAAAAGTATACGATTTATTGAAAACCTATCAAGCCGCGATCATACATTCCAATACTTTGAGAAACATCGTATCCTGAATATTGAGGCACTGTATAATCAACGATTGTCTGAGGTTATATTCTCCCAAGTTAAAACTGACCGTGAATTATTCCTTTCTACATATACGAATACTGATACACACTACAATTTTAGAAATACAAACTTTATAAAAATCAGAACCAGAACAAATTACGGTACGCAATTACTATCTTGGCAGATTCCCAATCTTCTCAACCTCCACCCTGGCTTGATCGATATAATCGATCATAATTCAAACCTCTTGACTTTCAGAAAAAAATCAAAAACAATATTTTTTACTTTCCGCATAATACTGTGGTCTTCTAAATTATGTGTACAGATGTAATTGTAGTAATGTAGTTCATATATTTTTGTTGCATGTTGCGAATTATTTATTTTTCATTGCAAGAGCGTATGTAGTGTAGTGATCTAGTTACTGCGTATTTTTTGTTTTTGTTTATGGTTAACTATAGCACTCTACCACTAGTCTGCCTGCTGCATCTGCTGCATCTGCTGCAAGTGTAGTCTGGTGCTAGGGGCCTGGTCAGGTGACTTACTGTCACCTTTTGCCTCAGCACCATGACAATCCTGTATTGTCAAAAGTTCCAATAAACAAACAAACAAACAAACATGCCCCTACAGTACAACTGGCCCGACACTTTCTATTTCGTCCCCTTGTGCACTTTCTGGCGCAAGATGAGCTAAACTGAAGCACGAGTAACCTTCTAGCTTGCTACCTGTTCAGTTGGAACCCTCAAGCTACGTCCCTTTTCCCTTGACGGCCAAAATTTGAACGCAGGCATGGTTACTGCGGAATACCAAAAGTCTGCCTTTTGTCTCCGAGGGACGTCCACTTTGCACAGCCAGGATAACGCTGTCCGCAGTCGTGCTGGGACGTCCTTGCTACGGCTTGGCCGACACATTTGTTTTCTCGGCTTCCGTACTTTCCCCACGTCGGCTTGTTTCAAGTCCAGCTACAGCATTCTTGTCGAATGGTACCTGTGAATTCTGAAGGCTTGATGTCGACCTGTATTCTCTGCACAGCCCCCTACGGGGTTCCGCAGAAACCCCCGTCTTAGTAAATCACGTAGGTTTTCAATGAAGTGTGTCTCCACATCTTACGGGGGTGGGCAAGCAACACCGAGGACACAGTCTTCTTGTCTGCAGTGCCTCTTTATTCTCAGACACTACAAAACCCCACGCCACTGTTCAAAGGCTCGAAAAATCAGGACTACCTTCAGCTTTTGCATTCGTACATAAACTTTGACACCAGCTGTGTTAACCAACCTGGGCTCGTTCATTACAGGAGGAAAGCAAGCACTCGTATCAAAAATGAATCGTCGCTCTAGCACTCTTCGTTTCCTAGACATGAGCAGTACATAAAAAACAGCCGACTCTCTTATTAGGCCAACATTAATGTGCTTTTCTGGTTCAATTATGAAATAATCGCAATAGAACCATTTGTATTTACTGTGCAGGCCGTTTCTTTAATGCAACTTCTCAATTACCTAAAAGAAATGGTAATCTGAAGAGTCATCTTTTTTCACTAAAAAAAAACAACAAAAAAAAACAGAAAAAACACCAGAAATGAGCCGAGTTCTCCGAGCGGTTTTATTAGGTCGATAAAACAACTTTTGCGTTTGCTATCTCGAAGAAATTTGACACACAAACACTCCTACCTGGTGCGACACCCTTTCCCGACAATTGGATAGCTTAATGGTTTTCTAATTCCGAGCGAGCGGCAGCTCTTTGAAGTATATCCATCCACTTGTGCTCGGGACACCCTCCCCGTTGATCGATGAGTCTCGATTGAGATGAGCTAACACGGTTTCACTGCACACACATGTTCCTATGATGTTGTTTTCACGACCACAATCGATGAATGCACTCCAGCGGTCTTGAATATCCACAGGCGAACGATTGAACTTGGTCGGGCTTGTTAATTTCCGAGCAGAGTCCCAAAACCTGTTTTCGCGAATATAATGAGTTCTAGACTAGCTGGAGCGATGAAATTTTAACAGTGCGTCTAAATTCAGAGCGCGATCATTCGCTGCGAATTAGAACCCTCTAGCTATCGTAGTTTTCTTTATACGAGCATATGTGAAGTCAAAACATCGTACAGTGAAGCCTTACTTACACGTAAACTTCTGTTGATAACTTTCTTTTTAGAATACCTACATCGATGAGACGCGCCTCGAATGTTCCTCGGAACATAATCTTACTCCCTGGTTAAAATAAATGTCCTAGCTAGCCTACTTTCCGAGCTTCGTGCGATTGAATCACCTCCGGTTGCGAGCAAAACACGCGGCAGCCATTTGCTTTTTTTGCAAAAACCAAACCAGAACCACGAATGGGCGGTAAATTTCTAAATACTTGACCTAAATAATTTAAACTTGTTGTGGAACACGGGTCTCGACGACATCGTTTTCAAAAATAAGACGATTCCCGTAATTCTAAGTTTGGTTTTATTAAACCAGGGCTGTGTTTCAAATCTCACCCTAATAAACCCGAGTTACTCGGGCGGATCGTGTCACGTGACAGCAGAAATGAAAGAACGCTGGACGCAGGCAGGTTTCAAAACGCCAGGTGTACAGAAGCTTTACCTCGCAGTATGATTTCGTTAATTTTAAAACACGGCCAGGAATTACATTTTTTATGAATGAATAGATAGATGACCCGTTTCGAATGAATGGATCCATGAGTGCGGCTGAGCAATTCCGACCGGTCGGTAAATCCCGCCACCTGGTGCCTTTTGTTTTACCATTGAAAATGTTGAATTTCTGAAATCTATATTACGACCTTGAATTTACGATATCAAATGGGGGACACTTGTTCCCAGCCGCCCCTGGACTGGACAGAGACCGATTTCCTTTCTTGTGTGATGCGAGTTTCGCGAAATAAACGGCGTTTGAAAGTTTTCACATCGAAGCCAGCCATTCGCTTTCCTCACTTTAGGCACCGATCCTTTCTTCGATCTCGCTTCATTAATACTGGTCGTATCTCGTCACCGCTAGCACCGATGTGTTCCTTGGTCTTTCTAGACTCTACGGACACCACTTTGAACGTGTGTAATAAAAGGTTTCGCGATGCTACGACGCTTTTACCGTGGGCATGGTCATGGCGGCCAATTGTACTTTCCGAGCCTGTGTTCGGACCTCCGAGGCTGAATTTTCGTTTCCGAGCCGCGATGTTGGTGTCAAACGTGAGCACGCGTTCCGTAGAAGACCCGACGACTGTAGTTTGCCTCGGATCGAGTCGATAGTTTACTGTAGGAGCACTGATGCGACTTCCCGCACGAAAGCAGTCATTTTCGTGTTCGATATTGCTCACGGCTTCATCATTTGCTACCACAATTTGCTTTTTTGTTCTGAAGCGCTCCCTCGGGTAAAAGGAACGTTCGCTATGCGCGCGCGATTATTTTAATTCATTCATCTCGTGCGGCGCGCGCCTTCGCCGGAGCGGCTGGTCCTTTGAAGGCTCACCAGAGCGCGAGCAAGACTTCAAAGAGCTGCCGCTCGCTCGTAATTAGAAAACCATTATAGGTACGTACAACTATCAAATTGTTGGGGAAGGGTCTCGCACCAGGTAGGACTGTTTGTGTGTCAAATTTCTTCGAGATAGCAAACGCAAAAGTTGTTTTATCGTAAAACCGCTCGGAGAACTCGGCTGATTTCTGGTGTTTTTTCTGTTTTTTTTTTTTTTTTGCGCGTTCTTTTTGTAGTGTTAATTCTAAAAGAGGGATGCCGTAAGTATCGCCTAATACCTCAACAAAAAACAAAAGTCCGAAGAAAAAAAAAAAAACAAATTTTCTCGGGGGATTGAACTAAGATCCTGCTGTGTACGAAGCGCACATCTTACCCACTAAGCTAATCCACAGCTTTTTTTTTTTTTTTTTTCTTTAATACATGGATGATTGCGCTAAAAATTCAGGTTACAAGGGCATAAGGTGAAAAGATGACTATGCACACAGTGATGGAAATGAGATGAAAAGTTAAGGTGATTGTCTTTCTGAACCACAGTCCTGGAGCACATTTTCACTCATGGCACTTCACAAACACTAACAAACAACGTTTCAGGTACGCAATAGTCACAAACATTTCCAGATATTAAAAATCTGGAAGTCTTAAGCACGCATCAAAAAGAGGAAACCAGTCAGGCACCGGTTGGTGAGCTTCATAAACACTTCTTACTTTAGATATTTCTTCTAGAAAAATGGATTTAGTGGTCCGTGGTGTGTCTGCATTCCTGTCAATCATCCGGCATCTCCAGAGGCTGTGTAGGCCTATCAGCATGAATAAATCATAAGGAATGTTTGTTTCGGTGGGGACGTATAGAAAGCGAATACTATGGTCTGTAAAGTCTATGTCCTTCTTAAGAGTTCGTTGAAGGACATCCCAGAAGAAAACTGCATCTGTACAGTAGATAAAGCAATGTTCTATGGTTTCTGGTCGGTGGCATAAACGACAATCAACCGACCACGGTACGAAAAAACCACGCTCTTGGAGCCACCATTTTACTGGAAGCGTTGATGTGTGCAACTTAAAGAAAAATGTTTTAGCACTTGGGGATACGCACATTCGTTTCACTCGTTTTAAAACATCGCGTCCTTCACAATCGCTAAACCGTGTTCTGTATAGGGGAATAGGAAAGACACTTTCAATTAGGGCTTGTGATAGTCTTCTTCTTGATACCTCAAAAAGGAATTCTAGTGAGAAGCGGACTTTTAGAAACATGAAGGTATCGACTATCTCTTTCCAAAATCCCCAGAGTTTGCCTGGGGTAGAATTTGTTGTTGAAATGATCATGAAGGGCAAGTGATGTGCTAGTTTTCTTTGAACTACGGTAAGCAGAAAAGGATGGGATAAATTCCTAAAGAAAAATAGTCGCGAAACGAGCTGTCGAATGAATAAATGTGCCAGACCTAAGCCGCCAGTTTCCAACAAAAGGAATAAGTTGTCACGCTTCATCCGTTCCCAAGATGAGCTCCAGATGAAGGTCGCAAAAATTCTGTGGAAAGCTTGTACTTTTGAACGGCTACAGTGTAATACTTGTAAGGCATACATTAGTTTGGACATTAAAAATATGTTACACGCTGCTGCTTTTGCGAAGATGGAAAGATCTCGCGCCCTCCATGCCAATGATTTTCGTTTGATCTCAGTTACAACAGAATTCCAGTATAGATTATTGGATCTTGTTTGATCTAGTGGAACGCCAAGATATTTGAATGGACAACAATTCCACGACAACCCAGCAAAACGTCCTGGCATAGTTGCCCACTCCCCTATCCAGAAGCCATTAGATTTTTCGGCATTCAACCTCGCTCCAGTTAGTTCGCAATACTTTTCTGTTACATGAAGGGCTTTTTCCACACTTTCCTTATTCGAACAGAACAAGGCCACGTCATCAGCATACGCCAGTAACTTTACCTCAGTGAAGCAAAGTGTATAGCCACGGATATTATGATTCGTAATAATGCTCATGCATAGAGGCTCAAGGTATAAAGCAAAAAGAAGCGGGGATAATGGGCAACCTTGCCTAACTGAAGATTTAATATGGATGGAATCGGAAAGAGAGTTGTTTACAATTAGCCTCGTGCTGCTATTTTTATAACAGAGCCGAATGCCCTCTAGAAGCATGGTTCCTACGTTTGCGTGAGAAAGTAGTTTGAATAAAAATGAATGGCTTACTCTATCGAAAGCTTTGGACAAGTCAAGTTGAACTATAGCTACTTGATCTTGCTCATCGGATACAGAGTCAATCACAGATCTCGCTACGTGAATATTTGTTTGAATGTTTCGTTCTCGTATACCACAAGTTTGATGTTCTCCAATTAGATTATGTATTACGATGTGTAAGCGCTCGTTTAAAACTTTTGCGAAGATTTTATAATCCACATTACAAAGTGATATGGGTCTATAAGCTTCGACCTTTCTTAAAGCTAATGTGTCTTCTGTTTTGGGAATTAGTACAGTGTGGCCATGATAAAAGGTTGGTGGTAGTGTTTGGTGCTCATATGAAGCTTTAAGGACATCAAGTAGTAATGGACTTAACAGATCAGAAAATTTCCTGTAGAATTCAGCACTTAAGCCGTCAGGACCAGGTGTCTTGTTTGAAGGAAGAGCTTTTATGACACTTTGAATTTCCTGCAAGGTCAGAGAACCATCGACTATTTGTTTTTCCTCGTCTGATAAGGAGGGCACGAGGCGAACTAGCTCTTCTATATCTGTACTTTCTTCGGTTGGAATACTCTTCCCAAAAAGACTAGTGTAATAGTCGACAAAGGCTTCTGAAATATTTGGTGTATCTATTCTCGTACTATCTTTATGTTCAATTTCAACTATTTCTTTTGTTAAAGCATACTTTCGCTCATCCTCTAAGGACCTCCGTCCGGGCGTCTCTCCGAGTAGAAATTTTTGTGAGCGCGATCGAATCACTGCGCCTCGATGCTTCTCAGCATCGTATCGCTGGAGCTGTGTTTTAGTCATGTTTATTTCTTCTGTGTATTCACCGGGTTTCTTACTTTCAAGCTCATAAAGCGTTGATAGCATATTAAAGAGAGTCTTTAGTTCTCGCCTTTTTTCAAATGTGATAGTACTGGCGCGTTCGATTGCCCAATTTTTAACGTCTTGTTTGAACATGTCCCATTTGCAAAATATGTGTAGTGAGGGTATCTGTTGCACTCGTAAAAGGATTTCTGGGATACGGTCAGTAAATATTTCGTCATCTAGAAGAGTTGTGTTTAGTTTCCATAGGCGCCATTCAGGACGTACTGAATGCCGTTTCTTTTCACCAAGGATAGTTGAGACGAGACAGTGGTCTGAGAAAAATACAGGTTTCACTGTGTAATCTGAAATAGCCTCATAGAGTTCTCCAGAAATGTATATTCGATCCAGTCGTGCGTGAGAGGAGCGTTGAAAATGTGTGTAATGAACTCTGCTGCCTTTGTGTTCTCCAATGTCAGCTAAGTTGTTTTCGTTAACAAGGGACTGTAGTAACGCTGCACTGGGGTCAAATCTGGCCGTGAATTGGGAACGATCATTAAAATTTAACACACAGTTAAAATCTCCAAGTAGCAGTAATTTTCTATCGGTGCTTAAGTATGGTTCTATAAGTAAAAAGAAGTCATTACGTGCATTCACAGCGTTGGGAGCGTAAACACACATTATGCGCCATTCGTCATTGCCATAAGTAAGATCGCACACGATGAAGCGCCCCTCGCGATCGGTGGTGAGAGCTTTAGCAGTCAGACCCGTTCCTTGTTTTAGAAACAAAAAACACCCAGCCGAGGTGCCCGTTGCGTGGGTGACACATACTTCGAAATCATTCAGAAAAGGTTTCAAAGCGATCTCGGTTTCTTCCTCGCCGGATAATTTTGTTTCTTGTACAGCTAACACGTCTACCTGTTGTAGGGACATGAGCTGAAGAAGCTGACACTGCTTTCGCTTAGAGTTAAGACCTCTCACATTTAAGGTAGCTACACGGAGCTGAGGGGCGCTGGACATGCAATCGCTTATGGTTGAGCGTTATCGCTCACTGGGGTGTCTTCGACAAGCTTAGGGCCAGATAGTGGCTTCGAATACGGCTTGTGCCGCGTTCCAGCTTGTCGTCTGTCGGACAGTTTTGCTCTAGTTAAAGGGCCGTCATTCAATTTTGCGTTTGTAAGGGCTTCAATTGTGAGTATGGGATCGGCTGCATCGTCAGTTTCTTGTGTTGAGTTACCTTCATCCTCAACCTCGGTGGTGGTTGTTTTCCGTTGGTCGTCTGTGAGAATCTCTCTGTGCTCTGGTGTCTGAGAAATGTTCAGTGTACTTTTTGGGTTGGTCGGGGGGCTGGCGGGATGTTCTGTACACGCATCGGGAGAGGGGAGGCTTCCTTCTGGCTGTTCTGGCGGGAGTGGCTGAAGTGTAGGGTCTGGAGGCTCAGTCATCATGGGGATATCCCCACTTGGTTCAACCACCTCGCTTGCATCCATCAGGTGTTCTGTGGCTGACTCGTCCACTGTCCCGATCTTCAGCCTGTCGGCGTAGGTGAGGACGCAGTCAGCGAGGCTGTGTCCGTACCTTTGGCACTTCGTGCACCTCGGAGTCCGACATTGACGGCGGATGTGGCCCACGCGGTTGCATCGCAGGCACAGTGGAGGCCGACCGGGGATCAGTAGCAAGCTCTGGCACCCGTAGATAGTCAGTAGGTGAGGGATCTTGCTCACGCTTATGTCGTCTCGGAGCGTCAGCTGCACCTCTCTGTTGAGAGTGTCCATGCCTTCCATTCCTTCGCATTTCCATTTTTCTCGTACGATAGAGCGCACGGTACCGAAAGGTTCCAGTCCTTCAACGACTCTGCGGTTTTCCATGTGGGGGGGTAGCCACAAAAGCCTGAGCTTCACTTCTTTTGACTCTGGGTCAACAACGAGGCATTTTTTGCCTTTCACTTTCAGCTCTCCGCAGGAGACGAGCTTGGATTTCGCGAGGGAAGTCGCACACACAACCATCCAGACATGCGACATTTGGTATTGTCCCATGGCGATGATGTCCTTTCGGTCAATGACGCCACTCAGAGCGTCGCGAAAGTCCGGAGCTCGGTAGGGTCGAGCGGCGAGATCTCCATGCAGGAACACTGAATTCAGAACGAGGTTACCTGTAGGCAGGCGTGGCATCAGCACTCGGTAGTCATTCATCGGAGTAACGGTATCAGTTGCAGCAGTAGACGGATTACCTCGGCCAGAGGCCGATGTGTTTTCTTGGGCGGAGAACATGAAAACGCAGCCGTTCGAAACGGCGTCTTCTTCTTTCTCCGAGCTAATCCACAGCTCGGAATAGGCGTGTTTACAATCCGTTTTATACGAGACCCAATAGGCGACTACTGCCGGCACTTTTTCCCCCTCCGGTTATTCTGCCGGCTGCCGGCAGAATAGACACTTCCTTCATTAATACTGGTCGTATCTCATCGCCGCTAGCACCGATGTGTTCCTTGTTCTTTCTAGACTCTATGGACACCACTTTGAACGTGTGAAATAAAAGCTTTCGCGAAGCTACGACGCTTTTACCGTGGGCATGGTCATGGCGGCCAATTCTAATTTCCGAACCTGTGTTCGGACCTCCGAGGCTGAATTTTCGTTTCCGAGACGCGATGTTGGTGTCAAACGTGAGCAGGCGTTTCGTAGAAGACCCGACGACTGTAGTTTTCCTCTGATCGAGTCGATAGGTTACTGTACGAGCACTGATGCGACTTCCCGCACGAAAGCAGTCATTTTCAGGTTCGATATTGCTCACCGCTTCATCATTTGCTACCACAATTTGCTTTTTTCTTCTGAAGCGCTCCCTCGGGTAAAAGGAACGTTCGCTATGCGCGCGAGATTATTTTAATTCATTCATCTCGTGCGGCGCGCGCTCGGCGGAGCGGCTGGTCGTTTGAAGGCTCACCAGAGCGCGAGCAAGACTTCAAAGAGCTGCCGCACGCTCGTAATTAGAAAACCATTATAGGTACGTACAACTATCAAATTGTTGGGGAAGGGTCTCGCACCAGGTAGGACTGTTTGTGTGTCAAAAGGGTACTAATAAGGAAGTGTGTTTTTACATTGAGACAGCTCGTCTGAAAAATTGTATTCTTGGCCTAATAAAGACTGAGGTCTCAAAAAGAAATGAGCTGATTCTTGTTTTTCTGGCGCAGTGAAGACTCGTTAATGTGTCACTTCTTCTTTATTTATGTCTTCAGGCCCCTGCTGTCCACCTCGGGAAAAGGTTTGTTCCTGCAGAGCTTTTTGTATACATGCCCCTAGAGTACAACTGGCCCCACACTCTTTATTTTCCCCCCTTGTGCTTTTTCTGGTGCAGGATGAGCTCGACTGAAGCATGCGTAACCTTCTAGGTTGCTATCTGAGCAGTTTGAACCCTCAAGCTACGTCCCTTTTCCCTTGACGGCCAAAATTTGAACGCAGGCATGGTTAATGCGGGATACCAAAAGTCTGCCTTTTGTCTCCGAGGGACGTTCATTCTGTGTTATGGTCGTCTTTTCCAGAGACGGTGAGGACAAATACACATATGTGCTGCAAGAGGGCCTCCACACAACCCTACAGAGCTTTTTGTAGACATGCCCCTACAGTACAACTGGCCCGACACTTTCTATTTTGTCCCCTTCTGCACTTTCTGGCGCAAGATGAGCTAAAGTGAAGCACGAGTAACCTTCTAGGTTGCTATCTGTTCAGTTTGAACCCTCAAGCTACGTCCCTTTTCCCTTGACGGCCAAAATTTGAACGCAGGCATGGTTACTGCGGAATACAAAAAGTCTGCCTTTTGTCTCCGAGGGACGTTCATTCTGTGTTATGGTCGTCTTTTCCAGAGACGGTGAGGACAAATACACATCTGTGCTGCAAGAGGGCCTCCACACAACCCTACAGAGCTTTTTGTAGACATCTAGAATAATTAATCATCTTCATAAATACCGACTAATTTCTGCAAACCAATATGGATTTCAGAGAGGTAAATCCACTGAGTCAGCTTTACTTAACATTCGAGGAAAACTTATCAGCAATATAGAAAATCAATCCTACACTATAGGCATCTTCGTAGATTTCAATAAAGCTTTTGACTCTATCAAGCATAATATTCTCTTTGATAAACTGCCACACTACGGAATTAGAGGCATTTCACTTAAACTATTGCGCAGTTATCTGACAAATCGTAGCCAGTTTGTGGTAGCTAATAGTATAGAATCGGACACTGAACATATAAAATTTGGTGTTCCGCAAGGATCAATATTAGGACCTATACTATTCCTTCTTTATATCAATGACATTGTTGCTATCCCCCATACGCCAGACATAGTACTTTACGCCGATGACACGAGTGTTTTTTTTTCATCCAGGGACCTATCATCTCTTATTCCTGTCACAAACGCATGGCTCAAAAACTTATCGAAGTGGCTTGATGCGAATCAGCTGCTTCTAAATGTTAACAAAACAAAATATATTGTTTTTTCCTCAATTAACAGACCAGTTAACCTTACTACCGAAATAGTATTCCAGTCACGGTCACTAGAAAGGGTTACCGAATACAAATTCTTAGGCATACATTTTTATGAAAACCTTCGCTGGACATGTCATGTGAATTTTGTGAAGCGTGACATCGCACAGTCTATTGGCATGCTGAATAGATTTCGTGCCTTATTACCAATGTGGCTAAAACGTCAGCTCTATTTCACTACTGTTCATTCTCGACTGCACTATTGTTTACTTGTCTGGGGGGTTACATCTAAATGTAATATGACTAGTTTGTACTTAATGCAGAAAAAAGTATACGATTTATTGAAAACCTATCAAGCCGCGATCATACATTCCAATACTTTGAGAAACATCGTATCCTGAATATTGAGGCACTGTATAATCAACGATTGTCTGAGGTTATATTCTCCCAAGTTAAAACTGACCGTGAATTATTCCTTTCTACATATACGAATACTGATACACACTACAATTTTAGAAATACAAACTTTATAAAAATCAGAACCAGAACAAATTACGGTACGCAATTACTATCTTGGCAGATTCCCAATCTTCTCAACCTCCACCCTGGCTTGATCGATATAATCGATCATAATTCAAACCTCTTGACTTTCAGAAAAAAATCAAAAACAATATTTTTTACTTTCCGCATAATACTGTGGTCTTCTAAATTATGTGTACAGATGTAATTGTAGTAATGTAGTTCATATATTTTTGTTGCATGTTGCGAATTATTTATTTTTCATTGCAAGAGCGTATGTAGTGTAGTGATCTAGTTACTGCGTATTTTTTGTTTTTGTTTATGGTTAACTATAGCACTCTACCACTAGTCTGCCTGCTGCATCTGCTGCATCTGCTGCAAGTGTAGTCTGGTGCTAGGGGCCTGGTCAGGTGACTTACTGTCACCTTTTGCCTCAGCACCATGACAATCCTGTATTGTCAAAAGTTCCAATAAACAAACAAACAAACAAACATGCCCCTACAGTACAACTGGCCCGACACTTTCTATTTCGTCCCCTTGTGCACTTTCTGGCGCAAGATGAGCTAAACTGAAGCACGAGTAACCTTCTAGCTTGCTACCTGTTCAGTTGGAACGCTCAAGCTACGTCCCTTTTCCCTTGACGGCCAAAATTTGAACGCAGGCATGGTTACTGCGGAATACCAAAAGTCTGCCTTTTGTCTCCGAGGGACGTCCACTTTGCACAGCCAGGATAACGCTGTCCGCAGTCGTGCTGGGACGTCCTTGCTACGGCTTGGCCGACACATTTGTTTTCTCGGCTTCCGTACTTTCCCCACGTCGGCTTGTTTCAAGTCCAGCTACAGCATTCTTGTCGAATGGTACCTGTGAATTCTGAAGGCTTGATGTCGACCTGTATTCTCTGCACAGCCCCCTACGGGGTTCTGCAGAAACCCCCGTCTTAGTAAATCACGTAGGTTTTCAATGAAGTGTGTCTCCACATCTTACGGGGGTGGGCAAGCAACACCGAGGACACAGTCTTCTTGTCTGCAGTGCCTCTTTATTCTCAGACACTACAAAACCCCACGCCACTGTTCAAAGGCTCGAAAAATCAGGACTACCTTCAGCTTTTGCGTTCGTACATAAACTTTGACACCAGCTGTGTTAACCAACCTGGGCTCGTTCATTACAGGAGGAAAGCAAGCACTCGTATCAAAAATGAATCGTCGCTCTAGCACTCTTCGTTTCCTAGACATGAGCAGTACATAAAAAACAGCCGACTCTCTTATTAGGCCAACATTAATGTGCTTTTCTGGTTCAATTATGAAATAATCGCAATAGAACCATTTGTATTTACTGTGCAGGCCGTTTCTTTAATGCAACTTCTCAATTACCTAAAAGAAATGGTAATCTGAAGAGTCATCTTTTTTCACTAAAAAAAAACAACAAAAAAAAAACAGAAAAAACACCAGAAATGAGCCGAGTTCTCCGAGCGGTTTTATTAGGTCGATAAAACAACTTTTGCGTTTGCTATCTCGAAGAAATTTGACACACAAACACTCCTACCTGGTGCGACACCCTTTCCCGACAATTGGATAGCTTAATGGTTTTCTAATTCCGAGCGAGCGGCAGCTCTTTGAAGTATATCCATCCACTTGTGCTCGGGACACCCTCCCCGTTGATCGATGAGTCTCGATTGAGATGAGCTGACACGGTTTCACTGCACACACATGTTCCTATGATGTTGTTTTCACGACCACAATCGATGAATGCACTCCAGCGGTCTTGAATATCCACAGGCGAACGATTGAACTTGGTCGGGCTTGTTAATTTCCGAGCAGAGTCCCAAAACCTGTTTTCGCGAATATAACGAGTTCTAGACTAGCTAGAGCGATGAAATTTTAACAGTGCGTCTAAATTCAGAGCGCGATCATTCGCTGCGAATTAGAACTTTCTAGCTATCGTAGTTTTCTTTATACGAGCATAGGTGAAATCAAAACATCGTACAGTGAAAGCCTTACTTTCACGTAAACTTCTGTTGATAACTTTTTTTTTAGAATACCTACATCGATGAGACGCGCCTCGAATGTTCCTCGGAACATAATCTTACTCCCTGGTTAAAATAAATGTCCTAGCTAGCCTACTTTCCGAGCTTCGTGCGATTGAATCACCTCCGGTTGCGAGCAAAACACGCGGCAGCCATTTGCTTTTTTTTGCAAAAACCAAACCAGAACCACGAATGGGCGGTAAATTTCTAAATACTTGACCTAAATAATTTAAACTTGTTGTGGAACACGGGTCTCGACGACATCGTTTTCAAAAATAAGACGATTCCCGTAATTCTAAGTTTGGTTTTATTAAACCAGGGCTGTGTTTCAAATCTCACCCTAATAAACCCGAGTTACTCGGGCGGATCGTGTCACGTGACAGCAGAAATGAAAGAACGCTGGACGCAGGCAGGTTTCAAAACGCCAGGTGTACAGAAGCTTTACCTCGCAGTATGATTTCGTTAATTTTAAAACACGGCCAGGAATGAATTTTTTTATGAATGAATAGATAGATGACCCGTTTCGAATGAATGGATCCATGAGTGCGGCTGAGCAATTCCGACCGGTCGGTAAATCCCGCCACCTGGTGCCTTTTGTTTTACCATTGAAAATATTGAATTTCTGAAATCTATATTACGACCTTCAATTTACGATATCAAATGGGGGACACTTGTTCCCAGCCGCCCCTGGACTGGACAGAGACCGATTTCTTTTCTTGTGTGATGCGAGTTTCGCGAAATAAACGGCGTTTGAAAGTTTTCACATCGAAGCCAGCCATTCGCTTTCCTCACTTTAGGCACCGATCCTTTCTTCGATCTCGCTTCATTAATACTGGTCGTATCTCGTCACCGCTAGCACCGATGCGTTCCTTGGTCTTTCTAGACTCTACGGACACCACTTTGAACGTGTGTAATAAAAGGTTTCGCGATGCTACGACGCTTTTACCGTGGGCATGGTCATGGCGGCCAATTGTACTTTCCGAGCCTGTGTTCGGACCTCCGAGGCTGAATTTTCGTTTCCGAGCCGCGATGTTGGTGTCAAACGTGAGCACGCGTTCCGTAGAAGACCCGACGACTGTAGTTTGCCTCGGATCGAGTCGATAGTTTACTGTAGGAGCACTGATGCGACTTCCCGCACGAAAGCAGTCATTTTCGTGTTCGATATTGCTCACGGCTTCATCATTTGCTACCACAATTTGCTTTTTTGTTCTGAAGCGCTCCCTCGGGTAAAAGGAACGTTCGCTATGCGCGCGCGATTATTTTAATTCATTCATCTCGTGCGGCGCGCACCTTCGCCGGAGCGGCTGGTCCTTTGAAGGCTCACCAGAGCGCGAGCAAGACTTCAAAGAGCTGCCGCTCGCTCGTAATTAGAAAACCATTATAGGTACGTACAACTATCAAATTGTTGGGGAAGGGTCTCGCACCAGGTAGGACTGTTTGTGTGTCAAATTTCTTCGAGATAGCAAACGCAAAAGTTGTTTTATCGTAAAACCGCTCGGAGAACTCGGCTGATTTCTGGTGTTTTTTCTGTTTTTTTTTTTTTTGCGCGTTCTTTTTGTAGTGTTAATTCTAAAAGAGGGATGCCGTAAGTATCGCCTAATTTTTTTTTTTTGCGCGTTCTTTTTGTAGTGTTAATTCTAAAAGAGGGATGCCGTAAGTATCGCCTAATACCTCAACAAAAAACAAAAGTCCGAAGAAAAAAAAAAAACAAACTTTCTCGGGGGATTGAACTAAGATCCTGCTGTGACCGGCGACTAGAGAGAACTTCGGCGCGCACTTTATTGGATGAAATTTTGTGACGTCACGACCAATAGGAGCACGGAAACAGACGCGGTCTCCTCAACGCCCGGAGAAACATCGGAAACATCGTGCCTGACGGACCGTCGTCGAACGAAAGGTGAGTGGTTTGAGTTTTCCTGTGATGTGATCTCTATGTGTGTTCGTTCCACGCGTCCGAGCTGTTTCTTCGTTTCAGAGCTATTTGGCGCCGCTGCCTACATTGTTTGAGCCTGCTGAAAGCCCGCCGAAGAACGGCTGACTTGCGAGCTAAACCTAATTCAACAAAACCATTTGATCCGACAGAATAATGTGCTTGATCTTACATTTCATGTCAACAAAGAACTGCGCTGTCTGTCTTCGTCCCTACATGTTTTATTCTTTCGTGTTTTTCAAATCTTTACCAACCCGCGTCCAATCGAATGCCCCGATCACAACAAATAGTTGGGTCGTGCTCCGATGGCCCTTATCATCAGCCGGTAAGGCAGTTACGTTTTTTGTTTCTATATTTTGACCCAAGTAACGTCATATTCTCAAACTGAAATTCTATCACCACCTCTAGTTTCACATTCTGGTGCACCGTGCACTTGCAGCTTCCTGCACCCCTGCGAGGTTTCCTGCGATCGTACCCTGTATATTATGGATTTCTCGCCGCACGCGAGTGCTCTCGAAGGCGTGCTATACACTCTGTAACATACGTTGTGTGCAGAAAAGGCACAGGCCCGAGCGCAAAAACGCCCTTTTTGCACGAGCAGCCGTGCAAAAAGAACATTCTGCGGAGCTACGCCCTCGCACCCGTGCCTCTGCTGCACACAACTTCGAGCCGTTCTCGTTTTTGTTTTGCATATTACTGTGAAAGAAGTGTCATTGTTTTCTTCTCAAACAAAACTCACACGCTAGACAAAAGCAAACAGATAGGAGTCTGCACATTCACACCCTTTTCTCCCTTGTGCGACAGGTTATAGCTGGTCGCGATTCAACATCGTTTCTTTTGAAGCTGATGGGCACCACGAGGCATGAAAGAGGTGACTTGCAGCTTTGCCAAGGCAGCAGCAAGACACTACAAGCCTTCGCATTAACTGGCTAGCCAGTGCTGCTCTGTTCTGAACAGCACTGCGTGCCATGCAGAGGGTTTGTGCAAGCTCGCTAAGTGGCGACGCTAGCCAGGGTAAGTGCATCCTATGCAGCTTTCTTTTAGGGATATATGTGGCTTGCAGGCCATGTCGTGCATGTGCCACCCGAGGGACAGCAGTGGCAAGGCTGTGCTGATGGTAATCACCACTGCACTGTGTTTTCATTCAATAACTACTGAAAAGGAACCAAGTACTTCAGAGAGATCCTCGGTTGTGCTTTGATGAACTCCAGCTCGCTTATGGACTTGATGTCTGTGTTAACAATGCAACGAGACTTCTTTTTAGTTTGGGGCGTTGTTTCTGCTGCGGATGACTAGCGTTGCAGTAGAGAAATATGCAAAATAGTGTAAAGGCCCGTTCACACTCTTGCGACCTCTTAAACCTGGGTTCCTTAAAACTTCTTAAACCAGAGAACACACTGGCGCCATCTATTGGGAAGCAGTGTAAACTCGGCGGTCCGGCATATTTTTTTTTATTTCTCGCGCAATATCCTTTCTTTTAAACGAGCCTTTCTATGGGTATTACGCACATTTGACCTAGGAAATCCCGCAAAACCTTCGCTTTTGTGAAATGCAGTTCTAGGGTCACCGCATAGATGGCGCCACAATGTCAGTGTGTCCCTTCATTCTAGAAACATTTAAGAAGTTGTAAGAGATCTCGTCTCTCTCAGTCGTACTCGGTCGCAAGAGTGTGAACGGGCCTTAATGCTTGCATTAGTTACCTAAATTAATGGCGGGAATAACTGACCTACATTTCCACCGACTGCATTTCTCAGAGGAATAGCCTGGACTAGATAGCTCGCTGCACCCTTCCTCCTTGGCCTGTACAACTCGGCGTCTTTTCCTGATCGTCTTATGTGGCTGCTTCTGTGTTTGCCTAGGCACTCGGTTGAAATAGTGAAAGCTGTCTGCATCGCACATAACTGCCGTGAAAGCCAGTGTGGATGTAGCTGGGGTAGCCCCCAATATGGCTTCTCTAGCTCGACACAAGTAATGTCCCTACCACTGTCGTGTATGATGCCAATCCAAGATTGAAATATACTTGTGCTTTTCATTGCCGTGACGTCACGCAGGCACATAGCCAGGATTTTGTTTTGGGGCGGGGGGCGGCAGCGGCGGGCCGGGCCGGACTCCATGAATGCCCTCTAGTTACGTGCTTGCATCACGGGATAACAGGCTCACGGTTCGAGCGGCTGTGTAGAAATGAACTATGCCGAGCATTTGTTTTGTGCTGCTGGGTGGGATTTGGGGCGACCTTCCAAAGCATTCTTTTGACACCATGAAACTGTTTGTGATCAGTTGTGAACAAAGTGTACAGCCCTAAGAGTGAACCTTTGCCTTCCCATGACGTCTCAATTTCAATGTTGCCAGTAGAGCTTTTCACTTTGAAAAACACAATGATGACCAAAATTGTAAATTCTGTAACTTTGCGAAAAAAAGCTATTTCGGCCAGATATTTCAGCGATGTTTGTTGATGTGTTTAGCAAGTTTTTAGGCAAATCGGGGACAATCAAGAAAATGCCGGAGTACCCCTTTAAAACATGGAGTGCACGTAGTACACAATGGAGAAGTTGCTCGCCAATCATTCTCTTAGAAGTGTGAGTTGAGCCCCTTCGAGGCAGTTTACTGCCGCAGCATGCACTTTAATCCGCCCGAGAAGAGAAAACGAGATTAATGACGAGTAGGATATCTTTGTTCCAAGGCTTCTTGAGACAGAAAAGGCTAGGGAACCAGTATTGTTGCTTCCTACTACCCGGTACGAGACTCAAACCCGACATGCAAGGAAGTCGAAAGGCCTCTTGAAGTGCCCTCTTTCTGCTTCCTTGTGCCTTGAGTTTTAGCTGTGTCTACAATTCACGCTCGCCTGCATGCCTACTCTTTTGGTCTCTTTTTTGTTCACTGTGTTACTGAAGTTTTCTGTCGTTGCTGCCCCAGAAATGCTTTGTGGATGCACAGAAATACAAGGTGCTCGACGCCTGCGGCTAATTGGTATTGCTTTTCCCGGTACCACGGCATGAAGGAGGTGGCCTCTCTCCCTTCCAAGTAGCTGCGATATACTACAAGCACTGGGTTACGACTGCAGCTAGCCCATGGGTACCGTTCTGCATCCTGCACTGCATGTAGTTCCGAGAGCCATGTGAAAAGGCAGGTGTGACCTTTTTAGGCACTGTCACTTTGTTTTGTGCATTTTCTGCCGCTTTTTCGGGGCAACTTCTTTTTAAGATTCAAATATTAGAAAACGGACTCAAGTGAGAGAGGGGGTTTTCTGAGAAGACTGGCTTCTTTGCTAAACCATTGGGACTGGTATTATATCTATAGAGTTCATGTACACCTAACGTTATGTACTTTTTCTTTAGTTTTATTTTACTTGGTACTTATACTTCGATGTTACACGACAGCCACTAAAAATGAAGAAAAAACAAAAAAAATGTTGACTTGTCGGTTTTTTTGTTTTGTTTTTTTGCAATATGTTGGAAGAGTCAATGATGTGGTCGGTCATTCATGTTATTTTTCCTACACGCACGTCCAGCCTATGTTTACATAAAGCCCCATTTGCCCCTTAGCAACGGAAATAATCTGTGCGACAGACTAGGCGGCAGCATTGTGGACGGAAACTGGCCTGATAATATTGCCATGTTTAGAAACTACATTTGATGTCAGGTTATGAATTCAGTGGCAAATTCCCCCCTAAAGAATCTACATCACTCTGCCAGCCAATCGCTGCCGTCAGTTGTCGTGACGTCACGTCCAGCAAAGAAACTGCAAACTAGTATTTTTTTTTTTTAATGGCAGGCCTCTGCTGTTGATGCGACATAGCACGTCAACACTCAAGCAATTCTTCCGCTCTTGACCTCTCCGGTTTCACCTTGCGAAGTCGTGACGGTGTCTGCTTTTGTTTGCGGTATTTCCCATGTGTCGACGTGAGAAGGCAGCGGTTGTATCGCCAAGGAAGTAGCAATCAATCTGTGCATTTGCTCCAGCGGCACAGTGTTACAAACAGGACTCTTTCACCAAGGGCAAAGTCTAACGACTGGCCAGCATCGTGCAGCCGTGAATGCGTAACTTGTCCGAACGCTTTTATGCTTTCGTCTGTGTACAGTGACAAAATGACTCGCTGAATGCGAAATGCCGTACAGCAAAATACAGTAGAGTCTCATTAATTCAAACTCCAGGAGGTCACAAATTTTAGTTTGAATTATCAGAAATTCATCTAAATATGATACTAGACGGCATTATGATTTGTTACATGGATAGCTACTCATACAAAGCGGATTTTTGCCAGTTTCCTCTATATAGGCCTAATTATAAGCAAGTACAGGCATAACACATTAGTGAAAGAGCTGTGACATTGAGTTTATTCATCCGGCAAAAAATTTGTCGATTGTGGACTGTTTAGTCAGCACATACAATCTCAAAATAAAATTTTCAATACCAGCTAACGCAAGTAGCTCTTTACGGGACTCTTCCTTTGCAGACAGAAAGTTACGGAGCTGAGCGATGTGCTCAAAGCTATGGCTGTGACAGTTGGTAGCAAGTCATCCCTTTCTTCATCGTCATCTTCACTCTCACTGCTGCACTGTGCTGGCATTACTTCCTGTACTATGTCCTCTAATGAGTCATCACGACAAACACACACATCATCGTCAAGACTAGCATATTCCTCCAGCTCGGCGTTCACATTATGTGCTTCAAGGCCAGAAAGCATGATGCCAGTGAGCTGGTCCTCATCCTCGATGTCGTCTTGGTCATCATTGCTAGTCCTGAAGCACATAATGTGAACGCTGTTTTCCGCTAATGTGTGCCCGCTTGAGCCCCGTTGAGTGTGCTTCTTTATGAGCACCGGTGCACTGTGGAGAAACAACACTCGTGAAAGCACGCTCCGCAGGTATTGCTTCTCTGCGGTGCACCGGTGCTCGGAAAGAAGCGCACTCAACGGGGCCGCGAGAACAAAAAAAGATATGAATTAAGCGTAAACGCCATTCGGATTAAGCGGCTTATAAATACATTAAAAACATAGCAGGACAACCAAAGTTTTCAAATCTGTTTGAATTATCCGGAAGTACAAAATATCCAAGCTTCAATTATTGTGAGCCTATTGTATCAATCACTTTCTGTAGCAACTTTGCGCTTAAAATCGCAATAAAGTGATTTTTAGGCTAAATTCATTTTTTCGGACTGCTCGATTATTCTGAGTTTTGCGCTATCGAGTCCGAAATATTGGTCGGTGACTATCAAACTTAAACACAATGGTTACACACCACAGGTCCCGAGGACCATGACATCAATGAGCTGGCTTTCACCTTGTTCAAGGCAGCAGCGGAACACTATGGGTGGGACCCTGGGTCGACGCACCGGCCGGCTCATGGCTGCCGTCCTGTACCCTGCACGCATACTTGTACGTAATCCGTTACAAGTAACGAAATTACTTGTAATCCCTTACATTTATCAGTAATTTAGTAACGGATTAATTACATATTTTTTAGAGTAATTTTAAAGTAATTCCGTTACATTTTTTACGTAACGGATTCCGTGGAATCCGTTACATTTTGTTTTTGTCAGAACCAACCCCCCCCCCCCCCCCCAATTCTAAATGAAGTTTTTTTCTTTTTTTTTTCATTTTTGTAAAGTCGAGCGCAGTGACGCTGTCACGCGAATCGACCAGCGCAAAGAGAGGCTTGGCACTCTTCAGTTCTGCAAACCCTTTTTTTGCAACACCGAGCCCCTGAATCTATCTTTTTTTAGACCCTAACATCAATGTCACAAAAAAAAACAGGGGGGGGGGGGGGGGCAAGTCATTTCCGCTTTTTTTTAGTTCCTTTGTTTTTTCTTTGCGACCGAAGACGGGGAGAGGAGGACACCAAGTGATTGTGCGCCTCTTCGAGAAGCTCGAGGCGGTTAGGGTGCCTTCATGTGCACATGAAGGCTCCCTAGAGGCGGTAAGTGCACTGAAAATAATTAAACCATTTTTATAATGTCACAACACGAGACAACGCTCCGTCTACCCTACCCTTTTTGTGAGTCAGCTTTTTGCGAGCACTTATAAAATGGTAATAGTCTTCCTTTCTTCTTCTTCCTGTTTTGCCCCAGCAGGACGCATCTTATCTCAAGCAGATATTTTTTACAAATAAAACATAATGGTGGCTGACTAGACTTGATATTCTAGGCTTGAGGAGAGAGTGAAATTCGGGAGTGGGGCCATAGCGCGGCTTACTTAGTACTCTACCCTTTGCTGCCCGTGGCATCAGCGGACGTCTATCTAGAGAACACCGGAGTAAACTGCAGTCGGTTCGTGCTCCGTGCGTTTTTGAACGGCACCAAGAAAAGTACACACGGAAAACGTGCGTTTACATTTCCTTGTGTGAACCGACGCTCTAAATAATTGCTGTTATGAGTGTCCTTATTTTTCTTTTTTTACTTATATTTATATACTGGAAACTTTTTTTTTATTCACCAACGTCTCAAGTGAGGCTCGAACTGGTTCAGAACCAAGGGAAGAAGAATATCGAGCCAAACCTTATTTATTACTTATTTATCCCCTTTTCTGTTACAACTATGTTTTGCTGTTAATGACTTCTACAGCTTCGCGATTAAGACAATGGAGACTTTTAGTAGATCGGTCCGATGACTCCGATAATGATATCCAATACTTTTCTGCCGTCTTTGCGTATGCATCATATCGTTATCGGGTACCGTTATCGCGGGTATTGGAGGTATCGGAAGGATCTACAAAATCTCTTGAATAGCAGGCAACGGCTGCAACGACGAAGCTTTGCTCTACATTCGAGGTAAATAGTACTTCCCTTGCTTCGCTGAAAAAGTTCAATGCAGAGCATGAAGCATTTGTGAGGAACAATATGGCACTCCCATCCAGTGCCTCAGCTCAAATGGTGTTCAGCGTAGCAGTCGGCATATTGAGTAAGAAATAACGCAAAATGTCTGACGAGACTTTCGAGAGCCAGCTGTTGCTCAAAATACTCAAGGTCATTAAATGGAACAGGTGGCAACAATAAGAACTTGAATAACCCTCTTTCCTTTGTTTCTTACTTGAGGACAATAATGTTAAAAGTAACGCACGAAAGTAACGGATTACTTTTTGGGGTAACGGTCAGTTACTTTCATGGGAGGGTAATTGTAATTGTAATAAATTACAATTTAGCCTCGAGTAATTGTAAATGTAATTCCTTACTATTTTTCAGTAACGTGTACAAGTCTGCCTGCACGGCACTGCGTGTGGCTTAACTGGCCAAGCGGAGGGTCATCGCATGACTTTTATAAGGCGTCGCTAGCCATTGTAAGTATATTTTTTGACACTCATGTCTGGTGATGTACTTTGGTGCTGTACAACGGAACACATTTGGTGGCAGTTCACTCTTGCCAATTAGGCCATTTTGAAACGGAACACATTTAGTGGTGGCTCGGTTTAGGTTTCCTGGCTTGGCAATCTTGCAGCAGTGTCTAGACTCAACACAAACCTTTTTGTACTTCATTGTCAGGGATAGTGTAATTTCTGCAATACTGTCGAAGCAACTTCTGCACGCGAACAAGATGCAAGACAAAGCCACATGCTTGTGCCCAGTGTACTTCACGAGTTCATTTCGGCGTTGCCACTCCACGCGTCCATGCACTCGCTGCACCTTGAGAGTCAAGTGTGCACCACAAAGCACTCCCGTCATGCAGCACTCAGGAGAGGAACGAGAGCAGACAACTGGGGGTTTTCCGCCATAAGAGACGGGAGAACCTAAAAAAAAAGAAAGCACGTCCCACGGGCAACAAAATCGGACGCGAGCTGTGCTATTCATTCTGTGAAGTAAGCAATCGACAACCTGTGCTTCATTTGCAAGTTTTTAGTCATTTTGTTGCCAGACAGACGTTGAATTACATCAGCGGATAAAGATAGGTTCAGAACAAACGTCAGCTACCGCGAGAACTGTCGCAATCCGTGCGGGGGTGAAAAGTTGGGACGTTAGTGACAAACCTCGCCCGCCCCCCTGTCCATCACCTGACCCCATTCTGCGAATGTGGCTATAAGCGAGGGAGCGTGATCATGTGGCAAAAGATTCTCAAGCGCGACTGGCCCAAGGAGCACATAGTTTCCACAGCACTGTCAGTTTAGGGGTGCAGGGAGGATATTTGTGCGTAGCACTGTAGAAGCCACAGGCCGGAGTGGGGGGGGGATTGGCAAATTTCGTCCGAATGTTGAGCGAAGAGCATCAAGGGGCTACTTTTCCAAGGGAAGAATGGTGATGTGCGGGTACAAAAATAAGGGTCCAAGCACTGTGAGCAAGAGGGGAGTTCTTTCTTTTCCTCCTCTTGAACTGCCAGCCGTATACTACCTTTAGGTCTACCCACTAGTCATTCCAACCAGAGCTCTGTGTTCTGACGTCCACACACATTCTCGTCTCCCCCTCTCCCTCAGTGCTTTGGTGCATACTCAAATGCTCTGCATCATTAGCAGATTTTCTTTTTTTTTTTTTAAAGGAGGGGGAGTTGTTTCTTTTTCAGGTTAACTTTTTCTTAATGAAAAATCAACATACCGCAGCTTTTCTTAGGAAGAAATTATTAGTTTTTGGTGACATAACAAATATTAGGTCAACAAAACACATCTGGGCTGCATTTTGGCTGTGAAATAAGTATCTCCTTGCAAACTCCCCCTTCTCCCCTCTCCACCCCACCCAGCCTGACCTATAAATTTGCCCCTGCTCTTCATTGCCCTGCATGTTTAGGTCAGATATTGTTCCTGTTGACCTGATGGACTCCTTTGTTCTCTTCATTCATCATAGGTTTCAAACCGTCCTGAATCATGGACCAAGCCTTGCAAGACTTCACTCTTATGCCCTGTCCTTTTTGGTGGATCGGGACTTGCCATCTTCCCCTCTTGTGGCTCCCTGTCGTAATTAAATAAATTGTATTTTTTTCTCATGACAGTGCACACCTACTGGTACACGTCACAAAAAGAGTGTGGTAAATCCATTCCACAGATTACTGTGAAACATGCGACAAGGTAATTGTCCTGTCCCGAGGCGAGAGGAAGGTCAAAGCCCGGAGCCGCAAACCAATACTCGTAAGTCCTTTATCGAACCTTAAGCGTATTTGCCAGTCACGCGCATCTCGGACCCTCACGCGTGGCCCAGCCAGCTCACCGTCTCACATGCCGCCAGACTTCGTCTTCTTTATACGACGCCTCCCCCTTTCAGCCTCATTGTCCATAGCGTTCCGGTGGTCGTGAAATTCTCCCACTTCGTGTTATGGTTGCTTGAGGATCGTTCTCCCGTTAACCGGCCGGCTGGCTGTCGCTGTCGGGAATCACGGGCTGGAGATGGTGCCGTGTGCGTCGTATCGTTCTTTGGTCGGTTTCTACAAGGTAAGACCAAGGTGGTCCGGCCGCTCCCGCGTGAATCCACACTGCTGCGTGTGGGAGTAACTCCCTGCCATTTCTTGTACGGTGGCGCCTATTATAGTTAGACGCCTCTCTTGTCTTCCGTTTCCTGTATCATTGCCGATACCTCCTGGAGTGTTGCCAGAGAGGTACTGGGCGCCGTTGGAAGAGTGGAGCGTAACTTCTGCCCCATCAAAAGTTCGGCAGGGGAAAACCCTTTGGGCCCAGGGATGGTTCGGTGGGCCAGAAGAGCTTGTGCTGAATTTGAGGTTTTCTTTGCAGTCTGCACCGCTCTCTCCGCTTCTCCGTTACTCTGGGGATAATACGGGCTTGAAGTAACCAGTTTGACTCCCCACTCTCTGGCGAATCACTGGAACTTGGTTGAGCCAAACTGGGGATTGTTGTCGGAGCGGATGACTTCTGGGCAACTGTGTCTAGCGAAGTTCTGGCTGAAAATCTTGATAATGTCCTCTGTGGTCCGAGGTATTTCTTCAAGTTCGAAGAACTTCGAGTAGTAGTCGACGATGACTATATACTTCTTCCCCCTGAACTGGAAAAGGTCCGTTCCAATTTCCTGCCAGGGACGATCGGGTAGTGGAGTCTGAAGAAGGGGTTCTGTATGTGGTCGTCTATATTGCTGACAGGTAGGACGGCGACTCGCATAGTCATGTACCAGGTCACCAGACGGAGTCTCTGGCTCTTGCCCGGCATCGGACAACACCCTGATGGCCGCTGTACAATCGCTCCAAGACTTCTCCTTGCAGACTAGGCGGGATCACCAGCCGGTCGTTACGCATTAGTAATCCCTGCACAACCGAAAGGTCTGCGGCGAGACTCACGAATTCGCTTAAGTTCGGAGGAAGTTTGTTCCTTGCCGGCCACTGTTTTTCGCAGTATTCCATAACCCTTGATGTGGTTGGGTCTTTGGAAAGCTCTGCCTTCAGTCTGGACAAAAATGAGGTAGAGGCTGGAAGGAGCTCCACTGTTAGCATTTCATACTCGTGAACCAACGTTTCACTGATCTCCACGGTGTGCCTTGAGTCTGTAGACTGGCGTGTGGTCGGTAGGGGTTTCCTGGAGAAGACATCCGCGGTGAACATCTCTTTGCCCGGTACGTGGGATATCGCAAAGTCATACTCAAAGATGCGCATCCCTCAGACGCTGTAGCCTTGGTGTCATTTCGTCAAGACGTTTCGTTGTGAACAGTGGCACCAGAGGCTTGTGGTCTGTTTTGATGTGGAATCCCTTTCCTACCAAGTAGGTCCGGAAATGTTCACAGGCCCATACGATGGCCAAAGCCTCCTTTTCAACTTGGGCGTATCTCTGCTCCATTTGTGTCGTGGCTCTTGATGCGTATACCACTGGGCATCTTTTGCCGTTTTCCTCTTGGAGCAGAACCGCCCCCGGTGCAAACGAAGACGCATCCGCCGACAATGTAAGTTGTGCATCCGGTTTATAGAGTGTGAGCACAGGAGTCTTGCATAGGAGATCTTTGATGTTAAGGAATACTTCCTGAGGCTCGCTCCAGAGCCAGCTAGCATCCTCGTGTAGCAGATCTCGAAGTGGCTTAGTTTTCTCGGCTATGTCGGGAAGAAATTTCCCAAGGTGGTTGACCATCCCCAAGAATGATCGCAGGTCTGCCAAGCTCCCAGGTGCCGACATCTGGAAGATCGCTTCCGTTTTCTTGGGGTCTGCCGCAATGCCCCTGCTGTCCAGAAGGTAGCCCAGAAACCTGATGCTCTTCCTGGAGAACACACACTTTGAGGTGTTCAGGGTCACTCTGGAGTCGTGGAGGCGGCGGAGTACCAACTCAAGATTCTTGTTGTGTTCCCTTTTGTCACGACTGAAAACTAAGATGTCATCCATATGACATACTTGTCCTGGGATTCCCTCTAGGATCCTTAGCATCTCCCGCTGAAAGGCTTCGGGCACTGTCGCAATGCCAAACGGGAGTCTTTTGAATTGAAACCGTCCCACTGGTGTGATAAAAGTCGTCAGTTCCTTTGACTCTGGGGCTAGTGGTGCTTGCCAGTAGTCGGCATTGGCATCTAGTTTGCTGAATACCGTCGCCCCGCGAGTCTTGCCAAGCTCTCCTCTACGGTTGGCATGATGATCTGCTCCAGCACCAGTTGCGGGTTTAGCCGTGTATAGTCCACGCAGATACGAAGAGAACTGTCTTGCTTTTTAGCCACCACCATGGGTGCGCACCATGCTGTGGCATGGTCGACTCTTTCAATAACGTCCATGTCTTGCATCCGTTGCAATTCCTGTTGAGTGCTGGGTAGCAAAGGTAGAGGTACCCGTCTCTGGTATGCGATTGCGAATGGTCTCGCATCAGGGTGAAGCGCGATCTTGTACTCCACATTCATTTTCCCCAGTCCTTGGAAAAGCAAGGGGTACTTTTTACGGAGGTGGTCATACTCCGGCTTGCTTTCGGCTTTGACTTCGTTCAAGCTAGGTAGCACCTGAAGGGCTTCAATTGCAGGCCGCCCCAGCAGTGGGTGTTTTAGCTGGTCGGACACATAGATGATTTCTCTAGTAGTGCGCCCATTCCAGGTTACCGTCGCCGTGAACTTGCCTAGCGTGTTCAGCGGAGTGTGGCCTGTTCCATAAAGATCCGTCCCTGTTGTCTGCAAAGTTGCAAACGTTGTCGCGTCGCTCATATTGGGAGGGATAGCTGTGACGTCCGCCCCCGTGTCCACCTTGAATGTGATGTCTTGGTTGTTTACTTTGGCTGTGATGTACCAGGCTTCCCCTGGCACATTGCCCGTTGCTTGAGTGTACCAACTCGCCGAGGAAGACTTCATTCAGTCCTTGTCTGTGCTCTTGTATACTGAAATTTTCTCGAGTGTGTTTGGAAAAACAGACGCTCTCAAAGTGGCCTAGCTTTTTGCAGGCGTTGCACTTCTTGTCTTTTGCGGCACATTGAGACTTGGCGTGTTTCCGTGAACTGCCACACCTTGGCGAATTATTAGACAGGGCTTGGAGAGGCAACATGTTCGGACGTCGAAAGTCCTTGTTCTCGCTTTTTGTTTTCGGCTGTCTTCTGAGTTCTTCAAAAACGTCGCCGTCTGTCTTTGTGCTGCGTAGCTCAGTCTGTTGGCGCTTTACCGTAGTCGCGCGCTGCAGTGTAAGCTTAGCATCAAGCTGGAGTTTCTCGCTTAGTTTCCTGTCCAGGAGTCCGACGACAATGCGGTCCTATATGAGCTCGTCCCGTAAAGGGCCGTAGTCACAGGTATCCGCCAATCTGTGCAATGCCGTGATAAAGACCTCCACAGGCTTGTCCAGCTCTTGCTTTCTAGAATTGAACTTCGCTCTCTCAAAGATGACGTCCACCCGCGGAATGAAGTGCGTGCCGAACTTAGCTTTGACTATGTCGTAGTCGTTCAGCTCCTCTTGTGTCATCTCGAGCGAAGAAACGACATCCTCTGCCCATCTCTTAGATGAAGGTTTTTACGTGAGTCGAAGCGTCGCAGAGATGAAGCCCCGAGACGATCCGGTAGCGGTCCCACTGAATGATCCCTCGCTTCCAGTCGCTCGGATTCCTGAAATCCAGCTTCTCCGGTAGCTCGACCGCCAAGGGGTTGAAGAAGGAAGGTCCTCCGCTGGCCAGGGAGATTGAAGCCCCCGAACCGTCTGCGTTGCTAGTCGTGGCGTAGATCTAGCAGCAGCTCGAATCTTCTTTGCTGGCTGTTCGGTCGAACTGTAGAGTTTGGTGCGGCTTCTCAGGTCCCGAGTAACGATGGAGGATTGTTCAGTATCCCACTGCTGCCACCATGTCGTGTTCCAAGGCGAGAGAAAGGTCAAAGCCCGGGGCCGCAAACCAATACCCGTAAGTCCTTTATCGAACCTTAAGCGTATCTGCCAGTCATGCGCATCTCGGACCCTCACGCATGGCCCAGCCAGCTCACCGTCTCACATGCCGCCAGACTTTGTCTTCTTTATACGACAGTAATTATACAAAAGATGAAGCTCCGAAAAGTTTGGTGAAAAGAAGATAGCTATCCCCGTTTAATTTTTCTTGCCACCTTAGCATGCTATGTCCGAAGTATTTCAGCTTATCATGGCATTGACTTTTGACCATTCACACTTTCAAGGAAAGGCTATCAGCAAGAAGGGTTCCCAGGTCTGTTCTGTTTGCATTTAATTACTGAGAAAAGGTTTATGCGGAGTGCAGGTTCTTCTGCTTTTTTTTGCAGGGGTTGTAGTGACGTCGAAATGCCAAGCTCTGATTGAAGGATGGTGGGTACACAATGCTAGCTGCCTTCAGGTCTACCCACTATCCTTCAATCAGAGCTCTGCATTCTGACATCACCACAACCCCTGCAGAAGAAACAGACGAACTTGCACTCCACATAGACATTGCCAAGTGTATTTCAACACGTCTAAATGCTTAAACTTTAGACTATTTTGTCACCATGATTTTAATGAAGTTTTGCTAGGTGAAGTATGTTTTCCAGAGCGTTTGCAGGTGCCATACATAAATTTAAAGAAAAAAACATTGACTACTTTTGTCCTCGGAGTTTTTACAGAACACACATCGCTATCACCATCACTATTTTTATTGTTCCAAGATGGCCGTTTTGTTTCGTGAACATTCTGTGACTTCGGTGATTTACTTGATTTACGAACAGCACTGCCCAATCGGTACGTTAATTTTGGTGGCTATTTATCTCGTAATATCGTGGGTATCTTGTATTTGTACAGAAAGTAGTATTTAAGGTTGAGATTGTTCGTACAGAGCATTAGCTCGGTGGGTCGTTTCATCTGTTCAGCATTAGCACGGTGGGTCGTCTCGTCTGTTCTAAATTGCTTGTGTTTGCCTTTTGTCCACGTTTCTTTCCCTTCCAAACCCATCACACACTCTTGTTCATTTTCCTGTTTTCATTACCTAAAAGTTTGCTAACGACAATCATATTTTGTATGAATCCGGACAAGTAGAAAGTGCCCATGCAGTATACCTGCACTGTTCTGTTTATGTTGCGCAATTGCAAGATAGGCTTTTACTGTTTTGAAAATATTCTTTAACTTATGGCGTTCTAAAATATCTGGGAAGCCGAGTTATGTTCGTAAAGAACATGTGGTTAAGCAGGGGTGGATAGCGCTTGTGTTGAGATGTTTCCGCATGTCCGGAAAGCATCCTTGCGGGGCAGCTGTCAACAATCTATACTTTGTTTCAGCTTCGGTCCAGACGCAGCCGATGCTACAAGCGCGAGCATGTGGCCCAGAACAGTGCTTGCACTGCGCGCGCGCGCGTGCTTGGCAGGGATGCTGAAAGCCCGGAGCTCGCGCTTGTAGCTTTGGCTTCGTCTAAACCGGAGCTGAAACGAAGTATACTGACGAGCCGAGGCGGGACGGTAATGTTGGAGATATGAAACAGAATAGTACCCCGTGTTAAATATTTATTTGTTTGGTGGTCTGCTAGGCATGACTGAGGTGCTTTGTTTGGCTGTGTGCCTTTATTTTATGCTTACAGAATGTGTTGCACCTACAACTACTGCTCAGTTTCACTCGTGCAGAGGTTTACGACAGTTGACCTAACACAATTCCATAGAAGCATGTTTTCGAGAACGGGACCATTTTATCGAAGCTCAGTTTACAGAACATCAGTTATTGAAAAAGGATGGCCGTTTAGTGAATCTATTCAATCGGCATAAGCAAATCTGGAAGCCCCTAAATGCTAGCGCGATTCACTGAGGTGTGTTTGCCTATGCTTCGAGCACTCGCTCTTCTCTCTTAGGCTGTAAACCAGGCAGAATGTAATTGCAAAAACGGCAGGGTTGTGACATGCACAAAACATGTCTATCATACTCTGAATGTGCTGGCCGCCCAAGCGAGCGATTCGCTGACTGACTCGGCTTTACCGTCGTCCAAGGCAGAGCAAGCAGTCGTGTTTGGTGAATCGCGTTTTCCTGAATTTGCGAAAAGCAAGTTTGTTGCCATTTTCTCTAAACAGTGTGTCTTTTTGAAAGGATTCAATAAAATGGGGGTTTCTAAACTGGTGCTTGAGAAAATAGGTGCCTCCACTCGGGCCCTACATGCCAACATTCTTAGATCTATCGGTTGACAAGCTCCACAGAAAAGCAGCGTTCGAAAACAGTTCTTTGTTGCTGGCACGCAAGCAGGTATAGGTAGATAACATTCCTAGCGCCACAGCGTCAATGCCTCCATGGTCAACAGAGAACATTTTTTGAACGACGCTCTTTTTGCATTAAGTATTGTGAAGACCTTATGTTTATTGTAAGGTATTGTGTTATTGTAATAAAGTCACTTTCCGCCGCAGGTAATGTGCATCCAACGTTTCACCGGATCTGTCCATATGACGAGCCGATCGCGTAGCAGGTGCCATTAAGCGGAAGCGCCGCAAAAAGGCATCGGGCATTTTCCGAAGCTTGTCAACTGACCTAGATCTAAGAACATATATACACACATTGCTACCATTGCCAAGCGGGTCCAGATATTGTTGGAGATCTGCTGTTTGCTAAAAATGTTTTTACAACGTTCACACGTTGGTCAATAAAAGCACATCTTTTTTTTTTCAGTAATATTGACTAACATTTCAGCAATCAAGGAAGTTGACACCGAAATGTTGAAAGCAATAAAGAAATTAAAGCTAGGTTGTTTTTGGGTCCAGATTTATCTTCTTGTATTGTTAAGAACAGCACTGATTTTGTTTGCCCCATCATTGAAGCATGCATATCCCCAGATTTAGAAATTAGTTTCTGAACACTTGAATACACGGTGCCATTTCTTCTTTCTTGGAAGCAAGTCGATATTTATTTCGATTTTTAGCAAGCTTTTGATAAGATCAACCAGAAATTGCTTTTGTAAAAACCGTTATTGTATGGTGTAGCATTGCCACATTTAAAATGGTTTAATAACTCTAGCAACTCGCAAGATGAGGACGGTAGAGAGAAGCTTCCCACTTTTGGCAATGCTTCAAGCCCGGGCATTTGTAAGACACGCCCAGACGTTCTCATTCCGTTAGGGACTATATCTAACATATCGCCCAAATCGTGTTCGGGTGTTGAATAGACTTGTATGTTTTTGTACTGACCTGGGGGACTAAATGTAGGACAACAAGAATTGCAGGGAGCAGCCTCCTACATTCGGCAATGCTTTGGCATCTTGCGAGCCTCCAGAACGCACATGCAGACAGAGCATGAGAAAAGGCGACAAGTGCTTGCTGGAGGCTGGGCGCTAAGAGATGCCCTGCGTTTCTCATCTTGTCGGCGACTATTAGCACAGGGATGTTCTGGTGGCATCTTTTTTCATTCACAACATCAGAGGCAGTTTGATACTTCAGCACCATGTTCCAGGTAAGAAAAAAAAAATGTTTTTCATGCAAGGCTTGTCAAAATATTAGGTGCTGGAAAATATCGGCCATCCACATTGTCCTTAGTGAGAACTCTACTCTATGTTCATGTCCTGCGGCCTTATTGAAAAGCACTGCAAAAGAGCGGAAGCATGCACCTGATCTCGCCACACCAGTCGCCTCCTGGACAATAAATTCTGCTTGCTATGGTCACCAAATGTCAACAGATGTACATGCCAACACAACGATTGAAGCCAGCTACCGCCACTCAATCTTCCAAATGTAGTCTCCTACCAATGCAACAGTAGCTTGGGCTCCCAAGCTATTCAATCCCCCCTGCAAGTAGTTTTATTGGCATCCCTTCAATTTATTTCTAAAATTCTATATTTTTTTCACCCCGTCACATGGGTGCTGCCATCTTGAAATCACGTCACATGGCCGCCATAGGTGGCTTCAAATCGTCGCTCCTCCCTCCCTTTCGCGAACACGTTGCATTCGTTTTTTCATTGAGTTTTACAGCGAAGCTGTATCTGACTCGTTGGTAAGTTTTCTTTTGTGTCTGTCAACAGAACAGTAGTGGACAGAAAAGCATTGTGCGCTCCTTGTCTTCTATCATGTAGTTTTGACACTTGTAGTTTTCAATAAGAAAACCACAAGTGTTGGAACCACACGATAGATTAGGCGTGCACAATGTGAAACACATAGTGCTCCCCGCATGCGTCTCTCGGTAAAAATTGCGGTTTCATAAGTTGCCGTGGTTACAGCACCATACAGTCTTTCACATAGGCCCTTTCGCTGTTTACAAACATGAATTGCTGCTTGCGTCCCAAGCGACTTCTGATCGCACAGTCTTTGCAAGTCTGTCCGAGCTTGCTTATGTCACCCATGCTAGAAAGGATAAATGCTACACGGACATCAAGGTTGGAGATTTAATGAGGGCATTCGGCTGTACAATTTAATGTCTTGGAGGAGGAAAGTTTGTTTACAAAATATTCAAAACTTATTAACATACTGTAAAGGACTTAAATTTTGCAAACCGCCTACATTTCGTAAAAAATAGGTCACGCGAACGATTCTGGTAAAACATAAATACATTGGAATCTATATTGAGATTCCACCGCATCGCGAAAATTAGAACCCGCAAATTATTCCAAAACTTCAGCTTTAACGTGAATTGCGAAATATTGAGCCCGCAAAAAGTAAGTCGTTTACAGCATCTCCCATTTCTTCGTTCTTTTTTTGGCGTTCACCTGAAGAATTGGTGGTTAAACATTTCATCGACATTTCAGGCAGCTGTGTCAAGGTGGGTTTTGTTCATTCTTTCTGTGAATCGGAAGTTCGCTGGGACGTCAAACTGGAGCACCGCCTGGTGGCATTTGCAAAGAAAAGGGTCTTTACAAAGAACGTTTTGGTATAGTGCAGTGGGCAATCGTTGCAGGTGGTACCACAGCTTCGCTGGCCAACTAACTGTCTTTACAGTGTGAATAGGAGCCCCAATTTTTTTATTTTGTCTTGCTTTGTGAAGTGTTGTCTGATACTTATATTTACTACCTAACTGCATGCCATCATTATGCGTGCAACTTCTGCACATTATTTTATATATGCACCGTCGGGGAAAGGAATCAGCGTTAGCACTGGCGCACATAGAATATAGAGAGGTCCCCAAGTCAGACAAGGGTTGAGAGGCCAATTATTTATGACACTGGAAATTTGCTTAAGTGTTAGTTGTGCAATAAGAAGCACAATGCAAGTAGTCACTGTTTCTTGAAAGCATAGTGCTCTGCCTTCATAACAAATCCAAAAGTTACTTTTGATTATATGGGGGAATCATGATTGTAGTAGAAACATTTGATTGATCTATTTATGAATTTAAATAAACTACAAATAATTTATTTAGACACACAGGGTTGCCTCCCGGGTGAAAAACGTGTCGAAGAAAACTTGAGTGCCTGGCAAAAGTGCCCGAGGCACATAATGCACGACGCTGAAAAGAGACCATCGTCATGGAAATCGCTCGGGTGCAGCGATGTCGATGCTGGATTTACCCTCGACGCCGCTGAAAGAGCGTACCTGTTAGTGATGCAAAACTATCAATAGTAGCGAAAGTAGCCAGAAATCTGATGCGATAGCAAAAAAACTATCGATAGTCGACTATCGAAAAACTAGACACTACTATCAATAGTAGACTGTCGAAAAGCTATGGATAGTACTATTGATAGTCGACTATCGTAAACCTATCGATAGTACTGTCAACGGTTTACTATCGATAGTCTTGCGACACTAGTAGTTTGCGTCGCTCTCTTCTTTTTCTCACTTTATTTTTTCAAATGGGACACCAACTAGCCCAAGCACTTACCATCCCAACTTGGTTCAACTTTCAGTGATGATGAAGACGGGAGTTTGGGCGGAGAGGAGGAAGGGAGGTGAGCGGCGGTGCGGCATCTGTGTTCGCTCTAGTGGTGCAAAACTACCAATAGTATTGATAGTCAATTTATTGATAGTTTTGAATCACTAGTGCATGTTCAAACAAATAACATCTGTCTACACAAATCCATGAAGAGGTACCTGGCATTTGACTGAGCCAAGCTTGCTGGAGGCCAATTCTCTTGCACTGTTTACTTTTATTTCACAAATTATATACTAGAAGACAAGACTTCGATTGGCGGGTTTGTCTCTTATCGCACATAACACAGCCGCAAGCCCGCTGAAACCAAAAACCAACCATACTAAAGCCATTCTATGGCACCATGTGTGTCAATGCCCCGTGTCCACCAGTCGGGTAACTGCCGAGATGAAAAGGTCTATAGGAATACCGAGTTCGTGTAAAAGCTAGCACACCACGTCCAGTTGAGTTTAGCTCTTCCTCACTCGCCGGGCAAGCACGCCGGCAAGCTTGCGCAAAGGTAGCACAAGAGAAACAAGTGATACACACTAGCATACATAACTTCAAACACAAAGAAAACTTTGTAGCCCTTATTGCCGGTAACATTTCTTTCCAAGTGTAAATGGGCGAAGACCGATGCCATGATCTTCTGAAAAACTTCAGACATAGCGTGCCTAGCAGTTAAAGTGGCGAGAAAAATTAAAAACTGAGGAGATTCATTTCCTTTCTACCAAAATTTTTGTATCTTAACCTTTCAGTAATCACCCGACATATTTCAGAGTAATCTGAACCTTGGATTAACCACACTCTTTGTACAGTGGAATCTCATTAGTTCAAGCCCTCTTAATTCAAACTCGCAAATAATTCAAGCTAACATGCAGGTCCCATCCTATATGTTTCTAGAAAGGAAACTTCCGGTAATTTAAACTCATACAATGTTTTGGTCCCCCTCGGGTTCAAACTAACGATTCGACTGTAAGATGTGGTCGGCAGGCAATGCGCATTGTCTTAAGAAATACCACCAATTTATATGACAGAAAGACCTGAGGGGATGGGGGACAAGACTTGATCCAGGCACTGGGCCTAAAGAGAAGTTCCATCTTGCAAGGCTTGATCTATAATTCAGGGCATTTTCAACCTACGGTGTATGTAGAGAATGAAAGTGCCTACCAGGTGAACAGAAACAGTATGTTATCCGAACATGTAGGGCAACGCAGAGCCGTATATGTAGAGAGTTTGGTCAATGGGAGGCGCTGGCAGTCAGGGTGTGCGGCAGATTCGGAAAGGGGGCTTGGCATGCTCTCTTGACCAACCAGAAGCCGAAAAGAGTCCCCTAGCGGTGGTAGCGGCAAACAGTTCTGATCGAAAGTCTATGTTCGTATATGGTTTTAATAAGTGCGTAAGAGTGAAGTGTAGTAACTCTTCGTGGTTGAAAATAGGGTGCACGTGTTGTTTTGATCATGATCATGCAGAAAGATGTAAGAAACGAATGCGCCGCTCAACTCTGTTTTGCTCGGACAGAGTGTGACCGCTCAGACGGCAGATTCCCGGCCCTCGGCGCTTGGCGCAAGGATTATGTCGATCGTTCCGCTAGTCGCACTCTTCCACCATCATTTTGAATGAGCGTGATTGAAACATCACCTGTACCATATTTTCAGCCATTGAGTTACTCCAATGCAGTTATCAGGTTTGTTTCTTGCGACCACTGCCAGGGTATTATTTCCGGCTTCTGGTTGGTCACATTCAAATTTCTGAAGACGCCCTGGAACACGCCCAGTCCGCTTTCGGCCAATGGCGCCTCCTCATTTGTCTCCTATACTTCCCAACGAATGGCCAAACTCTCTACATTTACGGTTCTGGGGCAACGCACAGTAGTCGAGTATACAGTAAACTCTCACTCGAGCGAATGTCAGTTTAAAAAATATTTCGGCACACGGGAAATACCGCACACGTCGACACACGGGAAATACTGCAAAAAAAATAAAGTAGACACTGTCACGACTTTGCAAGGTAAAACCGGAGAGGCCAAGAGCGGAAGAATAGACCCCTTGCAAAACGTACAGCGCCACGACGGCAGGGAATTTCGGGAACCCTTGGTACAGATCACGCGCTTTCTCGTTGCACCTTTGCGACTGCCCACGTGTCCCGGCAGCTACCGCCAGCAGCCGTTGCAGCCATCCCGCCCATCCGCCAAGTCGTTTGTCATTGGCGGCGTACTGTATCTGTAACAGCGTAAAGGCATCGCGACAGGTGAGCTTATTTGAATACGTTATTCGTCGTAACTGAAGTGTCACCGAATCCACTTATTTTGCACCGCAAGCAAGCAAGCAAAACTTCACTTTGTGTAAGGGCCTACGTCCTGGTCCGGACAATCCGTTTGGCGCACGTCTCGCGGATGGATTCCGCAAGGGGACTGGAGTGATTAATTAGTGCTTCTAGTGCGGTGGGTATGTCGGTGCCCATGGGTAGAGCCAGCCATTCCTCCCAAGAAAGGATGTGTGAGAGGGTTGGGGGAAGGGTGGGTGGGTTACGAGACCAGTAGGTACGAGGGATGGAAGGGTATTCTCCGCATTTTAGGCAGGTGGGGGAGTCGGGTCGTTTGTAGATGTGGTGGAAGATGTAGTGCGATGGAAGAGAGTTGGTCTGGGCTTGCCTGACGAGGGAGGATTGTTGCCTAGACATGGTCTTTGGAGGGTGAGGGTAAATGGTCCGCTCTTCACGTTGTTCTTTTAACCTCGACTTCCGCAGGGCTCTGCGAGCGTTCCTTGTTGCGCCTACCGAGTAGATAGCTGGCCATGACGAGACGGGACCCGGGGAGTTTTCGAGGGTGAGACGATGGGCTGTCTCATTACCCCCCACGCCTTGGTGGCCAGGCGTCCATACGAGGTGTAACTTTTTGTCCGGGTAGCGGACATGTATTTCACGGCCTAGGTTATCCGTTTTAAGTGTAAGGTGTTGTCGGTGTAGTTTCGTATTCTTCCAAATCGTCGATCGTTGGGGGTTCTGTGAAGGTTTCGGAGTAATGTGTATTAGTGCGTGTGTTAGGGCAACTCCGCTTCATTTTCCATATTTAGAAAACTATGTAGCCCTCTTCAGTATCACATAGGAAGACCCCATGTCAAATATTACGATCTAATTCCGTCTATATATTTATTAAACTGGCCAGCAAACCTTCAAGTGAGCCAAGTGGCCGAAATCTGCCAACTCTAACATGCGGCGCGAGGCGCAATCATCAGCGCAGTCAATGCCACGGAGTTCGAGTAGCCGACAATGAGCCACTATGTCAGAGGCATGACTACATCATTCTCACGTTTCGTTTGTTTTTACTTCTCAGAGCAAAATTGAACGATGACGTCATGAGTTTCTCCTCCCGGTGTTGGCTGAATGGCGTCCACGTGATTACCGTAACGTGGATACGCTAGTTTGCATTGCCCTGCGTGCTCATCGGTCTGTTTCTCCGCTCCCCTTCTCTTTCGTCTTCTCCCCTTCCCCCTCTCCCCCGGGCCATCACCGTCCACGCCATGCGAAGCAACCTGCCCGCGTCGCGTGTCCTGTCCCTCGCCCCCCCCCCCCCCCCCCAAACGTCACAAGACCACGTGATTCGACGTGACATGGCCATGACTCTGACGACGTGAGACCAATATTGCCCGACGCAACCGAAGTTTCGGTATCAGCTGTTGTTTAAATTAGGATTACACAAATAATATTCCACATTTCACGAATCCGAAGACGTAGAGCTGTTTAGTAGTGCTTTGTGAATCACATGGAAGCCTAAATTTTTCAAAATTGAGCGGAGTTGCCCTTTAACGAAAGCTATTTTGCCATACGTGACCTGGTGACTGGCATCAGCAAAATACATATCGTGATCCGTCTCATGTAGGTAGCGTATTCGCTTTTCGTGGGCTTTGGCGCGGAGTTTTCGTGTCTCAGGGTTGTTGTGGGGGTTCATGTTTTTCGGCAGTGGTTCCACTGTAACATTTGGGTTGGCGCTTTTCCACGGAGGGGGAGGTATGGGGACTGGGGGAGGTGAGTCCGTTCTGATATTTAGTGTCTGCAAAATTGTTTGCCCTTGGTTTGAGGTAGAGTCGTAATATCTACCCGTCCTTGTGCATTTGTATGCGCTCTGTAATGGTGTTGAGAGTTCCCGTGTTGAGAAGGCATTCGCTGGACTCCCAAGGCGAGTCGATACAGTTTACGGAGACTGGCTTCGAGCTTTCTGATTTGGGTACATGTTGTCGTGAGGTACGGTAGTGTGTATAGGAGACGAGATATGACGAAGGCGTCGATGATATGGAGTAGATTATGCTCTTTGAGTCCGGTTCTGTGATTTGTGGTCCGTTGTATCAGGTGTGCGATCTGATTGATTTGGGCGTGAAGGCAGTTGAGTGATCCTTCTGGTTTACCGTTGAATTGGAATACCACTCCTAGAATTTTGATTTGATCAACTTGTTGAATTCCCTTGTCCTGTAGCTCGATTTTGATGAGTTTTCGGTCGGGGTCAGGTCCTCTCTTGGAGGATGTGACCAGTAGTTGAGTTTTGGAGGGAGATAAGGTGAGTCCTATTGTGGAGGTAGTTGATACAATAGGTTTGTGATAATTCAAACTGATATTTCGTACTGCCAGTTAATTCAGACAGACTTAAAATTTTGGTTGTCCCGCTATGTTTTTAATGTATTTATAAGCCACTTAATTCAAACGGCGTTTTTGCTTTAAGGGCCCATGAAACAAATCTTGGCTGGAATAAATCAATTTATGTTGGGATTTTACTAATACCACATCGTTCAGTGGGCCAAAAGAAAAAAGGAAGAAAGTCAAAAACCTGGCTTTCGGTACGAAAATTCGAAAACACAAGGGACTATTTCGTAACTCCTTCCCTTCGTAAGCTCTCTGCCTTTTCACTGTGATACATCCGCGGTCCCCGTAGCGCGTTGCAAAGCCCTCCCCAGCACGTCACCAGGTCCAAACACACGTCACACGGCACCGGACCTCACTTAATCCCTTCACCCCTCAGCTGACATTGTGGTGGAAGCTACGTGCTTGCCGGACAATCAGCCGCCTCCCTTTCATCACCTGACCTCATTCTCTGCGCGTGGGTATGCGCAAGAGAGCGTGATCACGTGGCAAAAATGTGGCTGGCCCAACGAGCACGTAGCTTCCGCAGCACTGTCAGCTTCGGGGTGATTGAGGTGGGGAAAGCAACTTTTGTCTGAATTTTGAGCGACGGGCTAATCTTCTAGGGGGACAATGGCTGTGTCCCGGTACTCAAACGAGAGTCCGAGCAAGAGGGGACTGCCCCGTTTCCATCTTCTTGAACTGTTTGGTAGAATGCGCAATTTATGAGTTGAAGAGAAAAGCTAAACAGGAAAAAGTTGGAAAAGCATTTCATGACTCCTTTAATTCATACTTTTGTACTCGCGGCCCCGTTGAGTATGCTTCTCTCCGAGCACCGGTGCACCGCAGAGAAGCAATACCTGCGGAGCGTGCTTTCACGAGTGTTGTTTCTCCACAGTGCACCGGTGCTCATAAAGAAGCACACTCAACGGGGCTCAAGCGGGCACACATTAGCGGAAAACAGCGTTCACATTATGTGCTTCAAGACTAGCAATGATGACCAAGACGACATCGAGGATGAGGACCAGCTCACTGGCATCATGCTTTCTGGCCTTGAAGCACATAATGTGAACGCCGAGCTGGAGGAATATGCTAGTCTTGACGATGATGTGTGTGTTTGTCGTGATGACTCATTAGAGGACATAGTACAGGAAGTAATGCCAGCACAGTGCAGCAGTGAGAGTGAAGATGACGATGAAGAAAGGGATGACTTGCTACCAACTGTCACAGCCATAGCTTTGAGCACATCGCTCAGCTCCGTAACTTTCTGTCTGCAAAGGAAGAGTCCCGTAAAGAGCTACTTGCGTTGGCTGGTATTGAAAATTTTATTTTGAGATTGTATGTGCTGACTAAACAGTCCACAATCGACAAATTTTTTGCCGGATGAATAAACTCAATGTCACAGCTCTTTCACGAATGTGTTATGCCTGTACTTGCTTATAATTAGGCCTATGTAGAGGAAACTGGCAAAAATCCGCTTTGTATGAGTAGCTATCCATGTAACAAATCATAATGCCGTCTAGTATCATATTTAGATGAATTTCTGATAATTCAAACTAAAATCTGTGACCTGGAGTTTGAATTAATGAGACTCTACTGTATTTTGCTGTACGGCATTTCGCATTCAGCGAGTCATTTTGTCACTGTACACAGACGAAAGCATAAAAGCGTTCGGACAAGTTACGCATTCACGGCTGCACGATGCTGGCCAGTCGTTAGACTTTGCCCTTGGTGAAAGAGTCCTGTTTGTAACACTGTGCCGCTGGAGCAAATGCACAGATTGATTGCTACTTCCTTGGCGATACAACCGCTGCCTTCTCACGTCGACACATGGGAAATACCGCAAACAAAAGCAGACACCGTCACGACTTCGCAAGGTGAAACCGGAGAGGTCAAGAGCGGAAGAATTGCTTGAGTGTTGACGTGCTATGTCACATCAACAGCAAAGGCCTGCCATTAAAAAAAAAATACTAGTTTGCAGTTTCTTTGCTGGACGTGACGTCACGACAACTGACGGCAGCGATTGGCTGGCAGAGTGATGTAGATTCTTTAGGGGGGAATTTGCCACTGAATTCATAACCTGACATCAAATATAGTTTCTAAACATGGCAATATTATCAGGCCAGTTTCCGTCCACAATGCTGCCGCCTAGTCTGTCGCACAGATTATTTCCGTTGCTAAGGGGCAAATGGGGCTTTATGTAAACATAGGCTGGACGTGCGTGTAGGAAAAATAACATGAATGACCGACCACATCATTGACTCTTCCAACATATTGCAAAAAAACAAAACAAAAAAACCGACAAGTCAACATTTTTTTTGTTTTTTCTTCATTTTTAGTGGCTGTCGTGTAACATCGAAGTATAAGTACCAAGTAAAATAAAACTAAAGAAAAAGTACATAACGTTAGGTGTACATGAACTCTATAGATATAATACCAGTCCCAATGGTTTAGCAAAGAAGCCAGTCTTCTCAGAAAACCCCCTCTCTCACTTGAGTCCGTTTTCTAATATTTGAATCTTAAAAAGAAGTTGCCCCGAAAAAGCGGCAGAAAATGCACAAAACAAAGTGACAGTGCCTAAAAAGGTCACACCTGCCTTTTCACATGGCTCTCGGAACTACATGCAGTGCAGGATGCAGAACGGTACCCATGGGCTAGCTGCAGTCGTAACCCAGTGCTTGTAGTATATCGCAGCTACTTGGAAGGGAGAGAGGCCACCTCCTTCATGCCGTGGTACCGGGAAAAGCAATACCAATTAGCCGCAGGCGTCGAGCACCTTGTATTTCTGTGCATCCACAAAGCATTTCTGGGGCAGCAACGACAGAAAACTTCAGTAACACAGTGAACAAAAAAGAGACCAAAAGAGTAGGCATGCAGGCGAGCGTGAATTGTAGACACAGCTAAAACTCAAGGCACAAGGAAGCAGAAAGAGGGCACTTCAAGAGGCCTTTCGACTTCCTTGCATGTCGGGTTTGAGTCTCGTACCGGGTAGTAAGAAGCAACAATACTGGTTCCCTAGCCTTTTCTGTCTCAAGAAGCCTTGGAACAAAGATATCCTACTCGTCATTAATCTCGTTTTCTCTTCTCGGGCGGATTAAAGTGCATGCTGCGGCAGTAAACTGCCTCGAAGGGGCTCAACTCACACTTCTAAGAGAATGATTGGCGAGCAACTTCTCCATTGTGTACTACGTGCACTCCATGTTTTAAAGGGGTACTCCGGCATTTTCTTGATTGTCCCCGATTTGCCTAAAAACTTGCTAAACACATCAACAAACATCGCTGAAATATCTGGCCGAAATAGCTTTTTTTCGCAAAGTTACAGAATTTACAATTTTGGTCATCATTGTGTTTTTCAAAGTGAAAAGCTCTACTGGCAACATTGAAATTGAGACGTCATGGGAAGGCAAAGGTTCACTCTTAGGGCTGTACACTTTGTTCACAACTGATCACAAACAGTTTCATGGTGTCAAAAGAATGCTTTGGAAGGTCGCCCCAAATCCCACCCAGCAGCACAAAACAAATGCTCGGCATAGTTCATTTCTACACAGCCGCTCGAACCGTGAGCCTGTTATCCCGTGATGCAAGCACGTAACTAGAGGGCATTCATGGAGTCCGGCCCGGCCCGCCGCTGCCGCCCCCCGCCCCAAAACAAAATCCTGGCTATGTGCCTGCGTGACGTCACGGCAATGAAAAGCACAAGTATATTTCAATCTTGGATTGGCATCATACACGACAGTGGTAGGGACATTACTTGTGTCGAGCTAGAGAAGCCATATTGGGGGCTACCCCAGCTACATCCACACTGGCTTTCACGGCAGTTATGTGCGATGCAGACAGCTTTCACTATTTCAACCGAGTGCCTAGGCAAACACAGAAGCAGCCACATAAGACGATCAGGAAAAGACGCCGAGTTGTACAGGCCAAGGAGGAAGGGTGCAGCGAGCTATCTAGTCCAGGCTATTCCTCTGAGAAATGCAGTCGGTGGAAATGTAGGTCAGTTATTCCCGCCATTAATTTAGGTAACTAATGCAAGCATTAAGGCCCGTTCACACTCTTGCGACCGAGTACGACTGAGAGAGACGAGATCTCTTACAACTTCTTAAATGTTTCTAGAATGAAGGGACACACTGACATTGTGGCGCCATCTATGCGGTGACCCTAGAACTGCATTTCACAAAAGCGAAGGTTTTGCGGGATTTCCTAGGTCAAATGTGCGTAATACCCATAGAAAGGCTCGTTTAAAAGAAAGGATATTGCGCGAGAAATAAAAAAAAATATGCCGGACCGCCGAGTTTACACTGCTTCCCAATAATGGCGCCAGTGTGTTCTCTGGTTTAAGAAGTTTTAAGGAACCCAGGTTTAAGAGGTCGCAAGAGTGTGAACGGGCCTTTACACTATTTTGCATATTTCTCTACCGCAACGCTAGTCATCCGCAGCAGAAACAACGCCCCAAACTAAAAAGAAGTCTCGTTGCATTGTTAACACAGACATCAAGTCCATAAGCGAGCTGGAGTTCATCAAAGCACAACCGAGAATCTCTCTGAAGTACTTGGTTCCTTTTCAGTAGTTATTGAATGAAAACACAGTGCAGTGGTGATTACCATCAGCACAGCCTTGCCACTGCTGTCCCTCGGGTGGCACATGCACGACATGGCCTGCAAGCCACATATATCCCTAAAAGAAAGCTGCATAGGATGCACTTACCCTGGCTAGCGTTGCCACTTAGCGAGCTTGCACAAACCCTCTGCATGGCACGCAGTGCTGTTCAGAACAGAGCAGCACTGGCTAGCCAGTTAATGCGAAGGCTTGTAGTGTCTTGCAGCTGTCTTGGCAAAGCTGCAAGTCACCTCTTTCATGCCTTGTGGTGCCCATCAGCTTCAAAAGAAACGATGTTGAATCGCGACCAGCTATAACCTGTCGCACAAGGGAGAAAAGGGTGTGAATGTGCAGACTCCTATCTGTTTGCTTTTGTCTAGCGTGTGAGTTTTGTTTGAGAAGAAAACAATGACACTTCTTTCACAGTAATATGCAAAACAAAAACGGCTCGAAGTTGTGTGCAGCAGAGGCACGGGTGCGAGGGCGTAGCTCCGCAGAATGTTCTTTTTGCACGGCTGCTCGTGCAAAAAGGGCGTTTTTGCGCTCGGGCCTGTGCCTTTTCTGCACACAATGTATGTTACAGAGTGTATAGCACGCCTTCGAGAGCACTCGCGTGCGGCGAGAAATCCATAATATGCAGGGTACGATCGCAGGAAACCTCGCAGGGGTGCAGGAAGCTGCAAGTGCACGGTGCACCAGAATGTGAAACTAGAGGTGGTGATAGAATTTCAGTTTGAGAATATGACGTTACTTGGGTCAAAATATAGAAACAAAAAACGTAACTGCCTTACCGGCTGATGATAAGGGCCATCGGAGCACGACCCAACTATTTGTTGTGATCGGGGCATTCGATTGGACGCGGGTTGGTAAAGATTTGAAAAACACGAAAGAATAAAACATGTAGGGACGAAGACAGACAGCGCAGTTCTTTGTTGACATGAAATGTAAGATCAAGCACATTATTCTGTCGGATCAAATGGTTTTGTTGAATTAGGTTTAGCTCGCAAGTCAGCCGTTCTTCGGCGGGCTTTCAGCAGGCTCAAACAATGTAGGCAGCGGCGCCAAATAGCTCTGAAACGAAGAAACAGCTCGGACGCGTGGAACGAACACACATAGAGATCACATCACAGGAAAACTCAAACCACTCACCTTTCGTTCGACGACGGTCCGTCAGGCACGATGTTTCCGATGTTTCTCCGGGCGTTGAGGAGACCGCGTCTGTTTCCGTGCTCCTATTGGTCGTGACGTCACCAAATTTCATCCAATATAGTGCGCGCCGAAGTTCTCTCTAGTCGCCGGTCTGCTGTGTACGAAGCGCACATCTTACCCACTGAGCTAATCCACAGCTCGGAATAGGCGTGTTTACAATCCGTTTTATACGAGACCCAATAGGCGACTACTGCCGGCACTTTTTCCCCCTCCGGTTATTCTGCCGGCTGCCGGCAGAATAGACACTTCCTTCATTAATACTGGTCGTATCTCATCGCCGCTAGCACCGATGTGTTCCTTGTTCTTTCTAGACTCTATGGACACCACTTTGAACGTGTGAAATAAAAGCTTTCGCGAAGCTACGACGCTTTTACCGTGGGCATGGTCATGGCGGCCAATTCTAATTTCCGAACCTGTGTTCGGACCTCCGAGGCTGAATTTTCGTTTCCGAGACGCGATGTTGGTGTCAAACGTGAGCAGGCGTTTCGTAGAAGACCCGACGACTGTAGTTTGCCTCTGATCGAGTCGATAGGTTACTGTACGAGCACTGATGCGACTTCCCGCACGAAAGCAGTCATTTTCAGGTTCGATATTGCTCACCGCTTCATCATTTGCTACCACAATTTGCTTTTTTCTTCTGAAGCGCTCCCTCGGGTAAAAGGAACGTTCGCTATGCGCGCGAGATTATTTTAATTCATTCATCTCGTGCGGCGCGCGCTCGGCGGAGCGGCTGGTCGTTTGAAGGCTCACCAGAGCGCGAGCAAGACTTCAAAGAGCTGCCGCTCGCTCGTAATTAGAAAACCATTATAGGTACGTACAACTATCAAATTGTTGGGGAAGGGTCTCGCACCAGGTAGTACTGTTTGTGTGTCAAAAGGGTACCAATAAGGAAGTGTGTTTTTACATTGAGACAGCTCGTCTGAAAAATTGTATTCTTGGCCTAATAAAGACTGAGGTCTCAAAAAGAAATGAGCTGATTCTTGTTTTTCTGGCGCAGTGAAGACTCGTTAAATGTGTCACTTCTTTTTTATTTATGTCTTCAGGCCCCTGCTGTCCACCTCGGGAAAAGGTTTGTTCCTGCAGAGCTTTTTGTATACATGCCCCTAGAGTACAACTGGCCCCACACTCTTTATTTTCCCCCCTTGTGCTTTTTCTGGTGCAAGATGAGCTCGACTGAAGCATGAGTAACCTTCTAGCTTGCTACCTGTTCAGTTTGAACCCTCAAGCTAAGTCCGTTTTCACTTGACGGCCAACATCTGAACGCAGGCGCTGTTTCTACCTCGAAGCAAAACTACGCCCTTTGCCTCAGTTTCACGTCCATTCTTTTGTTAGGGTGGTCTTTCCCAGAGACGGTGAGGACAAATACAGGTCTGCGCCGCAAGAGGGACTCCACAAATCACTTTTGAGCTTTTTCTAGACATGCCGCCACAGTACAACCGCTCCCACACTCCTATATTCCCCCCTTGTGCTTTTTCTTGTGCAGGATGAGCTCGACTGAAGCATGCGTAACCTTCTAGGTTGCTATCTGAGCAGTTTGAACCCTCAAGCTACGTCCCTTTTCCCTTGACGGCCAAAATTTGAACGCAGGCATGGTTACTGCGGGATACCAAAAGTCTGCCTTTTGTCTCCGAGGGACGTTCATTCTGTGTTATGGTCGTCTTTTCCAGAGACGGTGAGGACAAATACACATATGTGCTGCAAGAGGGCCTCCACACAACCCTACAGAGCTTTTTGTAGACATGCCCCTACAGTACAACTGGCCCGACACTTTCTATTTTGTCCCCTTCTGCACTTTCTGGCGCAAGATGAGCTAAAGTGAAGCACGAGTAACCTTCTAGGTTGCTATCTGTTCAGTTTGAACCCTCAAGCTACGTCCCTTTTCCCTTGACGGCCAAAATTTGAACGCAGGCATGGTTACTGCGGAATACAAAAAGTCTGCCTTTTGTCTCCGAGGGACGTTCATTCTGTGTTATGGTCGTCTTTTCCAGAGACGGTGAGGACAAATACACATCTGTGCTGCAAGAGGGCCTCCACACAACCCTACGGAGCTTTTTGTAGACATGCCCCTACAGTACAACTGGCCCGACACTTTCTATTTTGTCCCCTTCTGCACTTTCTGGCGCAAGATGAGCTAAAGTGAAGCACGAGTAACCTTCTAGGTTGCTATCTGTTCAGTTTGAACCCTCAAGCTACGTCCCTTTTCCCTTGACGGCCAAAATTTGAACGCAGGCATGGTTACTGCGGAATACAAAAAGTCTGCCTTTTGTCTCCGAGGGACGTTCATTCTGTGTTATGGTCGTCTTTTCCAGAGACGGTGAGGACAAATACACATCTGTGCTGCAAGAGGGCCTCCACACAACCCTACAGAGCTTTTTGTAGACATCTAGAATAATTAATCATCTTCATAAATACCGACTAATTTCTGCAAACCAATATGGATTTCAGAGAGGTAAATCCACTGAGTCAGCTTTACTTAACATTCGAGGAAAACTTATCAGCAATATAGAAAATCAATCCTACACTATAGGCATCTTCGTAGATTTCAATAAAGCTTTTGACTCTATCAAGCATAATATTCTCTTTGATAAACTGCCACACTACGGAATTAGAGGCATTTCACTTAAACTATTGCGCAGTTATCTGACAAATCGTAGCCAGTTTGTGGTAGCTAATAGTATAGAATCGGACACTGAACATATAAAATTTGGTGTTCCGCAAGGATCAATATTAGGACCTATACTATTCCTTCTTTATATCAATGACATTGTTGCTATCCCCCATACGCCAGACATAGTACTTTACGCCGATGACACGAGTGTTTTTTTTTCATCCAGGGACCTATCATCTCTTATTCCTGTCACAAACGCATGGCTCAAAAACTTATCGAAGTGGCTTGATGCGAATCAGCTGCTTCTAAATGTTAACAAAACAAAATATATTGTTTTTTCCTCAATTAACAGACCAGTTAACCTTACTACCGAAATAGTATTCCAGTCACGGTCACTAGAAAGGGTTACCGAATACAAATTCTTAGGCATACATTTTCATGAAAACCTTCGCTGGACATGTCATGTGAATTTTGTGAAGCGTGACATCGCACAGTCTATTGGCATGCTGAATAGATTTCGTGCCTTATTACCAATGTGGCTAAAACGTCAGCTCTATTTCACTACTGTTCATTCTCGACTGCACTATTGTTTACTTGTCTGGGGGGTTACATCTAAATGTAATATGACTAGTTTGTACTTAATGCAGAAAAAAGTATACGATTTATTGAAAACCTATCAAGCCGCGATCATACATTCCAATACTTTGAGAAACATCGTATCCTGAATATTGAGGCACTGTATAATCAACGATTGTCTGAGGTTATATTCTCCCAAGTTAAAACTGACCGTGAATTATTCCTTTCTACATATACGAATACTGATACACACTACAATTTTAGAAATACAAACTTTATAAAAATCAGAACCAGAACAAATTACGGTACGCAATTACTATCTTGGCAGATTCCCAATCTTCTCAACCTCCACCCTGGCTTGATCGATATAATCGATCATAATTCAAACCTCTTGACTTTCAGAAAAAAATCAAAAACAATATTTTTTACTTTCCGCATAATACTGTGGTCTTCTAAATTATGTGTACAGATGTAATTGTAGTAATGTAGTTCATATATTTTTGTTGCATGTTGCGAATTATTTATTTTTCATTGCAAGAGCGTATGTAGTGTAGTGATCTAGTTACTGCGTATTTTTTGTTTTTGTTTATGGTTAACTATAGCACTCTACCACTAGTCTGCCTGCTGCATCTGCTGCATCTGCTGCAAGTGTAGTCTGGTGCTAGGGGCCTGGTCAGGTGACTTACTGTCACCTTTTGCCTCAGCACCATGACAATCCTGTATTGTCAAAAGTTCCAATAAACAAACAAACAAACAAACATGCCCCTACAGTACAACTGGCCCGACACTTTCTATTTCGTCCCCTTGTGCACTTTCTGGCGCAAGATGAGCTAAACTGAAGCACGAGTAACCTTCTAGCTTGCTACCTGTTCAGTTGGAACCCTCAAGCTACGTCCCTTTTCCCTTGACGGCCAAAATTTGAACGCAGGCATGGTTACTGCGGAATACCAAAAGTCTGCCTTTTGTCTCCGAGGGACGTCCACTTTGCACAGCCAGGATAACGCTGTCCGCAGTCGTGCTGGGACGTCCTTGCTACGGCTTGGCCGACACATTTGTTTTCTCGGCTTCCGTACTTTCCCCACGTCGGCTTGTTTCAAGTCCAGCTACAGCATTCTTGTCGAATGGTACCTGTGAATTCTGAAGGCTTGATGTCGACCTGTATTCTCTGCACAGCCCCCTACGGGGTTCTGCAGAAACCCCCGTCTTAGTAAATCACGTAGGTTTTCAATGAAGTGTGTCTCCACATCTTACGGGGGTGGGCAAGCAACACCGAGGACAGAGTCTTCTTGTCTGCAGTGCCTCTTTATTCTCAGACACTACAAAACCCCACGCCACTGTTCAAAGGCTCGAAAAATCAGGACTACCTTCAGCTTTTGCGTTCGTACATAAACTTTGACACCAGCTGTGTTAACCAACCTGGGCTCGTTCATTACAGGAGGAAAGCAAGCACTCGTATCAAAAATGAATCGTCGCTCTAGCACTCTTCGTTTCCTAGACATGAGCAGTACATAAAAAACAGCCGACTCTCTTATTAGGCCAAAATTAATGTGCTTTTCTGGTTCAATTATGAAATAATCGCAATAGAACCATTTGTATTTACTGTGCAGGCCGTTTCTTTAATGCAACTTCTCAATTACCTAAAAGAAATGGTAATCTGAAGAGTCATCTTTTTTCACTAAAAAAAAACAACAAAAAAAAACAGAAAAAACACCAGAAATGAGCCGAGTTCTCCGAGCGGTTTTATTAGGTCGATAAAACAACTTTTGCGTTTGCTATCTCGAAGAAATTTGACACACAAACACTCCTACCTGGTGCGACACCCTTTCCCGACAATTGGATAGCTTAATGGTTTTCTAATTCCGAGCGAGCGGCAGCTCTTTGAAGTATATCCATCCACTTGTGCTCGGGACACCCTCCCTGTTGATCGATGAGTCTCGATTGAGATGAGCTGACACGGTTTCACTGCACACACATGTTCCTATGATGTTGTTTTCACGACCACAATCGATGAATGCACTCCAGCGGTCTTGAATATCCACAGGCGAACGATTGAACTTGGTCGGGCTTGTTAATTTCCGAGCAGAGTCCCAAAACCTGTTTTCGCGAATATAACGAGTTCTAGACTAGCTGGAGCGATGAAATTTTAACAGTGCGTCTAAATTTAGAGCGCGATCATTCGCTGCGAATTAGAACTTTCTAGCTATCGTAGTTTTCTTTATACGAGCATAGGTGAAATCAAAACATCGTACAGTGAAAGCCTTACTTTCACGTAAACTTCTGTTGATAACTTTTTTTTTAGAATACCTACATCGATGAGACGCGCCTCGAATGTTCCTCGGAACATAATCTTACTCCCTGGTTAAAATAAATGTCCTAGCTAGCCTACTTTCCGAGCTTCGTGCGATTGAATCACCTCCGGTTGCGAGCAAAACACGCGGCAGCCATTTGCTTTTTTTTGCAAAAACCAAACCAGAACCACGAATGGGCGGTAAATTTCTAAATACTTGACCTAAATAATTTAAACTTGTTGTGGAACACGGGTCTCGACGACATCGTTTTCAAAAATAAGACGATTCCCGTAATTCTAAGTTTGGTTTTATTAAACCAGGGCTGTGTTTCAAATCTCACCCTAATAAACCCGAGTTACTCGGGCGGATCGTGTCACGTGACAGCAGAAATGAAAGAACGCTGGACGCAGGCAGGTTTCAAAACGCCAGGTGTACAGAAGCTTTACCTCGCAGTATGATTTCGTTAATTTTAAAACACGGCCAGGAATTACATTTTTTATGAATGAATAGATAGATGACCCGTTTCGAATGAATGGATCCATGAGTGCGGCTGAGCAATTCCGACCGGTCGGTAAATCCCGCCACCTGGTGCCTTTTGTTTTACCATTGAAAATATTGAATTTCTGAAATCTATATTACGACCTTGAATTTAAGATATCAAATGGGGGACACTTGTTCCCAGCCGCCCCTGGACTGGACAGAGACCGATTTCTTTTCTTGTGTGATGCGAGTTTCGCGAAATAAACGGCGTTTGAAAGTTTTCACATCGAAGCCAGCCATTCGCTTTCCTCACTTTAGGCACCGATCCTTTCTTCGATCTCGCTTCATTAATACTGGTCGTATCTCGTCACCGCTAGCACCGATGTGTTCCTTGGTCTTTCTAGACTCTACGGACACCACTTTGAACGTGTGTAATAAAAGGTTTCGCGATGCTACGACGCTTTTACCGTGGGCATGGTCATGGCGGCCAATTGTACTTTCCGAGCCTGTGTTCGGATCTCCGAGGCTGAATTTTCGTTTCCGAGCCGCGATGTTGGTGTCAAACGTGAGCACGCGTTCCGTAGAAGACCCGACGACTGTAGTTTGCCTCGGATCGTGTCGATAGTTTACTGTAGGAGCACTGATGCGACTTCCCGCACGAAAGCAGTCATTTTCGTGTTCGATATTGCTCACGGCTTCATCATTTGCTACCACAATTTGCTTTTTTGTTCTGAAGCGCTCCCTCGGGTAAAAGGAACGTTCGCTATGCGCGCGCGATTATTTTAATTCATTCATCTCGTGCGGCGCGCGCCTTCGCCGGAGCGGCTGGTCCTTTGAAGGCTCACCAGAGCGCGAGCAAGACTTCAAAGAGCTGCCGCTCGCTCGTAATTAGAAAACCATTATAGGTACGTACAACTATCAAATTGTTGGGGAAGGGTCTCGCACCAGGTAGGACTGTTTGTGTGTCAAATTTCTTCGAGATAGCAAACGCAAAAGTTGTTTTATCGTAAAACCGCTCGGAGAACTCGGCTGATTTCTGGTGTTTTTTCTGTTTTTTTTTTTTTTTTGCGCGTTCTTTTTGTAGTGTTAATTCTAAAAGAGGGATGCCGTAAGTATCGCCTAATACCTCAACAAAAAACAAAAGTCCGAAGAAAAAAAAAAAAACAAATTTTCTCGGGGGATTGAACTAAGATCCTGCTGTGTACGAAGCGCACATCTTACCCACTGAGCTAATCCACAGCTCGGAATAGGCGTGTTTACAATCCGTTTTATACGAGACCCAATAGGCGACTACTGCCGGCACTTTTTCCCCCTCCGGTTATTCTGCCGGCTGCCGGCAGAATAGACACTTCCTTCATTAATACTGGTCGTATCTCATCGCCGCTAGCACCGATGTGTTCCTTGTTCTTTCTAGACTCTATGGACACCACTTTGAACGTGTGAAATAAAAGCTTTCGCGAAGCTACGACGCTTTTACCGTGGGCATGGTCATGGCGGCCAATTCTAATTTCCGAACCTGTGTTCGGACCTCCGAGGCTGAATTTTCGTTTCCGAGACGCGATGTTGGTGTCAAACGTGAGCAGGCGTTTCGTAGAAGACCCGACGACTGTAGTTTGCCTCTGATCGAGTCGATAGGTTACTGTACGAGCACTGATGCGACTTCCCGCACGAAAGCAGTCATTTTCAGGTTCGATATTGCTCACCGCTTCATCATTTGCTACCACAATTTGCTTTTTTCTTCTGAAGCGCTCCCTCGGGTAAAAGGAACGTTCGCTATGCGCGCGAGATTATTTTAATTCATTCATCTCGTGCGGCGCGCGCTCGGCGGAGCGGCTGGTCGTTTGAAGGCTCACCAGAGCGCGAGCAAGACTTCAAAGAGCTGCCGCTCGCTCGTAATTAGAAAACCATTATAGGTACGTACAACTATCAAATTGTTGGGGAAGGGTCTCGCACCAGGTAGTACTGTTTGTGTGTCAAAAGGGTACTAATAAGGAAGTGTGTTTTTACATTGAGACAGCTCGTCTGAAAAATTGTATTCTTGGCCTAATAAAGACTGAGGTCTCAAAAAGAAATGAGCTGATTCTTGTTTTTCTGGCGCAGTGAAGACTCGTTAAATGTGTCACTTCTTTTTTATTTATGTCTTCAGGCCCCTGCTGTCCACCTCGGGAAAAGGTTTGTTCCTGCAGAGCTTTTTGTATACATGCCCCTAGAGTACAACTGGCCCCACACTCTTTATTTTCCCCCCTTGTGCTTTTTCTGGTGCAAGATGAGCTCGACTGAAGCATGAGTAACCTTCTAGCTTGCTACCTGTTCAGTTTGAACCCTCAAGCTAAGTCCGTTTTCACTTGACGGCCAACATCTGAACGCAGGCGCTGTTTCTACCTCGAAGCAAAACTACGCCCTTTGCCTCAGTTTCACGTCCATTCTTTTGTTAGGGTGGTCTTTCCCAGAGACGGTGAGGACAAATACAGGTCTGCGCCGCAAGAGGGACTCCACAAATCACTTTTGAGCTTTTTCTAGACATGCCGCCACAGTACAACCGCTCCCACACTCCTATATTCCCCCCTTGTGCTTTTTCTGGTGCAGGATGAGCTCGACTGAAGCATGCGTAACCTTCTAGGTTGCTATCTGAGCAGTTTGAACCCTCAAGCTACGTCCCTTTTCCCTTGACGGCCAAAATTTGAACGCAGGCATGGTTACTGCGGGATACCAAAAGTCTGCCTTTTGTCTCCGAGGGACGTTCATTCTGTGTTATGGTCGTCTTTTCCAGAGACGGTGAGGACAAATACACATATGTGCTGCAAGAGGGCCTCCACACAACCCTACAGAGCTTTTTGTAGACATGCCCCTACAGTACAACTGGCCCGACACTTTCTATTTTGTCCCCTTCTGCACTTTCTGGCGCAAGATGAGCTAAAGTGAAGCACGAGTAACCTTCTAGGTTGCTATCTGTTCAGTTTGAACCCTCAAGCTACGTCCCTTTTCCCTTGACGGCCAAAATTTGAACGCAGGCATGGTTACTGCGGAATACAAAAAGTCTGCCTTTTGTCTCCGAGGGACGTTCATTCTGTGTTATGGTCGTCTTTTCCAGAGACGGTGAGGACAAATACACATCTGTGCTGCAAGAGGGCCTCCACACAACCCTACAGAGCTTTTTGTAGACATCTAGAATAATTAATCATCTTCATAAATACCGACTAATTTCTGCAAACCAATATGGATTTCAGAGAGGTAAATCCACTGAGTCAGCTTTACTTAACATTCGAGGAAAACTTATCAGCAATATAGAAAATCAATCCTACACTATAGGCATCTTCGTAGATTTCAATAAAGCTTTTGACTCTATCAAGCATAATATTCTCTTTGATAAACTGCCACACTACGGAATTAGAGGCATTTCACTTAAACTATTGCGCAGTTATCTGACAAATCGTAGCCAGTTTGTGGTAGCTAATAGTATAGAATCGGACACTGAACATATAAAATTTGGTGTTCCGCAAGGATCAATATTAGGACCTATACTATTCCTTCTTTATATCAATGACATTGTTGCTATCCCCCATACGCCAGACATAGTACTTTACGCCGATGACACGAGTGTTTTTTTTTCATCCAGGGACCTATCATCTCTTATTCCTGTCACAAACGCATGGCTCAAAAACTTATCGAAGTGGCTTGATGCGAATCAGCTGCTTCTAAATGTTAACAAAACAAAATATATTGTTTTTTCCTCAATTAACAGACCAGTTAACCTTACTACCGAAATAGTATTCCAGTCACGGTCACTAGAAAGGGTTACCGAATACAAATTCTTAGGCATACATTTTCATGAAAACCTTCGCTGGACATGTCATGTGAATTTTGTGAAGCGTGACATCGCACAGTCTATTGGCATGCTGAATAGATTTCGTGCCTTATTACCAATGTGGCTAAAACGTCAGCTCTATTTCACTACTGTTCATTCTCGACTGCACTATTGTTTACTTGTCTGGGGGGTTACATCTAAATGTAATATGACTAGTTTGTACTTAATGCAGAAAAAAGTATACGATTTATTGAAAACCTATCAAGCCGCGATCATACATTCCAATACTTTGAGAAACATCGTATCCTGAATATTGAGGCACTGTATAATCAACGATTGTCTGAGGTTATATTCTCCCAAGTTAAAACTGACCGTGAATTATTCCTTTCTACATATACGAATACTGATACACACTACAATTTTAGAAATACAAACTTTATAAAAATCAGAACCAGAACAAATTACGGTACGCAATTACTATCTTGGCAGATTCCCAATCTTCTCAACCTCCACCCTGGCTTGATCGATATAATCGATCATAATTCAAACCTCTTGACTTTCAGAAAAAAATCAAAAACAATATTTTTTACTTTCCGCATAATACTGTGGTCTTCTAAATTATGTGTACAGATGTAATTGTAGTAATGTAGTTCATATATTTTTGTTGCATGTTGCGAATTATTTATTTTTCATTGCAAGGGCGTATGTAGTGTAGTGATCTAGTTACTGCGTATTTTTTGTTTTTGTTTATGGTTAACTATAGCACTCTACCACTAGTCTGCCTGCTGCATCTGCTGCATCTGCTGCAAGTGTAGTCTGGTGCTAGGGGCCTGGTCAGGTGACTTACTGTCACCTTTTGCCTCAGCACCATGACAATCCTGTATTGTCAAAAGTTCCAATAAACAAACAAACAAACAAACATGCCCCTACAGTACAACTGGCCCGACACTTTCTATTTCGTCCCCTTGTGCACTTTCTGGCGCAAGATGAGCTAAACTGAAGCACGAGTAACCTTCTAGCTTGCTACCTGTTCAGTTGGAACCCTCAAGCTACGTCCCTTTTCCCTTGACGGCCAAAATTTGAACGCAGGCATGGTTACTGCGGAATACAAAAAGTCTGCCTTTTGTCTCCGAGGGACGTTCATTCTGTGTTATGGTAGTCTTTTCCAGAGACGGTGAGGACAAATACACATCTGTGCTGCAAGAGGGCCTCCACACAACCCTACAGAGCTTTTTGTAGACATCTAGAATAATTAATCATCTTCATAAATACCGACTAATTTCTGCAAACCAATATGGATTTCAGAGAGGTAAATCCACTGAGTCAGCTTTACTTAACATTCGAGGAAAACTTATCAGCAATATAGAAAATCAATCCTACACTATAGGCATCTTCGTAGATTTCAATAAAGCTTTTGACTCTATCAAGCATAATATTCTCTTTGATAAACTGCCACACTACGGAATTAGAGGCATTTCACTTAAACTATTGCGCAGTTATCTGGCAAATCGTAGCCAGTTTGTGGTAGCTAATAGTATAGAATCGGACACTGAACATATAAAATTTGGTGTTCCGCAAGGATCAATATTAGGACCTATACTATTCCTTCTTTATATCAATGACATTGTTGCTATCCCCCATACGCCAGACATAGTACTTTACGCCGATGACACGAGTGTTTTTTTTTCATCCAGGGACCTATCATCTCTTATTCCTGTCACAAACGCATGGCTCAAAAACTTATCGAAGTGGCTTGATGCGAATCAGCTGCTTCTAAATGTTAACAAAACAAAATATATTGTTTTTTCCTCAATTAACAGACCAGTTAACCTTACTACCGAAATAGTATTCCAGTCACGGTCACTAGAAAGGGTTACCGAATACAAATTCTTAGGCATACATTTTCATGAAAACCTTCGCTGGACATGTCATGTGAATTTTGTGAAGCGTGACATCGCACAGTCTATTGGCATGCTGAATAGATTTCGTGCCTTATTACCAATGTGGCTAAAACGTCAGCTCTATTTCACTACTGTTCATTCTCGACTGCACTATTGTTTACTTGTCTGGGGGGTTACATCTAAATGTAATATGACTAGTTTGTACTTAATGCAGAAAAAAGTATACGATTTATTGAAAACCTATCAAGCCGCGATCATACATTCCAATACTTTGAGAAACATCGTATCCTGAATATTGAGGCACTGTATAATCAACGATTGTCTGAGGTTATATTCTCCCAAGTTAAAACTGACCGTGAATTATTCCTTTCTACATATACGAATACTGATACACACTACAATTTTAGAAATACAAACTTTATAAAAATCAGAACCAGAACAAATTACGGTACGCAATTACTATCTTGGCAGATTCCCAATCTTCTCAACCTCCACCCTGGCTTGATCGATATAATCGATCATAATTCAAACCTCTTGACTTTCAGAAAAAAATCAAAAACAATATTTTTTACTTTCCGCATAATACTGTGGTCTTCTAAATTATGTGTACAGATGTAATTGTAGTAATGTAGTTCATATATTTTTGTTGCATGTTGCGAATTATTTATTTTTCATTGCAAGAGCGTATGTAGTGTAGTGATCTAGTTACTGCGTATTTTTTGTTTTTGTTTATGGTTAACTATAGCACTCTACCACTAGTCTGCCTGCTGCATCTGCTGCATCTGCTGCAAGTGTAGTCTGGTGCTAGGGGCCTGGTCAGGTGACTTACTGTCACCTTTTGCCTCAGCACCATGACAATCCTGTATTGTCAAAAGTTCCAATAAACAAACAAACAAACAAACATGCCCCTACAGTACAACTGGCCCGACACTTTCTATTTCGTCCCCTTGTGCACTTTCTGGCGCAAGATGAGCTAAACTGAAGCACGAGTAACCTTCTAGCTTGCTACCTGTTCAGTTGGAACCCTCAAGCTACGTCCCTTTTCCCTTGACGGCCAAAATTTGAACGCAGGCATGGTTACTGCGGAATACCAAAAGTCTGCCTTTTGTCTCCGAGGGACGTCCACTTTGCACAGCCAGGATAACGCTGTCCGCAGTCGTGCTGGGACGTCCTTGCTACGGCTTGGCCGACACATTTGTTTTCTCGGCTTCCGTACTTTCCCCACGTCGGCTTGTTTCAAGTCCAGCTACAGCATTCTTGTCGAATGGTACCTGTGAATTCTGAAGGCTTGATGTCGACCTGTATTCTCTGCACAGCCCCCTACGGGGTTCTGCAGAAACCCCCGTCTTAGTAAATCACGTAGGTTTTCAATGAAGTGTGTCTCCACATCTTACGGGGGTGGGCAAGCAACACCGAGGACACAGTCTTCTTGTCTGCAGTGCCTCTTTATTCTCAGACACTACAAAACCCCACGCCACTGTTCAAAGGCTCGAAAAATCAGGACTACCTTCAGCTTTTGCGTTCGTACATAAACTTTGACACGAGCTGTGTTAACCAACCTGGGCTCGTTCATTACAGGAGGAAAGCAAGCACTCGTATCAAAAATGAATCGTCGCTCTAGCACTCTTCGTTTCCTAGACATGAGCAGTACATAAAAAACAGCCGACTCTCTTATTAGGCCAACATTAATGTGCTTTTCTGGTTCAATTATGAAATAATCGCAATAGAACCATTTGTATTTACTGTGCAGGCCGTTTCTTTAATGCAACTTCTCAATTACCTAAAAGAAATGGTAATCTGAAGAGTCATCTTTTTTCACTAAAAAAAAACAACAAAAAAAAAACAGAAAAAACACCAGAAATGAGCCGAGTTCTCCGAGCGGTTTTATTAGGTCGATAAAACAACTTTTGCGTTTGCTATCTCGAAGAAATTTGACACACAAACACTCCTACCTGGTGCGACACCCTTTCCCGACAATTGGATAGCTTAATGGTTTTCTAATTCCGAGCGAGCGGCAGCTCTTTGAAGTATATCCATCCACTTGTGCTCGGGACACCCTCCCTGTTGATCGATGAGTCTCGATTGAGATGAGCTGACACGGTTTCACTGCACACACATGTTCCTATGATGTTGTTTTCACGACCACAATCGATGAATGCACTCCAGCGGTCTTGAATATCCACAGGCGAACGATTGAACTTGGTCGGGCTTGTTAATTTCCGAGCAGAGTCCCAAAACCTGTTTTCGCGAATATAACAAGTTCTAGACTAGCTGGAGCGATGAAATTTTAACAGTGCGTCTAAATTCAGAGCGCAATCATTCGCTGCGAATTAGAACTTTCTAGCTATCGTAGTTTTCTTTATACGAGCATAGGTGAAATCAAAACATCGTACAGTGAAAGCCTTACTTTCACGTAAACTTCTGTTGATAACTTTCTTTTTAGAATACCTACATCGATGAGACGCGCCTCGAATGTTCCTCGGAACATAATCTTACTCCCTGGTTAAAATAAATGTCCTAGCTAGCCTACTTTCCGAGCTTCGTGCGATTGAATCACCTCCGGTTGCGAGCAAAACACGCGGCAGCCATTTGCTTTTTTTTGCAAAAACCAAACCAGAACCACGAATGGGCGGTAAATTTCTAAATACTTGACCTAAATAATTTAAACTTGTTGTGGAACACGGGTCTCGACGACATCGTTTTCAAAAATAAGACGATTCCCGTAATTCTAAGTTTGGTTTTATTAAACCAGGGCTGTGTTTCAAATCTCACCCTAATAAACCCGAGTTACTCGGGCGGATCGTGTCACGTGACAGCAGAAATAAAAGAACGCTGGACGCAGGCAGGTTTCAAAACGCCAGGTGTACAGAAGCTTTACCTCGCAGTATGATTTCGTTAATTTTAAAACACGGCCAGGAATGAATTTTTTTATGAATGAATAGATAGATGACCCGTTTCGAATGAATGGATCCATGAGTGCGGCTGAGCAATTCCGACCGGTCGGTAAATCCCGCCACCTGGTGCCTTTTGTTTTACCATTGAAAATATTGAATTTCTGAAATCTATATTACGACCTTCAATTTACGATATCAAATGGGGGACACTTGTTCCCAGCCGCCCCTGGACTGGACAGAGACCGATTTCTTTTCTTGTGTGATGCGAGTTTCGCGAAATAAACGGCGTTTGAAAGTTTTCACATCGAAGCCAGCCATTCGCTTTCCTCACTTTAGGCACCGATCCTTTCTTCGATCTCGCTTCATTAATACTGGTCGTATCTCGTCACCGCTAGCACCGATGCGTTCCTTGGTCTTTCTAGACTCTACGGACACCACTTTGAACGTGTGTAATAAAAGGTTTCGCGATGCTACGACGCTTTTACCGTGGGCATGGTCATGGCGGCCAATTGTACTTTCCGAGCCTGTGTTCGGACCTCCGAGGCTGAATTTTCGTTTCCGAGCCGCGATGTTGGTGTCAAACGTGAGCACGCGTTCCGTAGAAGACCCGACGACTGTAGTTTGCCTCGGATCGAGTCGATAGTTTACTGTAGGAGCACTGATGCGACTTCCCGCACGAAAGCAGTCATTTTCGTGTTCGATATTGCTCACGGCTTCATCATTTGCTACCACAATTTGCTTTTTTGTTCTGAAGCGCTCCCTCGGGTAAAAGGAACGTTCGCTATGCGCGCGAGATTATTTTAATTCATTCATCTCGTGCGGCGCGCGCCTTCGCCGGAGCGGCTGGTCCTTTGAAGGCTCACCAGAGCGCGAGCAAGACTTCAAAGAGCTGCCGCTCGCTCGTAATTAGAAAACCATTATAGGTACGTACAACTATCAAATTGTTGGGGAAGGGTCTCGCACCAGGTAGGACTGTTTGTGTGTCAAATTTCTTCGAGATAGCAAACGCAAAAGTTGTTTTATCGTAAAACCGCTCGGAGAACTCGGCTGATTTCTGGTGTTTTTTCTGTTTTTTTTTTTTTTGCGCGTTCTTTTTGTAGTGTTAATTCTAAAAGAGGGATGCCGTAAGTATCGCCTAATACCTCAACAAAAAACAAAAGTCCGAAGAAAAAAAAAAAAACAAATTTTCTCGGGGGATTGAACTAAGATCCTGCTGTGTACGAAGCGCACATCTTACCCACTGAGCTAATCCACAGCTCGGAATAGGCGTGTTTACAATCCGTTTTATACGAGACCCAATAGGCGACTACTGCCGGCACTTTTTCCCCCTCCGGTTATTCTGCCGGCTGCCGGCAGAATAGACACTTCCTTCATTAATACTGGTCGTATCTCATCGCCGCTAGCACCGATGTGTTCCTTGTTCTTTCTAGACTCTATGGACACCACTTTGAACGTGTGAAATAAAAGCTTTCGCGAAGCTACGACGCTTTTACCGTGGGCATGGTCATGGCGGCCAATTCTAATTTCCGAACCTGTGTTCGGACCTCCGAGGCTGAATTTTCGTTTCCGAGACGCGATGTTGGTGTCAAACGTGAGCAGGCGTTTCGTAGAAGACCCGACGACTGTAGTTTGCCTCTGATCGAGTCGATAGGTTACTGTACGAGCACTGATGCGACTTCCCGCACGAAAGCAGTCATTTTCAGGTTCGATATTGCTCACCGCTTCATCATTTGCTACCACAATTTGCTTTTTTCTTCTGAAGCGCTCCCTCGGGTAAAAGGAACGTTCGCTATGCGCGCGAGATTATTTTAATTCATTCATCTCGTGCGGCGCGCGCTCGGCGGAGCGGCTGGTCGTTTGAAGGCTCACCAGAGCGCGAGCAAGACTTCAAAGAGCTGCCGCTCGCTCGTAATTAGAAAACCATTATAGGTACGTACAACTATCAAATTGTTGGGGAAGGGTCTCGCACCAGGTAGGACTGTTTGTGTGTCAAAAGGGTACTAATAAGGAAGTGTGTTTTTACATTGAGACAGCTCGTCTGAAAAATTGTATTCTTGGCCTAATAAAGACTGAGGTCTCAAAAAGAAATGAGCTGATTCTTGTTTTTCTGGCGCAGTAAAGACTCGTTAAATGTGTCACTTCTTTTTTATTTATGTCTTCAGGCCCCTGCTGTCCACCTCGGGAAAAGGTTTGTTCCTGCAGAGCTTTTTGCATACATGCCCCTAGAGTACAACTGGCCCCACACTCTTCATTTTCCCCCCTTGTGCTTTTTCTGGTGCAAGATGAGCTCGACTGAAGCATGAGTAACCTTCTAGCTTGCTACCTGTTCAGTTTGAACCCTCAAGCTAAGTCCGTTTTCACTTGACGGCCAACATCTGAACGCAGGCGCTGTTTCTACCTCGAAGCAAAACTACGCCCTTTGCCTCAGTTTCACGTCCATTCTTTTGTTAGGGTGGTCTTTCCCAGAGACGGTGAGGACAAATACAGGTCTGCGCCGCAAGAGGGACTCCACAAATCACTTTTGAGCTTTTTCTAGACATGCCGCCACAGTACAACCGCTCCCACACTCCTATATTCCCCCCTTGTGCTTTTTCTGGTGCAGGATGAGCTCGACTGAAGCATGCGTAACCTTCTAGGTTGCTATCTGAGCAGTTTGAACCCTCAAGCTACGTCCCTTTTCCCTTGACGGCCAAAATTTGAACGCAGGCATGGTTACTGCGGGATACCAAAAGTCTGCCTTTTGTCTCCGAGGGACGTTCATTTTGTGTTATGGTCGTCTTTTCCAGAGACGGTGAGGACAAATACACATATGTGCTGCAAGAGGGCCTCCACACAACCCTACAGAGCTTTTTGTAGACATGCCCCTACAGTACAACTGGCCCGACACTTTCTATTTTGTCCCCTTCTGCACTTTCTGGCGCAAGATGAGCTAAAGTGAAGCACGAGTAACCTTCTAGGTTGCTATCTGTTCAGTTTGAACCCTCAAGCTACGTCCCTTTTCCCTTGACGGCCAAAATTTGAACGCAGGCATGGTTACTGCGGAATACAAAAAGTCTGCCTTTTGTCTCCGAGGGACGTTCATTCTGTGTTATGGTCGTCTTTTCCAGAGACGGTGAGGACAAATACACATCTGTGCTGCAAGAGGGCCTCCACACAACCCTACAGAGCTTTTTGTAGACATCTAGAATAATTAATCATCTTCATAAATACCGACTAATTTCTGCAAACCAATATGGATTTCAGAGAGGTAAATCCACTGAGTCAGCTTTACTTAACATTCGAGGAAAACTTATCAGCAATATAGAAAATCAATCCTACACAATAGGCATCTTCGTAGATTTCAATAAAGCTTTTGACTCTATCAAGCATAATATTCTCTTTGATAAACTGCCACACTACGGAATTAGAGGCATTTCACTTAAACTATTGCGCAGTTATCTGACAAATCGTAGCCAGTTTGTGGTAGCTAATAGTATAGAATCGGACACTGAACATATAAAATTTGGTGTTCCGCAAGGATCAATATTAGGACCTATACTATTCCTTCTTTATATCAATGACATTGTTGCTATCCCCCATACGCCAGACATAGTACTTTACGCCGATGACACGAGTGTTTTTTTTTCATCCAGGGACCTATCATCTCTTATTCCTGTCACAAACGCATGGCTCAAAAACTTATCGAAGTGGCTTGATGCGAATCAGCTGCTTCTAAATGTTAACAAAACAAAATATATTGTTTTTTCCTCAATTAACAGACCAGTTAACCTTACTACCGAAATAGTATTCCAGTCACGGTCACTAGAAAGGGTTACCGAATACAAATTCTTAGGCATACATTTTCATGAAAACCTTCGCTGGACATGTCATGTGAATTTTGTGAAGCGTGACATCGCACAGTCTATTGGCATGCTGAATAGATTTCGTGCCTTATTACCAATGTGGCTAAAACGTCAGCTCTATTTCACTACTGTTCATTCTCGACTGCACTATTGTTTACTTGTCTGGGGGGTTACATCTAAATGTAATATGACTAGTTTGTACTTAATGCAGAAAAAAAGTATACGATTTATTGAAAACCTATCAAGCCGCGATCATACATTCCAATACTTTGAGAAACATCGTATCCTGAATATTGAGGCACTGTATAATCAACGATTGTCTGAGGTTATATTCTCCCAAGTTAAAACTGACCGTGAATTATTCCTTTCTACATATACGAATACTGATACACACTACAATTTTAGAAATACAAACTTTATAAAAATCAGAACCAGAACAAATTACGGTACGCAATTACTATCTTGGCAGATTCCCAATCTTCTCAACCTCCACCCTGGCTTGATCGATATAATCGATCATAATTCAAACCTCTTGACTTTCAGAAAAAAATCAAAAACAATATTTTTTACTTTCCGCATAATACTGTGGTCTTCTAAATTATGTGTACAGATGTAATTGTAGTAATGTAGTTCATATATTTTTGTTGCATGTTGCGAATTATTTATTTTTCATTGCAAGAGCGTATGTAGTGTAGTGATCTAGTTACTGCGTATTTTTTGTTTTTGTTTATGGTTAACTATAGCACTCTACCACTAGTCTGCCTGCTGCATCTGCTGCATCTGCTGCAAGTGTAGTCTGGTGCTAGGGGCCTGGTCAGGTGACTTACTGTCACCTTTTGCCTCAGCACCATGACAATCCTGTATTGTCAAAAGTTCCAATAAACAAACAAACAAACAAACATGCCCCTACAGTACAACTGGCCCGACACTTTCTATTTCGTCCCCTTGTGCACTTTCTGGCGCAAGATGAGCTAAACTGAAGCACGAGTAACCTTCTAGCTTGCTACCTGTTCAGTTGGAACCCTCAAGCTACGTCCCTTTTCCCTTGACGGCCAAAATTTGAACGCAGGCATGGTTACTGCGGAATACCAAAAGTCTGCCTTTTGTCTCCGAGGGACGTCCACTTTGCACAGCCAGGATAACGCTGTCCGCAGTCGTGCTGGGACGTCCTTGCTACGGCTTGGCCGACACATTTGTTTTCTCGGCTTCCGTACTTTCCCCACGTCGGCTTGTTTCAAGTCCAGCTACAGCATTCTTGTCGAATGGTACCTGTGAATTCTGAAGGCTTGATGTCGACCTGTATTCTCTGCACAGCCCCCTACGGGGTTCTGCAGAAACCCCCGTCTTAGTAAATCACGTAGGTTTTCAATGAAGTGTGTCTCCACATCTTACGGGGGTGGGCAAGCAACACCGAGGACAGAGTCTTCTTGTCTGCAGTGCCTCTTTATTCTCAGACACTACAAAACCCCACGCCACTGTTCAAAGGCTCGAAAAATCAGGACTACCTTCAGCTTTTGCGTTCGTACATAAACTTTGACACCAGCTGTGTTAACCAACCTGGGCTCGTTCATTACAGGAGGAAAGCAAGCACTCGTATCAAAAATGAATCGTCGCTCTAGCACTCTTCGTTTCCTAGACATGAGCAGTACATAAAAAACAGCCGACTCTCTTATTAGGCCAACATTAATGTGCTTTTCTGGTTCAATTATGAAATAATCGCAATAGAACCATTTGTATTTACTGTGCAGGCCGTTTCTTTAATGCAACTTCTCAATTACCTAAAAGAAATGGTAATCTGAAGAGTCATCTTTTTTCACTAAAAAAAAACAACAAAAAAAACAGAAAAAACACCAGAAATGAGCCGAGTTCTCCGAGCGGTTTTATTAGGTCGATAAAACAACTTTTGCGTTTGCTATCTCGAAGAAATTTGACACACAAACACTCCTACCTGGTGCGACACCCTTTCCCGACAATTGGATAGCTTAATGGTTTTCTAATTCCGAGCGAGCGGCAGCTCTTTGAAGTATATCCATCCACTTGTGCTCGGGACACCCTCCCCGTTGATCGATGAGTCTCGATTGAGATGAGCTGACACGGTTTCACTGCACACACATGTTCCTATGATGTTGTTTTCACGACCACAATCGATGAATGCACTCCAGCGGTCTTGAATATCCACAGGCGAACGATTGAACTTGGTCGGGCTTGTTAATTTCCGAGCAGAGTCCCAAAACCTGTTTTCGCGAATATAACGAGTTCTAGATTAGCTGGAGCAATGAAATTTTAACAGTGCGTCTATATTCAGAGCGCGATCATTCGCTGCGAATTAGAACCCTCTAGCTATCGTAGTTTTCTTTATACGAGCATATGTGAAGTCAAAACATCGTACAGTGAAAGCCTTACTTACACGTAAACTTCTGTTGATAACTTTCTTTTTAGAATACCTACATCGATGAGACGCGCCTCGAATGTTCCTCGGAACATAATCTTACTCCCTGGTTAAAATAAATGTCCTAGCTAGCCTACTTTCCGAGCTTCGTGCGATTGAATCACCTCCGGTTGCGAGCAAAACACGCGGCAGCCATTTGCTTTTTTTGCAAAAACCAAACCAGAACCACGAATGGGCGGTAAATTTCTAAATACTTGACCTAAATAATTTAAACTTGTTGTGGAACACGGGTCTCGACGACATCGTTTTCAAAAATAAGACGATTCCCGTAATTCTAAGTTTGGTTTTATTAAACCAGGGCTGTGTTTCAAATCTCACCCTAATAAACCCGAGTTACTCGGGCGGATCGTGTCACGTGACAGCAGAAATGAAAGAACGCTGGACGCAGGCAGGTTTCAAAACGCCAGGTGTACAGAAGCTTTACCTCGCAGTATAATTTCGTTAATTTTAAAACACGGCCAGGAATTACATTTTTTATGAATGAATAGATAGATGACCCGTTTCGAATGAATGGATCCATGAGTGCGGCTGAGCAATTCCGACCGGTCGGTAAATCCCGCCACCTGGTGCCTTTTGTTTTACCATTGAAAATATTGAATTTCTGAAATCTATATTACGACCTTGAATTTACGATATCAAATGGGGGACACTTGTTCCCAGCCGCCCCTGGACTGGACAGAGACCGATTTCTTTTCTTGTGTGATGCGAGTTTCGCGAAATAAACGGCGTTTGAAAGTTTTCACATCGAAGCCAGCCATTCGCTTTCCTCACTTTAGGCACCGATCCTTTCTTCGATCTCGCTTCATTAATACTGGTCGTATCTCGTCACCGCTAGCACCGATGTGTTCCTTGGTCTTTCTAGACTCTACGGACACCACTTTGAACGTGTGTAATAAAAGGTTTCGCGATGCTACGACGCTTTTACCGTGGGCATGGTCATGGCGGCCAATTGTACTTTCCGAGCCTGTGTTCGGACCTCCGAGGCTGAATTTTCGTTTCCGAGCCGCGATGTTGGTGTCAAACGTGAGCACGCGTTCCGTAGAAGACCCGACGACTGTAGTTTGCCTCGGATCGAGTCGATAGTTTACTGTAGGAGCACTGATGCGACTTCCCGCACGAAAGCAGTCATTTTCGTGTTCGATATTGCTCACGGCTTCATCATTTGCTACCACAATTTGCTTTTTTGTTCTGAAGCGCTCCCTCGGGTAAAAGGAACGTTCGCTATGCGCGCGCGATTATTTTAATTCATTCATCTCGTGCGGCGCGCGCCTTCGCCGGAGCGGCTGGTCCTTTGAAGGCTCACCAGAGCGCGAGCAAGACTTCAAAGAGCTGCCGCTCGCTCGTAATTAGAAAACCATTATAGGTACGTACAACTATCAAATTGTTGGGGAAGGGTCTCGCACCAGGTAGGACTGTTTGTGTGTCAAATTTCTTCGAGATAGCAAACGCAAAAGTTGTTTTATCGTAAAACCGCTCGGAGAACTCGGCTGATTTCTGGTGTTTTTTCTGTTTTTTTTTTTTTTTTGCGCGTTCTTTTTGTAGTGTTAATTCTAAAAGAGGGATGCCGTAAGTATCGCCTAATACCTCAACAAAAAACAAAAGTCCGAAGAAAAAAAAAAAAACAAATTTTCTCGGGGGATTGAACTAAGATCCTGCTGTGTACGAAGCGCACATCTTACCCACTGAGCTAATCCACAGCTCGGAATAGGCGTGTTTACAATCCGTTTTATACGAGACCCAATAGGCGACTACTGCCGGCACTTTTTCCCCCTCCGGTTATTCTGCCGGCTGCCGGCAGAATAGACACTTCCTTCATTAATACTGGTCGTATCTCATCGCCGCTAGCACCGATGTGTTCCTTGTTCTTTCTAGACTCTATGGACACCACTTTGAACGTGTGAAATAAAAGCTTTCGCGAAGCTACGACGCTTTTACCGTGGGCATGGTCATGGCGGCCAATTCTAATTTCCGAACCTGTGTTCGGACCTCCGAGGCTGAATTTTCGTTTCCGAGACGCGATGTTGGTGTCAAACGTGAGCAGGCGTTTCGTAGAAGACCCGACGACTGTAGTTTGCCTCTGATCGAGTCGATAGGTTACTGTACGAGCACTGATGCGACTTCCCGCACGAAAGCAGTCATTTTCAGGTTCGATATTGCTCACCGCTTCATCATTTGCTACCACAATTTGCTTTTTTCTTCTGAAGCGCTCCCTCGGGTAAAAGGAACGTTCGCTATGCGCGCGAGATTATTTTAATTCATTCATCTCGTGCGGCGCGCGCTCGGCGGAGCGGCTGGTCGTTTGAAGGCTCACCAGAGCGCGAGCAAGACTTCAAAGAGCTGCCGCTCGCTCGTAATTAGAAAACCATTATAGGTACGTACAACTATCAAATTGTTGGGGAAAGGTCTCGCACCAGGTAGGACTGTTTGTGTGTCAAAAGGGTACTAATAAGGAAGTGTGTTTTTACATTGAGACAGCTCGTCTGAAAAATTGTATTCTTGGCCTAATAAAGACTGAGGTCTCAAAAAGAAATGAGCTGATTCTTGTTTTTCTGGCGCAGTGAAGACTCGTTAAATGTGTCACTTCTTTTTTATTTATGTCTTCAGGCCCCTGCTGTCCACCTCGGGAAAAGGTTTGTTCCTGCAGAGCTTTTTGTATACATGCCCCTAGAGTACAACTGGCCCCACACTCTTCATTTTCCCCCCTTGTGCTTTTTCTGGTGCAAGATGAGCTCGACTGAAGCATGAGTAACCTTCTAGCTTGCTACCTGTTCAGTTTGAACCCTCAAGCTAAGTCCGTTTTCACTTGACGGCCAACATCTGAACGCAGGCGCTGTTTCTACCTCGAAGCAAAACTACGCCCTTTGCCTCAGTTTCACGTCCATTCTTTTGTTAGGGTGGTCTTTCCCAGAGACGGTGAGGACAAATACAGGTCTGCGCCGCAAGAGGGACTCCACAAATCACTTTTGAGCTTTTTCTAGACATGCCGCCACAGTACAACCGCTCCCACACTCCTATATTCCCCCCTTGTGCTTTTTCTGGTGCAGGATGAGCTCGACTGAAGCATGCGTAACCTTCTAGGTTGCTATCTGAGCAGTTTGAACCCTCAAGCTACGTCCCTTTTCCCTTGACGGCCAAAATTTGAACGCAGGCATGGTTACTGCGGGATACCAAAAGTCTGCCTTTTGTCTCCGAGGGACGTTCATTCTGTGTTATGGTCGTCTTTTCCAGAGACGGTGAGGACAAATACACATATGTGCTGCAAGAGGGCCTCCACACAACCCTACAGAGCTTTTTGTAGACATGCCCCTACAGTACAACTGGCCCGACACTTTCTATTTTGTCCCCTTCTGCACTTTCTGGCGCAAGATGAGCTAAAGTGAAGCACGAGTAACCTTCTAGGTTGCTATCTGTTCAGTTTGAACCCTCAAGCTACGTCCCTTTTCCCTTGACGGCCAAAATTTGAACGCAGGCATGGTTACTGCGGAATACAAAAAGTCTGCCTTTTGTCTCCGAGGGACGTTCATTCTGTGTTATGGTCGTCTTTTCCAGAGACGGTGAGGACAAATACACATCTGTGCTGCAAGAGGGCCTCCACACAACCCTACAGAGCTTTTTGTAGACATCTAGAATAATTAATCATCTTCATAAATACCGACTAATTTCTGCAAACCAATATGGATTTCAGAGAGGTAAATCCACTGAGTCAGCTTTACTTAACATTCGAGGAAAACTTATCAGCAATATAGAAAATCAATCCTACACTATAGGCATCTTCGTAGATTTCAATAAAGCTTTTGACTCTATCAAGCATAATATTCTCTTTGATAAACTGCCACACTACGGAATTAGAGGCATTTCACTTAAACTATTGCGCAGTTATCTGACAAATCGTAGCCAGTTTGTGGTAGCTAATAGTATAGAATCGGACACTGAACATATAAAATTTGGTGTTCCGCAAGGATCAATATTAGGACCTATACTATTCCTTCTTTATATCAATGACATTGTTGCTATCCCCCATACGCCAGACATAGTACTTTACGCCGATGACACGAGTGTTTTTTTTTCATCCAGGGACCTATCATCTCTTATTCCTGTCACAAACGCATGGCTCAAAAACTTATCGAAGTGGCTTGATGCGAATCAGCTGCTTCTAAATGTTAACAAAACAAAATATATTGTTTTTTCCTCAATTAACAGACCAGTTAACCTTACTACCGAAATAGTATTCCAGTCACGGTCACTAGAAAGGGTTACGGAATACAAATTCTTAGGCATACATTTTCATGAAAACCTTCGCTGGACATGTCATGTGAATTTTGTGAAGCGTGACATCGCACAGTCTATTGGCATGCTGAATAGATTTCGTGCCTTATTACCAATGTGCCTAAAACGTCAGCTCTATTTCACTACTGTTCATTCTCGACTGCACTATTGTTTACTTGTCTGGGGGGTTACATCTAAATGTAATATGACTAGTTTGTACTTAATGCAGAAAAAAGTATTCGATTTATTGAAAACCTATCAAGCCGCGATCATACATTCCAATACTTTGAGAAACATCGTATCCTGAATATTGAGGCACTGTATAATCAACGATTGTCTGAGGTTATATTCTCCCAAGTTAAAACTGACCGTGAATTATTCCTTTCTACATATACGAATACTGATACACACTACAATTTTAGAAATACAAACTTTATAAAAATCAGAACCAGAACAAATTACGGTACGCAATTACTATCTTGGCCGATTCCCAATCTTCTCAACCTCCACCCTGGCTTGATCGATATAATCGATCATAATTCAAACCTCTTTGTTGTATCTTCTAGCTAATTACTTTCTGGTCACTTCGTCTTCTTCTGTCCTTTTCCTTTCTACTTCCTCTTCTTTACTAAAAAGATTAAACATAGAGTCTCGTGGCAGCTGCGCTCAAGTGTGGTCGTTCCATTCCGGGTCTCCAGACACCACATCCTTTCTTTCGCCTCTCGCACACTAACAGCAGCGGAGAGAAAGTATTCGGTGGGTGAAAGAGAAGCATTAGCATGTCTGTGGGCAAGTTGAGCGTTTTAATAGAACACTCAAGGGTTTCATCCAGTGTGCATCGAGGGAGAAACGGCAGATAAAATCTGCTGTAGTTGATTACCTGGGCGTATACAGATGCACACCTCATACGACAACAGGGCTATCTCCTGCTCTGCTACTTCATGGTCGCAAACCCCGAACGCGATTGAACATTCTAGGACTCTCATCGTCAGAGTTTCTTCGTAACCCTTTCGAGGAACTGCAGCGACTTCGTCGACGTGTTCGACAACAACAAGACAAGACCAAAGCCTACACCGACAGAAGGCGAGGAGCTAGAACACCGAAGTTCAAGGTCGGACAGCTGGTCCGAGTGAAGAAGCCCGGATCTGTTCCGAAAGGATCCTCTGCCTTTAGCAGTCCCTCCCGGATTGTCGAGCGTGTGGGCCGCTGGACATTTCGGCTGGAAGATGGCAGAATATGGAATGCCTCTAAGCTAGCGGCAGTTCCAGGACCGGCTTCCTCTGGTTTGGACCACAGAAACCCGGTACCAACAGGGAAGTTTAGTCAAAGGTCAGCTGACCATCACCAGTGGCAACCACCGTCTGCACGATTGGGCTGGCGGAGCCAGCATGACCAGCCGACGCCGCGGACATCAGCTGGTTCCCCAACGCCATACGGACAACTGACCAGGTCAGCTTCTCAGCCGTCATCGCCAACTGGGAACCGACCTCTATCGGTACCTCCACCAGGTCCAGCGGGAGATGTGCCGTGGCCAGATCGACCACGGCGGGAACGACGACCGCCTGTGCGGTTTGGGGACTATGTCTCAAGATGAATAACTTTTGGACTTTGTATATGAACATTTCTATTTCTCTTTGATTTATTTTCGATTTTCTCTGTGAATCTTTCTCTTATACTTCCTCTTTATTTTTACTCCTTTAATTACTTTCTTTAGGCTTTGTCTTTTAGTTACTTTCTTAAAATGGGAGGGGGGAAAATGTTGTATCTTCTAGCTAATTACTTTCCGGTCACTTCGTCTTCTTCTGTCCTTTTCCTTTCTACTTCCTCTTCTTTACTAAAAAGATTAAACATAGAGTCTCGTGGCAGCTGCGCTCAAGTGTGGTCGTTCCATTCCGGGTCTCCAGACACCACACTCTTGACTTTCAGAAAAAAATCAAAAACATATTTTTTACTTTCCGCATAATACTGTGGTCTTCTAAATTATGTGTACAGATTTAATTGTAGTAATGTAGTTCATATATTTTTGTTGCATGTTGCGAATTATTTATTTTTCATTGCAAGAGCGTATGTAGTGTAGTGATCTAGTTACTGTGTATTTTTTGTTTTTGTTTATGGTTAACTATAGCACTCTACCACTAGTCTGCCTGCTGCATCTGCTGCATCTGCTGCAAGTGTAGTCTGGTGCTAGGGGCCTGGTCAGGTGACTTACTGTCACCTTTTGCCTCAGCACCATGACAATCCTGTATTGTCAAAAGTTCCAATAAACAAACAAACAAACAAACATGCCCCTACAGTACAACTGGCCCGACACTTTATATTTCGTCCCCTTGTGCACTTTCTGGCGCAAGATGAGCTAAACTGAAGCACGAGTAACCTTCTAGCTTGCTACCTGTTCAGTTGGAACCCTCAAGCTACGTCCCTTTTCCCTTGACGGCCAAAATTTGAACGCAGGCATGGTTACTGCGGAATACCAAAAGTCTGCCTTTTGTCTCCGAGGGACGGTCATACTGTGTTATGGTCGTCTTTTCCAGAGACGGTGAGGACAAATACACATATGTGCTGCAAGAGGGCCTCCACACAACCCTACAGAGCTTTTTGTAGACATGCCCCTACAGTACAACTGGCCCGACACTTCCTATTTTGTCCCCTTCTGCACTTTCTGGCGCAAGATGAGCTAAACTGAAGCAGGAGTAACCTTCTAGGTTGCTATCGGTTCAGTTTGAACCCTCAAGCTACGTCCCTTTTCCCTTGACGGCCAAAATTTGAACGCAGGCATGGTTACTGCGGAATACCAAAAGTCTGCCTTTTGTCTCCGAGGGACGTCCACTTTGCACAGCCAGGATAACGCTGTCCGCAGTCGTGCTGGGACGTCCTTGCTACGGCTTGGCCGACACATTTGTTTTCTCGGCTTCCGTACTTTCCCACGTCAGCTTGTTTCAAGTCCAGCTACAGCATTCTTGTCGAATGGTACCTGTGAATTCTGAAGGCTTGATGTCGACCTGTATTCTCTGCACAGCCCCCTACGGGGTTCTGCAGAAACCCCTGTCTTAGTAAATCACATAGGTTTTCAATGAAGTGTGTCTCCACATCTTACGGGGGTGGGCAAGCAACACCGAGGACACAGTCTTCTTGTCTGCAGTGCCTCTTTATTCTCAGACACTACAAAACCCCACGCCCCTGTTCAAAGGCTCGAAAAATCAGGACTACCTTCAGCTTTTGCGTTCGTACATAAACTTTGACACCAGCTGTGTTAACCAACCTGGGCTCGTTCATTACAGGAGGAAAGCAAGCACTCGTATCAAAAATGAATCGTCGCTCTAGCACTCTTAGTTTCCTAGACATGAGCAGTACATGAAAAACAGCCGACTCTCTTATTAGGCCAACATTAATGTGCTTTTCTGGTTCAATTATGAAATAATCGCAATAGAACCATTTGTATTTACTGTGCAGGCCGTTTCTTTAATGCAACTTTTTAATTACCTAAAAGAAATGGTAATCTGAAGAGTCATCTTTTTTCACTACAAAAAAACAACAAAAAAAAAATAAAGAAAAAACACCAGAAATGAGCCGAGTTCTCCGAGCGGTTTTATTAGGTCGATAAAACAACTTTTGCGTTTGCTATCTCGAAGAAATTTGACACACAAACACTCCTACCTGGTGCGACACCCTTTCCCGACAATTGGATAGCTTAATGGTTTTCTAATTCCGAGCGAGCGGCAGCTCTTTGAAGTATATCCATCCACTTGTGCTCGGGACACCCTCCCTGTTGATCGATGAGTCTCGATTGAGATGAGCTGACACGGTTTCACTGCACACACATGTTCCTATGATGTTGTTTTCACGACCACAATCGATGAATGCACTACAGCGGTCTTGAATATCCACAGGCGAACGATTGAACTTGGTCGGGCTTGTTAATTTCCGAGCAGAGTCCCAAAACCTGTTTTCGCGAATATAACAAGTTCTAGACTAGCTGGAGCGATGAAATTTTAACCGTGCGTCTAAATTCAGAGCGCGATCAATCGCTGCGAATTAGAACTTTCTAGCTATCGTAGTTTTCTTTATACGAGCATAGGTGAAATCAAAACATCGTACAGTGAAAGCCTTACTTTCACGTAAACTTCTGTTGATAACTTTCTTTTTAGAATACCTACATCGATGAGACGCGCCTCGAATGTTCCTCGGAACATAATCTTACTCCCTGGTTAAAATAAATGTCCTAGCTAGCCTACTTTCCGAGCTTCGTGCGATTGAATCACCTCCGGTTGCGAGCAAAACACGCGGCAGCCATTTGCTTTTTTTGCAAAAACAAAACGAGAACCACGAATGGGCGGTAAAATTCTAAATACTTCACCTAAATAATTTAAACTTGTTGTGGAACACGTGTCTCGACGACGTCGTTTTGAAAAATAAGACGATTCCCGTAATTCTAAGTTTGGTTTTATTAAACCAGGGCTGTGTTTCAAATCTCACCCTAACAAACCCGAGTTACTCGGGCGGATCGTGTCACGTGACAGCAGAAATGAAAGAACGCTGGACGCAGGCAGGTTTCAAAACGCCAGGTGTACAGAAGCTTTACCTCGCAGTATGATTTCGTTAATTTTAAAACACGGCCAGGAATTAAATTTTTTATGAATGAATAGATAGATGACCCGTTTCGAATGAATGGATCCATGAGTGCGGCTGAGCGATTCCGACCGGTCGGTAAATCCCGCCACCTGGTGCCTTTTGTTTTACCATTGAAAATATTGAATTTCTGAAATCTATATTACGACCTTGAATTTACGATATCAAATGGGGGACACTTGTTCCCAGCCGCCCCTGGACTGGACAGAGACCGATTTCTTTTCTTGTGTGATGCGAGTTTCGCGAAATAAACGGCGTTTGAAAGTTTTCACATCGAAGCCAGCCATTCGCTTTCCTCACTTTAGGCACCGATCCTTTCTTCGATCTCGCTTCATTAGTACTGGTCGTATCTCGTCACCGCTAGAGCACTATATAGCTCCTACGGAGCAGAGTAGCGCAATCCTTTGAACTCCGTGTTTTGCCGACAACATGGCCGACAGAGCGGCTCGGCGCGAGTCACGTGGTACTCAGGGTTCCAGGAGGCGGCCCGCCCTATGGGAGAATACATGGAGATCGACATAACACGGCTGATTAAAAAGTGAACGGCGAGTTCACACTTTTCAAAACTAGTCTGTCATGAAGTTAGTAAAGCACTAAACACTTTATCAAAGTTTTAACAATATCGGATGCGTGTGAAAATTTTGAGAAGGCAATTTCCAAGGCAATGGCGTTTGAAGCAGACGATTTTTGCTCGCAGCGGAAATGGGCTTTTCGGGTTGGCCGGAGCGGGTCACGTGAATGGTGTGACGTCGCCGTGTCGTCTGCTGCATGATGCCTCTCAGGCAATTTTTAAAAAAAAGTCAGGTCCTTGCGGGGCACAAAACTTAGCGCAAATTATTCTAAAGTGTTCCATTATTATGTCAAAAATGATTGCGATTTCGTACATTCCCACAATACTGGAGAAACAACGATTTTCTCACGTTCTGCATGCATTTCTGACCGCAGTTGGAACCTCCGGGCGTTCGCCGCTAGTCGCCGAGAGGCGGCGTTCTAGATTGCGCTACTCTGCTCCGAAGGAGCTATATAGTGCTCTAGTCACCGCTAGCACCGATGTGTTCCTTGGTCTTTCTAGACTCTACGGACACCACTTTGAACGTGTGTAATAAAAGGTTTCGCGATGCTACGACGCTTTTACCGTGGGCATGGTCATGGCGGCCAATTGTACTTTCCGAGCCTGTGTTCGGACCTCCGAGGCTGAATTTTCGTTTCCGAGACGCGATGTTGGTGTCAAACGTGAGCACGCGTTCCGTAGAAGACCCGACGACTGTAGTTTGCCTCTGATCGAGTCGATGGTTTACTGTGCGAGCACTGATGCGACTTCCCGCACGAAAGCAGTCATTTTCAGGTTCGATATTGCTCACCGCTTCATCATTTGCTACCACAATTTGCTTTTTTGTTCTGAAGCGCTCCCTCGGGTAAAAGGAACGTTCGCTATGCGCGCGAGATTATTTTAATTCATTCATCTCGTGCGGCGCGCGCTCGGCGGAGCGGCTGGTCGTTTGAAGGCTCACCAGAGCGCGAGCAAGACTTCAAAGAGCTGCCGCTCGCTCGTAATTAGAAAACCATTATAGGTACGTACAACTATCAAATTGTTGGGGAAGGGTCTCGCACCAGGTAGGACTGTTTGTGTGTCAAAAGGGTACTAATAAGGAAGTGTGTTTTTACATTGAGACAGCTCGTCTGAAAAATTGTATTCTTGGCCTAATAAAGTCTGAGGTCTCAAAAAGAAATGAGCTGATTCTTGTTTTTCTGGCGCAGTGAAGACTCGTTAAATGTGTCACTTCTTTTTTATTTATGTCTTCAGGCCCCTGCTGTCCACCTCGGGAAAAGGTTTGTTCCTGCAGAGCTTTTTGTATACATGCCCCTAGAGTACAACTGGCCCCACACTCTTTATTTTCCCCCTTGTGCTTTTTCTGGTGCAAGATGAGCTCGACTGAAGCATGAGTAACCTTCTAGCTTGCTACCTGTTCAGTTTGAACCCTCAAGCTAAGTCCGTTTTCACTTGACGGCCAACATCTGAACGCAGGCGCTGTTTCTACCTCGAAGCAAAACTACGCCCTTTGCCTCAGTTTCACGTCCATTCTTTTGTTAGGGTGGTCTTTCCCAGAGACGGTGAGGACAAATACAGGTCTGCGCCGCAAGAGGGACTCCACAAATCACTTTTGAGCTTTTTCTAGACATGCCGCCACAGTACAACCGCTCCCACACTCCTATATTCCCCCCTTGTGCTTTTTCTGGTGCAGGATGAGCTCGACTGAAGCATGCGTAACCTTCTAGGTTGCTATCTGAGCAGTTTGAACCCTCAAGCTACGTCCCTTTTCCCTCGACGGCCAAAATTTGAACGCAGGCATGGTTACTGCGGAATACCAAAAGTCTGCCTTTTGTCTCCGAGGGACGTTCATACTGTGTTATGGTCGTCTTTTCCAGAGACGGTGAGGACAAATACACATATGTGCTGCAAGAGGGCCTCCACACAACCCTACAGAGCTTTTTGTAGACATGCCCCTACAGTACAACTGGCCCGACACTTTCTACTTTGTCCCCTTCTGCACTTTCTGGCGCAAGATGAGCTAAACTGAAGCAGGAGTAACCTTCTAGGTTGCTATCGGTTCAGTTTGAACCCTCAAGCTACGTCCCTTTTCCCTTGACGGCCAAAATTTGAACGCAGGCATGGTTACTGCGGAATACCAAAAGTCTGCCTTTTGTCTCCGAGGGACGTTCATACTGTGTTATGGTCGTCTTTTCCAGAGACGGTGAGGACAAATACACATATGTGCTGCAAGAGGGCCTCCACACAACCCTACAGAGCTTTTTGTAGGCATGCCCCTACAGTACAACTGGCCCGACACTTCCTATTTTGTCCCCTTCTGCACTTTCTGGCGCAAGATGAGCTAAACTGAAGCAGGAGTAACCTTCTAGGTTGCTATCGGTTCAGTTTGAACCCTCAAGCTACGTCCCTTTTCCCTTGACGGCCAAAATTTGAACGCAGGCATGGTTACTGCGGAATACCAAAAGTCTGCCTTTTGTCTCCGAGGGACGTTCATACTGTGTTATGGTCGTCTTTTCCAGAGACGGTGAGGACAAATACACATATGTGCTGCAAGAGGGCCTCCACACAACCCTACAGAGCTTTTTGTAGACATGCCCCTACAGTACAACTGGCCCGACACTTCCTATTTTGTCCCCTTCTGCACTTTCTGGCGCAAGATGAGCTAAACTGAAGCAGGAGTAACCTTCTAGGTTGCTATCTGTTCAGTTTGAACCCTCAAGCTACGTCCCTTTTCCCTTGACGGCCAAAATTTGAACGCAGGCATGGTTACTGCGGAATACCAAAAGTCTGCCTTTTGTCTCCGAGGGACGTTCATACTGTGTTATGGTCGTCTTTTCCAGAGACGGTGAGGACAAATACACATATGTGCTGCAAGAGGGCCTCCACACAACCCTACAGAGCTTTTTGTAGACATGCCCCTACAGTACAACTGGCCCGACACTTCCTATTTTGTCCCCTTCTGCACTTTCTGGCGCAAGATGAGCTAAACTGAAGCAGGAGTAACCTTCTAGGTTGCTATCGGTTCAGTTTGAACCCTCAAGCTACGTCCCTTTTCCCTTGACGGCCAAAATTTGAACGCAGGCATGGTTACTGCGGAATACCAAAAGTCTGCCTTTTGTCTCCGAGGGACGTTCATACTGTGTTATGGTCGTCTTTTCCAGAGACGGTGAGGACAAATACACATATGTGCTGCAAGAGGGCCTCCACACAACCCTACAGAGCTTTTTGTAGACATGCCCCTACAGTACAACTGGCCCGACACTTCCTATTTTGTCCCCTTCTGCACTTTCTGGGGCAAGATGAGCTAAACTGAAGCAGGAGTAACCTTCTAGGTTGCTATCTGTTCAGTTTGAGCCCTCAAGCTACGTCCCTTTTCCCTTGACGGCCAAAATTTGAACGCAGGCATGGTTACTGCGGAATACCAAAAGTCTGCCTTTTGTCTCCGAGGGACGTTCATACTGTGTTATGGTCGTCTTTTCCAGAGACGGTGAGGACAAATACACATATGTGCTGCAAGAGGGCCTCCACACAACCCTACAGAGCTTTTTGTAGACATGCCCCTACAGTACAACTGGCCCGACACTTCCTATTTTGTCCCCTTCTGCACTTTCTGGCGCAAGATGAGCTAAACTGAAGCAGGAGTAACCTTCTAGGTTGCTATCTGTTCAGTTTGAACCCTCAAGCTACGTCCCTTTTCCCTTGACGGCCAAAATTTGAACGCAGGCATGGTTACTGCGGAATACCAAAAGTCTGCCTTTTGTCTCCGAGGGACGTTCAAACTGTGTTATGGTCGTCTTTTCCAGAGACGGTGAGGACAAATACACATATGTGCTGCAAGAGGGCCTCCACACAACCCTACAGAGCTTTTTGTAGGCATGCCCCTACAGTACAACTGGCCCGACACTTCCTATTTTGTCCCCTTCTGCACTTTCTGGCGCAAGATGAGCTAAACTGAAGCAGGAGTAACCTTCTAGGTTGCTATCTGTTCAGTTTGAACCCTCAAGCTATGTCCCTTTTCCCTTGACGGCCAAAATTTGAACGCAGGCATGGTTACTGCGGAATACCAAAAGTCTGCCTTTTGTCTCCGAGGGACGTTCATACTGTGTTATAGTCGTCTTTTCCAGAGACGGTGAGGACAAATACACATATGTGCTGCAAGAGGGCCTCCACACAACCTTACAGAGCTTTTTGTAGACATGCCCCTACAGTACAACTGGCCCGACACTTCCTATTTTGTCCCCTTCTGCACTTTCTGGCGCAAGATGAGCTAAACTGAAGCAGGAGTAACCTTCTAGGTTGCTATCGGTTCAGTTTGAACCCTCAAGCTACGTCCCTTTTCCCTTGACGGCCAAAATTTGAACGCAGGCATGGTTACTGCGGAATACCAAAAGTCTGCCTTTTGTCTCCGAGGGACGTTCATACTGTGTTATGGTCGTCTTTTCCAGAGACGGTGAGGACAAATACACATATGTGCTGCAAGAGGGCCTCCACACAACCCTACAGAGCTTTTTGTAGACATGCCCCTACAGTACAACTGGCCCGACACTTCCTATTTTGTCCCCTTCTGCACTTTCTGGCGCAAGATGAGCTAAACTGAAGCAGGAGTAACCTTCTAGGTTGCTATCTGTTCAGTTTGAACCCTCAAGCTACGTCCCTTTTCCCTTGACGGCCAAAATTTGAACGCAGGCATGGTTACTGCGGAATACCAAAAGTCTGCCTTTTGTCTCCGAGGGACGTTCATACTGTGTTATGGTCGTCTTTTCCAGAGACGGTGAGGACAAATACACATATGTGCTGCAAGAGGGCCTCCACACAACCCTACAGAGCTTTTTGTAGACATGCCCCTACAGTACAACTGGCCCGACACTTCCTATTTTGTCCCCTTCTGCACTTTCTGGCGCAAGATGAGCTAAACTGAAGCAGGAGTAACCTTCTAGGTTGCTATCTGTTCAGTTTGAACCCTCAAGTTTGAACCCTTTTCCCTTGACGGCCAAAATTTGAACGCAGGCATGGTTACTGCGGAATACCAAAAGTCTGCCTTTTGTCTCCGAGGGACGTTCACACTGTGTTATGGTCGTCTTTTCCAGAGACGGTGAGGACAAATACACATATGTGCTGCAAGAGGGCCTCCACACAACCCTACAGAGCTTTTTGTAGACATGCCCCTACAGTACAACTGGCCCGACACTTCCTATTTTGTCCCCTTCTGCACTTTCTGGCGCAAGATGAGCTAAACTGAAGCAGGAGTAACCTTCTAGGTTGCTATCTGTTCAGTTTGAACCCTCAAGCTACGTCCCTTTTCCCTTGACGGCCAAAATTTGAACGCAGGCATGGTTACTGCGGAATACCAAAAGTCTGCCTTTTGTCTCCGAGGGACGTTCATACTGTGTTATGGTCGTCTTTTCCAGAGACGGTGAGGACAAATACACATATGTGCTGCAAGAGGGCCTCCACACAACCCTACAGAGCTTTTTGTAGACATGCCCCTACAGTACAACTGGCCCGACACTTCCTATTTTGTCCCCTTCTGCACTTTCTGGCGCAAGATGAGCTAAACTGAAGCAGGAGTAACCTTCTAGGTTGCTATCGGTTCAGTTTGAACCCTCAAGCTACGTCCCTTTTCCCTTGACGGCCAAAATTTGAACGCAGGCATGGTTACTGCGGAATACCAAAAGTCTGCCTTTTGTCTCCGAGGGACGTTCATACTGTGTTATGGTCGTCTTTTCCAGAGACGGTGAGGACAAATACACATATGTGCTGCAAGAGGGCCTCCACACAACCCTACAGAGCTTTTTGTAGACATGCCCCTACAGTACAACTGGCCCGACACTTCCTATTTTGTCCCCTTCTGCACTTTCTGGCGCAAGATGAGCTAAACTGAAGCAGGAGTAACCTTCTAGGTTGCTATCTGTTCAGTTTGAACCCTCAAGCTACGTCCCTTTTCCCTTGACGGCCAAAATTTGAACGCAGGCATGGTTACTGCGGAATACCAAAAGTCTGCCTTTTGTCTCCGAGGGACGTTCATACTGTGTTATGGTCGTCTTTTCCAGAGACGGTGAGGACAAATACACATATGTGCTGCAAGAGGGCCTCCACACAACCCTACAGAGCTTTTTGTAGACATGCCCCTACAGTACAACTGGCCCGACACTTCCTATTTTGTCCCCTTCTGCACTTTCTGGCGCAAGATGAGCTAAACTGAAGCAGGAGTAACCTTCTAGGTTGCTATCTGTTCAGTTTGAACCCTCAAGCTACGTCCCTTTTCCCTTGACGGCCAAAATTTGAACGCAGGCATGGTTACTGCGGAATACCAAAAGTCTGCCTTTTGTCTCCGAGGGACGTTCATACTGTGTTATGGTCGTCTTTTCCAGAGACGGTGAGGACAAATACACATATGTGCTGCAAGAGGGCCTCCACACAACCCTACAGAGCTTTTTGTAGACATGCCCCTACAGTACAACTGGCCCGACACTTCCTATTTTGTCCCCTTCTGCACTTTCTGGCGCAAGATGAGCTAAACTGAAGCAGGAGTAACCTTCTAGGTTGCTATCGGTTCAGTTTGAACCCTCAAGCTACGTCCCTTTTCCCTTGACGGCCAAAATTTGAACGCAGGCATGGTTACTGCGGAATACCAAAAGTCTGCCTTTTGTCTCCGAGGGACGTCCACTTTGCACAGCCAGGATAACGCTGTCCGCAGTCGTGCTGGGACGTCCTTGCTACGGCTTGGCCGACACATTTGTTTTCTCGGCTTCCGTACTTTCCCACGTCAGCTTGTTTCAAGTCCAGCTACAGCATTCTTGTCGAATGGTACCTGTGAATTCTGAAGGCTTGATGTCGACCTGTATTCTCTGCACAGCCCCCTACGGGGTTCTGCAGAAACCCCTGTCTTAGTAAATCACGTAGGTTTTCAATGAAGTGTGTCTCCACATCTTACGGGGGTGGGCAAGCAACACCGAGGACACAGTCTTCTTGTCTGCAGTGCCTCTTTATTCTCAGACACTACAAAACCCCACGCCCCTGTTCAAAGGCTCGAAAAATCAGGACTACCTTCAGCTTTTGCGTTCGTACATAAACTTTGACACCAGCTGTGTTAACCAACCTGGGCTCGTTCATTACAGGAGGAAAACAAAGCACTCGTATCAAAAATGAATCGTCGCTCTAGCACTCTTAGTTTCCTAGACATGAGCAGTACATGAAAAACAGCCGACTCTCTTATTAGGCCAACATTAATGTGCTTTTCTGGTTCAATTATGAAATAATCGCAATAGAACCATTTGTATTTACTGTGCAGGCCGTTTCTTTAATGCAACTTCTCAATTACCTAAAAGAAATGGTAATCTGAAGAGTCATCTTTTTTTCACTACAAAAAAACAACAAAAAAAAAAGAAAAAACACCAGAAATGAGCCGAGTTCTCCGAGCGGTTTTATTAGGTCGATAAAACAACTTTTGCGTTTGCTATCTCGAAGAAATTTGACACACAAACACTCCTACCTGGTGCGACACCCTTTCCCGACAATTGGATAGCTTAATGGTTTTCTAATTCCGAGCGAGCGGCAGCTCTTTGAAGTATATCCATCCACTTGTGCTCGGGACACCCTCCCTGTTGATCGATGAGTCTCGATTGAGATGAGCTGACACGGTTTCACTGCACACACATGTTCCTATGATGTTGTTTTCACGACCACAATCGATGAATGCACTCCAGCGGTCTTGAATATCCACAGGCGAACGATTGAACTTGGTCGGGCTTGTTAATTTCCGAGCAGAGTCCCAAAACCTGTTTTCGCGAATATAACGAGTTCTAGACTAGCTGGAGCGATGAAATTTTAACAGTGCGTCTAAATTCAGAGCGCGATCATTCGCTGCGAATTAGAACTTTCTAGCTATCGTAGTTTTCTTTATACGAGCATAGGTGAAATCAAAACATCGTACAGTGAAAGCCTTACTTTCACGTAAACTTCTGTTGATAACTTTCTTTTTAGAATACCTACATCGATGAGACGCGCCTCGAATGTTCCTCGGAACATAATCTTACTCCCTGGTTAAAATAAATGTCCTAGCTAGCCTACTTTCCGAGCTTCGTGCGATTGAATCACCTCCGGTTGCGAGCAAAACACGCGGCAGCCATTTGCTTTTTTTGCAAAAACCAAACGAGAACCACGAATGGGCGGTAAAATTCTAAATACTTCACCTAAATAATTTAAACTTGTTGTGGAACACGTGTCTCGACGACGTCGTTTTGAAAAATAAGACGATTCCCGTAATTCTAAGTTTGGTTTTATTAAACCAGGGCTGTGTTTCAAATCTCACAATAACAAACCCGAGTTACTCGGGCGGATCGTGTCACGTGACAGCAGAACAGAAAGAACGCTGGACGCAGGCAGGTTTCAAAACGCCAGGTGTACAGAAGCTTTACCTCGCAGTATGATTTCGTTAATTTTAAAACACGGCCAGGAATTAAATTTTTTATGAATGAATAGATAGATGACCCGTTTCGAATGAATGGATCCATGAGTGCGGCTGAGCGATTCCGACCGGTCGGTAAATCCCGCCACCTGGTGCCTTTTGTTTTACCATTGAAAATATTGAATTTCTGAAATCTATATTACGACCTTGAATTTACGATATCAAATGGGGGACACTTGTTCCCAGCCGCCCCTGGACTGGACAGAGACCGATTTCTTTTCTTGTGTGATGCGAGTTTCGCGAAATAAACGGCGTTTGAAAGTTTTCACATCGAAGCCAGCCATTCGCTTTCCTCACTTTAGGCACCGATCCTTTCTTCGATCTCGCTTCATTAATACTGGTCGTATCTCGTCACCGCTAGCACCGATGTGTTCCTTGGTCTTTCTAGACTCTACGGACACCACTTTGAACGTGTGTAATAAAAGGTTTCGCGATGCTACGACGCTTTTACCGTGGGCATGGTCATGGCGGCCAATTGTACTTTCCGAGCCTGTGTTCGGACCTCCGAGGCTGAATTTTCGTTTCCGAGACGCGATGTTGGTGTCAAACGCGAGCACGCGTTCCGTAGAAGACCCGACGACTGTAGTTTGCCTCTGATCGAGTCGATGGTTTACTGTACGAGCACTGATGCGACTTCCCGCACGAAAGCAGTCATTTTCGTGTTCGATATTGCTCACGGCTTCATCATTTGCTACCACAATTTGCTTTTTTGTTCTGAAGCCCTCCCTCGGGTAAAAGGAACGTTCGCTATGCGCGCGCGATTATTTTAATTCATTCATCTCGTGCGGCGCGCGCTCGGCGGAGGGGCTGGTCGTTTGAAGGCTCACCAGAGCGCGAGCAAGACTTCAAAGAGCTGCCGCTCGCTCGTAATTAGAAAACCATTATAGGTACGTACAACTATCAAATTGTTGGGGAAGGGTCTCGCACCAGGTAGGACTGTTTGTGTGTCAAAAGGGTACTAATAAGGAAGTGTGTTTTTACATTGAGACAGCTCGTCTGAAAAATTGTATTCTTGGCCTAATAAAGTCTGAGGTCTCAAAAAGAAATGAGCTGATTCTTGTTTTTCTGGCGCAGTGAAGACTCGTTAAATGAGCCACTTCTTTTTTATTTATGTCTTCAGGCCCCTGCTGTCCACCTCGGGAAAAGGTTTGTTCCTGCAGAGCTTTTTGTATACATGCCCCTAGAGTACAACTGGCCCCACACTCTTTATTTTGCCCCCTTGTGCTTTTTCTGGTGCAAGATGAGCTCGACTGAAGCACGAGTAACCTTCTAGCTTGCTATCTGTTCAGTTTGAACCCTCAAGCTAAGTCCGTTTTCACTTGACGGCCAACATCTGAACGCAGGCGCTGTTTCTACCTCGAAGCAAAACTACGCCCTTTGCCTCACTTTCACGTCCATTCTTTTGTTAAGGTGGTCTTTCCCAGAGACGGTGAGGACAAATACAGATCTGTGCCGCAAGAGGGACTCCACAAATCACTTTTGAGCTTTTTCTAGACATGCCGCCACAGTACAACCGCTCCCACACTCCTATTTTCCCCCCTTGTGCTTTTTCTGGTGCAAGATGAGCTCGACTGAAGCACGAGTAACCTTCTAGGTTGCTATCTGAGCAGTTTGAACCCTCAAGCTAAGTCCGTTTTCACTTGACGGCCAACATCTGAACGCGGGCGTTGTTTCTGCGCCAAACCAAAAGTGTGCCTTTCGTCTCCGAGGGACGTTCATTCTGAGTTATGGTCGTCTTTTCCAGAGACGGTGAGGACAAATGCACATCTGTGCTGCAAGAGGGACTCCACACAACCCTACAGAGCCCACACCCCGTAACATGTGGAGACACACTTTAATCAAAACAAACGTGACCAGAGGCTCCGGAAGTCTTTCTTTAGAGGGGGGGCTCGACATCTCCGAAATCCTCAAGGTTAGGTTGGTTTCAGGTTGACATTAATTGCCACATTTGAATGAAAACATATTAATGCACCGCGTTCGCATATTCACGCACATATCCATGGAAAACAAATTAAAACAATGGTTCAGTAAAATAACAGTAAGAAGCTTGCACTGACAACTCATACAATGATTGGATAACCACTGAAATCAGCCGCACCATGTGTTCTTTATTTTTTCTTTCCTATACCAACTGTTACATGTCAACCGCAGCTGTGCCTATGCCAAATTGGCTATGTCTAAAAATGAAAACCTTCCTTCATTTAGGGATTCTCGGGGAAGCATGATGTATTAACGCAGACGTAGACAAACAAGTGTTAAAAGTTTTAGACAAAACCCCGAAACTCGGGGGAAAAAAGGACAACACAACACGGAGTCTCAAACACAGCAAGTTGGGCCATCGGATGTCTTAACTGGAAGCAGAGGTTGCATACATCGGTATGTACCTCGGGATCAAGTACATCGACCGTGATCGCTTCGGACTCCTGGCGTCAATACAAGTTGGGGGGCATCACAAAAGGAGAGTACTGAAGGATAATAGCTGTGTTTCAGACTTCGTGTTGTGTTGTCCTTAGTTTGTAAACATGTGTCGCCTCATGCCTCACCACCCTGCGGGCACGACGCCGCATGCGCGCAAAGCTTTCGCCATCAAAGGCGCCTTGTCAAATTTGGGAGCTCGCAGACTTTCGCCTTTTCTAAGCACTCCCGAATCCCCACTCAAGCTCACCAGACCCCCCCCCTCCCCCTTTTCCTAATGATGGCCTTTAAGCGCCTGCCTGTTTTGTCCGCGGGCCAGAAGCACCATGCATCTTCTGGGCTTCTTGCTTCCACACGGGGGAAGCAGACAAACGCTGGCCGACGTCGTCTTGTCGGAATCCATTCATTTCGCTGTCTCCTCTTTGCTCGCTCTAAACTGGTTGTCAATCAGGCTCATGAGTCCTGCCTGTCATTTTCTTCTGGTTTTGACTTTTCAAGCAAGCCTCTCCGTCGCCCCGGTGCTTTTTGTGCTTGGCGGAGGTGAGGAGGGCGGTAGGTCAGCATGTATAAAGAGTCATTTCATTTATTTCGGCTCAGGAGAGACGGAGGTACAGGAAATAGGCCGAAGGCCCATACCAGATAACCTGCAAACACACAAACTAAAAAAAAAGAAAAAAAAGAGGGAGGGGGAGGGGGGGCTCGGCAGCTCGGTCCTGAGGACAGGAGGGGCTCAAGCCCACCCTGCCCCCCCGCTTCCAGAGCCCCTGAAGGTGATTTACTAAGACAGGCCTGCATTCAAATTTTGGCCGTCAGAGAAAAACGGATGGATCCAGAGGGTTGAAACTTCACAGGTAGCAAGGTACCAGAGGCCTCAAATTTCAGTAGGCATACCTTTACGAAAGGAGGTTCCAAAGCTTAGAAAAAAAAATCTTTCGGCTACAGGACCCAGGTGTGTCTTTATTTAAAATCCAGAGCAGATAAAGTTTTCTAATAACTTTCGAAAGGTGCGCTGGCCGTTGCTAAACAAGAAACAAAAACAGTTTTCTCAAGAAAACGTACGAGGGAGGAGGGCTGAGCAATATCGAACCCGAAAATTAGTGCTTTCCTGTGGAAAGTCGCATCAGTGCTCGTACAGTAAAAAATCAACTCGATCAGAGGTAAAGTACAGTTGTCGGGTGTTCTACGAAACGCCTGCTCACGTTTGACACCAACATCGCGTCTCGGAAACGAAAATTCAGCCTCGGAGGTCCGAACAAAGGTTTCTAAAAGGAGAAATGGCCGCCATGACCATGCCCACGGTAAAAGCGTCGTAGCATCGCGAAAACTTTTATTTCACACATTCAAAGTGGTGTCCATAGAGTCTAGAAAGACCAAGGAACACATCGGTGCTAGCGGTGATGAGATACGACCAGTATTAATGAAGGGAGATCAACGAGAATGCTTCCCTTAATAAATAGTGCAAAAAATAAACAAAATAATAAAGAAAAAAATACCCGATGCGAGTGGTGTGTCTGCCCTCCACCAGGCGGCGCGATCCCCTTCCCGAAAGCGAAAAATCGGCAGTCATGATTTTTAACGAGGATGAAGTTGAGAGGCTGAAGATACAGAATATTACAGTTGAGAGAGCTAGTAAATACAAGTATCTAGGAGTATGGATATGTGATGGTGCAGAATATCTCAGAGACCACGAAAAGTATATAATAGGTAAGGGCAACAGAAATGCAGCTGTAATGAAAAATAGAGCACTTTGGAATTACAACAGGTATGAGGTGGTGAGAGAGATTTGGAAAGGGGTCATGGTGCCTGGCTTGACTTTTGGAAACGCAGTGCTATGCATGAAATCCGAAGTGCATGCGAGACTAGAAATAAAACAGCGCGGAGTAGGTAGACTGGCTTTGGGGGCACATTGCAAAACGCCAAACCAGGGAGTACAAGGAGACATGGGATGGGCATCATTTGAGAGCAGGGAAGCGGTGAGCAAGGTAGAATTTGAGGATAGGTTGAGGCAAATGGACGGGGAGCAATGGGCACGAAAAGTTTTCAGCTATTTATACATGAGGAGTGTAGACACAAAGTGGAGACAGCGCACTAGGAAATTAAGAGGAAAGTTTTTGGGCTATAGCGAAGATACGGAAGAGCAAGTCTCAGTTAAGAAGAAAGTTAAGGCTACAGAAAGAGATTGGTGGCTAGAGGGAATGCAGACAAAGACGGCTCTGGAAAGCTATAGATTAAACAAAAGAGTTATTGCCAAAGAAAGCATTTATGACAATTCTAGGGGAAGCTCATTGCTGTTTGAGGCAAGAACGGGTGTTCTGCGAACCAGAACATACAGAGTGAAGTACCAGGAAATTGATACAGTGTGCACTGCTTGTGGAGAGGAGGACGAGACGGCTGAGCACTTGATACTCTACTGTAAAGGGCTTCATCCTATGCCTACCGAAGACAACATAGATTTAATAAAGTCATTGGGTTTTAGAGACAGCGAAGGGAGAGTGGATTTCAAGACTGTAGAGATTACCAAGCAAAGATTAAGTGAATGGTGGCAGAAATCGAGGGAAAACTAGGTATTTTCTTATCCACTGATGGCAAGGGGGTTTCATAGCCTCACTTTCTTTGCACTGCGGAGTGAATATAGATTTCACATTTAAATATTCTAAGCTTAAATGGTAAAACAAAATGGCTAGGTGGCGTAAGCTACCGCCCGATCCAAAGGGCTCAGCCGTATTCATCCATCCATCCATCCATCCTTTTTTCCTTCTCTTTCCCTCTCCTCCTCGCTCATCCTCCTCCGCTTTCCTTTGTTCCCAGAGGCCGGCCCCAGTGTGGTTTCCGTTGTGCTTGGGAGCAGTCGCGTAGTCGCCCGTGTCCAGCTCCTTCTTTGTTCTTTGTTCCGAAATCGGTCTTCTTCTTCTTCGGACCCCGAACGTCGCCTCACGCTTCCTGCCTTCGTCAAAGGGCCTCCTTTCGTTCGACACATTGGGGTAAGTGTACGTCCATTATACTATCCTTTAATTTCGAGTTTTTGATTATTTGCCAAACGAAAGTGATTTGAGTTTTTCAGCAAAAAAAGAAGAATAATTCGTTTAAAACCAAGTGCTTTTCACACCTATTGGAGAATTTCATTAGCTTTCGGAAAATATATACTTCGATATGCGTAAAAGTATTTCTCGTTGCGTTAGAGAGTAAAACGGGAAAGTCCGGAGCGCGCGCGAGCCGCGATTCGATCGTCTAAGATCAGGCAAAAATTAAAAATTAAAATGAACTACTCGCTTCACAAGAATCTTATTATTCTGTGCTCTTAGCGCACACGTTTCTCTAACGGCACACGAAATTAAGAATCTCTATCTCCGTTTATTATTACATTTTTTAACTTGTTTTTCTGTGCTCTTGGCGCGCACGTTTCTTTAGCGGCACACGAAATTGTCATCTCACTTCGTTCTCTTCTGTACAGAGCAATTAGCAATGTCTGTCGCACGTTGTCACAGGCTCGTCCGGGGTTGGTAAGAGAAGGGTCGGGAGACAGAAAGTTCTACGAGGCCTAGAGATTCCCCGGCATATGTCGTGACGAGGCTCGTTTCCTCGCTTGTGTAGCCACTCAGTCCAGGGACGGGGTGGCGTAGATGCTCGTGCCTCCGCTGTTCCCTTCGCACCGTGCGTAGCTCCCGGTTCAGGTGGTCGATACCGGGACACAGCCGGTCAGATCCTCGAAGCGGTTGCCGAACGTCGCGGCTCGTGCTGTAGAAGAGAACGAAGTGCCAGGCATTTTTAGAAAATGTCATATTTCTACCTTTGCATTTGGTGAACCACGCGCTGAAATCTTTTTTCTAACTCGACTCCGCTTAGAACGCGCACGCCGGGCCACCTAGGGTGCCTTCATGCGCGCTTTGCTTAGGGTGGTGGCATGTCGCCATTTTGTCACACAAGTTTATTTTTTGTTGAGAAGCAGGTGAAAGAGCGTGTCCCTGCACACGCTTGTGGCGCTGACTGTGCTATGGCGACATTTTGTTTTCGTCGATTTCTTTGTATTTTGCCCGTGAGCGCGTGCTGTCGGCATCTGGTACTACAAAGGGTGGCATCACCCTAAACAGAAGGACATTCAGGCACCCTAGGGCCACCCCTTGCCTGGGCCCCCTGACCCACTTAGCTCTTTGAGACTGTATCCGTTATCTTTCTTTGGCGTTGCTTCTTGTCGGGTGCGTTCTTTGTCTGCTTCTATACTTTGTTTCACCTTATCTGCGAGCGAAGCCAAAGCTAAAAGGCTAGCCCACATGGCGCGTTTTTCAGTGCGTCTAGACGCGCGTCTCGGCTTGGCGCGCGCGCTAAGCGCGACGCGTGCGCCCAGTCAAACCACACGCAGCGCTACCGCGCAGCGCTTCGCGTCTGCGTTTCCGAAGCGTCTGCCCAACGTAGCCAGACGCGCTTAAGAAACAAAAGCAAACATTAAATAGAAATCGCGCGGTAAATGATGGCTACATGCCGTAGTATTTAATTTTAGTAATAGCAAGCACTCATTTTTATTACAGCAATCGCAATGAAGCTCCATTTCACTAATTTTTATCCTTTTTAGTGCGTACGCCTCATCTACGTTTCGATACGCCATTGGCATCACCATCGCCCGCGCCAAAACCAAAACGGGGGGGGGGGGGGGGGGGAAGGGCGCCAAAACATTTACAGCTGGCCGTTGGCCGCTGGCCGCTACAGTGGTTACGTTGTTGCGGTTGTTGCCGGTAGTATTAATTTTGTACCTTTGTCTCTCGGTGTCCTTGTATTCTTTACATTTGGCCTGCGAGAGTGCAGGACGCTTTTGTACTTCGCTAGGTCCTCTCTGTTCAGCTGAAGCAGCGTCAGCCTCTCCCGCGGAGCAGAGAGGATTCCCTGGACTTGTGTAAAAGGTATGATAAACTGATATCCGCGGGGGAAGGACGTAACTACCCATGTTCGCCCTGCTGCTAGCGTTGGCGGGGCCTAAAAGCCGTTTTTATTTAAGGCCGCGAGCGTGCAAATTTTGTAAACTCCGCGCGCGCGGGTGTGTGTGTGTGCGTGCGCGCGTGCGCTTTGCCTTGGAATGGCACAGGGCTGCTACCCGTTTTTGTGTGTATCTTTCTGTTTTGAGTGTTTTTATTTATTTTCCTTTCCCGTATCCCTTTCCCTACTTGGCGGCGGGCTAGCAGGCCCACCTGCGTAAGGGTCTCGACCTTTTTGCCTAGCCTCGCACGCTGCCGAGTGGGTATCGCAATATGTGCAAATAAAAAGTATTATTATTATTATTATCGCCTTTGTCGCGAGGTCTGTGGCGGCGAAAACTACAGTCCTACAGTGGAGAAAATTCAAACGCTCCTTGCAACTAGTGAACACGGCGGTTCATTGGTTGTTGCCTTCTGGACGCAGCGCGAGACGCGACGCGTGGACGCAAAATATCTGGCTCCTCCAGATACGCCGGGATGCGCCTAAAAGCGCTGCGTTTCGTCCCGGCGCCGGAAGTGACGTCAAAGCGCAGGCGCAGACGCGACGCAGACGCGGAGAAAAGCGCACCATGTGGGCTAGCCTAAAAGCACGAGACCAGCGCTTTTTGCGTTTCTCCCCAGCTCGCGCGCTCGAGCAAAGCCTGAACGCACGGAGCTTTCGTGCTCGCGCTTCCAGCTTTGCCCTCGCTCGCACATAAGGTGAAACGAAGTATAGCTTTGATTTTTATCGGGAGAGTCCGATTTTTAGCGGGAGAGTCCGGAGCGCGCTCGAGCCGCGATTCGATCGTCTAAGATCAGGCAAAAATTAAAAATAAAAACGAACTACTCGCTTCACAAGAATCTTATTATTCTGTGCTCTTAGCGCACACGTTTCGCTAACGGCACACGAAATTAAGAATCTCTATCTACTTTTATTATTACCTTTTTTTAACTTAAATCGACCAGCCACCCAGAGCACCCGAAAACTAGTTTGGCTGGTTAGATCGAAATATGAAGAAGAATAATTCCGTTTAAAATCAAATAATTTTTACACCTATTGCACAAGTTCATTAGCTTTCGGAAAATATATACTTCGATATGCGTACAACTATTTTTTCTTGGGTTAGAGAGTGAAGCGGTTGAGTCCGGAGCGCGCTCGAGCCGCGATCCGATCGTCTAAGATCAGGCAAAAATTAAAAATAAAAGTGAACTACTACCTTTAGAACAGTCTCTTTTTCTGTGCCCTTAGCGCACACGTTTGTCTAACGGCACACGAAATTAAGAATCTCTATCTACTTTTATTATTACCTTTTTTCAACTTAAAGAAAAAAGGAGCAGTGTGTTTAACCCTCCTGGAAAAGCGAACGCCGGCATCGCGCGTGACGGGCGGCGTGCTTTCAAGTTTTAATTAAACGCGTACAGAAGCTTATTTAATCGCAAACTAAGGCGCTAATTGTTCGCTGCCTATCGTCCGAGGCAGGCACTTCTAGCACGAATTCGTGATTTTTTTAGGATTTTTTGAAGGAAGGTTGTCTAACCTGGAAGGCAGAAAGTAAACAAACGGGCGCGACGGGATTTCTAGATCGAATTAAACGCAGATAGCAGTTATTCATTCGTTGTTCCACGCAAGAAATGCGTGTACATGACGCTGGGAATAAAAACAAAGATCATTTCATGATCTTTGTTTTTGCCCAAAGTCGTTTGTGTGAGCGCGTGCGTTTTGCGAGATTAGAAGAGCGTTTGTTGTGCTCGGCGGTTGGTAGATGGAAATGTTCTTTTCTGAGCGTGCGTGATTCTGCACGCTTTTCCGAGTGTCGGCAAAGAAGGCTTTTAATGGGATCTACTATATTGAGCGTGATATAGGCGCGCAAGATGAATTGAATTCTCGGCGGAGCGGCTGGTCTTCTTTTTTTTTTTTTTTTAAGGCTGTTTACCAGAGCGCGAGCAAGAATTACCGATGCATGTTTGATGCAAGTGCTTTTTTTTGATAGGTCCATGCTCTGCAAAGAAATGTATTAAGCTTTGAAGCGCGTATTCCATCGCGAAATGATGGAATACTGCCTCGGAAAAAGAGAGGAGTGAGCGATCAAACTATAATAGGGTGGGAAAAAGGCATTCCACAATTATGCAAGCGTGACCTGCACATCCTAGGCGTTTGGGCAGTTTTCGTTAGGCAAAATTCGTCTTTTGAGCTTGTGTCGATTTCTCAGTTGGCACGAAATAATAAATAAACTGTTGGCTTTAAAACGGTATGTGTTAGAGTGGCTATACGCGAAGTTCAGCGTGTCTACCTACGTTTATTATTTTTTTTAACTGATAAAACGAAGTCAGCCGCGATTCGAACGTCCGATTAAGGATTGCGCAATATTGTTTTCCTCGTATTTCTTAATTTGTTGCTGTAATTGGGTTGGTAGTGTCCAAGTACGTTTTTTTTATTATCTTGCATCGTAAAATCAGCGTTCGAGCGTGTTGGGTTTTCGGTGGGCGCGCTGATTAATTTCATCGGCGCTTCGGTAATCGAGTTCGGGGCTGTTCGTTTGTAAGTTTCTAAACGCAGACGGTGTTCATTAACGGTGCCGCGAAAGAAGTGTGTGTGTTTGCTAGACGCAGGGAAAGAGCTTTTAAAGCAAAGAATAGCAAAAAGAAAAACGCCCCAGAGTAGCTATTGCACAAAGAGGAGCAGTCCCCGCTGCAAGGCAGGGAAGAAGAGATTAAAGCAGACCGCGAGACAGAGGCTGTCAATCAAGTCGGGCGCCAAGAACGCAGCCGATAAGAAGCCGAAAAAAAAAGATACTAGCGTCTCCCGAACGAGGGAAAGGAGGAGCGGTTTCGGCGGGCGGGCAGCAGCGCCAGGCCAGGCTTTGCTAGTGGCGTGAGCTTTCCCCGAACCTCTGTCGTCTGCTACAGCCCCTTTGTCTGTTGGGCGACCGTTGGAGCCGACTTCTTGCACGAATTCTTTTGTTCTTTTCACGCGAAACACGGAATCGGCGGCGCCGAGCTAGGAAGCCGGCCTCTGACGCACGAAAGAAAAGAAAAAATTTATGTGTATGGCGTAAGAACGTTCGGTGCATCTTTAATGTAGGGCGCTAAAGATTGTCTTTTTGTGCAGCGCAAGAGCGAGTTGCACGGCTGGCCCTCCGTTTCAAGTGACCTCCTTCAGCTGCGGATGACCTGTGCTTAATCAAGACCGCTTGAATGGCAACTGAGAACTTGCTCCAAGCAAAAAGTGTTTTTATGAAATCGTGTTAGCTCGTGCGAATTCACTGAATAGGAACAAGTGTGTTTTCATCGAGACAGCTCTCGTCCGGAAACTTGCATTGTCGGCCTAATAAAGTTTGACGTCAAGCCTAATAAAACGTGAGGTTAAAACAGAGAAATCTGTTGTTTTGTGTTTTGCTGGTGAGGACGAAGCCCCTGCTGTGCACACCTGCGGAAACGAAGTAAGTCCCTTATCAGTTTGTTCAGAGATTTGATTTTTTCCCGTGGTAATCGTGAAAAAAAAAAAGAGCGAGGACATAAATTCTTCTTTCTTATGTTTGAGCTTATTGCAAGACGCTATGAGCGGCGTTCTATTATATCTATACATAGCCTTTGAACTTGTGTTTTTTCTTCTTTCTTTTTGTGATCTCCAGTGTACCAGATTTGTCGGTTTACTGTTATTTTTTTTTGTTCCTTCTCGTCGCACCCTGCTTGGGGATTGGAAATGGCCTGCAGTGTAAATGAATAGAAACCAAATATAAAAAAAGAATTTAAATACTTCCCGACGCCATAGTGTCTTGATCTGCTTACAAATGCATTTAAATACTCTTTTCCCAGAACCATAACAGAATGAAACAGCCTACCTCATCGCAGATTTGTATCTGACAATGTTTTGTAGTCGATCGAGCGTTTGTTTCATGTGCAACTCTTTGCATGGTGTTTTAATTTTCCTCTTGCCCACTACTGCCACTCCTCCCAACTTTGTTGTGAGCTATTACATTACAATTTTCCCCTGTTCCGCTCTCCCATTTTACGGATTACCTGGTGTTGCGTTTTTAATATAATATAACAATCTGAGGTTAAACGGACAAAGAGGCCCCTGCTGTGCACACCTGCGGAAACAAAGTAAGTACCTTATCAGTATTATTCAGAAATTTGACTTTTTCCTGTGGTAATCGTGAAAAAAAAAAGAAATGTGTTTTTTTATGTGTGTGCTCGCCCAAAAGCGAGCACATGCATTCTTTTAACGTTCTCTGTTGCGCTTATTGCAAGACGCTGTCAGCGGCGTTGTATTATCTATACAGCCTTTGAACTTGCGTTTTCTCTTCTTTTTTTGTATCTCTGTACTTTGTATTCAAGTATATCAATCCACAAGTGCTAGCTGGGTCATTTATTTTAACCAGGCGAGTGGGATGTTCCGAGGAACATTCTAGGCGCGTCTCATCGATGTAGCTAATCTAATAAGAAAGTTACGAATAAAAAGTTTACGTGTAAGGCTTCATTCTGTGGTGTGATTTGGCATACGCTCGTATAAAGAAAACTACGATAGTTGGAAGGTTCTAATTCGCAGCGAATGATCGCGCTCTGAATTTAGACGCACTGTTAAATTTTCATCGCTCCAGCTCGTCTAGAACTCGTTATACTCGCGAAAACAGGTTTTTGGGACTCTGCTTGGAGATTAAAAACCCCGACCAAGTTCAATCGTTCACCCGTGAATATTCAAGACCGCTGGAGTGCATTCATCGATCGTGGTCGTGAAAAGAACATCATAGGAACATGTGTGTGCAGTGAAACCGTGTCAGCTCATCTCAATCGAGACTTTTCGATCAACAGGGACGGTCTCCCGAGCACGAGTGGATTGATATTCTTCAAAGAGCTGCCGCCCCCGCTCGTAATTAGAAAACAATTATAGGTACAACTATCAAATTGTTGGGGAAGGGTCTCGCACCAGGTAGGACTGTTTGTGTGTCAAATTTCTTCGAGATAGCAAACGCAAAAGTTGTTTTATCGACCTATTAAAACCGCTCGGAGAACTCGGCTGATTTCTGGTGTTTTTTCTGTTTTTTTTTTGTTTTTGTTTTTTTTGCGTGTTCTTTTTGTAGTGTTAATTCTAAAAGAGAGATGCCGTAAATATCGCCTAATACCTCAACAAAAAACAAAAGTCCGAAGAAAAAAAAAAAAAAAAATTTTCTCGGGGGATTGAACTAAGATCCTGCTGTGTACGAAGCGCACATCTTACCCACTGAGCTAATCCACAGCTCGGAATAGGCGTGTTTACAATCCGTTTTATACGAGACCCAATAGGCGACTACTGCCGGCACTTTTTCCCCCGCCGGTTATTCTGCCGGCTGCCGGCAGAATAGACACTTCCTTCATTAATACTGGTCGTATCTCATCGCCGCTAGCACCGATGTGTTCCTTGTTCTTTCTAGACTCTATGGACACCACTTTGAACGTGTGAAATAAAAGCTTTCGCGAAGCTACGACGCTTTTACCGTGGGCATGGTCATGGCGGCCAATTCTAATTTCCGAACCTGTGTTCGGACCTCCGAGGCTGAATTTTCGTTTCCGAGACGCGATGTTGGTGTCAAACGTGAGCAGGCGTTTCGTAGAAGACCCGACGACTGTAGTTTGCCTCTGATCGAGTCGATAGGTTACTGTAGGAGCACTGATGCGACTTCCCGCACGAAAGCAGTCATTTTCGTGTTCGATATTGCTCACCGCTTCATCATTTGCTACCACAATTTGCTTTTTTGTTCTGAAGCGCTCCCTCGGGTAAAAGGAACGTTCGCTATGCGCGCGAGATTATTTTAATTCATTCATCTCGTGCGGCGCGCGCTCGGCGGAGCGGCTAGTCGTTTGAAGGCTCACCAGAGCGCGAGCAAGACTTCAAAGAGCTGCCGCTCGCTCGTAATTAGAAAACCATTATAGGTACGTACAACTATCAAATTGTTGGTGAAGGGTCTCGCACCAGGTAGGACTGTTTGTGTGTCAAAAGGGTACTAATAAGGAAGTGTGTTTTTACATTGAGACAGCTCGTCTGAAAAATTGTATTCTTGGCCTAAATAAAGTCTGAGGTCTCAAAAAGAAATGAGCTGATTCTTGTTTTTCTGGCGCAGTGAAGACTCGTTAAATGTGTCACTTCTTTTTTATTTATGTCTTCAGGCCCCTGCTGTCCACCTCGGGAAAAGGTTTGTTCCTGCAGAGCTTTTTGTATACATGCCCCTAGAGTACAACTGGCCCCACACTCTTTATTTTCCCCCCTTGTGCTTTTTCTGGTGCAAGATGAGCTCGACTGAAGCATGAGTAACCTTCTAGCTTGCTACCTGTTCAGTTTGAACCCTCAAGCTACGTCCCTTTTCCCTTGACGGCCAAAATTTGAACGCAGGCATGGTTACTGCGGAATACAAAAAGTCTGCCTTTTGTCTCCGAGGGACGTTCATTCTGTGTTATGGTCGTCTTTTCCAGAGACGGTGAGGACAAATACACATCTGTGCTGCAAGAGGGCCTCCACACAACCCTACAGAGCTTTTTGTAGACATCTAGAATAATTAATCATCTTCATAAATACCGACTAATTTCTGCAAACCAATATGGATTTCAGAGAGGTAAATCCACTGAGTCAGCTTTACTTAACATTCGAGGAAAACTTATCAGCAATATAGAAAATCAATCCTACACTATAGGCATCTTCGTAGATTTCAATAAAGCTTTTGACTCTATCAAGCATAATATTCTCTTTGATAAACTGCCACACTACGGAATTAGAGGCATTTCACTTAAACTATTGCGCAGTTATCTGACAAATCGTAGCCAGTTTGTGGTAGCTAATAGTATAGAATCGGACACTGAACATATAAAATTTGGTGTTCCGCAAGGATCAATATTAGGACCTATACTATTCCTTCTTTATATCAATGACATTGTTGCTATCCCCCATACGCCAGACATAGTACTTTACGCCGATGACACGAGTGTTTTTTTTTCATCCAGGGACCTATCATCTCTTATTCCTGTCACAAACGCATGGCTCAAAAACTTATCGAAGTGGCTTGATGCGAATCAGCTGCTTCTAAATGTTGACAAAACAAAATATATTGTTTTTTCCTCAATTAACAGACCAGTTAACCTTACTACCGAAATTGTATTCCAGTCACGGTCACTAGAAAGGGTTACCGAATACAAATTCTTAGGCATACATTTTCATGAAAACCTTCGCTGGACATGTCATGTGAATTTTGTGAAGCGTGACATCGCACAGTCTATTGGCATGCTGAATAGATTTCGTGCCTTATTACCAATGTGGCTAAAACGTCAGCTCTATTTCACTACTGTTCATTCTCGACTGCACTATTGTTTACTTGTCTGGGGGGTTACATCTAAATGTAATATGACTAGTTTGCACTTAATGCAGAAAAAAAGTATACGATTTATTGAAAACCTATCAAGCCGCGATCATACATTCCAATACTTTGAGAAACATCGTATCCTGAATATTGAGGCACTGTATAATCAACGATTGTCTGAGGTTATATTCTCCCAAGTTAAAACTCACCGTGAATTATTCCTTTCTAGATATACGAATACTGATACACACTACAATTTTAGAAATACAAACTTTATAAAAATCAGAACCAGAACAAATTACGGTACGCAATTACTATCTTGGCAGATTCCCAATCTTCTCAACCTCCACCCTGGCTTGATCGATATAATCGATCATAATTCAAACCTCTTGACTTTCAGAAAAAAATCAAAAACATATTTTTTACTTTCCGCATAATACTGTGGTCTTCTAAATTATGTGTACAGATGTAATTGTAGTAATGTAGTTCATATATTTTTGTTGCATGTTCCGAATTATTTATTTTTCATTGCAAGAGCGTATGTAGTGTAGTGATCTAGTTACTGCGTATTTTTTGTTTTTGTTTATGGTTAACTATAGCACTCTACCACTAGTCTGCCTGCTGCATCTGCTCCATCTGCTGCAAGTGTAGTCTGGTGCTAGGGGCCTGGTCAGGTGACTTACTGTCACCTTTTGCCTCAGCACCATGACAATCCTGTATTGTCAAAAGTTCCAATAAACAAACAAACAAACAAACATGCCCCTACAGTACAACTGGCCCGACACTTTCTATTTTGTCCCCTTGTGCACTTTCTGGCGCAAGATGAGCTAAACTGAAGCACGAGTAACCTTCCAGCTTGCTACCTGTTCAGTTGGAACCCTCAAGCTACGTCCCTTTTCCCTTGACTGCCAAAATTTGAACGCAGGCATGGTTACTGCGGAATACCAAAAGTCTGCCTTTTGTCTCCGAGGGACGTCCACTTTGCACAGCCAGGATAACGCTGTCCGCAGTCGTGCTGGGACGTCCTTGCTACGGCTTGGCCGACACATTTGTTTTCTCGGCTTCTGTACTTTCCCACGTCGGCTTGTTTCAAGTCCAGCTACAGCATTCTTGTCGAATGGTACCTGTGAGTTCTGAAGGCTTGATGTCGACCTGTATTCTCTGCACAGCCCCCTACGGGGTTCTGCAGAAACCCCTGTCTCAGTAAATCACGTAGGTTTTCAATGAAGTGTGTCTCCACATCTTACGGGGGTGGGCAAGCAACACCGAGGACACAGTCTTCTTGTCTGCAGTGCCTCTTTATTCTCAGACACTACAAAACCCCACGCCCCTGTTCAAAGGCTCGAAAAATCAGGACTACCTTCAGCTTTTGCGTTCGTACATAAACTTTGACACCAGCTGTGTTAACCAACCTGGGCTCGTTCATTACAGGAGGAAAGCAAGCACTCGTATCAAAAATGAATCGTCGCTCTAGCACTCTTAGTTTCCTAGACATGAGCAGTAATGTGCTTTTCTGGTTCAGTTATGAAATAATCGCAATAGAACCATTTGTATTTACTGTGCAGGCCGTTTCTTTAATGCAACTTCTCAATTACCTAAAAGAAATGGTAATCTGAAGAGTCATCTTTTTTCACTAAAAAAAAACAACAAAAAAAAACAGAAAAAACACCAGAAATGAGCCGAGTTCTCCGAGCGGTTTTATTAGGTCGATAAAACAACTTTTGCGTTTGCTATCTCGAAGAAATTTGACACACAAACACTCCTACCTGGTGCGACACCCTTTCCCGACAATTGGATAGCTTAATGGTTTTCTAATTCCGAGCGAGCGGCAGCTCTTTGAAGTATATCCATCCACTTGTGCTCGGGACACCCTCCCTGTTGATCGATGAGTCTCGATTGAGATGAGCTGACACGGTTTCACTGCACACACATGTTCCTATGATGTTGTTTTCACGACCACAATCGATGAATGCACTCCAGCGGTCTTGAATATCCACAGGCGAACGATTGAACTTGGTCGGGCTTGTTAATTTCCGAGCAGAGTCCCAAAACCTGTTTTCGCGAATATAACGAGTTCTAGACTAGCTGGAGCGATAAAATTTTAACAGTGCGTCTAAATTTAGAGCGCGATCATTCGCTGCGAATTAGAACCCTCTAGCTATCGTAGTTTTCTTTATACGAGCATATGTGAAGTCAAAACATCGTACAGTGAAGCCTTACTTACACGTAAACTTCTGTTGATAACTTTCTTTTTAGAATACCTACATCGATGAGACGCGCCTCGAATGTTCCTCGGAACATAATCTTACTCCCTGGTTAAAATAAATGTCCTAGCTAGCCTACTTTCCGAGCTTCGTGCGATTGAATCACCTCCGGTTGCGAGCAAAACACGCGGCAGCCATTTGCTTTTTTTGCAAAAACCAAACCAGAACCACGAATGGGCGGTAAATTTCTAAATACTTGACCTAAATAATTTAAACTTGTTGTGGAACACGGGTCTCGACGACATCGTTTTCAAAAATAAGACGATTCCCGTAATTCTAAGTTTGGTTTTATTAAACCAGGGCTGTGTTTCAAATCTCACCCTAATAAACCCGAGTTACTCGGGCGGATCGTGTCACGTGACAGCAGAAATGAAAGAACGCTGGACGCAGGCAGGTTTCAAAACGCCAGGTGTACAGAAGCTTTACCTCGCAGTATGATTTCGTTAATTTTAAAACACGGCCAGGAATTACATTTTTTATGAATGAATAGATAGATGACCCGTTTCGAATGAATGGATCCATGAGTGCAGCTGAGCAATTCCGACCGGTCGGTAAATCCCGCCACCTGGTGCCTGTTGTTTTACCATTGAAAATATTGAATTTCTGAAATCTATATTACGACCTTGAATTTACGATATCAAATGGGGGACACTTGTTCCCAGCCGCCCCTGGACTGGACAGAGACCGATTTCTTTTCTTGTGTGATGCGAGTTTCGCGAAATAAACGGCGTTTGAAAGTTTTCACATCGAAGCCAGCCATTCGCTTTCCTCACTTTAGGCACCGATCCTTTCTTCGATCTCGCTTCAATAATACTCGTCGTATCTCGTCACCGCTAGCACCGATGTGTTCCTTGGTCTTTCTAGACTCTACGGACACCACTTTGAACGTGTGTAATAAAAGGTTTCGCGATGCTATGACGCTTTTACCGTGGGCATGGTCATGGCGGCCAATTCTAATTTCCGAACCTGTGTTCGGACCTCCGAGGCTGAATTTTCGTTTCCGAGACGCGATGTTGGTGTCAAACGTGAGCACGCGTTCCGTAGAAGACCCGACGACTGTAGTTTGCCTCTCATCGAGTCGATATTTTAATGTACGGGCACTGACGCGACTTCCCGCAGGAAAGCAGTCATTTTCGTGTTCGATATTGCTCACGGCTTCATCATTTGCTACCACACTTTGCTTTTTTGTTCTGAAGCGCTCCCTCGGGTAAAAGGAACGTTCGCTATGCGCGCGAGATTAATTTAATTAATTCATCTCGTGCGGCGCGCGCTCGGCGGAGCGGCTGGTCGTTTGAAGGCTCACCAGAGCGCGAGCAAGACTTCAAAGAGCTGCCGCTCGCTCGTACAACTATCAAATTGTTGGGGAAGGGTCTCGCACCAGGTAGGAGTGTTTGTGTGTCAAATTTCTTCGAGACAGCACACGCAAAAGTTGGGGCCAGTTGTACTCTAGGGGCATGTATACAAAAAGCTCTGTAGGGTTGTGTGGAGTCCCTCTTGCAGCACAGATGTGTATTTGTCCTCACCGTCTCTGGAAAAGACGACCATAACACAGAATGAACGTCCCTCGGAGACAAAAGGCACACTTTTGGTTTGGCGCAGAAACAACGCCTGCATTCAGATTTTGGCCGTCAAGGGAAAACGGACGTAGCTTGAGGGTTGAAGCTGAACAGGTAGCAAGCTAGAAGGTTACTCATGCTTCAGCTGAGCTCATCTTGTTCCTGAAAGTGCACAAGGGGAGAAAATAGAAAGGCCAGTTGTACTGTAGGGGCGTGTCTACAAAAAGCTCTGCAGGAACAAACCTTTTCCCGAGGTGGACAGCAGGGGCCTGAAGACATAAATAAAAAAGAAGTGGCTCATTTAACGAGTCTTCACTGCGCCAGAAAAACAAGAATCAGCTCATTTCTTTTTGAGACCTCAGAGTTTATTAGGCCAAGAATACAATTTTTCAGACGAGCTGTCTCAATGTAAAAACACACTTCCTTATTAGTACCCTGCCATGAAAATCTCACAGTTCGTATAGTGTTCTTGTTTTTTTAACCTAGGAGCTAGATAACACGATTTCACACATATGTTGCTCGCAGAGAGTTGTCACAATCGGTGTTTCCATTGAAGCGGTCATCCGCAGCTGAAGAAGACTCGGGTCAGGAGGCCATTGGTTTCTTTCAAACGGAGGGCCAGCCGTGCGACACGCTCGTGCTGCACAAAAGACAAAACAATCTTTAGCGCCCTACATTTAAAAAGATACGCGAAACGATCTCACGCCAAATATATTTTTTAGGCCAGGCTCGCAGAATTGTGGAATGCCTTTTTCCCCCTATTATAGTTTGATCGCACACCTCAATTTCAAAATGAACCTTGTCATCTCCTTTCCCGAGGCAGTATTCCATCATTTCGCGGCGGACGCGCTTTAGAGCTCAATTATAGAGTATACACTTTATAGTGAAAGCTTTCTTTGCCGAGCATAGACCTATCAAGAAGCAGTTGGATGAAATATCGGTATTCGACGCGGGTCTTGCTCGCGCTCTGGTGAGCCTTCAAACGACCAGCCGCTCCGCCGAGCGCGCGCCGCACCAGATGAATGAATTAAATTAATCTCGCGCGCATAGCGACCGTTCCTTTTACCCGAGGGAGCACTTCAGAACAAAAAAGCAAATTGTGGTAGCAAATGATGAAGCGGTGAGCAATATCGAACACGAAAATGACTGCTTTCCTGCGGGAAGTCGCGTACAGTAAACTATCGACTCGATGAGAGGTAAACTACAGTCGTCGGGTCTTCTACGGAACGCGTGCTCACGTTTGACATCAACATCGTTTCTCGGAAACGAAAATTCAGCCTCGGAGGTCCGAACACAGGTTCGGAAAGTACAATTGGCCGCCATGACCATGCCCACGGTAAAAGCGTCGTAGCTTCGCGAAAGCTTTTATTTCACACGTTCAAAGTGGTGTCCATAGAGTCTAGAAAGAACAAGGAACACATCGGTGCTAGCGGTGATGAGATACGACCAGTATTAATGAAGGGAGATCAACGAGAATGCTTCCCTTAATAAATAGTGCAAAATAAAAATGAGTGCCTCCTGGCGGAGGGCAGACACACTAGCCGAGGCGAGTGGTGTGTCTGCCCTCTACCAGGCGGCGCGATCCACTTTCCCGACGTTTTTGTGGCTAGGTGGCGTAAGCTACCGCCGGATCCAAAGGGCTCAGCCGTATCCATCCATCCATCCATCCTTTTTTTCCTTCTCTTTGTTTGTCCCCCCGGTTTCTTTCTTTGGCCCGCTAATTGCTCGTTTGTTCTTTTGTCTTTCTCTTTGTTTCTTTCTCTCTCCTCCTCGCTCATCCTCCTCCGCTTTCCTTTGTTCCGAGAGGCCGGCCCCAGTGTGGTTTCGGTTGTGCTTCGGAGCAGTCGCGTAGTCACCCGTGTCCAGCTCCTGCTTTGTTCTTTGTTCCGAAATCGGTCTTCTTCTTCCTCGGACCCCGAACGTCGCCTCACGGTTCCTGCCTTCGTCAAAGGGCCTCCTTTCGTTCGACACATTGGGGTAAGTGTACGTCCATTATACTATCCTTTAATTCGAGTTTTTGAATCCGATGATTTGCCAAAAAAAAGTGGTTTGGGTTTTTCAGCAAAAAAAAGAATAATAATTCCGTTTAAAATCAAATGCTTTTTACACCGGTTGGAGAATTTCATTAGCTTTCGGAAAATATACACTTCGATGTGCGTAAGAGTATTTCTCGTTGCGTTAGAGAGTGAAGCAGGTGAAGCGGTGGAGTCCGCAGCGCGCTCGAGCCGCGATTCGATCGTCTAAGATCAGGCAAAAATTAAAAATAAAAATGAACTAATCCCTTCAGACGAGTCTTATTATTCTGTGCTCTTAGCGCACACGTTTCTATAACGGCACACGAAATTAGGAGTCTGTATCTACGTTTATTATTACCTTTATTAACTTAAATCGACCAGCTACCCAGAGCGCCTGAAAACTAGTTTAGGCGGTTAGATCGAAATATAAAGAAAAATAATTCCGTTTAAATTCAAAATATTTGTACGCCTATTGGACATTTTCATTAGCTTTCGGAAAGTGCTCAAAGTGTCAGACTATAAATGCGAATAAATAATAGCTCCCCTCTGCTGCTCCAGAAACGAAGCATCTTTTTTCTGCAACTGTTCTTTTCTCCGTGCATCGTCTCCTTTCGGAGTTCTATGTTCTTAGCCTCGTTTCTTCCCCTTATTCTGAGACGGCGCCACGGATCCAGGTCGTTTTTTTGAAGGCTCTTTCCCAGAGCGCGAGCAAAAATTCCCTATGCGTGTTTGATGCAAGTTCTTTTTTTTGATAGGTCCATGCTCGGCAAAGATATAAAGTGTATTTTGAAGCGCGTATTCCATCGCGAAATGATGGAATACCAGTGATGTGATAATTGCGCCAAACTGCACCAAGGGGCTAACCTTGCTACATCCTGCTACATTTCACCGAAATATGGCTAATCTGCGCCAAAGAAGCAATTTTGGTCGCCTTTCAATAACGAAACTAAACTGAGAACCGTAATTGTGTAAGCTAGGTCGCACAAGACGCCACCCGACACAAAGTACCCTGTATCAATCGTCTATTTGGTCTTGCATGATTTTTCCCGACGTCTCGCGTTTCGTGTACTCGTCGTCTCAAAAATCTCGTCTCTAGTGTATCGGATGCCAAACATGCCGTCATGCTGTGAAACAAAACCACGTTTTTGCGCGGCGGGAGTTACTTTTTGAGCTTCGTGCGACGTCGTGTGTTGCCGTCCCCACGTCGCTGCAGATATTTCTAAACTGAAACGCGTCGACATTCCTGCTCTTGTTTAAATCATACGCTGCTATAAAAATCCCTCTCTAACTCAATGACTGCTTGGCCAAGTTTTGATTACTTAGGTTTTCCTGGTGGGCTTTCTTTCGAGGGGGACCCCGGTACGTGAAAAATGTGCCGCGAAAGAAAGTTGGTGAAGAGAAGTGAGCTAAAGCAAAGAAGGCAATGTCTGAACCCGCACAGCGTGCATGGGCGACCGTTGGAGCCGACTTCTTGCACGAATTCTTTTGTTCTTTTCACGCGAAACACGGAATCGAGTTTTTTTCCCCTCATTCCTGCTTGTAGGTTTCACTGACGATGTTTCCCGGATGGGAGACGAAACGTTTGATTAAATTGTTAATCTTGTTGAGTAAAGTCGGAGCAGTTTTTTTTTTATCAAACACGGAATCGGCGGCGGCGCGGAGCTAGGAAGCCGGCCTCTACGAACTCAAACGTTTCATCACTCTCTGACGCACGGAAGAAAAGAAAAAAAGATATGTGTATGGCGTAAGAACGTTCGGTGCATCTTTAATGTAGGGCGCTAAAGATTGTCTTTTTGTGCAGCGCAAGAGCGAGTTGCACGGCTGGCCCTCCGTTTCAAGTGACCTCCTTCAGCTGCGGATGACCTGTGCTTAATCAAGACCGCTTGAATGGCAACTGAGAACTTGCTCCAAGCAAAAAGTGTTTTTATGAAATCGTGTTAGCTCGTGCGAATTCACTGAATAGGAACGAGTGTGTTTTCATCGAGACAGCTCTCGTCTGCAAACTTGCATTGTCGGCCTAATAAAGTGTGAGGTTATTAAAATGTGAGGTAAAAAAGGAAAAATCTGTTGTTTTGTGTTTTGCTGGTGAGGACGAAGCCCCTGCTGTGCACACCTGCGGAAACGAAGTAAGTCCCTTATCAGTTTGTTCAGAGATTTGATTTTTTCCCGTGGTAATCGTGAAAAAAAAAAAAAAAAAAGCGCGAGGACATAAATTCTTCTTTCTTATGTTTGAGCTTATTGCAAGACGCTATGAGCGGCGTTCTGTTATATCTATACATAGCCTTTGAACTTGTGTTTTTTCTTCTTTCTTTTTGTGATCTCCAGTGTACCAGATTTGTCGGTTTACTGTTATTTTTTTGTTCCTTCTCGTCGCACCCTGCTTGGGGATTGGAAATGGCCTGCAGTGTAAATGAATAGAAACCAAATATAAAAAAAAAAAGAATTTAAATACTTCCCGACGCCATAGGGTCTCGATCTGCTTACAAATGCATTTAAATACTCTTTTCCCAGAACCATAACAGAATGAAGCAGCCTACCTCGTCGCAGATTTATATCTGACAATGTTTTGCAGTCGATCGAGCGTTTGTTTGTTGTGTAACTCTTTGCATGGTGTTTTAATTTTCCTCTTGCCCACTACTGCCACTCCTCCCAACTTTGTTGTGAGCTATTACATTACAATTTTCCCCTGTTCCGCTCTCCCATTTTACGGATTACCTGGTGTTGCGTTTTTAATATAATATAACAATCTGAGGTTAAACTGACAAAGAGGCCCCTGCTGTGCACACCTGCGGAAACGAAGTAAGTACCTTATCAGTGTTATTCAGAAATTTGACTTTTTCCTGTGGTAATCGTGAAAAAAAAAAAAAGAAATGTGTTTTTTTATGTGTGTGCTCGCCCAAAAGCGAGCACATGCATTCTTTTAACGTTCTCTGTTGCGCTTATTGCAAGACGCTGTCAGCGGCGTTGTATTATCTATACAGCCTTTGAACTTGCGTTTTCTCTTCTTTTTTTGTATCTCTGTACTTTGTATTCAAGTATATCAATCCACAAGTGCTAGCTGGGTCATTTATTTTAACCAGGCGAGTGGGATGTTCCGAGGAACATTATAGGCGCGTCTCATCGATGTAGCTAATCTAATAAGAAAGTGTTGATTAAAAAGTTTACGTGTAAGGCTTCATTCTGTGGTGGTGTGATTTGGCATATCCTCGTATAAAGAAAACTACGATAGTCGCAGCGAATGATCGCGCTCTGAATTTAGACGCACTGTTAAATTTTCATCGCTCCAGCTCGTCTAGAACTCGTTATACTCGCGAAAACAGGTTTTTGGGACTCTGCTTGGAGATTAAAAACCCCGACCAAGTTCAATCGTTCACCCGTGAATATTCAAGACCGCTGGAGTGCATTCATCGATCGTGGTCGTGAAAACAACATCGTAGGAAAATGTGCGTGCAGTGAAACCGTGTCAGCTCATCTCAATCGAGACTTTTCGATCAACAGGGACGGTCTCCCGAGCACGAGTGGATTGATATTCTTCAAAGAGCTGCCGCCCCCGCTCGTAATTAGAAAACAATTATAGGTACAACTATCAAATTGTTGGGGAAGGGTCTCGCACCAGGTAGGACTGTTTGTGTGTCAAATTTCTTCGAGATAGCAAACGCAAAAGTTTTTTTATCGACCTATTAAAACCGCTCGGAGAACTCGGCTGATTTCTGGTGTTTTTTCTTTTTTTTTTTTTTTTTTGCGTGTTTTTTTAGTGTTAATTCTAAAAGAGAGATGCCGTAAATATCGCCTAATACCTCAACAAAAAACAAAAGTCCGAAGAAAAAAAAAAAAAAAACAAATTCTCTCAGGGGATTGAACTAAGATCCTGCTGTGTACGAAGCGCACATCTTACCCACTGAGCTAATCCACAGCTTTTTTTTTTTTTTTTTTTTTTGGAAATTGTTTATTTACATATTTATATACACGAAAACAGTATAATACACTATGTACAAATCATCGAAGCGAAAAAAATCATCACGTAAAATATGCCTTCACATTCTTCGCTCGCCGGACGTTTGTAGTAAACTTCTTTAGAGAGCAAATATTGCAGCTCAGTACGAATTGTGCAAGATTTTAGCAGAAACTACATCTATCTTTCTCGACGCGGTTCTGTCATTAAGTCCATGACAGCGTATACAACTCTTTGTATTTCCATAAAAAAAATTATATGATGTTTGGTGAACGACTGATACTTGCTACAATTTCTTTCCATTCATCGTCCTCGGAGCGTGCCAACAAGCTCTGACCAACAAATATAGAGATATTCTTGAAGTTTACCCAGGAAGGTTTGGCGACACCCCCATCCGTGTCCACTTTCCGTGTTTTCCATAGGCTATATAAGGCAAGTACCACAAGTGTGTCAAGGACCGTATCTAGACGGTCTCCAAAATGCAGGTAACGAAAGTTACTCTCCTCAACTTCAAATTCCTTTTTGACTGTTCTTTTGAAAACGTCCCAAAAAAATACAGCATCAACACATAGTACGAATGCATGAGTGAATGATTCAGTGGTGTTACACAATCTGCAGTTAGTGCTCCAAAATACATCGAATCCCCGGGATTCACGCCACTCTTTCACCGGTATCGTTCGGGAGTGAAAGCGGAAAAAGAACGACTTGCACTTTGGTGGTATAGGCATACGTTTCACTCTTTTTAAAACATCCGTAATACAATTTAAAGGAGCATTGAAAGGACTCAAGCGATATAGTGGATCAGGGAATAGAGACACAAGTAGACATTTCTGCAATTTCTTTTTGGAGCACGACTCCAAGAAAGCGCTTGTGAAACGTGCTCCCAAAAATTCAATGGTGTCTGCGACCTCTTTATAAAATCCACGTAAACGGATTGCGTCATTCGATGGAATTCCAGATATTTGTGCCTGCGTATACTTTGGTAAAAAATAATCTTTGCACGCTTCTAGGAACGGGTGTTGGGGAGTTTTAAAAAATTTCCATCTCGCGATTAGCTGTCTCACAAAGATGTGACCGAGGCCTAGACCACCATCTTCCGTTCGTCGAAAAAGGTTAGATCTGCGCATAGGCTCGTACGACGAATTCCAAATAAATGTCGCGAAAACTCTATTGAACTCATTAACTGTAATTCTAGAACAATGCATAACCTGTAAAAGGTATGTTAGCCTTGACAAAAGGAAGATATTGCATACGGCAACCTTCCCAAATGTAGAAAGGTATCGTTGGCTCCACATGCGTACAGCTGACTTCACCTTTGTGCCTACAGAATCCCACATAGACTTTGGATTGTCCATCGCACTGAGTGGCACCCCTAAAAGCTGCGGTTTGTTTCTAGACCATTCAATGTCAACGAACTTGGCTGGTGTTGATCCCCACTCCCCGCACCACGATCCACTACTTTTAGCCTTATTCACAGAAGCACCAGACACATGGCAGTAGTCTTCGACATGTGACATAGCTGTCTCTATGCTTGGTTTGTTGGAGCAAATGAGGGCCAGGTCGTCTGCGTACGCCAGGAGTTTTACTTCGCTGGCATGAAGTTGAAAACCTTGTATCTTTGTGTCGTTGATGATGACCCTGCAGAGTGGCTCTAAGTAGATATTAAAAAGTAGCGGGGACATTGGGCAGCCTTGGCGTACTGAGCGTAAAACGGGGATAGATTTTGAAAGAGACCCATTTATAATTAACTTAGTCGATATGCTATTGTAGCAAAGTGTGATGCCCTTTTCAAGAGTTTCGCCGACCCGTATGTGCTTCAACAGGGCAAAAAGAAATGAGTGGTCAACTCTGTCGAAAGCTTTTTCGAGATCAAGCTGTAAAATAGCAGCTGCTTCTTGTGTGCGTTGGCATATTTCTAGCATTGATCGAACAATGTGGAGGTTTGTCTGTATATTTCTTCCTCTTATTGAACATGTTTGGTGTTCTCCGATGACTTGGGTTATGACAGTTTGAAGTCTCCCTGCGATTAACCGAGCCAGGATTTTGTAGTCAGTATTGAGGAGGCTGATAGGTCTATAGCCTTCAATTTTTTTAAGCTTGTTAGGGTCTTTCGATTTAGGAATTAGTATTGTATGAGCCTTACGAAATGACAGCGGTAAGTAACCCGTGGTGTAAGATTCTTCAAAAACGTTGCAAAGTATGGGGGCTAATTTTTCTTTCCACTTCTTGAAGAAGCTAGCAGGCAATCCATCCGGACCAGGAGCTTTGTGACTTTTCATTTCAGAGATGTTTTGCATAATTTCTTGTACATCCAGGGGTGAATTAAGTTTTTCCGTTGTGTCGTTTTCTAAGCAGGGTAGTGTTGATAATATCTCTCGCAAACGTGGACGAGGTGCCTTAGTGCCTGTTGCAAAAAGATTGGTGTAATGCGAGACAAAAGCCTGGTGAATATCACTTTCATTCTTCAGTTCCTGGCCGTTCAGTATTAGCAATGACACCGACTTTTTCTTCACATACTCTCGTTCGGCATGTAGGTACCTCTTCGTAGGCTGCTCTCCTTCAATTAATTGTAGAGTGCGTGTCCTCTGCGCTAATCCACAGCTGGGAATAGGCGTGTTTACAATCCGTTTTATACGAGACCCAATAGGCGACTACTGCCGGCACTTGTTCCCCCCCCCCGGTTATTCTGCCGGCTGCCGGCAGAATAGACACTTACTTCATTAATACTGGTCGTATCTCATCGCCGCTAGCACCGATGTGTTCCTTGTTCTGTCTAGACTCTATGGACACCACTTTGAACGAGTGAAATAAAAGCTTTCGCGAAGCTACGACGCTTTTACCGTGGGCATGGTCATGGCGGCCAATTCTAATTTCCGAACCTGTGTTCGGACCTCCGAGGCTGAATTTTCGTTTCCGAGCCGCGATGTTGGTGTCAAACGTGAGCACGCGTTCCGTAGAAGACCCGACGACTGTAGTTTGCCTCGGATCGAGTCGATAGATTACTGTACGAGCACTGATGCGACTTCCCGCACGAAAGCAGTCATTTTCAGGTTCGATATTGCTCACCGCTTCATCATTTGCTACCACAATTTGCTTTTTTGTTCTGAAGCGCTCCCTCGGGTAAAAGGAACGTTCGCTATGCGCCCGAGATTATTTTAATTCATTCATCTGGTGCGGCGCGCGCTCGGCGGAGCGGCTGGTCGTTTGAAGGCTCACCAGAGCGCGAGCAAGACTTCAAAGAGCTGCCGCTCGCTCGTAATTAGAAAACCATTATAGGTACGTACAACTATCAAATTGTTGGGGAAGGGACAAATACACATATGTGCTGCAAGAGGGCCTCCACACAACCCTACAGAGCTTTTTGTAGACATGCCCCTACAGTACAACTGGCCCGACACTTTCTATTTTGTCCCCTTCTGCACTTTCTGGCGCAAGATGAGCTAAAGTGAAGCACGAGTAACCTTCTAGGTTGCTATCTGTTCAGTTTGAACCCTCAAGCTACGTCCCTTTTCCCTCGACGGCCAAAATTTGAACGCAGGCATGGTTACTGCGGGATACCAAAAGTCTGCCTTTTGTCTCCGAGGGACGTTCATTCTGTGTTATGGTCGTCTTTTCCAGAGACGGTGAGGACAAATACACATCTGTGCTGCAAGAGGGCCTCCACACAACCCTACAGAGCTTTTTGTATACATGCCCCTAGAGTACAACTGGCCCCACACTCTTTATTTTCCCCCCTTGTGCTTTTTCTGGTGCAAGATGAGCTCGACTGAAGCATGAGTAACCTTCTAGCTTGCTACCTGTTCAGTTTGAACCCTCAAGCTAAGTCCGTTTTCACTTGACGGCCAACATCTGAACGCAGGCGCTGTTTCTACCTCGAAGCAAAACTACGCCCTTTGCCTCAGTTTCACGTCCATTCTTTTGTTAGGGTGGTCTTTCCCAGAGACGGTGAGGACAAATACAGGTCTGCGCCGCAAGAGGGACTCCACAAATCACTTTTGAGCTTTTTCTAGACATGCCGCCACAGTACAACCGCTCCCACACTCCTATATTCCCCCCTTGTGCTTTTTCTGGTGCAGGATGAGCTCGACTGAAGCATCCGTAACCTTCTAGGTTGCTATCTGAGCAGTTTGAACCCTCAAGCTACGTCCCTTTTCCCTTGACGGCCAAAATTTGAACGCAGGCATGGTTACTGCGGGATACCAAAAGTCTGCCTTTTGTCTCCGAGGGACGTTCATTCTGTGTTATGGTCGTCTTTTCCAGAGACGGTGAGGACAAATACACATATGTGCTGCAAGAGGGCCTCCACACAACCCTACAGAGCTTTTTGTAGACATGCCCCTACAGTACAACTGGCCCGACACTTTCTATTTTGTCCCCTTCTGCACTTTCTGGCGCAAGATGAGCTAAAGTGAAGCACGAGTAACCTTCTAGGTTGCTATCTGTTCAGTTTGAACCCTCAAGCTACGTCCCTTTTCCCTTGACGGCCAAAATTTGAACGCAGGCATGGTTACTGCGGAATATCAAAAGTCTGCCTTTTGTCTCCGAGGGACGTCCACTTTGCACAGCCAGGATAACGCTGTCCGCAGTCGTGCTGGGACGTCCTTGCTGCGGCTTGGCCGACACATTTGTTTTCTCGGCTTCCGTACTTTCCCACGTCGGCTTGTTTCAAGTCCAGCTACAGCATTCTTGTCGAATGGTACCTGTGAATTCTGAAGGCTTGATGTCGACCTCTATTCTCTGCACAGCCCCCTACGGGGTTCTGCAGAAAGCCCTGTCTTAGTAAATCACGTAGGTTTTCAATGAAGTGCGTCTCCACATCTTACGGGGGTGGGCAAGCAACACCGAGGACACAGTCTTCTTGTCTGCAGTGCCTCTTTATTCTCAGACACTTCAAAACCCCACGCCCCTGTTCAAAGGCTCGAAAAATCAGGACTACCTTCAGCTTTTGCGTTCGTACATAAACTTTGACACCAGCTGTGTTAACCAACCTGGGTTCGTTCATTACAGGAGGAAAGCAAGCACTCGTATCAAAAATGAATCGTCGCTCTAGCACTCTTCGTCCCATCGTCCCATCTCCATGAATCGTCCCATCTCCATGACTTGCACGGCCTGTAAATTACTAGAACATATCATAACCAAACAACTCGTTTCTTTCTTAGAAATGCATAACGTTCTAAACCCCAACCAACATGGTTTCCGCAGTGGCCTGTCAACGGTAACCCAGTTGATTGAATTTCACCATGAATTACCCACTTACGTTAACAACCGTACGCAGGTTGATGCAGTTTTCATCGACCTGTCGAAGGCATTCGACCGGGTACCTCACCGCAGACTGATTAAGACATTAATAGATCTCGGAGTTCCCTTTTCTTTGACTAAGTGGATCAACGCATATCTTTCAAACCGTCAACAATTTGTGGATATAAATGGTACTTACTCAGGGCTGTTAGATGTTCATTCTGGGGTGCCCCAAGGTTCTGTCTTAGGGCCCCTACTTTTTTTAACTTACGTTAATAGTTTGTTCCCATCCAATGAAGATGTCCCAATTAAGCTAAGAATGTTTGCCGACGACTGCGTCATTTACAGTCCCGTTGTTGAAATACAAGACCAGACAAAAGTGAGTAAAGCACTGGCTAACATTGCGTCTTGGTGTCGTGAAAATAACATGAAGATTAATATTAGCAAAACTCAGTACATGCACATAACAACAAAAAGAACTGTCTTAAACTTTAGCTATGAGGTTGCTGGCGTAGTATTGACTGAAGTGGATAGTTACAAATATTTAGGAGTGATTTTGTCTTCTGACCTCGGGTGGAAAAGGCATGTGGAGTATGTTAAAAAGCGGGCAACTAACAAATTGTGGTACCTGAAGAGAACGCTGGGTAAAACTCCCCCTTCCGTTAAAATTCTTGCGCACAAGACAATTACTAGACCTGTGTAAGAATACGCGTCTGCAGTGTGGAGCCCATGGCAGAGCTCTCTGGTCAGAGAACTCGAAGATATTCAGTCGCTAGCTGTGCGTATAGTTTTTTCAGATTTCAGACGAACTACGTCTGTGACCGAACTTAAAAGGAGAGCCAATATAAGCCCTCTGTCAAACAGAAGAGAGAGCCAACGGTTGAAGCTGTTCTTTCAGATTTTCAAGAACTGTATAAAAATTGATGGCTCCGTTTACTTAAAACCAAAAAGTTTTTACTCGGAACGCTTGCATCACTCAAAGACCGTAGCCCCCTATTAAAGCTCGAATAAATAGCTATAAACAATCTTTTTTTGTGCATACAATTGATTTGTGGAACAGCCTTCCCGGGGATGTTGTCGATATTGATTCACTCTGTTCTTTCGAAAAAGCCGTAGATAATATTTTTCAGTGCCGAGATTGCTTTTATTGCTCTTATGAAATTATTTTACTGTCTTTATTTTTTATTACTGCTGTTACATTTACTGCTATACTGTTATTGTTATTACTAGTATTACATTTGGTTACTGTATTGTTTCTCTTCTTTCGAATATGTCGTAGATATTAATTTTCGGTGCTAAGATTGCTTTTTGTTTAGAACTGTTGTGTTTATAATGTGCATGTGTGACACTGTATCACCCCACTCCTGCCTTGGCCCTATATTGGGCTGGCAGTATTGATAAATAATAATAAAAAAAAAAAAAAACATGCCAAAATTAATGTGCTTTTCTGGTTCAATTATGAAATAATCGCAATAGAACCATTTGTATTTACTGTGCAGGCGGTTTCTTTAATGCAACTTCTCAATTACCTAAAAGAAATGGTAATCTGAAGAGTCATCTTTTTTCACTAAAAAAAACAACAAAAAAAAACAGAAAAAACACCAGAAATCAGCCGAGTACTGACAGTGCTTTTATTAGGTCGATAAAACAACTTTTGCGTTTGCTATCTCGAAGAAATTTGACACACAAACACTCCTACCTGGTGCGACACCCTTTCCCGACAATTGGATAGCTTAATGGTTTTCTAATTCCGAGCGAGCGGCAGCTCTTTGAAGTATATCCATCCACTTGTGCTCGGGACACCCTCCCTGTTGATCGATGAGTCTCGATTGAGATGAGCTGACACGGTTTCACTGCACACACATGTTCCTATGATGTTGTTTTCACGACCACAATCGATGAATGCACTCCAGCGGTCTTGAATATCCACAGGCGAACGATTGAACTTGGTCGGGCTTGTTAATTTCCGAGCAGAGTCCCAAAACCTGTTTTCGCGAATATAACGAGTTCTAGACTAGCTGGAGCGATGAAATTTTAACAGTGCGTCTAAATTCAGAGCGCGATCATTCGCTGCAAATTAGAACTTTCTAGCTATCGTAGTTTTCTTTATACGAGCATATGTGAAGTCAAAACATCGTACAGTGAAAGCCTTACTTACACGTAAACTTCTGTTGATAACTTTCTTTTTAGAATACCTACATCGATGAGACGCGCCTCGAATGTTCCTCGGAACATAATCTTACTCCCTGGTTAAAATAAATGTCCTAGCTAAAGGTGCGATTGAATCACCTCCGGTTGCGAGCAAAACACGCGGCAGCCATTTGCTTTTTTTGCAAAAACCAAACCAGAACCACGAATGGGCGGTAAATTTCTAAATACTTCACGTAAATAATTTAAACTTGTTGTGGAACACGTGTCTCGACGACGTCGTTTTGAAAAATAAGACGATTCCCGTAATTCTAAGTTTGGTTTTATTAAACCAGGGCTGTGTTTCAAATCTCACCCTAACAAACCCGAGTTACTCGGGCGGATCGTGTCACGTGACAGCAGAAATGAAAGAACGCTGGACGCAGGCAGGTTTCAAAACGCCAGGTGTACAGAAGCTTTACCTCGCAGTATGATTTCGTTAATTTTAAAACACGGCCAGGAATTACATTTTTTATGAATGAATAGATAGATGACCCGTTTCGAATGAATGGATCCATGAGTGCGGCTGAGCAATTCCGACCGGTCGGTAAATCCCGCCACCTGGTGCCTTTTGTTTTACCATTGAAAATATTGAATTTCTGAAATCTATATTACGACCTGAATTTACGATATCAAATGGGGGACACTTGTTCCCAGCCGCCCCTGGACTGGACAGAGACCGATTTCTTTTCTTGTGTGATGCGAGTTTCGCGAAATAAACGGCGTTTGAAAGTTTTCACATCGAAGCCAGCCATTCGCTTTCCTCACTTTAGGCACCGATCCTTTCTTCGATCTCGCTTCATTAATACTGGTCGTATCTCGTCACCGCTAGCACCGATGTGTTCCTTGGTCTTTCTAGACTCTACGGACACCACTTTGAACGTGTGTAATAAAAGGTTTCGCGATGCTACGACGCTTTTACCGCGGGCATGGTCATGGCGGCCAATTGTACTTTCCGAGCCTGTGTTCGGACCTCCGAGGCTGAATTTTCGTTTCCGAGCCGCGATGTTGGTGTCAAACGTGAGCACGCGTTCCGTAGAAGACCCGACGACTGTAGTTTGCCTCTAATCGAGTCGATAGTTTACTGTAGGAGCACTGATGCGACTTCCCGCACGAAAGCAGTCATTTTCAGGTTCGATATTGCTCACCGCTTCATCATTTGCTACCACAATTTGCTTTTTTGTTCTGAAGCGCTCCCTCGGGTAAAAGGAACGTTCGCTATGCGCGCGAGATAATTTTAATTCATTCATCTCGTGCGGCGCGCGCTCGGCGGAGCGGCTGGTCGTTTGAAGGCTCACCAGAGCGCGAGCAAGACTTCAAAGAGCTGCCGCTCGCTCGTAATTAGAAAAACATTATAGGTACGTACAACTATCAAATTGTTGGGGAAGGGACAAATACACATATGTGCTGCAAGAGGGCCTCCACACAACCCTACGGAGCTTTTTGCAGACATGCCCCTACAGTACAACTGGCCCGACACTTTCTATTTTGTCCCCTTCTGCACTTTCTGGCGCAAGATGAGCTAAAGTGAAGCACGAGTAACCTTCTAGGTTGCTATCTGTTCAGTTTGAACCCTCAAGCTACGTCCCTTTTCCCTTGACGGCCAAAATTTGAACGCAGGCATGGTTACTGCGGAATACAAAAAGTCTGCCTTTTGTCTCCGAGGGACGTTCATTCTGTGTTATGGTCGTCTTTTCCAGAGACGGTGAGGACAAATACACATCTGTGCTGCAAGAGGGCCTCCACACAACCCTACAGAGCTTTTTGTAGACATCTAGAATAATTAATCATCTTCATAAATACCGACTAATTTCTGCAAACCAATATGGATTTCAGAGAGGTAAATATACTGAGTCAGCTTTACTTAACATTCGAGGAAAACTTATCAGCAATATAGAAAATCAATCCTACACTATAGGCATCTTCGTAGATTTCAATAAAGCTTTTGACTCTATCAAGCATAATATTCTCTTTGATAAACTGCCACACTACGGAATTAGAGGCATTTCACTTAAACTATTGCGCAGTTATCTGACAAATCGTAGCCAGTTTGTGGTAGCTAATAGTATAGAATCGGACACTGAACATATAAAATTTGGTGTTCCGCAAGGATCAATATTAGGACCTATACTATTCCTTCTTTATATCAATGACATTGTTGCTATCCCCCATACGCCAGACATAGTACTTTACGCCGATGACACGAGTGTTTTTTTTTTCATCCAGGGACCTATCATCTCTTATTCCTGTCACAAACGCATGGCTCAAAAACTTATCGAAGTGGCTTGATGCGAATCAGCTGCTTCTAAATGTTAACAAAACAAAATATATTGTTTTTTCCTCAATTAACAGACCAGTTAACCTTACTACCGAAATTGTATTCCAGTCACGGTCACTAGAAAGGGTTACCGAATACAAATTCTTAGGCATACATTTTCATGAAAACCTTCGCTGGACATGTCATGTGAATTTTGTGAAGCGTGACATCGCACAGTCTATTGGCATGCTGAATAGATTTCGTGCCTTATTACCAATGTGGCTAAAACGTCAGCTCTATTTCACTACTGTTCATTCTCGACTGCACTATTGTTTACTTGTCTGGGGGGTTACATCTAAATGTAATATGACTAGTTTGTACTTAATGCAGAAAAAAAGTATACGATTTATTGAAAACCTATCAAGCCGCGATCATACATTCCAATACTTTGAGAAACATCGTATCCTGAATATTGAGGCACTGTATAATCAACGATTGTCTGAGGTGATATTCTCCCAAGTTAAAACTGACCGTGAATTATTCCTTTCTACATATACGAATACTGATACACACTACAATTTTAGAAATACAAACTTTATAAAAATCAGAACCAGAACAAATTACGGTACGCAATTACTATTTTGGGCAGATTCCCAATCTTCTCAACCTCCACCCTGGCTTGATCGATATAATCGATCATAATTCAAACCTCTTGACTTTCAGAAAAAAATCAAAAACATATTTTTTACTTTCCGCATAATACTGTGGTCTTCTAAATTATGTGTACAGATGTAATTGTAGTAATGTAGTTCATATATTTTTGTTGCATGTTGCGAATTATTTATTTTTCATTGCAAGAGCGTATGTAGTGTAGTGATCTAGTTACTGTGTATTTTTTGTTTTTGTTTATGGTTAACTATAGCACTCTACCACTAGTCTGCCTGCTGCATCTGCTGCATCTGCTGCAAGTGTAGTCTGGTGCTAGGGGCCTGGTCAGGTGACTTACTGTCACCTTTTGCCTCAGCACCATGACAATCCTGTATTGTCAAAAGTTCCAATAAACAAACAAACAAACAAACATGCCCCTACAGTACAACTGGCCCGACACTTTATATTTTGTCCCCTTGTGCACTTTCTGGCGCAAGATGAGCTAAACTGAAGCACGAGTAACCTTCTAGCTTGCTACCTGTTCAGTTGGAACCCTCAAGCTACGTCCCTTTTCCCTTGACGGCCAAAATTTGAACGCAGGCATGGTTACTGCGGAATACCAAAAGTCTGCCTTTTGTCTCCGAGGGACGTCCACTTTGCACAGCCAGGATAACGCTGTCCGCAGTCGTGCTGGGACGTCCTTGCTACGGCTTGGCCGACACATTTGTTTTCTCGGCTTCCGTACTTTCCCACGTCGGCTTGTTTCAAGTCCAGCTACAGCATTCTTGTCGAACGGTACCTGTGAGTTCTGAAGGCTTGATGTCGACCTGTATTCTCTGCACAGCCCCCTACGGGGTTCTGCAGAAACCCCCGTCTTAGTAAATCACGTAGGTTTTCAATGAAGTGTGTCTCCACATCTTACGGGGGTGGGCAAGCAACACCGAGGACACAGTCTTCTTGTCTGCAGTGCCTCTTTATTCTCAGACACTACAAAACCCCACGCCCTTGTTTCGTTTCTTTCTTAGAAACTCGTTTCTTTCTTAGAAATGCATAATGTTCTAAACCCCAACCAACATGGTTTCCGCAGGGGCCTGTCAACGGTAACCCAGTTGATTGAATTTTACCATGAATTAGCCACTTACGTTAACAACCGTACGCAGGTTGATGCAGTTTTCATCGACCTGTCGAAGGCATTCGACCGGGTACCTCACCGCAGACTGATTAAGACATTAATAGATCTCGGAGTTCCCTTTTCTTTGACTAAGTGGATCAATGCATATCTTTCAAACCGTCAACAATTTGTGGATATAAATGGTACTTACTCAGGGCTGTTAGATGTTCATTCTGGGGTGCCCCAAGGGTCTGTCTTAGGGCCCCTACTTTTTTTAACTTACGTTAACAGTTTGTTCCCATCCAATGAAGATGTCCCAATTAAGCTAAGAATGTTTGCCGACGACTGCGTCATTTGCAGTCCCGTTGTTGAAATACAAGACCAGATAAAAGTGAGTAAAGCACTGGCTAACATTGCGTCTTGGTGTCGTGAAAATAACATGAAGATTAATATTAGCAAAACTCAGTACATGCACATAACAACAAAAAGAACTGTCTTAAACTTTAGCTATGAGGTTGCTGGCGTAGTATTGACTGAAGTGGATAGTTACAAATATTTAGGAGTGATTTTGTCTTCTGACCTCGGGTGGAAAAGGCATGTGGAGTATGTTAAAAAGCGGGCAACTAACAAATTGTGGTACCTGAAGAGAACGCTGGGTAAAACTCCCCCTTCCGTTAAAATTCTTGCGTATAAGACAATTACTAGACCTGTGTTAGAATACGCGTCTGCAGTGTGGAGCCCATGGCAGAACTCTCTGGTCAGAGAACTCGAAGATATTCAGTCGCTAGCTGTGCGTATAGTTTTTTCAGATTTCAGACGAACTACGTCTGTGACCGAACTTAAAAGGAGAGCCAATATAAGCCCTCTGTCAAACAGAAGAGAGAGCCAACGGTTGAAGCTGTTCTTTCAGATTTTCAATAAAAATTGATGGCTCCGTTTACTTAAAACCAAAAAGTTTTTACTCGGAACGCTTGCATCACTCAAAGACCGTAGCCCCTATTAAAGCTCGAATAAATAGCTATAAACAATCTTTTTTTGTGCATACAATTGATTTGTGGAACAGCCTTCCCGGGGATGTTGTCGATATTGATTCACTCTGTTCTTTCGAAAAAGCCGTAGATAATATTTTTCAGTGCTGAGATTGCTTTTATTGCTCTTATGAAATTATTTTACTGTCTTTATTTTTTATTACTGCTGTTACATTTACTGCTATACTGTTATTGTTATTACTAGTATTACATTTGGTTACTGTATTGTTTCTCTTCTTTCGAATATGTCGTAGATATTAATTTTCGGTGCTAAGATTGCTTTTTGTTTAGAACTGTTGTGTTTATAATGTGCATGTGTGACACTGTATCACCCCACTCCTGCCTTGGCCCTATATTGGGCTGGCAGTATTGATAAATAAAAAAAAAAAAAAAAAAAACATGCCAAAATTAATGTGCTTTTCTGGTTCAATTATGAAATAATCGCAATAGAACCATTTGTATTTACTGTGCAGGCCGTTTCTTTAATGCAACTTCTCAATTACCTAAAAGAAATGGTAATCTGAAGAGTCATCTTTTTTCACTAAAAAAAAACAACAAAAAAAAACAGAAAAAACACCAGAAATGAGCCGAGTTCTCCGAGCGGTTTTATTAGGTCGATAAAACAACTTTTGCGTTTGCTATCTCGAAGAAATTTGACACACAAACACTCCTACCTGGTGCGACACCCTTTCCCGACAATTGGATAGCTTAATGGTTTTCTAATTCCGAGCGAGCGGCAGCTCTTTGAAGTATATCCATCCACTTGTGCTCGGGACACCCTCCCTGTTGATCGATGAGTCTCGATTGAGATGAGCTGACACGGTTTCACTGCACACACATGTTCCTATGATGTTGTTTTCACGACCACAATCGATGAATGCACTCCAGCGGTCTTGAATATCCACGGGCGAACGATTGAACTTGGTCGGGCTTGTTAATTTCCGAGCAGAGTCCCAAAACCTGTTTTCGCGAATATAACGAGTTCTAGACTAGCTGGAGCGATGAAATTTTAACCGTGCGTCTAAATTCAGAGCGCGATCATTCGCTGCGAATTAGAACTTTCTAGCTATCGTAGTTTTCTTTATACGAGCATAGGTGAAATCAAAACATCGTACAGTGAAAGCCTTACTTTCACGTAAACTTCTGTTGATAACTTTCTTTTTAGAATACCTACATCGATGAGACGCGCCTCGAATGTTCCTCGGAACATAATCTTACTCCCTGGTTAAAATAAATGTCCTAGCTAGCCTACTTTCCGAGCTTCGTGCGATTGAATCACCTCCGGTTGCGAGCAAAACACGCGGCAGCCATTTGCTTTTTTTGCAAAAACCAAACCAGAACCACGAATGGGCGGTAAATTTCTAAATACTTGACCTAAATAATTTAAACTTGTTGTGGAACACGGGTCTCGACGACATCGTTTTGAAAAATAAGACGATTCCCGTAATTCTAAGTTTGGTTTTATTAAACCAGGGCTGTGTTTCAAATCTCACCCTAACAAACCCGAGTTACTCGGGCGGATCGTGTCACGTGACAGCAGAAATGAAAGAACGCTGGACGCAGGCAGGTTTCAAAACGCCAGGTGTACAGAAGCTTTACCTCGCAGTATGATTTCGTTAATTTTAAAACACGGCCAGGAATTACATTTTTTATGAATGAATAGATAGATGACCCGTTTCGAATGAATGGATCCATGAGTGCGGCTGAGCGATTCCGACCGGTCGGTAAATCCCGCCACCTGGTGCCTTTTGTTTTACCATTGAAAATATTGAATTTCTGAAATCTATATTACGACCTTGAATTTACGATATCAAATGGGGGACACTTGTTCCCAGCCGCCCCTGGACTGGACAGAGACCGATTTCTTTTCTTGTGTGATGCGAGTTTCGCGAAATAAACGGCGTTTGAAAGTTTTCACATCGAAGCCAGCCATTCGCTTTCCTCACTTTAGGCACCGATCCTTTCTTCGATCTCGCTTCATTAATACTGGTCGTATCTCGTCACCGCTAGCACCGATGTGTTCCTTGGTCTTTCTAGACTCTACGGACACCACTTTGAACGTGTGTAATAAAAGGTTTCGCGATGCTACGACGCTTTTGCCGTGGGCATGGTCATGGCGGCCAATTCTAATTTCCGAACCTGTGTTCGGACCTCCGAGGCTGAATTTTCGTTTCCGAGACGCGATGTTGGTGTCAAACGTGAGCAGGCGTTTCGTAGAAGACCCGACGACTGTAGTTTGCCTCTGATCGAGTCGATAGGTTACTGTAGGAGCACTGATGCGACTTCCCGCACGAAAGCAGTCATTTTCGTGTTCGATATTGCTCACCGCTTCATCATTTGCTACCACAATTTGCTTTTTTGTTCTGAAGCGCTCCCTCGGGTAAAAGGAACGTTCGCTATGCGCGCGAGATTATTTTAATTCATTCATCTCGTGCGGCGCGCGCTCGGCGGAGCGGCTAGTCGTTTGAAGGCTCACCAGAGCGCGAGCAAGACTTCAAAGAGCTGCCGCTCGCTCGTAATTAGAAAACCATTATAGGTACGTACAACTATCAAATTGTTGGTGAAGGGTCTCGCACCAGGTAGGACTGTTTGTGTGTCAAAAGGGTACTAATAAGGAAGTGTGTTTTTACATTGAGACAGCTCGTCTGAAAAATTGTATTCTTGGCCTAAATAAAGTCTGAGGTCTCAAAAAGAAATGAGCTGATTCTTGTTTTTCTGGCGCAGTGAAGACTCGTTAAATGTGTCACTTCTTTTTTATTTATGTCTTCAGGCCCCTGCTGTCCACCTCGGGAAAAGGTTTGTTCCTGCAGAGCTTTTTGTATACATGCCCCTAGAGTACAACTGGCCCCACACTCTTTATTTTGCCCCCTTGTGCTTTTTCTGGTGCAAGATGAGCTCGACTGAAGCATGAGTAACCTTCTAGCTTGCTACCTGTTCAGTTTGAACCCTCAAGCTAAGTCCGTTTTCACTTGACGGCCAACATCTGAACGCAGGCACTGTTTCTACCTCGAAGCAAAACTACGCCCTTTGCCTCACTTTCACGTCCATTCTTTTGTTAAGGTGGTCTTTCCCAGAGACGGTGAGGACAAATACAGATCTGTGCCGCAAGAGGGACTCCACAAATCACTTTTGAGCTTTTTCTAGACATGCCGCCACAGTACAACCGCTCCCACACTCCTATTTTCCCCCCTTGTGCTTTTTCTGGTGCAAGATGAGCTCGACTGAAGCACGAGTAACCTTCTAGGTTGCTATCTGAGCAGTTTGAACCCTCAAGCTAAGTCCGTTTTCACTTGACGGCCAACATCTGAACGCGGGCGTTGTTTCTGCGCCAAACCAAAAGTGTGCCTTTCGTCTCCGAGGGACGTTCATTCTGAGTTATGGTCGTCTTTTCCAGAGACGGTGAGGACAAATGCACATCTGTGCTGCAAGAGGGACTCCACACAACCCTACAGAGCCCACACCCCGTAACATGTGGAGACACACTTTAATCAAAACAAACGTGACCAGAGGCTCCGGAAGTCTTTCTTTAGAGGGGGGGCTCGACATCTCCGAAATCCTCAAGGTTAGGTTGGTTTCAGGTTGACATTAATTGCCACATTTGAATGAAAACATATTAATGCACCGCGTTCGCATATTCACGCACATATCCATGGAAAACAAATTAAAACAATGGTTCAGTAAAATAACAGTAAGAAGCTTGCACTGACAACTCATACAATGATTGGATAACCACTGAAATCAGCCGCACCATGTGTTCTTTATTTTTTCTTTCCTATACCAACTGTTACATGTCAACCGCAGCTGTGCCTATGCCAAATTGGCTATGTCTAAAAATGAAAACCTTCCTTCATTTAGGGATTCTCGGGGAAGCATGATGTATTAACGCAGACGTAGACAAACAAGTGTTAAAAGTTTTAGACAAAACCCCGAAACTCGGGGGAAAAAAGGACAACACAACACGGAGTCTCAAACACAGCAAGTTGGGCCATCGGATGTCTTAACTGGAAGCAGAGGTTGCATACATCGGTATGTACCTCAGGATCAAGTACATCGACCGTGATCGCTTCGGACTCCTGGCGTCAATACAAGTTGGGGGGCATCACAAAAGGAGAGTACTGAAGGATAATAGCTGTGTTTCAGACTTCGTGTTGTGTTGTCCTTAGTTTGTAAACATGTGTCGCCTCATGCCTCACCACCCTGCGGGCACGACGCCGCATGCGCGCAAAGCTTTCGCCATCAAAGGCGCCTTGTCAAATTTGGGAGCTCGTAGACTTTCGCCTTTTCTAAGCACTCCCGAATCCCCACTCAAGCTCACCAGACCCCCCCCTCCCCCTTTTCCTAATGATGGCCTTTAAGCGCCTGCCTGTTTTGTCCGCGGGCCAGAAGCACCATGCATCTTCTGGGCTTCTTGCTTCCACACGGGGGAAGCAGACAAACGCTGGCCGACGTCGTTTTGTCGGAATCCATTCATTTCGCTGTCTCCTCTTTGCTCGCTCTAAACTGGTTGTCAATCAGGCTCATGAGTCCTGCCTGTCATTTTCTTCTGGTTTTGACTTTTCAAGCAAGCCTCTCCGTCGCCCCGGTGCTTTTTGTGCTTGGCGGAGGTGAGGAGGGCGGTAGGTCAGCATGTATAAAGAGTCATTTCATTTATTTCGGCTCAGGAGAGACGGAGGTACAGGAAATAGGCCGAAGGCCCATACCAGATAACCTGCAAACACACAAACTAAAAAAAAAGAAAAAAAAGAGGGAGGGGGAGGGGGGGCTCGGCAGCTCGGTCCTGAGGACAGGAGGGGCTCAAGCCCACCCTGCCCCCCCCGCTTCCAGAGCCCCTGAACGTGATTTACTAAGACAGGCCTGCATTCAAATTTTGGCCGTCAGAGAAAAACGGATGGATCCAGAGGGTTGAAACTTCACAGGTAGCAAGGTACCAGAGGCCTCAAATTTCAGTAGGCATACCTTTACGAAAGGAGGTTCCAAAGCTTAGAAAAAAAAATCTTTCGGCTACAGGACCCAGGTGTGTCTTTATTTAAAATCCAGAGCAGATAAAGTTTTCTAATAACTTTCGAAAGGTGCGCTGGCCGTTGCTAAACAAGAAACAAAAACAGTTTTCTCAAGAAAACGTACGAGGGAGGAGGGCTGAGCAATATCGAACCCGAAAATTAGTGCTTTCCTGTGGAAAGTCGCATCAGTGCTCGTACAGTAAAAAATCAACTCGATCAGAGGTAAAGTACAGTCGTCGGGTGTTCTACGAAACGCCTGCTCACGTTTGACACCACCATCGCGTCTCGGAAACGAAAATTCAGCCTCGGAGGTCCGAACAAAGGTTTCTAAAAGGAGAAATGGCCGCCATGACCATGCCCACGGTAAAAGCGTCGTAGCATCGCGAAAACTTTTATTTCACACGTTCAAAGTGGTGTCCGTAGAGTCTAGAAAGACCAAGGAACACATCGGTGCTAGCGGTGATGAGATACGACCAGTATTAATGAAGGGAGATCAACGAGAATGCTTCCCTTAATAAATAGTGCAAAAAATAAACAAAATAATGAACTACTCGCTTCACAAGAATCTTATTATTCTGTGCTCTTAGCGCACACGTTTCTCTAACGGCACACGAAATTAAGAATCTCTATCTCCGTTTATTATTACATTTTTTAACTTGTTTTTCTGTGCTCTTGGCGCGCACGTTTTTTTAGCGGCACACGAAATTGTCATCTCACTTCGTTCTCTTCTGTACAGAACAATTAGCAATGTCTGTCGCACATTGTCACAGGCTCGTCCGGGGTTGGTAAGAGAAGGGTCGGGAGACAGAAAGTTCTACGAGGCCTAGAGATTCCCCGGCATATGTCGTGACGAGGCTCGTTTCCTCGCTTGTGTAGCCACTCAGTCCAGGGACGGGGTGGCGTAGATGCTCGTGCCTCCGCTGTTCCCTTCGCACCGTGCGTAGCTCCCGGTTCAGGTGGTCGATACCGGGACACAGCCGGTCAGATCCTCGAAGCGGTTGCCGAACGTCGCGGCTCGTGCTGTAGAAGAGAACGAAGTGCCAGGCATTTTTAGAAAATGTCATATTTCTACCTTTGCATTTGGTGAACCACGCGCTGAAATCTTTTTTCTAACTCGACTCCGCTTAGAACGCGCACGCCGGGCCACCTAGGGTGCCTTCATGCGCGCTTTGCTTAGGGTGGTGGCATGTCGCCATTTTGTCACACGCGTTTATTTTTTGTTGAGAAGCAGGTGAAAGAGCGTGTCCCTGCACGCGCTTGTGGCGCTGACTGTGCTATGGCGACATTTTGTTTTCGTCGATTTCTTTGTATTTTGACCGTGAGCGCGTGCTGTCCGCATCAGGTACTACAAAGGGTGGCATCACCCTAAACAGAAGGACATTGAGGCACCCTAGGGCCACCCCTTGCCTGGGCCCCCTGACCCACTTAGCTCTTTGAGACTGTATCCGTTATCTTTCTTTGGCGTTGCTTCTTGTCGGGTGCGTTCTTTGTCTGCTTCTAGCTTTGATTTTTATCGGGAGAGTCCGATTTTTAGCGGGAGAGTCCGGAGCGCGCTCGAGCCGCGATTCGATCGTCTAAGATCAGGCAAAATTTAAAAATGAAAACGAACTACTCGCTTCACAAGAATCTTATTATTCTGTGCTCTTAGCGCACACGTTTCCCTAACGGCACACGAAATTAAGAATCTCTATCTACTTTTATTATTACCTTTTTTTAACTTAAATCGACCAGCCACCCAGAGCACCCGAAAACTAGTTTGGCTGGTTAGATCGAAATATGAAGAAGAATAATTCCGTTTAAAATCAAATAATTTTTACGCCTATTGGACAAGTTCATTAGCTTTCGGAAAATATATACTTCGATATGCGTACAACTATTTTTTCTTGGGTTAGAGAGTGAAGCGGTTGAGTCCGGAGCGCGCTCGAGCCGCGATCCGATCGTCTAAGATCAGGCAAAAATTAAAAATAAAAGTGAACTACTACCTTCAGAACAGTCTCTTTTTCTGTGCTCTTAGCGCACACGTTTGTCTAACGGCACACGAAATTAAGAATCTCTATCTACTTTTATTATTACCTTTTTTTAACTTAAATCGACCAGCCACCCAGAGCACCCGAAAACTAGTTTGGCTGGTTAGATCGAAATATGAAGAAGAATAATTCCGTTTAAAATCAAATAATTTTTACACCTATTGGACAAGTTCATTAGCTTTCGGAAAATATATACTTCGATATGCGTACAACTAATTTTTCTTGGGTTAGAGAGTGAAGCGGTTGAGTCCGGAAAGCGCGCTCGAGCCGCGATCCGATCGTCTAAGATCAGGCAAAAATTAAAAATAAAAGTGAACTACTACCTTTAGAACAGTCTCTTTTTCTGTGCTCTTAGCGCACACGTTTGTCTAACGGCACACGAAATTAAGAATCTCTATCTACTTTTATTATTACCTTTTTTCAACTTAAAGAAAAAAGGAGCAGTGTGTTTAACCCTCCTGGAAAAGCGAACGCCGGCATCGCGCGTGACGGGCGGCGTGCTTTCAAGTTTTAATTAAACGCGTACAGAAGCTTATTTAATCGCAAACTAAGGCGCTAATTGTTCGCTGCCTATCGTCCGAGGCAGGCACTTCTAGCACGAATTGGTGATTTTTTAGGATTTTTTGAAGGAAGGTTGTCTAACCTGGAAGGCAGAAAGTAAACAAACGGGCGCGACGGGATTTCTAGATCGAATTAAACGCAGATAGCAGTTATTCATTCGTTGTTCCACGCAAGAAATGCGTGTACATGACGCTGGGAATAAAAACAAAGATCATTTCATGATCTTTGTTTTTGCCCAAAGTCGTTTGTGTGAGCGCGTGCGTTTTGCGAGGAGATTAGAAGAGCGTTTGTTGTGCTCGGCGGTTGGTAGATGGAAATGTTCTTTTCGGAGCGTGCGTGATTCTGCACGCTTTTCCGAGTGTCGGCAAAGAAGGCTTTTAATGGGATCTACTATATTGAGCGTGATATAGGCGCGCAAGATGAATTGAATTCTCGGCGGAGCGGCTGGTCTTCTTTTTTTTTTTTTTTAAGGCTGTTTACCAGAGCGCGAGCAAGAATTACCGATGCATGTTTGATGCAAGTGCTTTTTTTTGATAGGTCCATGCTCTGCAAAGATATCCCAGCTAAAAATTATCATTAGATCCAATTGGAATTCTAACTGGTTTTAATTGGAACCAATCGGTTTTAGTGGGTTCCAATTGGAAGTACACTGGCCAATGGGTCTCACCAGTTGGAAAAAATTTTCCAGTTGGAAACTTAATGGGTTTCAAATGGTTCCCGTTGGTTCCCATTACAGTGACCTATTGGTTGTCCGAAAACCTAACTGGTACCAATTGGAAATTGTAATTGGAATTTAATGAGAATTTTCGACTGGGATAAAGTGTATTAAGCTTTGAAGCGCGTATTCCATCGCGAAATGATGTAATACTGCCTCGGAAAAAGAGAGGAGTGAGCGATCAAACTATAATAGGGTGGGAAAAAGGCATTCCACAATTATGCAAGCGTGACCTGCACATCCTAGGCGTTTGGGCAGTTTTCGTTAGGCAAAATTCGTCTTTTGAGCTCGTGTCGATTTCTCAGTTGGCACGAAATAATAAATAAACTGTTGGCTTTAAAACGGTATGTGTTAGAGTGGCTATACGCGAAGTTCAGCGTGTCTACCTACGTTTATTATTTTTTTTAACTGATAAAACGAAGTCAGCCGCGATTCGAACGTCCGATTAAGGATTGCGCAATATTGTTTTCCTCGTATTTCTTAATTTGTTGCTGTAATTGGGTTGGTAGTGTCCAAGTACGTTTTTTTTATTATCTTGCATCGTAAAATCAGCGTTCGAGCGTGTTGGGTTTTCGCTGGGCGCGCTGATTAATTTCATCGGCGCTTGGGTAATCGAGTTCGGGGCTGTTCGTTTGTAAGTTTCTAAACGCAGACGGTGTTCATTAACGGTGCCGCGAAAGAAGTGTGTGTGTTTGCTAGACGCAGGGAAAGAGCTTTTAAAGCAAAGAATAGCAAAAAGAAAAACGCCCCAGAGTAGCTATTGCACAAAGAGGAGCAGTCCCCGCTGCAAGGCAGGGAAGAAGAGATTAAAGCAGACCGCGAGACAGAGGCTGTCAATCAAGTCGGGCGCCAAGAACGCAGCCGACAAGAAGCCGAAAAAAAAAGATACTAGCGTCTCCCGAAGGAGGGAAAGGAGGAGCGGTTTCGGCGGGCGGGCAGCAGCGCCAGGCCAGGCTTTGCTAGTGGGGTGAGCTTTCCCCGAACCTCTGTCGTCTGCTACAGCCCCTTTGTCTGTTGGGCGACCGTTGGAGCCGACTTCTTGCACGAATTCTTTTGTTCTTTTCACGCGAAACACGGAATCGGCGGCGCCGAGCTAGGAAGCCGGCCTCTGACGCACGAAAGAAAAGAAAAAATATATGTGTATGGCGTAAGAACGTTCGGTGCATCTTTAATGTAGGGCGCTAAAGATTGTCTTTTTGTGCAGCGCAAGAGCGAGTTGCACGGCTGGCCCTCCGTTTCAAGTGACCTCCTTCAGCTGCGGATGACCTGTGCTTAATCAAGACCGCTTGAATGGCAACTGAGAACTTGCTCCAAGCAAAAAGTGTTTTTATGAAATCGTGTTAGCTCGTGCGAATTCACTGAATAGGAACAAGTGTGTTTTCATCGAGACAGCTCTCGTCCGAAAACTTGCATTGTCGGCCTAATAAAGTTTGACGTCAAGCCTAATAAAACGTGAGGTTAAAACAGAGAAATCTGTTGTTTTGTGTTTTGCTGGTGAGGACGAAGCCCCTGCTGTGCACACCTGCGGAAACGAAGTAAGTCCCTTATCAGTTTGTTCAGAGATTTGATTTTTTCCCGTGGTAATCGTGAAAAAAAAAAGAGCGAGGACATAAATTCTTCTTTCTTATGTTTGAGCTTATTGCAAGACGCTATGAGCGGCGTTCTATTATATCTATACATAGCCTTTGAACTTGTGTTTTTTCTTCTTTCTTTTTGTGATCTCCAGTGTACCAGATTTGTCGGTTTACTGTTATTTTTTTGTTCCTTCTCGTCGCACCCTGCTTGGGGATTGGAAATGGCCTGCAGTGTAAATGAATAGAAACCAAATATAAAAAAAGAATTTAAATACTTCCCGACGCCATAGGGTCTTGATCTCCTTACAAATGCATTTAAATAGTCCTTTCCCAGAACCATAACAGAATGAAACAGCCTACCTCATCGCAGATTTATATCTGACAATGTTTTGTAGTCGATCGAGCGTTTGTTTCATGTGCAACTCTTTGCATGGTGTTTTAATTTTCCTCTTGCCCACTACTGCCACTCCTCCCAACTTTGTTGTGAGCTATTACATTACAATTTTCCCCTGTTCCGCTCTCCCATTTTACGGATTACCTGGTGTTGCGTTTTTAATATAATATAACAATCTGAGGTTAAACGGACAAAGAGGCCCCTGCTGTGCACACCTGCGGAAACAAAGTAAGTACCTTATCAGTATTATTCAGAAATTTGACTTTTTCCTGTGGTAATCGTGAAAAAAAAAAAAAAAGAAATGTGTTTTTTTATGTGTGTGCTCGCCCAAAAGCGAGCACATGCATTCTTTTAACGTTCTCTGTTGCGCTTATTGCAAGACGCTGTCAGCGGCGTTGTATTATCTATACAGCCTTTGAACTTGCGTTTTCTCTTCTTTTTTTGTATCTCTGTACTTTGTATTCAAGTATATCAATCCACAAGTGCTAGCTGGGTCATTTATTTTAACCAGGCGAGTGGGATGTTCCGAGGAACATTCTAGGCGCGTCTCATCGATGTAGCTAATCTAATAAGAAAGTTACGAATAAAAAGTTTACGTGTAAGGCTTCATTCTGTGGTGTTGTGATTTGGCATATCCTCGTATAAAGAAAACTACGATAGTTGGAAGGTTCTAATTCGCAGCGAATGATCGCGCTCTGAATTTAGACGCACTGTTAAATTTTCATCGCTCCAGCTCGTCTAGAACTCGTTATACTCGCGAAAACAGGTTTTTGGGACTTTGCTTGGAGATTAAAAACCCCGACCAAGTTCAATCGTTCACCCGTGAATATTCAAGACCGCTGGAGTGCATTCATCGATCGTGGTCGTGAAAACAACATCGTAGGAAAATGTGTGTGCAGTGAAACCGTGTCAGCTCATCTCAATCGAGACTTTTCGATCAACAGGGACGGTCTCCCGAGCACGAGTGGATTGATATTCTTCAAAGAGCTGCCGCCCCCGCTCGTAATTAGAAAACAATTATAGGTACAACTATCAAATTGTTGGGGAAGGGTCTCGCACCAGGTAGGACTGTTTGTGTGTCAAATTTCTTCGAGATAGCAAACGCAAAAGTTGTTTTATCGACCTATTAAAACCGCTCGGAGAACTCGGCTGATTTCTGGTGTTTTTTCTGTTTTTTTTTTTGTTTTTTTTGCGTGTTCTTTTTGTAGTGTTAATTCTAAAAGAGAGATGCCGTAAATATCGCCTAATACCTCAACAAAAAACAAAAGTCCGAAGAAAAAAAAAAAAAACAAATTTTCTCGGGGGATTGAACTAAGATCCTGCTGTGTACGAAGCGCACATCTTACCCACTGAGCTAATCCACAGCTCGGAAGAGGCGCGTTTACAATCCGTTTTATACGAGACCCAATAGGCGACTACTGCCGGCACTTTTTCCCCCGCCGGTTATTCTGCCGGCTGCCGGCAGAATAGACACTTCCTTCATTAATACTGGTCGTATCTCATCGCCGCTAGCACCGATGTGTTCCTTGTTCTTTCTAGACTCTATGGACACCACTTTGAACGTGTGAAATAAAAGCTTTCGCGAAGCTACGACGCTTTTACCGTGGGCATGGTCATGGCGGCCAATTCTAATTTCCGAACCTGTGTTCGGACCTCCGAGGCTGAATTTTCGTTTCCGAGCCGCGATGTTGGTGTCAAACGTGAGCACGCGTTCCGTAGAAGACCCGACGACTGTAGTTTACCTCGGATCGAGTCGATAGTTTACTCTACGAGCACTGATGCGACTTTCCAGAGGAAAGCACTAATTTTCGGGTTCGATATTGCTCAGCGCTTCATCATTTGCTACCAGAATTTGCTTTTTTGTTCTGAAGCGCTCCCTCGGGTAAAAGGAACGTTCGCTATGCGCGCGAGATTATTTTAATTCATTCATCTCGTGCGGCGCGCGCTCGGCGGAGCGGCTAGTCGTTTGAAGGCTCACCAGAGCGCGAGCAAGACTTCAAAGAGCTGCCGCTCGCTCGTAATTAGAAAACCATTATAGGTACGTACAACTATCAAATTGTTGGGGAAGGGACAAATACACATATGTGCTGCAAGAGGGCCTCCACACAACCCTACAGAGCTTTTTGCAGACATGCCCCTACAGTACAACTGGCCCCGCACTTTCTATTTTGTCCCCTTCTGCACTTTCTGGCGCAAGATGAGCTAAACTGAAGCACGAGTAACCTTCTAGCTTGCTACCTGTTCAGTTTGAACCCTCAAGCTACGTCCCTCTTCCCTTGACGGCCAAAATTTGAACGCAGGCGTTGTTTCTGTCTGAAAGCAAAAGTCTGCCATTTGTCTCCGAGGGACGTCCAGTCTGCGTTACGGTGGTCACTTTGCACAGCCAGGTTAACGCTGTCCGCAGTCGTGCTGGGACGTCCTTGCTGCGGCTTGGCCGACACATTTGTTTTCTCGGCTTCCGTACTTTCCCACGTCGGCTTGTTTCAGGTCCAGCTACAGCATTCTTGTCGAATGGTACCTGTGAATTCTGAAGGCTTGATGTCGACCTGTATTCTCTGCACAGCCCCCTACGGGGTTCTGCAGAAACCCCCGTCTTAGTAAATCACGTAGGTTTTCAATGAAGTGTGTCTCCACATCTTACGGGGGTGGGCAAGCAACACCGAGGACACAGTCTTCTTGTCTGCAGTGCCTCTTTATTCTCAGACACTACAAAACCCCACGCCCTTGTTTCGTTTCTTTCTTAGAAACTCGTTTCTTTCTTAGAAATGCATAATGTTCTAAACCCCAACCAACATGGTTTCCGCAGGGGCCTGTCAACGGTAACCCAGTTGATTGAATTTTACCATGAATTAGCCACTTACGTTAACAACCGTACGCAGGTTGATGCAGTTTTCATCGACCTGTCGAAGGCATTCGACCGGGTACCTCACCGCAGACTGATTAAGACATTAATAGATCTCGGAGTTCCCTTTTCTTTGACTAAGTGGATCAATGCATATCTTTCAAACCGTCAACAATTTGTGGATATAAATGGTACTTACTCAGGGCTGTTAGATGTTCATTCTGGGGTGCCCCAAGGTTCTGTCTTAGGGCCCCTACTTTTTTTAACTTACGTTAACAGTTTGTTCCCATCCAATGAAGATGTCCCAATTAAGCTAAGAATGTTTGCCGACGACTGCGTCATTTGCAGTCCCGTTGTTGAAATACAAGACCAGATAAAAGTAAGTAAAGCACTGGCTAACATTGCGTCTTGGTGTCGTGAAAATAACATGAAGATTAATATTAGCAAAACTCAGTACATGCACATAACAACAAAAAGAACTGTCTTAAACTTTAGCTATGAGGTTGCTGGCGTAGTATTGACTGAAGTGGATAGTTACAAATATTTAGGAGTGATTTTGTCTTCTGACCTCGGGTGGAAAAGGCATGTGGAGTATGTTAAAAAGCGGGCAACTAACAAATTGTGGTACCTGAAGAGAACGCTGGGTAAAACTCCCCCTTCCGTTAAAATTCTTGCGTATAAGACAATTACTAGACCTGTGTTAGAATACACGTCTGCAGTGTGGAGCCCATGGCAGAGCTCTCAAGTCAGAGAACTCGAAGATATTCAGTCGCTAGCTGTGCGTATAGTTTTTTCAGATTTCAGACGAACTACGTCTGTGACCGAACTTAAAAGGAGAGCCAATATAAGCCCTCTGTCAAACAGAAGAGAGAGCCAACGGTTAAAGCTGTTCTTTCAGATTTTCAATAAAAATTGATGGCTCCGTTTACTTAAAACCAAAAAGTTTTTACTCGGAACGCTTGCATCACTCAAAGACCGTAGCCCCTATTAAAGCTCGAATAAATAGCCATAAACAATCTTTTTTTGTGCATACAATTGATTTGTGGAACAGCCTTCCCGGGGATGTTGTCGATATTGATTCACTCTGTTCTTTCGAAAAAGCCGTAGATAATATTTTTCAGTGCGGAGATTGCTTTTATTGCTCTTATGAAATTATTTTACTGTCTTTATTTTTTATTACTGCTGTTACATTTACTGCTATACTGTTATTGTTATTACTAGTATTACATTTGGTTACTGTATTGTTTCTCTTCTTTCGAATATGTCGTAGATATTAATTTTCGGTGCTAAGATTGCTTTTTGTTTAGAACTGTTGTGTTTATAATGTGCATGTGTGACACTGTATCACCCCACTCCTGCCTTGGCCCTATATTGGGCTGGCAGTATTGATAAATAATAAAAAAAAAAAAAAACATGCCAAAATTAATGTGCTTTTCTGGTTCAATTATGAAATAATCGCAATAGAACCATTTGTATTTACTGTGCAGGCCGTTTCTTTAACGCAACTTCTCAATTACCTAAAAGAAATGGTAATCTGAAGAGTCATCTTTTTTCACTAAAAAAAAAAAAACAACAAAAAAAAACAGAAAAAACACCAGAAATGAGCCGAGTTCTCCGAGCGGTTTTATTAGGTCGATAAAACAACTTTTGCGTTTGCTATCTCGAAGAAATTTGACACACAAACACTCCTACCTGGTGCGACACCCTTTCCCGACAATTGGATAGCTTAATGGTTTTCTAATTCCGAGCGAGCGGCAGCTCTTTGAAGTATATCCATCCACTTGTGCTCGGGACACCCTCCCTGTTGATCGATGAGTCTCGATTGAGATGAGCTGACACGGTTTCACTGCACACACATGTTCCTATGATGTTGTTTTCACGACCACAATCGATGAATGCACTCCAGCGGTCTTGAATATCCACGGGCGAACGATTGAACTTGGTCGGGCTTGTTAATTTCCGAGCAGAGTCCCAAAACCTGTTTTCGCGAATATAACGAGTTCTAGACTAGCTGGAGCGATGAAATTTTAACCGTGCGTCTAAATTCAGAGCGCGATCATTCGCTGCGAATTAGAACTTTCTAGCTATCGTAGTTTTCTTTATACGAGCATAGGTGAAATCAAAACATCGTACAGTGAAAGCCTTACTTTCACGTAAACTTCTGTTGATAACTTTCTTTTTAGAATACCTACATCGATGAGACGCGCCTCGAATGTTCCTCGGAACATAATCTTACTCCCTGGTTAAAATAAATGTCCTAGCTAGCCTACTTTCCGAGCTTCGTGCGATTGAATCACCTCCGGTTGCGAGCAAAACACGCGGCAGCCATTTGCTTTTTTTGCAAAAACCAAACCAGAACCATGAATGGGCGGTAAATTTCTAAATACTTGACCTAAATAATTTAAACTTGTTGTGGAACACGTGTCTCGACGACATCGTTTTCAAAAATAAGACGATTCCCGTAATTCTAAGTTTGGTTTTATTAAACCAGGGCTGTGTTTCAAATCTCACCCTAATAAACCCGAGTTACTCGGGCGGATCGTGTCACGTGACAGCAGAAATGAAAGAACGCTGGACGCAGGCAGGTTTCAAAACGCCAGGTGTACAGAAGCTTTACCTCGCAGTATGATTTCGTTAATTTTAAAACACGGCCAGGAATGAAATTTTTTATGAATGAATAGATAGATGACCCGTTTCGAATGAATGGATCTATGAGTGCGGCTGAGCAATTCCGACCGGTCGGTAAATCCCGCCACCTGGTGCCTTTTGTTTTACCATTGAAAATATTGAATTTCTGAAATCTATATTACGACCTTGAATTTACGATATCAAATGGGGGACACTTGTTCCCAGCCGCCCCTGGACTGGACAGAGACCGATTTCTTTTCTTGTGTGATGCGAGTTTCGCGAAATAAACGGCGTTTGAAAGTTTTCACATCGAAGCCAGCCATTCGCTTTCCTCACTTTAGGCACCGATCCTTTCTTCGATCTCGCTTCATTAATACTGGTCGTATCTCGTCACCGCTAGCACCGATGTGTTCCTTGGTCTTTCTAGACTCTACGGACACCACTTTGAACGTGTGTAATAAAAGGTTTCGCGATGCTACGACGCTTTTACCGTGGGCATGGTCATGGCGGCCAATTGTACTTTCCGAGCCTGTGTTCGGACCTCCGAGGCTGAATTTTCGTTTCCGAGACGCGATGTTGGTGTCAAACGTGAGCACGCGTTCCGTAGAAAAGTATGTGTAAGGCTTCATTCTGTGGTGTTCTGATTTGGCATTTGCGCTTGTATAAAGAAAACTACGATAGTTGGAAGGTTCTAATTCGCAGCGAATGATCGCGCTCTGAATTTAGACGCACTGTTAAATTTTCATCGCTCCAGCTCGTCTAGAACTCGTTATACTCGCGAAAACAGGTTTTTGGGAATCTGCTTGGAGATTAAAAACCCCGACCAAGTTCAATCGTTCACCCGTGAATATTCAAGACCGCTGGAGTGCATTCATCGATTGTGGTCGTGAAAACAACATCATAGGAAAATGTGCGTGCAGTGAAACCGTGTCAGCTCATCTCAATCGAGACTTTTCGATCAACAGGGACGGTCTCCCGAGCACGAGTGGATTGATATTCTTCAAAGAGCTGCCGCCCGCTCGTAATTAGAAAACAATTATAGGTACAACTATCAAATTGTTGGGGAAGGGTCTCGTACCAGGTAGCAGTGTTTGTGTGTCAAATTTCTTCGAGACAGCACACGCGAAACTTGTTTATTCGACCTAATAAGACCACTCAGTACTGGAATGATTTCGGCTGTTTTTCCAGTTCTTTTTTCAGCGAAAAAGAAGACCGTAGGCTAGCTAGGACATTTATTTTAACCAGGGGAGTGTGATTAATTTCCGAGGAACATTCGATGCGCGTCTCATCGATGTAGCTAATAAAGTTATGAGCAAAAGTTTGTGGTCGGTGATGTCCGAGCAGAGTCCCAAAACCCGTTTTCGCGAATATAACGAGTTCTAGACGAGCTGGAGCGATGAAATTTTAAACGTTTTTCGATATTGCTCACCGCTTCATCATTTGCTACCACACTTTGCTTTTTTGTTCTGAAGCGCTCCCTCGGTTAAAAGGAACGTTCGCTATGCGCGCGAGATTAATTGAATTCATTCATCTCGTGCGGCGCGCGCTCGGCGGAGCGGCTGGTCGTTTGAAGGCTCACCAGAGCGCGAGCAAGACTTCAAAGAGCTGCCGCTCGCTCGTACAACTATCAAATTGTTGGGGAAGGGTCTCGCACCAGGTAGGAGTGTTTGTGTGTCAAATTTCTTCGAGACAGCACACGCAAAAGTTGGGGCCAGTTGTACTCTAGGGGCATGTATACAAAAAGCTCTGTAGGGTTGTGTGGAGTCCCTCTTGCAGCACAGATGTGTATTTGTCCTCACCGTCTCTGGAAAAGACGACCATAACACAGAATGAACGTCCCTCGGAGACCAAAGGCACACTTTTGGTTTGGCGCAGAAACAACGCCTGCATTCAGATTTTGGCCGTCAAGGGAAAACGGACGTAGCTTGAGGGTTGAAGCTGAACAGGTAGCAAGCTAGAAGGTTACTCATGCTTCAGCTGAGCTCATCTTGTGCCTGAAAGTGCACAAGGGGAGAAAATAGAAAGGCCAGTTGTACTGTAGGGGCGTGTCTACAAAAAGCTCTGCAGGAACAAACCTTTTCCCGAGGTGGACAGCAGGGGCCTGAAGACATAAATAAAAAAGAAGTGACACATTTAACGAGTCTTCACTGCGCCAGAAAAACAAGAATCAGCTCATTTCTTTTTGAGACCTCAGAGTTTATTTGGCCAAGAATACAATTTTTCAGACGAGCTGTCTCAATGTAAAAACATACTTCCTTATTAGTACCCTGCCATGAAAATCTCACAGTTCGTATAGTGTTCTTTTTTTTTTAACCTATGAGCTAGATAACACGATTTCACACACATGTTGCTCGCAGAGAGTTGTCACAATCGGTGTTTCCATTGAAGCGGTCATCCGCAGCTGAAGAAGACTCGGGTCAGGAGGCCATTGGTTTCTTGAAACGGAGGGCCAGCCGTGCGACATGCTCGTGCTGCACAAAAGACAAAACAATCTTTAGCGCCCTACATTTAAAAAGATACGCGAAACGATCTCACGCCAAATATATTTTTTAGGCCAGGCTCGCAGAATTGTGGAATGCCTTTTTCCCCCCTATTATAGTTTGATCGCACACCTCAATTTCAAAATGAACCTTGTCATCTCCTTTCCCGAGGCAGTATTCCATCATTTCGCGGCGGACGCGCTTTAGAGCTCAATTATAGAGTATACACTTTATAGTGAAAGCTTTCTTTGCCGAGCATAGACCTATCAAGAAGCAGTTGGATGAAATATCGGTATTCGACGCGGGTCTTGCTCGCGCTCTGGTGAGCCTTCAAACGACCAGCCGCTCCGCCGAGCGCGCGCCGCACGAGATGAATGAATTAAATTAATCTCGCGCGCATAGCGAACGTTCCTTTTACCCGAGGGAGCGCTTCAGAACAAAAAAGCAAATTGTGGTAGCAAATGATGAAGCGGTGAGCAATATCGAACACGAAAATGACTGCTTTCGTGCGGGAAGTCGCGTCAGTGCCCGTACAGTAATCCATCGACTCGATCCGAGGTAAACTACAGTCGTCGGGTCTTCTACGGAACGCGTGCTCACGTTTGACACCAACATCGCGTCTCGGAAACGAAAATTCAGCCTCGGAGGGCCGAACACAGGTTCGGAAATTAGAATTGGCCGCCATGACCATGCCCACGGTGAAAGCGTCGTAGCTTCGCGAAAGCTTTTATTTCACACGTTCAAAGTGGTGTCCATAGAGTCTAGAAAGAACAAGGAACACATCGGTGCCAGCGGTGATGAGATACGACCAGTATTAATGAAGGGAGATCAACGAGAATGCTTCCCTTAATAAATAGTTCAAAATAAAATTGAGTGCCTCCTGGCGGAGGGCAGACACACTAGCCGAGGCGAGTGGTGTGTCTGCCCTCCACCAGGCAGCGCGATCCACCTTCCCGACGTTTTTGTGGCTAGGTGGCGTAAGCTACCGCCGGATCCAAAGGGCTCAGCCGTATTTATCTATCCATCCATCCGCCGTTACCAAGTTGCGCGCGCACACGCTTCTTAGTAACCCGTGGCAACGGTTACTTTTTTTTCCTTCTCTTTGTTTGTCCCCCCGGTTTCTTTCTTTGGCCCGCTAATTGCTCGTTTGTTCTTTTGTCTTTCTCTTTGTTTCTTTCTCTCTCCTCCTCGCTCATCCTCCTCCGCTTTCCTTTGTTCCGAGAGGCCGGCCCCAGTGTGGTTTCGGTTGTGCTTCGGAGCAGTCGCGTAGTCACCCGTGTCCAGCTCCTGCTTTGTTCTTTGTTCCGAAATCGGTCTTCTTCTTCTTCGGACCCCGAACGTCGCCTCACGGTTCCTGCGTTCGTCAAAGGGCCTCCTTTCGTTCGACACATTGGGGTAAGTGTACGTCCATTATACTATCCTTTAATTCGAGTTTTTTATTCCGATTATTTGCCAAAAGAAAGTGGTTTAGGTTTTTCAGCAAAAAAAGAATAATAATTCCGTTTAAATTCAAAACAATTTGTACGCCTATTGGACAATTTCTTTAGCTTTCGGAAAGTGCTCAAAGTGTCAGTCTATAAATGCGAATAAAGAATAGCTCCCCACTGCTGCTCCAGAAACGAAGTATATTTTTTCTGCGACTGTTATTTGCTCCGTGCGACGTCGTGTGTTGCCGTCCCCACGTCGCTGCAGATATGGCGCTTTCTAAACTGAAACGCGTCGACATTCCTGCTCTTGTTTAAATCATACGCTGCTATAAAAATCCCTCTCTAACTCAATGACTGCTTGGCCGTGAGGGAAAGCGCGCCCTTGAGTATTAATTAGGCGCGTACAGAAGCTTATTTAATCGCAAACTAAGGCGCTAATTGTTCCCTACCTCTCGTCCGAAGCAGGGACTTGTAGCACGAATTGGTGATTTTTTGTGATTTTTTGAAGCAGCAGGGGAGGCACGTTTAGAGCGAAATTCATGCATTGGCCGTGTGGGAAAGCGCGACTTTGAGTATTAATTAGGCGCGTGCAGAAGCTTATTTAATCGTAAAATAAGGCGCTAATTGTTCGCTAACTCTCGCCCGAAGCAGGGACTTGTAGCACGAATTGGTGATTTTTTGTGATTTTTTGAAGCAGCAGGGGAGGCACGTTTAGAGCGAAATTCATGCATTGGCCGTGTGGGAGAGCGCGACTTTGAGTATTAATTAGGCGCGTGCAGAAGCTTATTTAATCGTAAAATAAGGCGCTAATTGTTCGCTAACTCTCGCCCGAAGCAGGGACTTGTAGCACGAATTGGTGATTTTTTGTGATTTTTTGAAGCAGCAGGGGAGGCACGTTTAGAGCGAAATTCATGCATTGGCCGTGTGGGAAAGCGCGACTTTGAGTATTAATTAGGCGCGTGCAGAAGCTTATTTAATCGTAAAATAAGGCGCTAATTGTTCGCTAACTCTCGCCCGAAGCAGGGACTTGTAGCACGAATTGGTGATTTTTTGTGATTTTTTGAAGGAGCAGGGGAGGCACGTTTAGAGCGAAATTCATGCATTGGCCGTGTGGGAAAGCGCGACTTTGAGTATTAATTAGGCGCGTGCAGAAGCTTATTTAATCGTAAAATAAGGCGCTAATTGTTCGCTAACTCTCGCCCGAAGCAGGGACTTGTAGCACGAATTGGTGATTTTTTGTGATTTTTTGAAGCAGCAGGGGAGGCACGTTTAGAGCGAAATTCATGCATTGGCCGTGTGGGAAAGCGCGACTTTGAGTATTAATTAGGCGCGTGCAGAAGCTTATTTAATCGTAAAATAAGGCGCTAATTGTTCGCTAACTCTCGCCCGAAGCAGGGACTTGCAGCACGAATTGGTGATTTTTTGTGATTTTTTGAAGGAGCAGGGGAGGCACGTTTAGAGCGAAATTCATGCATTGGCCGTGTGGGAAAGCGCGACTTTGAGTATTAATTAGGCGCGTACAGAAGCTTATTTAATCGTAAAATAAGGCGCTAATTGTTCGCTAACTCTCGCCCGAAGCAGGGACTTGTAGCACGAATTGGTGATTTTTTGTGATTTTTTGAAGCAGCAGGGGAGGCACGTTTAGAGCGAAATTCATGCATTGGCCGTGTGGGAAAGCGCGACTTTGAGTATTAATTAGGCGCGTACAGAAGCTTATTTAATCGTAAAATAAGGCGCTAATTGTTCGCTAACTCTCGCCCGAAGCAGGGACTTGTAGCACGAATTGGTGATTTTTTGTGATTGTTTGAAGCAGCAGGGGAGGCACGTTTAGAGCGAAATTCATGCATTGGCCGTGTGGGAAAGCGCGACTTTGAGTATTAATTAGGCGCGTGCAGAAGCTTATTTAATCGTAAAATAAGGCGCTAATTGTTCGCTAACTCTCGCCCGAAGCAGGGACTTGTAGCACGAATTGGTGATTTTTTGTGATTTTTTGAAGCAGCAATGGAGGCACGTTTAGAGCGAAATTCATGCATTGGCCGTGTGGGAAAGCGCGACTTTGAGTATTAATTAGGCGCGTACAGAAGCTTATTTAATCGTAAAATAAGGCGCTAATTGTTCGCTAACTCTCGCCCGAAGCAGGGACTTGTAGCACGAATTGGTGATTTTTTGTGATTGTTTGAAGCAGCAGGGGAGGCACGTTTAGAGCGAAATTCATGCATTGGCCGTGTGGGAAAGCGCGACTTTGAGTATTAATTAGGCGCGTACAGAAGCTTATTTAATCGTAAAATAAGGCGCTAATTGTTCGCTAACTCTCGCCCGAAGCAGGGACTTGTAGCACGAATTGGTGATTTTTTGTGATTGTTTGAAGCAGCAGGGGAGGCACGTTTAGAGCGAAATTCATGCATTGGCCGTGTGGGAAAGCGCGACTTTGAGTATTAATTAGGCGCGTGCAGAAGCTTATTTAATCGTAAAATAAGGCGCTAATTGTTCGCTAACTCTCGCCCGAAGCAGGGACTTGTAGCACGAATTGGTGATTTTTTGTGATTTTTTGAAGCAGCAGGGGAGGCACGTTTAGAGCGAAATTCATGCATTGGCCGTGTGGGAAAGCGCGACTTTGAGTATTAATTAGGCGCGTACAGAAGCTTATTTAATCGTAAAATAAGGCGCTAATTGTTCGCTAACTCTCGCCCGAAGCAGGGACTTTTAGCACGAATTGGTGATTTTTTGTGATTTTTTGAAGCAGCAGGGGAGGCACGTTTAGAGCGAAATTCATGCATTGGCCGTGTGGGAAAGCGCGACTTTGAGTATTAATTAGGCGCGTGCAGAAGCTTATTTAATCGTAAAATAAGGCGCTAATTGTTCGCTAACTCTCGCCCGAAGCAGGGACTTGTAGCACGAATTGGTGATTTTTTGTGATTTTTTGAAGGAGCAGGGGAGGCACGTTTAGAGCGAAATTCATGCATTGGCCGTGTGGGAAAGCGCGACTTAGAGTATTAATTAGGCGCGTGCAGAAGCTTATTTAATCGTAAAATAAGGCGCTAATTGTTCGCTAACTCTCGCCCGAAGCAGGGACTTGTAGCACAAATTGGTGATTTTTTGTGATTTTTTGAAGGAGCAGGGGAGGCACGTTTAGAGCGAAATTCATGCATTGGCCGTGTGGGAAAGCGCGACTTTGAGTATTAATTAGGCGCGTGCAGAAGCTTATTTAATCGCAAACTAAGGCTCTTAATGTTCGCTACCTCTCGTCCGAGGCACGCACTTCTAGCACGAATTGGTGATTTTTTAGGATTTTTTGAAGGAACGTTGTCTAACCTGGAAGGCAGATAGTAAACAAACGGGCGCGACGGGATTTCTAGATCGAATTAAACGCACATAGCAGTTATTCATTCGTTGTTCCACGCAAGAAATGCGTGTACATGACGCTGGGAATAAGAGAAATTTTAGAAGCGAATACTTTTTTTTTTAATCAATATTTGTTACGCGAAGAAGAGATTTCGAAGCGCGGCCGAGCGCTTTATAGTCCGGACTCCTATTCAAACCACGAGAGAGAGAGAGATAGAAGCATTCTCAAATACCTTTCCTTGCATGGTGTCTAGCGGTCCAGATGTTATCCAAAGTCCAGAGTAATCCAAAGTTCACCAGGAAAGTGCACACACACACACACGTTCACGGAAGCGTCCACGTTGAGACGGGGCACGGCCGTTTTGAAATCACCCGAGACTGGGGTAGAAGCATCAAATCGTAGAAGGGACAGAAAATAGACATTTTCTGTCCCTTCTACTATTTCAAGCTTCTTCTCTACCCCAGTCTCGGGCTATTTCAACGTTGTTAACATTCACCAGCTCGCCCGCGCACCCTCTTCTCTTGACTCGCAACGAAGCGCACACACAGACGTGGATTTGGGCGGCCGTTTGTGAAGTTGGGCGACTGAGGTAGGGACTAGCGGCAGAGAGAGGATTTCTGGAATAGAAAAGAAAAGTGTTGTCATTTCAACAAAGGGTACGATAGATATTTTTGTTTTTAGATTCGGTCGGTTTTAATTAAAGAGTTGTAATTGTAGGCTCTAGTTGAAAAAGGTCGACACAGAACGTAATAGCACCCTGTATGGTACCGTTACGACGTGCGTCGACATTTTTGCGCGGGTTTTGACCGTTAGGGGTTTGGAGAAGGTATCATCATCATGATCCAGGGTTTCGGTTTGGGTTGTGTGTGTTTTCTCACTCCAGGTCACGTGATGTTTTTGTCGGAGCAAGGTTGAGTCACCCTCGCCTCAACGGCGCCTGGCTGTTGCTGTGCGTGTTCTGTCTGGGCCCGGGCTCACTTTCAGAAGGAGCCGAGAACAGAAGAAGGTCGGATTACCGTAACTCGAGAAGGTATTTGCTCATTTCCTTGTTCTTTGCCCAAAGTCGTTGTTTGTGTGAGCGCGTGCGTTTTGCGAGGAGATTATGTTGTGCTCGGCGGTTGGTAGATGGAAATGTTCTTCTCGGAGAGATTCTGCACGCTTTTTCGAGTGTCGGCAAAGAAGGCTTTTAATGGTATATTGATATAGGCGCACATAGGCGGAGCGGCTGGTCGTTTTTTTGAAGGCTCTTTACCAGAGCGCGAGCAAGAATTACCTATGCGTGTTTGATGCAAGTTCTTTTTTTGATAGGTCCATGCTCGGCAAAGATATAAAGTGTATTTTGAAGCGCGTATTCCATCGCGAAATGATGGAATACCAGTGATGTGATAATTGCGCCAAACTGCACCAAGGGGCTAACCTTGCTACATCCTGCTACATTTCACCGAAATATGGCTAATCTGCGCCAAAGAAGCAATTTTGGTCGCCTTTCAATAACGAAACTAAACTGAGAACCGTAATTGTGTAAGCTAGGTCGCACAAGACGCCACCCGACACAAAGTACCCTGTATCAATCGTCTATTTGGTCTTGCATGATTTTTCCCGACGTCTCGCGTTTCGTGTACTCGTCGTCTCAAAAATCTCGTCTCTAGTGTATCGGATGCCAAACATGCCGTCATGCTGTGAAACAAAACCACGTTTTTGCGCGGCGGGAGTTACTTTTTGAGCTTCGTGCGACGTCGTGTGTTGCCGTCCCCACGTCGCTGCAGATATTTCTAAACTGAAACGCGTCGACATTCCTGCTCTTGTTTAAATCATACGCTGCTATAAAAATCCCTCTCTAACTCAATGACTGCTTGGCCAAGTTTTGATTACTTAGGTTTTCCTGGTGGGCTTTCTTTCGAGGGGGACCCCGGTACGTGAAAAATGTGCCGCGAAAGAAAGTTGGTGAAGAGAAGTGAGCTAAAGCAAAGAAGGCAATGTCTGAACCCGCACAGCGTGCATGGGCGACCGTTGGAGCCGACTTCTTGCACGAATTCTTTTGTTCTTTTCACGCGAAACACGGAATCGAGTTTTTTTCCCCTCATTCCTGCTTGTAGGTTTCACTGACGATGTTTCCCGGATGGGAGACGAAACGTTTGATTAAATTGTTAATCTTGTTGAGTAAAGTCGGAGCAGTTTTTTTTTTATCAAACACGGAATCGGCGGCGGCGCGGAGCTAGGAAGCCGGCCTCTACGAACTCAAACGTTTCATCACTCTCTGACGCACGGAAGAAAAGAAAAAAAGATATGTGTATGGCGTAAGAACGTTCGGTGCATCTTTAATGTAGGGCGCTAAAGATTGTCTTTTTGTGCAGCGCAAGAGCGAGTTGCACGGCTGGCCCTCCGTTTCAAGTGACCTCCTTCAGCTGCGGATGACCTGTGCTTAATCAAGACCGCTTGAATGGCAACTGAGAACTTGCTCCAAGCAAAAAGTGTTTTTATGAAATCGTGTTAGCTCGTGCGAATTCACTGAATAGGAACAAGTGTGTTTTCATCGAGACAGCTCGTCTGGAAACTTGCATTGTCGGCCTAATAAAGTTTGACGTCAAGCCTAATAAAACGTGAGGTTAAAACGGAGAAATCTGTTGTTTTGTGTTTTGCTGGTGAGGACGAAGCCCCTGCTGTGCACACCTGCGGAAACGAAGTAAGTACCTTATCAGTTTGTTCAGAGATTTGATTTTTTCCCGTGGTAATCGTGAAAAAAAAAAAGAGCGAGGACATAAATTCTTCTTTCTTATGTTTGAGCTTATTGCAAGACGCTATGAGCGGCGTTCTATTATATCTATACATAGCCTTTGAACTTGTGTTTTTTCTTCTTTCTTTTTGTGATCTCCAGTGTACCAGATTTGTCGGTTTACTGTTATTTTTTTTGTTCCTTCTCGTCGCACCCTGCTTGGGGATTGGAAATGGCCTGCAGTGTAAGTGAATAGAAACCAAATATAAAAAAAGAATTTAAATACTTCCCGACGCCATAGGGTCTTGATCTGCTTACAAATGCATTTAAATACTCTTTTCCCAGAACCATAACAGAATGAAACAGCCTACCTCATCGCAGATTTATATCTGACAATGTTTTGTAGTCGATCGAGCGTTTGTTTCATGTGCAACTCTTTGCATGGTGTTTTAATTTTCCTCTTGCCCACTACTGCCACTCCTCCCAACTTTGTTGTGAGCTATTTCATTACAATTTTCCCCTGTTCCGCTCTCCCATTTTACGGATTACCTGGTGTTGCGTTTTTAATATAATATAACAATCTGAGGTTAAACGGACAAAGAGGCCCCTGCTGTGCACACCTGCGGAAACAAAGTAAGTACCTTATCAGTATTATTCAGAAATTTGACTTTTTCCTGTGGTAATCGTGAAAAAAAAAAAGAAATGTGTTTTTTTATGTGTGTGCTCGCCCAAAAGCGAGCACATGCATTCTTTTAACGTTCTCTGTTGCGCTTATTGCAAGACGCTGTCAGCGGCGTTGTATTATCTATACAGCCTTTGAACTTGCGTTTTCTCTTCTTTTTTTGTATCTCTGTACTTTGTATTCAAGTATATCAATCCACAAGTGCTAGCTGGGTCATTTATTTTAACCAGGCGAGTGGGATGTTCCGAGGAACATTCTAGGCGCGTCTCATCGATGTAGCTAATCTAATAAGAAAGTTACGAATAAAAAGTTTACGTGTAAGGCTTCATTCTGTGGTGTTGTGATTTGGCATATGCTCGTATAAAGAAAACTACGATAGTTAGAAGGTTCTAATTCGCAGCGAATGATCGCGCTCTGAATTTAGACGCACTGTTAAATTTTCATCGCTCCAGCTCGTCTAGAACTCGTTATACTCGCGAAAACAGGTTTTTGGGAATCTGCTTGGAGATTAAAAACCCCGACCAAGTTCAATCGTTCACCCGTGAATATTCAAGACCGCTGGAGTGCATTCATCGATTGTGGTCGTGAAAACAACATCATATGAAAGTGTGTGTGCAGTGAAACCGTGTCAGCTCATCTCAAGTTTCGCGAAATAAACGACGTTTGAAAGTTTTCGGGTCGAAGCCAGCCATTCGCATTCCTCACTTTAGGCACCGATCCTTTCTTCGATCTCGCTTCATTAATACTCGTCGTATCTCGTCACCGCTAGCACCGATGTGTTCCTTGGTCTTTCTAGACTCTACGGACACCACTTTGAACGTGTGTAATAAAAGCTTTCGCGAAGCTACGACGCTTTTGCCGTGGGCATGGTCATGGCGGCCAATTCTAATTTCCGAACCTGTGTTCGGACCTCCGAGGCTGAATTTTCGTTTCCGAGCCGCGATGTTGGTGTCAAACGTGAGCACGCGTTCCGTAGAAGACCCGACGACTGTAGTTTGCCTCGGATCGAGTCGATAGTTTACTCTACGAGCACTGATGCGACTTCCCGCACGAAAGCAGTCATTTTCAGGTTCGATATTGCTCACCGCTTCACCATTTGCTACCACAATTTGCTTTTTTGTTCTGAAGCGCTCCCTCGGGTAAAAGGAACGTTCGCTATGCGCGCGAGATTATTTTAATTCATTCATCTCGTGCGGCGCGCGCTCGGCGGAGCGGCTAGTCGTTTGAAGGCTCACCAGAGCGCGAGCAAGACTTCAAAGAGCTGCCGCTCGCTCGTAATTAGAAAACCATTATAGGTACGTACAACTATCAAATTGTTGGGAAGGGACAAATACACATATGTGCTGCAAGAGGGCCTCCACACAACCCTACAGAGCTTTTTGCAGACATGCCCCTACAGTACAACTGGCCCGACACTTTCTATTTTGTCCCCTTCTGCACTTTCTGGCGCAAGATGAGCTAAAGTGAAGCACGAGTAACCTTCTAGGTTGCTATCTGTTCAGTTTGAACCCTCAAGCTACGTCTCTCTTCCCTCGACGGCCAAAATTTGAACGCAGGCATGGTTACTGCGGAATACAAAAAGTCTGCCTTTTGTCTCCGAGGGACGTTCATTCTGTGTTATGGTCGTCTTTTCCAGAGACGGTGAGGACAAATACACATCTGTGCTGCAAGAGGGCCTCCACACAACCCTACGGAGCTTTTTGTAGACATGCCCCTACAGTACAACTGGCCCCACACTTTCTATTCTGTCCCCTTCTGCACTTTCTGGCGCAAGATGAGCTAAACTGAAGCACGAGTAACCTTCTAGCTTGCTACCTGTTCAGTTTGAACCCTCAAGCTACGTCCCTTTTCCCTTGACGGCCAAAATTTGAACGCAGGCGTTGTTTCTGTCTGAAAGCAAAAGTCTGCCATTTGTCTCCGAGGGACGTCCATTCTGTGTTACGGTGGTCACTTTGCACAGCCAGGATAACGCTGTCTGCAGTCGTGCTGGGACGTCCTTGCTGCGGCTTGGCCGACACATTTGTTTTCTCGGCTTCCGTACTTTCCCACGTCGGCTTGTTTCAAGTCCAGCTACAGCATTCTTGTCGAATGGTACCTGTGAATTCTGAAGGCTTGATGTCGACCTGTATTCTCTGCACAGCCCCCTACGGGGTTCTGCAGAAAGCCCTGTCTTAGTAAATCACGTAGGTTTTCAATGAAGTGTGTCTCCACATCTTACGGGGGTGGGCAAGCAACACCGAGGACACAGTCTTCTTGTCTGCAGTGCCTCTTTATTCTCAGACACTACAAAACCCCACGCCACTGTTCAAAGGCTCGAAAAATCAGGACTACCTTCAGCTTTTGCGTTCGTACATAAACTTTGACACCAGCTGTGTTAACCAACCTGGGCTCGTTCATTACAGGAGGAAAGCAAGCACTCGTATCAAAAATGAATCGTCGCTCTAGCACTCTTCGTCCCATCGTCCCATCTCCATGAATCGTCCCATCTCCATGACTTGCACGGCCTGTAAATTACTAGAACATATCATAACCAAACAACTCGTTTCTTTCTTAGAAATGCATAATGTTCTAAACCCCAACCAACATGGTTTCCGCAGTGGCCTGTCAACGGTAACCCAGTTGATTGAATTTTACCATGAATTAGCCACTTACGTTAACAACCGTACGCAGGTTGATGCAGTTTTCATCGACCTGTCGAAGGCATTCGACCGGGTACCTCACCGCAGACTGATTAAGACATTAATAGATCTCGGAGTTCCCTTTTCTTTGACTAAGTGGATCAATGCATATCTTTCAAACCGTCAACAATTTGTGGATATAAATGGTACTTACTCAGGGCTGTTAGATGTTCATTCTGGGGTGCCCCAAGGTTCTGTCTTAGGGCCCCTACTTTTTTTAACTTACGTTAACAGTTTGTTCCCATCCAATGAAGATGTCCCAATTAAGCTAAGAATGTTTGCCGACGACTGCGTCATTTACAGTCCCGTTGTTGAAATACAAGACCAGACAAAAGTGAGTAAAGCACTGGCTAACATTGCGTCTTGGTGTCGTGAAAATAACATGAAGATTAATATTAGCAAAACTCAGTACATGCACATAACAACAAAAAGAACTGTCTTAAACTTTAGCTATGAGGTTGCTGGCGTAGTATTGACTGAAGTGGATAGTTACAAATATTTAGGAGTGATTTTGTCTTCTGACCTCGGGTGGAAAAGGCATGTGGAGTATGTTAAAGAGCGGGCAACTAACAAATTGTGGTACCTGAAGAGAACGCTGGGTAAAACTCCCCCTTCCGTTAAAATTCTTGCGTATAAGACAATTTTTAGACCTGTGTTAGAATACGCGTCTGCAGTGTGGAGCCCATGGCAGAGCTCTCTGGTCAGAGAACTCGAAGATATTCAGTCGCTAGCTGTGCGTATAGTTTTTTCAGATTTCAGACGAACTACGTCTGTGACCGAACTTAAAAGGAGAGCCAATATAAGCCCTCTGTCAAACAGAAGAGAGAGCCAACGGTTGAAGCTGTTCTTTCAGATTTTCAAGAACTGTATAAAAATTGATGGCTCCGTTTACTTAAAACCAAAAAGTTTTTACTCGGAACGCTTGCATCACTCAAAGACCGTAGCCCCCTATTAAAGCTCGAATAAATAGCTATAAACAATATTTTTGTTGTGCATACAATTGATTTGTGGAACAGCCTTCCCGGGGATGTTGTCGATATTGATTCACTCTGTTCTTTCGAAAAAGCCGTAGATAATATTTTTCAGTGCCGAGATTGCTTTTATTGCTCTTATGAAATTATTTTACTGTCTTTATTTTTTATTACTGCTGTTACATTTACTGCTATACTGTTATTGTTATTACTAGTATTACATTTGGTTACTGTATTGTTTCTCTTCTTTCGAATATGTCTTAGATATTAATTTTCGGTGCCAAGATTGCTTTTTGTTTAGAACTGTTGTGTTTATAATGTGCATGTGTGACACTGTATCACCCCACTCCTGCCTTGGCCCTATATTGGGCTGGCAGTATTGATAAATAATAAAAAAAAAAAAAAAAAAAAAACATGCCAAAATTAATGTGCTTTTCTGGTTCAATTATGAAATAATCGCAATAGAACCATTTGTATTTACTGTGCAGGCGGTTTCTTTAACGCAACTTCTCAATTACCTAAAAGAAATGGTAATCTGAAGAGTACTCTTTTTTCACTAAAAAAAACAACAAAAAAAAAACAGAAAAAACACCAGAAATCAGCCGAGTACTGACAGTGCTTTTATTAGGTCGATAAAACAACTTTTGCGTTTGCTATCTCGAAGAAATTTGACACACAAACACTCCTACCTGGTGCGACACCCTTTCACGACAATTGGATAGCTTAATGGTTTTCTAATTCCGAGCGAGCGGCAGCTCTTTGAAGTATATCCATCCACTTGTGCTCGGGACACCCTCCCTGTTGATCGATGAGTCTCGATTGAGATGAGCTGACACGGTTTCACTGCACACACATGTTCCTATGATGTTGTTTTCACGACCACAATCGATGAATGCACTCCAGCGGTCTTGAATATCCACGGGCGAACGATTGAACTTGGTCGGGCTTGTTAATTTCCGAGCAGAGTCCCAAAACCTGTTTTCGCGAATATAACGAGTTCTAGACTAGCTGGAGCGATGAAATTTTAACAGTGCGTCTAAATTCAGAGTGCGATCATTCGCTGCGAATTAGAACTTTCTAGCTATCGTAGTTTTCTTTATACGAGCATATGTGAAATCAAAACATCGTACAGTGAAAGCCTTACTTACACGTAAACTTCTGTTGATAACTTTCTTTTTAGAATACCTACATCGATGAGACGCGCCTCGAATGTTTCTCGGAACATAATCTTACTCCCTGGTTAAAATAAATGTCCTAGCTAGCCTACTTTCCGAGCTTCGTGCGATTGAATCACCTCCGGTTGCGAGCAAAACACGCGGCAGCCATTTGCTTTTTTTTGCAAAAACAAAACCAGAACCAGGAATGGGCGGTAAATTTCTAAATACTTGACCTAAATAATTTAAACTTGTTGTGGAACACGGGTCTCGACGACATCGTTTTCAAAAATAAGACGATTCCCGTAATTCTAAGTTTGGTTTTATTAAACCAGGGCTGTGTTTCAAATCTCACCCTAATAAACCCGAGTTACTCGGGCGGATCGTGTCACGTGACAGCAGAAATGAAAGAACGCTGGACGCAGGCAGGTTTCAAAACGCCAGGTGTACAGAAGCTTTACCTCGCAGTATGATTTCGTTATTTTTAAAACACGGCCAGGAATGAAATTTTTTATGAATGAATAGATAGATGACCCGTTTCGAATGAATGGATCCATGAGTGCGGCTGAGCAATTCCGACCGGTCGGTAAATCCCGCCACCTGGTGCCTTTTGTTTTACCATTGAAAATATTGAATTTCTGAAATCTATATTACGACCTTGAATTTACGATATCAAATGGGGGACACTTGTTCCCAGCCGCCCCTGGACTGGACAGAGACCGATTTCTTTTCTTGTGTGATGCGAGTTTCGCGAAATAAACGGCGTTTGAAAGTTTTCACATCGAAGCCAGCCATTCGCTTTCCTCACTTTAGGCACCGATCCTTTCTTCGATCTCGCTTCATTAATACTGGTCGTATCTCGTCACCGCTAGCACCGATGCGTTCCTTGGTCTTTCTAGACTCTACGGACACCACTTTGAACGTGTGTAATAAAAGGTTTCGCGATGCTACGACGCTTTTACCGTGGGCATGGTCATGGCGGCCAATTGTACTTTCCGAGCCTGTGTTCGGACCTCCGAGGCTGAATTTTCGTTTCCGAGCCGCGATGTTGGTGTCAAACGTGAGCACGCGTTCCGTAGAAGACCCGACGACTGTAGTTTGCCTCGGATCGAGTCGATAGTTTACTGTAGGAGCACTGATGCGACTTCCCGCACGAAAGCAGTCATTTTCGTGTTCGATATTGCTCACGGCTTCATCATTTGCTACCACAATTTGCTTTTTTGTTCTGAAGCGTTCCCTCGGGTAAAAGGAACGTTCGCTATGCGCGCGCGATTATTTTAATTCATTCATCTCGTGCGGCGCGCGCTCGGCGGAGCGGCTGGTCGTTTGAAGGCTCACCAGAGCGCGAGCAAGACTTCAAAGAGCTGCCGCTCGCTCGTAATTAGAAAACCATTATAGGTACGTACAACTATCAAATTGTTGGGGAAGGGTCTCGCACCAGGTAGGACTGTTTGTGTGTCAAATTTCTTCGAGATAGCAAACGCAAAAGTTGTTTTATCGACCTATTAAAACCGCTCGAAGAACTCGGCTGATTTCTGGTGTTTTTTTCTGTTTTTTTTTTTTGCGCGTTCTTTTTGTAGTGTTAATTCTAAAAGAGGGATGCCGTGAGTATCGCCTAATACCTCAACAAAAAACAAAAGTCCGAAGAAAAAAAAAAAAACAAATTTTCTCGGGGGATTGAACTAAGATCCTGCTGTGTACGAAGCGCACATCTTACCCACTGAGCTAATCCACAGCTCGGAATAGGCGTGTTTACAATCCGTTTTATACGAGACCCAATAGGCGACTACTGCCGGCACTTTTTCCCCCGCCGGTTATTCTGCCGGCTGCCGGCAGAATAGACACTTCCTTCATTAATACTGGTCGTATCTCATCGCCGCTAGCACCGATGTGTTCCTTGTTCTTTCTAGACTCTATGGACACCACTTTGAACGTGTGAAATAAAAGCTTTCGCGAAGCTACGACGCTTTTACCGTGGGCATGGTCATGGCGGCCAATTCTAATTTCCGAACCTGTGTTCGGACCTCCGAGGCTGAATTTTCGTTTCCGAGACGCGATGTTGGTGTCAAACGTGAGCAGGCGTTTCGTAGAAGACCCGACGACTGTAGTTTGCCTCTGATCGAGTCGATAGGTTACTGTACGAGCACTGATGCGACTTCCCGCACGAAAGCAGTCATTTTCAGGTTCGATATTGCTCACCGCTTCATCATTTGCTACCACAATTTGCTTTTTTCTTCTGAAGCGCTCCCTCGGGTAAAAGGAACGTTCGCTATGCGCGCGAGATTATTTTAATTCATTCATCTCGTGCGGCGCGCGCTCGGCGGAGCGGCTGGTCGTTTGAAGGCTCACCAGAGCGCGAGCAAGACTTCAAAGAGCTGCCGCTCGCTCGTAATTAGAAAACCATTATAGGTACGTACAACTATCAAATTGTTGGGGAAGGGTCTCGCACCAGGTAGGACTGTTTGTGTGTCAAAAGGGTACTAATAAGGAAGTGTGTTTTTACATTGAGACAGCTCGTCTGAAAAATTGTATTCTTGGCCTAATAAAGACTGAGGTCTCAAAAAGAAATGAGCTGATTCTTGTTTTTCTGGCGCAGTGAAGACTCGTTAAATGTGTCACTTCTTTTTTATTTATGTCTTCAGGCCCCTGCTGTCCACCTCGGGAAAAGGTTTGTTCCTGCAGAGCTTTTTGTATACATGCCCCTAGAGTACAACTGGCCCCACACTCTTTATTTTCCCCCCTTGTGCTTTTTCTGGTGCAAGAGGAGCTCGACTGAAGCATGAGTAACCTTCTAGCTTGCTACCTGTTCAGTTTGAACCCTCAAGCTAAGTCCGTTTTCACTTGACGGCCAACATCTGAACGCAGGCGCTGTTTCTACCTCGAAGCAAAACTACGCCCTTTGCCTCAGTTTCACGTCCATTCTTTTGTTAGGGTGGTCTTTCCCAGAGACGGTGAGGACAAATACAGGTCTGCGCCGCAAGAGGGACTCCACAAATCACTTTTGAGCTTTTTCTAGACATGCCGCCACAGTACAACCGCTCCCACACTCCTATATTCCCCCCTTGTGCTTTTTCTGGTGCAGGATGAGCTCGACTGAAGCATGCGTAACCTTCTAGGTTGCTATCTGAGCAGTTTGAACCCTCAAGCTACGTCCCTTTTCCCTTGACGGCCAAAATTTGAACGCAGGCATGGTTACTGCGGGATACCAAAAGTCTGCCTTTTGTCTCCGAGGGACGTTCATTCTGTGTTATGGTCGTCTTTTCCAGAGACGGTGAGGACAAATACACATATGTGCTGCAAGAGGGCCTCCACACAACCCTACAGAGCTTTTTGTAGACATGCCCCTACAGTACAACTGGCCCGACACTTCCTATTTTGTCCCCTTCTGCACTTTCTGGCGCAAGATGAGCTAAAGTGAAGCACGAGTAACCTTCTAGGTTGCTATCTGTTCAGTTTGAACCCTCAAGCTACGTCCCTTTTCCCTTGACGGCCAAAATTTGAACGCAGGCATGGTTACTGCGGAATACAAAAAGTCTGCCTTTTGTCTCCGAGGGACGTTCATTCTGTGTTATGGTCGTCTTTTCCAGAGACGGTGAGGACAAATACACATCTGTGCTGCAAGAGGGCCTCCACACAACCCTACAGAGCTTTTTGTAGACATCTAGAATAATTAATCATCTTCATAAATACCGACTAATTTCTGCAAACCAATATGGATTTCAGAGAGGTAAATCCACTGAGTCAGCTTTACTTAACATTCGAGGAAAACTTATCAGCAATATAGAAAATCAATCCTACACTATAGGCATCTTCGTAGATTTCAATAAAGCTTTTGACTCTATCAAGCATAATATTCTCTTTGATAAACTGCCACACTACGGAATTAGAGGCATTTCACTTAAACTATTGCGCAGTTATCTGACAAATCGTAGCCAGTTTGTGGTAGCTAATAGTATAGAATCGGACACTGAACATATAAAATTTGGTGTTCCGCAAGGATCAATATTAGGACCTATACTATTCCTTCTTTATATCAATGACATTGTTGCTATCCCCCATACGCCAGACATAGTACTTTACGCCGATGACACGAGTGTTTTTTTTTCATCCAGGGACCTATCATCTCTTATTCCTGTCACAAACGCATGGCTCAAAAACTTATCGAAGTGGCTTGATGCGAATCAGCTGCTTCTAAATGTTAACAAAACAAAATATATTGTTTTTTCCTCAATTAACAGACCAGTTAACCTTACTACCGAAATAGTATTCCAGTCACGGTCACTAGAAAGGGTTACCGAATACAAATTCTTAGGCATACATTTTCATGAGAACCTTCGCTGGACATGTCATGTGAATTTTGTGAAGCGTGACATCGCACAGTCTATTGGCATGCTGAATAGATTTCGTGCCTTATTACCAATGTGGCTAAGACGTCAGCTCTATTTCACTACTGTTCATTCTCGACTGCACTATTGTTTACTTGTCTGGGGGGTTACATCTAAATGTAATATGACTAGTTTGTACTTAATGCAGAAAAAAGTATACGATTTATTGAAAACCTATCAAGCCGCGATCATACATTCCAATACTTTGAGAAACATCGTATCCTGAATATTGAGGCACTGTATAATCAACGATTGTCTGAGGTTATATTCTCCCAAGTTAAAACTGACCGTGAATTATTCCTTTCTACATATGCGAATACTGATACACACTACAATTTTAGAAATACAAACTTTATAAAAATCAGAACCAGAACAAATTACGGTACGCAATTACTATCTTGGCAGATTCCCAATCTTCTCAACCTCCACCCTGGCTTGATCGATATAATCAATCATAATTCAAACCTCTTTGTTGTATCTTCTAGCTAATTACTTTCCGGTCACTTCGTCTTCTTCTGTCCTTTTCCTTTCTACTTCCTCTTCTTTACTAAAAAGATTAAACATAGAGTCTCGTGGCAGCTGCGCTCAAGTGTGGTCGTTCCATTCCGGGTCTCCAGACACCACATCCTTTCTTTCGCCTCTCGCACACTAACAGCAGCGGAGAGAAAGTATTCGGTGGGTGAAAGAGAAGCATTAGCATGTCTGTGGGCAAGTTGAGCGTTTTAATAGAACACTCAAGGGTTTCATCCAGTGTGCATCGAGGGAGAAACGGCAGATAAAATCTGCTGTAGTTGATTACCTGGGCGTATACAGATGCACACCTCATACGACAACAGGGCTATCTCCTGCTCTGCTACTTCATGGTCGCAAACCCCGAACGCGATTGAACATTCTAGGACTCTCATCGTCAGAGTTTCTTCGTAACCCTTTCGAGGAACTGCAGCGACTTCGTCGACGTGTTCGACAACAACAAGACAAGACCAAAGCCTACACCGACAGAAGGCGAGGAGCTAGAACACCGAAGTTCAAGGTCGGACAGCTGGTCCGAGTGAAGAAGCCCGGATCTGTTCCGAAAGGATCCTCTGCCTTTAGCAGTCCCTCCCGGATTGTCGAGCGTGTGGGCCGCTGGACATTTCGGCTGGAAGATGGCAGAATATGGAATGCCTCTAAGCTAGCGGCAGTTCCAGGACCGGCTTCCTCTGGTTTGGACCTCAGAAACCCGGTACCAACAGGGAAGTTTAGTCAAAGGTCAGCTGACCATCACCAGTGGCAACCACCGTCTGCACGATTGGGCTGGCGGAGCCAGCATGACCAGCCGACGCCGCGGACATCAGCTGGTTCCCCAACGCCATACGGACAACTGACCAGGTCAGCTTCTCAGCCGTCATCGCCAACTGGGAACCGACCTCTATCGGTACCTCCACCAGGTCCAGCGGGAGATGTGCCGTGGCCAGATCGACCACGGCGGGAACGACGACCGCCTGTGCGGTTTGGGGACTATGTCTCAAGATGAATAACTTTTGGACTTTGTATATGAACATTTCTATTTCTCTTTGATTTATTTTCGATTTTCTCTGTGAATCTTTCTCTTATACTTCCTCTTTATTTTTACCCCTTTAATTACTTTCTTTAGGCTTTGTCTTTTAGTTACTTTCTTAAAATGGGAGGGGGGAAAATGTTGTATCTTCTAGCTAATTACTTTCCGGTCACTTCGTCTTCTTCTGTCATTTTCCTTTCTACTTCCTCTTCTTTACTAAAAAGATTAAACATAGAGTCTCGTGGCAGCTGCGCTCAAGTGTGGTCGTTCCATTCCGGGTCTCCAGACACCACACTCTTGACTTTCAGAAAAAAATCAAAAACATATTTTTTACTTTCCGCATAATACTGTGGTCTTCTAAATTATGTGTACAGATGTAATTGTAGTAATGTAGTTCATATATTTTTGTTGCATGTTGCGAATTATTTATTTTTCATTGCAAGAGCGTATGTAGTGTAGTGATCTAGTTACTGTGTATTTTTTGTTTTTGTTTATGGTTAACTATAGCACTCTACCACTAGTCTGCCTGCTGCATCTGCTGCATCTGCTGCAAGTGTAGTCTGGTGCTAGGGGCCTGGTCAGGTGACTTACTGTCACCTTTTGCCTCAGCACCATGACAATCCTGTATTGTCAAAAGTTCCAATAAACAAACAAACAAACAAACATGCCCCTACAGTACAACTGGCCCGACACTTTATATTTCGTCCCCTTGTGCACTTTCTGGCGCAAGATGAGCTAAACTGAAGCACGAGTAACCTTCTAGCTTGCTACCTGTTCAGTTGGAACCCTCAAGCTACGTCCCTTTTCCCTTGACGGCCAAAATTTGAACGCAGGCATGGTTACTGCGGAATACCAAAAGTCTGCCTTTTGTCTCCGAGGGACGTTCATACTGTGTTATGGTCGTCTTTTCCAGAGACGGTGAGGACAAATACACATATGTGCTGCAAGAGGGCCTCCACACAACCCTACAGAGCTTTTTGTAGACATGCCCCTACAGTACAACTGGCCCGACACTTCCTATTTTGTCCCCTTCTGCACTTTCTGGCGCAAGATGAGCTAAACTGAAGCAGGAGTAACCTTCTAGGTTGCTATCGGTTCAGTTTGAACCCTCAAGCTACGTCCCTTTTCCCTTGACGGCCAAAATTTGAACGCAGGCATGGTTACTGCGGAATACCAAAAGTCTGCCTTTTGTCTCCGAGGGACGTCCACTTTGCACAGCCAGGATAACGCTGTCCGCAGTCGTGCTGGGACGTCCTTGCTACGGCTTGGCCGACACATTTGTTTTCTCGGCTTCCGTACTTTCCCACGTCAGCTTGTTTCAAGTCCAGCTACAGCATTCTTGTCGAATGGTACCTGTGAATTCTGAAGGCTTGATGTCGACCTGTATTCTCTGCACAGCCCCCTACGGGGTTCTGCAGAAACCCCTGTCTTAGTAAATCACGTAGGTTTTCAATGAAGTGTGTCTCCACATCTTACGGGGGTGGGCAAGCAACACCGAGGACACAGTCTTCTTGTCTGCAGTGCCTCTTTATTCTCAGACACTACAAAACCCCACGCCCCTGTTCAAAGGCTCGAAAAATCAGGACTACCTTCAGCTTTTGCGTTCGTACATAAACTTTGACACCAGCTGTGTTAACCAACCTGGGCTCGTTCATTACAGGAGGAAAGCAAGCACTCGTATCAAAAATGAATCGTCGCTCTAGCACTCTTAGTTTCCTAGACATGAGCAGTACATGAAAAACAGCCGACTCTCTTATTAGGCCAACATTAATGTGCTTTTCTGGTTCAATTATGAAATAATCGCAATAGAACCATTTGTATTTACTGTGCAGGCCGTTTCTTTAATGCAACTTCTCAATTACCTAAAAGAAATGGTAATCTGAAGAGTCATCTTTTTTCACTACAAAAAAACAACAACAAAAAAAAAAAAGAAAAAACACCAGAAATGAGCCGAGTTCTCCGAGCGGTTTTATTAGGTCGATAAAACAACTTTTGCGTTTGCTATCTCGAAGAAATTTGACACACAAACACTCCTACCTGGTGCGACACCCTTTCCCGACAATTGGATAGCTTAATGGTTTTCTAATTCCGAGCGAGCGGCAGCTCTTTGAAGTATATCCATCCACTTGTGCTCGGGACACCCTCCCTGTTGATCGATGAGTCTCGATTGAGATGAGCTGACACGGTTTCACTGCACACACATGTTCCTATGATGTTGTTTTCACGACCACAATCGATGAATGCACTACAGCGGTCTTGAATATCCACAGGCGAACGATTGAACTTGGTCGGGCTTGTTAATTTCCGAGCAGAGTCCCAAAACCTGTTTTCGCGAATATAACGAGTTCTAGACTAGCTGGAGCGATGAAATTTTAACCGTGCGTCTAAATTCAGAGCGCGATCATTCGCTGCGAATTAGAACTTTCTAGCTATCGTAGTTTTCTTTATACGAGCATAGGTGAAATCAAAACATCGTACAGTGAAAGCCTTACTTTCACGTAAACTTCTGTTGATAACTTTCTTTTTAGAATACCTACATCGATGAGACGCGCCTCGAATGTTCCTCGGAACATAATCTTACTCCCTGGTTAAAATAAATGTCCTAGCTAGCCTACTTTCCGAGCTTCGTGCGATTGAATCACCTCCGGTTGCGAGCAAAACACGCGGCAGCCATTTGCTTTTTTTGCAAAAACCAAACGAGAACCACGAATGGGCGGTAAAATTCTAAATACTTCACGTAAATAATTTAAACTTGTTGTGGAACACGTGTCTCGACGACGTCGTTTTGAAAAATAAGACGATTCCCGTAATTCTAAGTTTGGTTTTATTAAACCAGGGCTGTGTTTCAAATCTCACCCTAACAAACCCGAGTTACTCGGGCGGATCGTGTCACGTGAGAGCAGAAATGAAAGAACGCTGGACGCAGGCAGGTTTCAAAACACCAGGTGTACAGAAGCTTTACCTCGCAGTATGATTTCGTTAATTTTAAAACACGGCCAGGAATTAAATTTTTTATGAATGAATAGATAGATGACCCGTTTCGAATGAATGGATCCATGAGTGCGGCTGAGCGATTCCGACCGGTCGGTAAATCCCGCCACCTGGTGCCTTTTGTTTTACCATTGAAAATATTGAATTTCTGAAATCTATATTACGACCTTCAATTTACGATATCAAATGGGGGACACTTGTTCCCAGCCGCCCCTGGACTGGACAGAGACCGATTTCTTTTCTTGTGTGATGCGAGTTTCGCGAAATAAACGGCGTTTGAAAGATTTCACATCGAAGCCAGCCATTCGCTTTCCTCACTTTAGGCCCCGATCCTTTCTTCGATCTCGCTTCATTAATACTGGTCGTATCTCGTCACCGCTAGAGCACTATATAGCTCCTACGGAGCAGAGTAGCGCAATCCTTTGAACTCCGTGTTTTGCCGACAACATGACCGACAGAGCGGCTCGGCGCGAGTCACGTGGTACTCAGGGTTCCAGGAGGCGGCCCGCCCTATGGGAGAATACATGGAGATCGACATAACACGGCTGATTAAAAAGTGAACGGCGAGTTCACACTTTTCAAAACTAGTCTGTCATGAAGTTAGTAAAGCACTAAACACTTTATCAAAGTTTTAACAATATCGGATGCGTGTGAAAATTTTGAGAAGGCAATTTCCAAGGCAATGGCGTTTGAAGCAGACGATTTTTGCTCGCAGCGGAAATGGGCTTTTCGGGTTGGCCGGAGCGGGTCACGTGAATGGTGTGACGTCGCCGTGTCGTCTGCTGCATGATGCCTCTCAGGCAATTTTTAAAAAAAAGTCAGGTCCTTGCGGGGCACAAAACTTAGCGCAAATTATTCTAAAGTGTTCCATTATTATGTCAAAAATGATTGCGATTCCGTACATTCCCACAATACTGGAGAAACAACGATTTTCTCACGTTCTGCATGCATTTCTGACCGCAGTTGGAACCTCCGGGCGTTCGCCGCTAGTCGCCGAGAGGCGGCGTTCTAGATTGCGCTACTCCAGAGCCGTATATTGGGAGAGTTGGGCCATTGGGAGGCGCAAGGGCCGCCGCCAGTGCCAATTATTCCCCAAGCGGTTATAGCTTGAACTTTTTGTAAGCCATTTGCACCAATCAGCAAACCGTTACGTCACAACATTGAAAACGACATTGAAGGCGTGTAAGTGAAGCGTTCAGTCTGGGTTCAGTCGGTTTAGCCGGTAGCGGTCAGTGACACAACCGGCGACAGAGCAACGGTGATCGCCGATTGAGTGCGGCGTGACTGAGGCTACGAAGAAACTGATAAAAACGTTCCCATAATCGAGACGGTAGTCTCTCTTCCGTGGAAATTAGACTTCCTTTTTTGTCAATAACAGGTGAGTGAGCGCCAACCTAATCGAAGAGAGAAGGCATCGGGATTTCCGCTGACACCTAACGGCTCTGTGCAGCGCCTTGCTTACAAGCTGCATGTACCAGAACTTATATTCTGCACCAGAGTGGACTGTAGTACATCCCGCCCGGTGTTGGAGTGCGTAGTGAAAAGCAACTCGCAACCGGCGGAAGCTAGCGGTATCATGCTATCCTGCGAGGGCGAGCACCTCGCTTTTGTACCCACCTGCGCTGCTCGAGTGTTCGTCGTGGGGTTGATGCATCGATCAGAGCCCCGATGAGCGGCGCCGGAAAAGAAGCTACACCTCTGAGCCACACAAGCGGCTTGTTTGATTGAAATTTCTCTACCACTTTAATAATTTCTGCCCCGGAAGTATGCTTAGCAGACTCCGCTACCACACCGGCAGTAAAGAAGCTAGATCGAGATGAAGCTCCCCGGGTGTTGCGGTTTTGTCCAGTGGAGGTTGCCTTTTACACCAAATTCGCGTCATATAAAGTCACTCGATCGTTTAGGACAAAGACAACTCTCATTTGGACCAGTGCATAGAGGAAGCTGAGTGTCAGTAAATATTTTCGAACCACTACTTCATCTGGGCGACATCAGTTAATTTGAAATGTCATTTCTTCTGCTCACGAGAGACGGGGGTAGAGCATGTAGGCCGAAGGCCCGAACCAGGTGGCTGTCATAGTGTGTTTGCACTGGATTGGTTACAAGTTTAATTACAGCAAGAGATACTTATAGGTGAAGCGAGCACTGGAAAATGTATCTCATTTTGTTGCTGTAATAAAAACAGTCCCATCACATTTAGTTGGGTGTATTTCTTGTCTGCAGTTGCCTATGCGGTCAAATGAGTACCATCCCAGGCTCTACGAGCTACAGCACTCAATCTGACTTTTTGGTACTGTTGCAATTTTCACAAGCGATCTCCAAATTTCTCAGAGTAGAGAGTTTGGGGCTGAAACTTCGTATTCCAGTCCTACTCTTAACCATAACTTTAAAAACAGGAAGATATGTGGCAAAGAAGCAAAAAAAGGCTATGTTTAATTAACCTGAGACGGGTAGAGAAGAAGCATCAAAACGTAGAAGGGACAGAAAATAGACAGGACGACGTCTCAAACTCACGTAACTTATTTATTTAGTCCACCTCCTTATATAGTCTCAATCTCAAGGTCATCTCCACCAACACAAAAGGACGAAATCTATACAGATCAAGCGCCACAGCCTTCATCGCACAATGCAAGAACGTTGACAACGTTTACAGGTCAACGCAATAAGGCAACATCCATCCACCCTCAAACTTGAACAAAAGGATCTCTTCCACTACTACTATTCTATACACAGTTCATACTTCTCTTCAAGTTTGAGGGTGGATGGATGTTGCCTTATCGCGTCGACCTGTAAACGTTGTCAACATTCTTGCATTGTGTGATGAAGGCTGTGGCGCTTGATCTGTATAGACTTAGTCCTTTCGTGTTGGTGGAGATGACCTTGAGATTGAGACTATATAAGGAGGTGGATTAAATAAACGAGTTAGCTGAGTTTGAGACGTCGTCCTGTCTATTTTCTGTCCCTTCTACGTTTTGATGTTTCTTCTGTACCCCAGTCTCGGGTTAATTCAACATGGTTAATATTCACCAGCTCGCCTGCACCCTTAAGATTTTTTCTAAAAAAAGGCTATAGTAGCTCATTGTTTGCAATCAAGTAAAAAGACAATTGGCGAAGTACCTTTCTATATGAGCGGAGCATAAATCCTTCCATATCAGAGCTAAAATGTAAAGTTATGTTTGGGCACACAAGCATGTGCACAAAGTTTTGTGTCCACGTACCTTTTTTGTGCCTGTGCCTTACTCACCTGCTGCAAAACTTTTGCTTCGATGTGCTGGCAGTGCGTCAGTGTGATTATTTTTTATTTACCTTCTGTCCAAACGAGGTGAATGGGCCAATAATTTTTCAGCAACACATGCATCGTGCCAAATGTTTTATTAGCACCTCCATAAAACTTGCACTCCTGGCTTTAACAAAAAAAAAATCTGCATTACAGAGGTATGCCCACTATACCGAGAATCACATCTTAGTGTGCCTAAACTTCTCTTTCATTAGTCACGGAATCTATTATAAACTACTCCCAACGAATTATAATGTGGTGCTACATAAAAAGAAACACACACAGCTACCAGTATGCAAATTTATTTCGAGAGTCACTCACAAAAGGTATAAAATATGCTTTCGGAGAGAGCAGAGCAACTTTGTTGGTTAACGGTCAAATGGCGCACTGGAAAAAGTGCAGGAAATTGCACCAATGATGATACATAGAAGAATAACATTGTTGTTTTGGATGCTCAATTATATCGACAGCGTGTCCTTGGTGGATGCACCTCCTAATTATTGTTTACGGAATTACTACGCCACTCTTCTACCATTATAAACGCAACTTCTTGTGCACACTTTCTTTTTTTTTTTTTTAATCTGGTGACAAACGGCAAACTTTTAACAATAAATTTTGAGAGCCTATTTCCCCCTCATAAATTTTGGAGTACATTACCTTTCTCCACTTGGTGATCCAGACATCCCATTAGAGTTACAGAAAGCATTAAGGCGTGTACCACACATTAGAGGGGAAACAGTGTACCACAAATGTTAAAGCAAAAGAATGACATTTTATTATAAAGAGTGTGAGGCAGTGTCAGTTATCCGAGTACCAATCTTCAGTAAAGCCTTTAAGCTTCTTAGAGAAGAATGATTTGTGCACTCCTTAATTTAAAATTGGCAAGTTTTGATATTTGCTTGCAGACTTGCAGCCTACAGTAAAAAGAAGTGTTAGTATAAACAAGTCCTGTGTCTTTCATTAGTAATAAAAAGTTTATTTAAAATGTATTAAAAATTACTGAAAAATAATTAACAGTGAAATTTTAAGCCTTATATTGTTCCCATTCAAGCAAGGGGATTCCACTCAAAACTCATCCCAAAAAGAACAGAAGAATGATAAATACTCAAGATAACTTACCATGCTCAGGTGTCCTGTTAACTTTGCCGTAAATGGCATGTTATGCATGTATGATATCAAAATGTGGTTAAAAGCAGCTTCCCAAGATCAGTGTTATTGTGCTCTTGGTATAACAAACAAATCTTACCACAATCGCTTTATGAACAATGGGTTAGAATCATAATCCCCAAGTTTGTCAATGGGTTTTCAAGAGTTTCGCAGGTACTCCACCAGCTGGTGTTTAAGACAAAGAAACTGGCATTCCTACCAGAAGCTATGTGCCGTAAAATATTGAGTAAGCGCTCATCAAATGGTTGGAGATAATTGTAAAAAATATGGGATAGGCACTTTGCAGGTTCCAGCGCTGAAAGTCAGAACGGTGCAGGAGCAGTGTTGTAGTCTGGTGGGACCCCTATTTTCTTAAAGCAGTTGCACCGCTTGCATCCAGCCAGCTTTGTGCTGGCACTCTCATGTGAAGCTTCATTGCTTCTTACCGGAGTGAGCATGGAAAGCTTCACCGCTCTGCAGCAGCGCACTGGGAAATGTGGTTGATGCGGAGGAGCGCCTTGTTTCATTCAATACATTCAGAAGTTCACTGGCCTGGGTGCTTGATATGTTCTTAATCACTTTTTAAATGTTCAAAAGTGGGGGTGGACACCTATTGCGATATGAGCACATGCTCATCATTTTATGGCACATGCAATGGCAGAGATAAAAAAGTAAGGCAAATATTTTGCCTATCACAATGGCGGGTAGTAGAAATGCGTCGAAATGATGTGTTATGCGTCACGGAAAGTTAAAAACATGAATGGTTAGTAGTGACTACTGCTGCATTAGAAGGAAGAAGGAAGTGCAGAAAGGAAGGCAAAGAAGTTAACTTGGGGCATTTTATGCTGCATCAGGTAAGTTATAGTAAAGTTTATAAAACAACATTTTAGAGACAACATGCCTCCTATAATTTATACAATTTTCGTCATGGCAACATACCCCCCCCCCCCCATACACATCCCACACATCTAAACCGCTATTGCATGCCATTATAAATAGGGTGCTATGGCAACTATTTAGGCATCTCTCTTGACTTGTAACATAGCAGACATTGTAACATATCACGGCACAGGCAAGACCGTGAATTTCAAACATTACTAAATCTTAGGCGCAGGAAGACCGAAAGGAGAAGACACAAAAAAAAGAGTGACAACACTGAACGGGATGGTGTGTGTGTTGTCCCTCTTTTTTTTTATTTCCTCTCTGTCCCCTTGCATCTTTGGTTTACTGATGCTATGACATGTTCCAATCAATATATCAAGACTTAATCATTTCTAAATTGAGAAATATAACATGCAAAGCATACTGCAAGATCATAGGCGTGCACAGGGTCCTCCTATAGGGGGGGGGGCCAAATTCACTGCAGCGCCCCCCACCCCCGTCTCACCGAGACCCTTACGCCGTAGGGGTAAGGTGTTCTAGTGTACCCTAGTAGGAGTGCACTAGAACACCATATTTTAACCGCGAAATATGACTTCCAAGTTTACTTCAGTGTCACTATAAAACTACCCTTCACTTTACTTTCCCGCAGATTACTTGGAAGTCTAATTATTGCGGTTTACGAATGGAGCCCGAAGAATGATAAGGCTTGAAATATGTTTGAACATAAAAATTAAATCTGAGCTGTGACACCGAACATGACGTAATGCCACAAAACGTCATACTTGCCACTGTTACGTGTCATCGTATCCATATCCTCGTAGACCGCAGTAATTGGATTTGCGAGTGCTCTGCGTGAAAGTGGGCTTACATGCGCTTTGAAGTGTGGGAGAAATGAGAAGATGAGATAACTTTTCTAACAACAAAAACGATTTATTGCCAAACAAAAGTGGAGACCCCCACAATAAAGAAACCACAGCTTGCACTCGTAGGGCACAAGCGCCATCACAAAACACAGAAAGAAAATGAATCGCACGAGGGCTCAGACGATACACAATTTCAATTCACAAACGGTAGACTCTAAAAAAAAAAAAAATTTAACACAACACAACAACAGGGCTGGTGCAAATGAAAACAGTAACACACAGTAAAATTAACTACACTATACAAAAGTACTATTCAAGCTGAGCTGTGCAAAAATACTATTGGTGTGAGAGGCGAACCTTAGTTCGGACGGAATCGGCTGTAAAGCACCCTCTTCCGCCGGCTGTCAACCAATTAAGGATAAAGTAGAATTATGTGACATTGTAGGTTAATGCGATAGCATATCCTGCGAAATTAAAACACATTCATAACAAAAGTTTGCGCGTTTCAGTCGTAAAATGCTTTAAGATATTATCAAAACTGATGGATGTTGCTAGGTCCTGCTCCACAAAGGGCAGCATCAGCCAACGAAGCCGTTCCTGCGACATCATGGATCTTAACTTGGTCTTTACATGTGCGAGCTTCGAAAATGTCCTTTCGCACGAGCAACTGGTTACAGGAATCGTGGAAAAAAGTCGAAGAGCGCGAGAAAAGTCCTTGAATACTGACTTGTCCAACCCATTTTCTTTGAGTGAATCCAGCCAGTCATAGGCGGTCATGCTGTTTGTTTTTTCGTCGCTGGTTCGGGACTTCAGGAGTTGCATTTCAGCACCCAAGCTGTCGGGATCTACCTCAAAAAGCTACAAATAAGAGATATTTGTTCGTCGCTCGCAGAGAGGCCCAAAAGGTTCTGGACAGCACACACAAGCTCAAAAGTTTCTTGTGTGAACCTTTCCTCGACCCCTCGAACACAGGAGTCAAGCATCGGAAAGAAAACACCGACACAAAATTCCTCCTCTTTTGTCGCATAGAAACATTCATTCGCCCAGTTTTGGTCAAATCGCTTCGATACCTTTCTTCTTCGAACTTCGGGAATCTCGATTTCATTCATCTCGCAGATCGAAGAAGCTTCCGCAAACATCTTTTTAAAGACAGTCCCATCTTGCCTCATCTCTCGCAGCGCTTTTTGCAGATGCCTGACTTCATTGAGTGCAGTGGTAAGGTTAATTTTAGGGTCCTGAAGAGCTCGGCTAACCTTCAAAATAAGCTGTAGAATAGGGTGAGCTATTTCCATGCTGCAGACAAAGTCAAAGCTCATCACCTGGGAAAGGAGTCGCTTGCCTTTTGCTTTCGTCTCCGGGTGCTTTGTGGAGTCCACAATCGTTCTTACTGCACTCGACAGTTCGCTGTAGCTCTCACAGCGAACTGGCCTTTACTGCTTCAGCACGACATGCCCATCTGGTTGTAGACAAAGACTTCAAAGTTTTCAGCTGTGTGCCGACAGTTTGGAAAATTCGCTCAAAAACAGCATGGCGCACAACACTGTTTTCAATAAAGTTGTACGCAAGTTGCACAACGCCAAAGAAATCAAACATCATTCTGTTTTCTGCTCAAGACAAGCATGCATCGACAAGCACCAGGTTTAAGCTGTGGGCATAGCAGTGAACGTAGACGAGCTTGTTGTTCTGCTCTTTGCACTTTGCTTGAATGCCAGCAACGTGCCCTGACATAGTAGAAGCCCCGTCAAAGCAGACGGAACTCACAGAATTCCAGGAAACATTGATGGTGATGAGAACTGCTTGCAATGTGGAAAACACAGAGTCGCTGTCTAAATTTTTAAGCCTGTCGAGAGTAAGGAAGACCTCCACTGGCCTGTTCCTAATTTCGCAGAAGTACCTAATAACAACGGAGAGTTGTTCATGATGACTGCAGTCACTTGTTTCGTCGCACATGAGCGAGACTGTTTTACCTTTTATGCGGTGGACAATCGAAGAAAAAATGGCTGCATGCAGTGACTCTAGGATGTCATTTTGTATTTTGTTGCTGATGTAGGAGGCGTTTTTAAAAAAAAAATTGGGTTGTGTGTGTGTTTATACAGCCTAGAACTTGGTCTGCCTCACAGGGGCGACGAGTCTCCCAGCTGTAGATGAGAAATTTAGCCAGTGCGGTACAGCCGCTAGCCTGGGGTCTTTAACGTGCATCACGCAGTAGTGATACACGACCGCACGCCGGTACGATGCTCATCCAGATCGAAACGGGCAGGGGTGGGGCTCGAACCCAGGATCCCTGGGTTCTGCATAGGAGGCGTTTTTTGGGCCTGACTCTAAGTGGCCCCGCAAAACGGGGTCGTACTTCTTTAAGATATTAACTATCTCTAAATATAGACCTTGATCTGCGCTTTCCTTATTTTCACTGTGCCCTCTGAATGGCCTTCCTCCCTTTGAGAGAAGAACAACGATGTCAGTAAGGCGCTTTAGCACCTCACGATTTTGTTTTCGTTTTTCTTCAACTTGAGACGCTCGTCGTTCAAAGCTTTCATCCAGCATTGAAGCAATCTATCTGTTTGCTTTGGAGCAATTCCATGACACAACACTGCCAAGATGGCCCTGAGACTTTTCATGCTGATTAAACCTTTCTATCGCTTTCTTCCAAGTTCGAAACCCAGTTGAAACAAAGGATGGGTCTAAATGTGCTTTGGATATACCACTGCCCGGCGGAAACGCCCGACAACAAAAGCAAAAGGCTACATCTTTTGCTGGACTGTATTCAAACCAGATGAACTTTGCAAACCAGTGTTCACAAAAGCTGTGCTTTCGATTATTCGTTTCTGTTTGGGCATAGCTGCCCAGATGAGGCTGAAAAGGACCCCGTGCTTGCCTTGCTTGCTTGTCCAGGTCGTTAGTCGGCATTGGCAGCGACAGGTCGTCGTCAGACATTTTGTTCTGGTTGGTGGAAAGCGTTGAGCAAAATCTCGGAGGCTCATCTGGTGCATCAGCGATGTGGCTTGGCGTCGTGGCACAGCTTGGCGTCGTGGCACAGCATGGTGAAGTGGCGCAGTCGTCAGCTTGCTGGTGGCTGGACATCTTTTCCGGTTCATTTTGTTCATGCTGCTCTTTGCAGCTTGTTGACTGTGCTGCAAACAAATAAAAGAAGTATAACTTTTTAGTTTTCTTTTTACCTGTTAACATGGCTCTTAGAACACGCTCGAAAAGAAGTCTGAGTAAACAATTACAGAACCAACTGCGCCAATAACAAATATATATTTTTGGAAATTTTACGACAGCTTTCTCATCGACAGCTCAGCATAGTCTCTCCAAGCTAACAACAGCAACCGCTGCTCGGAGGCGAGCCAAACACGGCCTGCTGATTGTGTTTTCTATGTTTTAACGTAAACAACCTTTTTGAAAAAACTAGGTTGCTAAAAAGCTAGTTTTTTTTATGTCGGTGATGTTAGTCGCGCTAGAGTTGCTAGTCTGGCCGAGGAGCACTACCTCCTTTGTTCATCGCGACAGAAATTCGCGCCCTTCTGGTATAGTTAATAATTTCTAGAGAGATAATCCTGCACAGAGCGAATACACGACTCAAACATTTTAAGACTGCGTTTTATTAATGGGGAGCACTGGCGCTGGGCACGGAAATGCCCAGAGTTGCTGAGTACGTCAGTGAAGACAGACGGGGCTCTAATAGAAACGTTGCTAAATTCGTTAGACACATTTTCCTTTGTGAGGACTTAAACATTCGTGAGTGGGTGCGTCTCTCACTCTCACTGTTGCCTTCGTTCATGAGGCACTTCATTCACCTCAACAAGATCAGTCATTTTGCTCAACGGGGTCCTGTTGAGGTGCCACGCTATCGACTACGAAAAGACTTCATAGAATGATACCGACACGTGCTGCTATATAGAGACTTTTAATGAAAAGGATATGAATAATTTAACCAACTAAACTGAGCTCTGGAATGAATTTAATTGTGCCTTCAACAACGAAGAAAAATACTACAAGGTCAGTTTACTCGTTTTTTTCTTGGAAGGATCACATTATGTGAATGAAACTGCCTCTAGGAAGCCTTCATACAAGCACTGAACGTCCCTGAATTGACTCATCCAATCACCAAACCCGTACCGATGTGTACGGTGGACCCCTTCTTTCGTTTCTAATAAATTGCACTGTTCTCTCTTTGTATACTGCTCCGGCAATTTATGGGGTTCTAAAATAGCGGTGTCGTTTGCATGGGCACCGACAGGACCTTCTTTCTAACATTTGTCACACATTCAGTTTTAATATCCTGCCACTAAACTACCAGTATATACCATGGAAAAGTTCAAAATATTTTCACAATTTGGACACTCAAAAAAACTTCAAATTAATTAATCAGATAGCATGAATGATGTGAAATGACAGAAATCTGATCTTCGTCCACCCGAGTAAGTTACCAAGCTTTCACCTAATTACGAAAGATAAAGGCAATGTCACTGATGGGTCCGGCTACCAGAGGGCCAGTACTTCTGAGGACTTTCCTGCGAGCTTGGATGCAAGCAAGTCAGTCGTTCAGCTCGATCACTAGGTAGATAGACTTACCTACCTATCTCAACAGGCTGAAAGCCAACCTGAAGGTTCCTGCTCCATGGAATTGCCATGCACTTTGTTATTTCTCAGGATTCATCATCTATAGCATGCAAGCTGCCTGCCTCAAATGTTTCAGCTATTGGCTCCATTCAACCACCTGCTCCAGAAAAATGTGAAATAGAGGTGTGTATTAAAGGAAGACGACGGCTTTAACAAGGCAAAGCAGACACTGCTGCGTCAGGCTCCTGGTGTATCACAACCACACTGAGGAACTGATCCTGAATGTGCCACACCTCCAGAGGCAGTTGGACCAGTGTCGTCACACAACATCCACGGAGTCAAAAGGCCCATAGGAGGTTAACCTTCTTCCAAGAATTCCATGACACACGCATGGGTATCAACGCAATGAGGTAAGGCAATGGTTGATGCCGTACAACCTTGAACAATATGCCAACAGGCTGCATTAATGCCACCAGAAGCAGAGCCACAAGCTTGGCCAGAACCCACGGCTCCATGGACAAGAATTTACATGGACTGCACTGCACCTATCGAAGGTAAAACGGTGCTAATTGTGGTAAACAGTTACCAAGATTGAAAGAAACCACTGGCATCTGCAGCCAGCCAACTCCACTGCAACAGTCGAATATCTGAGGAACACGGTCGCCTGGTTAGGACTTCCTGTTTGCTTGGTGTCCAATAATGGAACACCATTCCCCGGCATGCTGTTTACCGACTTCATTACTCAGAATGGAATTGGCCACCTAAGGACTGCACCTAACTATCCACAGTCAAACAGACTTCCCGAGAGAGCTGTCAGAACGATCAAGGACAGTCTAAAGAAACTCTCGGGTGGTTCTTTGGCCGCATACTTGCCAAGATGGCTCCTTGTGTACCGTCGCACACCGCCTACCACAGGAGGACAATCTCCAACAGAGCTCGTGTTCAACTTTTGTCCTAGAGTTTGCTGCATGGACCTCATCACTGAGACCCAGGAGCCAAAGGTAGACCTGGAAAGACCTAGCAACCTCAAAGAAAGCAGCCCTGTTTTTGAAAGAAACATGGGAGCTGTAGAACAATGGGGACCAAGATCATCTTCCAGGTTGTCGAAAACTGCATGACTTTGGTAAAATCCACCATGGCACAATGAAGCAGCACCTGGGCCAGTTGTGCCCCAGACGCTTTAACTCAACTCATTTCTAGTCAGATGATGATATTACCACTGGGCACTAACTTGATTGGCAGTTAACAAGTGAAAAAACCAGGCTATGGACCAGGAACTGAGCAGGCATTTTAAGCAGTGCAAGGGTGCCCCACTCAGGCACGGGGGACACCAACCAAGATGAACCTTTAGCTTGTGCGGCAAAGTGTTGGATCAGGCCACCACCGGGGGTCAGTGTTTCTGGGGGCTTCCCTGTGCAACGGCCATGGGCTTTCTCTCTTTTCCCACACTTTCCAGTGACCATGTAACAAATATGTATGACACGGCCATGTCAATTATTCCCTAATAAACAAATTCCTTGCACTCCATGGATGAAGCAGCCACCAACAATTTCAACATTGGTCTGTATGGAGTCAAAAAACAAGGAAATAAAGGAACTTCTGACACACAACTATTCTTGATGCATGCACACAATAGACTACTTCCATAAAGCCCTGCATGCAACACGGCGCGCGTTGCACTCTGGGAACTAGTTGGCCAGGGAGGAGAGTGGCATGGTTTCAGTTTCGATCGACACGTCGACCAGAGATTACACACAGAGCGTGGACTATAAACGGCCATTATCTCATGTTTTCTGGTCCCGAGCGTCATTTGTGGTCTATAAACTAACCTAAATGGCCAGACCTCGAAGCTTTAGCACAAGCCCGAGACGTATATAGCTTCTCTTAACACATGCTTGTTCTATTTTTGTACTTGAGCCTTTTTGTTAGCGTTTCGAGGTATCTGGACGAGCCAGTGCTGGGAATCTCGACGCTGCGAAGCTCGGGGATCTTGCTTATGTACGAATCAACAGGCTGTAGCAACCAATAAGTATGCATACATCAAGCTCGCGCCTTTACATTATATGTTGTTGATCAGGAAGTTTGTTCGTTTCGTGCGTCCATAGAAAAAATATTACTTTTTGCAATTACTGTTTTCTTAATACGCCTGTGTATGCGAAGTAAAACTCGGAGGTGCCATTGAAAACCTTCTTATCTCTTATCTGTACTGACCCGCAGCACTGCACGAAGCGAAGTCCCCACCCACTTGCATTTTACTAATATTCAACATCGCGTATGCACGTAAAGTTATCCTGCAATCGTATAGGCACATTCGCGCATACAAACCGTTTTAAGAAAGCAAAAGTCGAGCACTTGTGTGAAAAATGTTGCACCATTCGCCAGAAGTACGCCGGACGGGTATGAACCCCTATGCGGTGCGCCAAACGAACGAAATTTTTCAAAGTGCATTTGACGGTTGCTAATGGCCATAATATTTGTCATGTGTTAGCTTTCTTCCTGCCTGAGTATGCCGCGATAATTTCGGACACACCGTTCAGGCATAGATCTTGGGCGTCAGGAAAAGCCCGTCCAAAAAGGCTTAGCGAGGAGTAGGGGACGCTTGTTAGGGCCTCCGTCGTAGCTAGCCCATCTCCGCGTTTGCGAAAACTTAATCTTCTATCAGCATAAAATTTGAGTGGGAGATATATGATGACACGAGGAAGACATCATAGTAACTTTGGTGCAGTAGTGAGGTCGAATTTATTGCGTTTCCTTAAAAGTTTACGCGTCAACGCTGGGCTCAACTTTGATACTCCTGTGAGAATGCGGCTTGCTTTTTGCCCAATGAAGTAACAAGAAGCGGACGTTTGGCAAACAAAATAGGTGAAAGGCTCCAGGTGAACAAATTTCAGTTCTACTTCACTGGTACTAGACGGGATTATTGAAATTGAACTCAAAGATGCACTCGTTAAGGTAACTAAGCCACGTCTTACTACGTTTGCATACGCACTCAAATATCCGGTGTTTCGGGTACCAAAAAAAGTGCCCCGGCCTTCGTTTTGTATCGCTCGAGAATGAGTATATTGTACATTCGTAAAAAAGTCAGATAATCGAAAACGCAAGCAGTGCGTTCGGTCGCAGCGTGATAGCATGAGATGAATCTGCTCAGTCGAAACCGAAACTGAGTGGCCAACTAGTTCCCAGAATGCACTGCATGGTATTTCGCCGCAATGGGGCGCATCGGTTTTGGAAGAAGTCCATTGGCCAGCAGTCTCCTTGCAACATCCTGGACACAGCAACAAAACCCAGTCCTTGCACCTGTTACACTGAGTACGAGCGTCCGACAAAAACTAACTCACGGAAAGGAAATGGCGGCAGTTAGGTCTACTGCAAACGAACTAACACACAGATACCTGACAATAATTAAGTCTGCAACTACAATGAAATAAAATGAGACAGACCCAAAAGCTGCAACCGATGACCATGGAGGGGACATGGGTCTCGTGCCTCTGCAAGAAAAAACACAGAAACTGCAAAATTAAAATAGGCAAGTGGATAAACCAAAAGGGTCGGAGGCAAAGCATAGGCTCCCAGAAGCGTAAAGGTGCTGCACGGTGAAGGCTCACATGGAAAGCTCATGAAGTAAAGGGATGGCTTGCAAATGTCTTAAGCAAGTGCAGAAGTGAAAAACTTGAGGATACAGAGAGAGTGCATATTTCGAGGTGTGCGAATGACACGAGGAAAGTGAACAGAAGAATGACAGGGGAAAAGACAAGCTAACATGGGCAGGAAGTCTCTGCATAGGCTTTCATGCAAGACACCAGGAAGGAAAGTGTAGGCTACAAACATCCACATGAAGCAAAAAGGGATGAGTGAAACATAAGCAGTGCACAGCACAAGGAGGAGGACAAGAAAAAAAAAAACATGATACAGAAGAGCAAGATTGCATGACAGCGAAAGCTTCACATAGGCCTACACGTAGAGCAGAAGAAAAATTGCTCCCCACAAAGAACCGTAGCAAGCGTAAAAAAATTCAGAGGCTTCATGCAGCCATACGCACAGAGCACAATAAAAAAAAAAGCTTCCCACAAACATCCGAAGCAAGCGTAAAAGTAAAAGAATATTCTGGGACCTCACTCAGGCTTACATGCAGAGCATAAGAAAAAGCAAGCTTCCCACAAAGAGCTGAAGAAAGTGTGAAAAAAATTTAGATGCTTCACGCAAACTTACACGCAGAGCACAAGAAAAAGAAAGGGTTCCCACAAACATCTGAAGCAAGCATGAAAAAAATCCAGAGGCTTCATGCAGGCTTGCACATAGAGCATAAGAAAAAGAGCTTCCCACAAACATCTCTAGTAAGCGTAAAAAAAATTCAGAGGCGTCACACAGGTTTACAGGCAGAGCCTAAGAAAAAAAGCGTTCTGCAAAGACCCATAGCAAGTGTAAAAAAAATTCAGAGGCCTCAGGCAGAGCACAAAAAAATGGGCTTCTCACAGACACGTAGCAAGCATAAAAAAAGTACAGATGCTTACAAGCACAGCACAAGAAACTTCCCACAAACATGTGTAGCAAGCATAAAAAAAAATGCAGAGGCTTCACGTAGGCTTATATGGAGATCACAAGAAAAAGGGCCTCGCACAAACAACCGTTGCAAGAGTAAAAAAAATTCAGAAGTGCCTCGGTAAAGAAGGAACGCAAAAAATGAAAGCTGCCCTTAACACAAAGAAGAAAGCAAAGTAAAAACAAAATGAGAACGGGACAACAGTTTCATCAACTAAGGCAATCTAAAACACTAATTAGTTTTCCGAGGTCCTGCCATCGACTGCCGAAGTCCCTGTGTTCAGCTGCCCCAGCCGCCAACTCGCGACTTTTTTCCCGCAGGAACAGTTGCAGCCGTGCATGGCAGAATCGCCTGATGAGCTTCATTTTGATTTCATGGCGGTCGGGCAGCTGAACACATTGGCTCTCTGCAGCCATCCTCGCCGATAGGCCGTCCAGGATGCCCCGTGCATGCATCAAATCCGCAATGAGGCTGCGAAAGACACTTTCACAAATTGTGAAGAGGGCGCGTGCAGCTTCAGAGGGGCAGGTCAGAGCGTCAGGGACATAACTCTTTAGCCTGAGGAGGCTATTTGCAGGTGCCATGGGGACTTGAACAGCTGCAGCACACGTGTCACATGTAGCATTATGTTTTACAACTCTTCGTACCACATACCCGCGTAATAGTCAAAGCTATTCTCCTCAGGTTGTGACATGGCGAGTTCTACCTCCTCAAGAAAAATGTCGGTGGGCACAGCAGGTTGTACATCCAAGTCTGCGAGGTCAGCCAGGTAAAAGGAGGCATCGTCCAGTTCGTAGGACCCTGCCTTGGACGCCTTCAGGTACTGCGAGTGTGTGATGATTTTCAAGGTCATCTTAAACTCCAAGAAGTTGGGATAGGGTTGCCCTGTCGCATTACCGAAAACAAGTTTTCATGGCAGTCCTGCGTGAATCTGGATGTGAGCACAAATGAAAAAGAATGTCCCTCAATGAGACTTTGCTGCAGGTCTAGAATGGACTTGGTAGAGAGGATTATCCCCGCCTGCACTGGCTTGAACGCCCCATCCCCAATAGTGAGGTGGAGAAAAAGATCCTTAAATTTGACCAGAAAGTCAAGGGTGTTCTTGTAGCAGGCCTTATTTTGCCTGCTGATCGCAAGGACTGGGTGCCTGCTGCTCATAAGATCAAACCATTTGTTGACCTGTTCCAAGAACCAAGCCGTGGTGAGGAAGTTGGTGCTCCAGCCATGATTCTCCACCAGGAAGCGCAGGGCAGTGGCCGTGGAGTGACTGAGGACCCGTAGGGCAGTGCTCACCTACAAACACAGAACTGCTTTAGATCATCAAGTGTATGCAATGTTTGGTAAACTCGACTGAAGGAATCAATGATTTGAAACTTCCCCCTCAGTCAATAAAAGAACAGCATGGGCACTAAACGAAGAAAAGGCTGCTAACTTCCATTATTGTTGTCCATACGAATGGTTTTTGCTGGTTTTTTACGAGTTTTTGCCACTCTCTTAAAGTTGGCAGTTCCACTTGATGAGCAAAGGTGATGAATGCCAGCACTGAAGTAAAGTACACTCCATGGTTACTTTGGTAGCTGTGCGTTGCTAAAAGTGTCACCGACTCCGATTTGTGAACCACTGACTGATTTTGTTGAAAACACTTTAAGGGAAGCTAAAGAGGTTCTCCGAAAAAAAAAATGAGTTAGAGGTAAATTCTTCCGTATTTGTATCCTGCAAATTTGAATATGCACTATTTGCTCAAGAAGTATCACCCAACGCAAAGAAATATTTAAAAAATTCACTCGGCATGATGTCACGTCAAGAACTTTCACCTGGCCACCGAAGCTCAAGCACCATCTCTCGTGCAGTGTTCCGGCACATGTGACCAGCCTTGCCCAATGCAGCGTTTTTTTTTTTTCTCGTGAAATGGTGCGTCATCTGCTACAGACGCCTAGTTCCCGCTACAATCTTTCACGCCTGACCAACATCCACTAAATCTTTTATGAAAGTTTATAGGTGTACTAAACTTACGTCAAAACAAACAGGCGAGTGAAAATCGTGAGCATGAGGTGAATCGCACACAATTTGTCGACCACTCAAATAAGCTTGCAATAGCTGCAGAGATTCCGAGGATCCTTGTTGCGACGCTGCTGTCTCTCAGAAATTTCCTCCTAGCTTCTTACACCTCGGGAGGGCGGGGCTTCAGCGCTATGGTCAAAATGCTTTGATGGCTACTCCGGGCCTCAAATTGACAAATAATTTTAATATTCGTGATACTGGAGGCCATATGAAGATGATGCAAGTGTTTTTTAAAGGTACAAAACCGCTTTAGTTTCCCCTTAAGCAGGCACGTGCGAATAACGAATTTTATGTTTCAAGCGAATAAGAAGCTAATAGTGACTTGGGTCGAATAATTTCGAATCGCATATTGAATACTTGCTGTGCCTTTCTGATACTGCCATTGCGCTCAGCTTCCGCCATCTTGACAGTGTTGATGTCAAGATGGCGGAAGGTAGCTTAGCTTAATGGAAGCTAACCTAAGTTAGCTTCCAGTCGTGTGTAACTAGCTTAGCTAGCTACAAACAAGCTAAGCTACATGCTAACTTAGCTTAGCACTCTTACCTTAGTACAAATTTTTCAAAACATTATAGTATTTGAGTGATGGATGAGTGTGAACGAGTATGAATAAAAAGTCATTTTAGATATGATATAAAGACTATCATACCTAAAACACCTAATATCAAGGGGCACACAGTAATCCACTGAAATGAGGTTAGACAAGAGTAATTTTGAGTATGTTTTGTTCACGTTCTCAAGGATGTGCGTAAATTCTGCAGTTGCTAATCGAAGCAACAAATGAAGCTTGTCATTTAGTTCTCCTTGTCAACAGCCTTTTTCCTGTAGAGATAGCTTTCTAGTGCACAAACTCAGCATGTGAGCAATGATTATACTTTGTAAAGGAAAATCTAGCTGGTTTCATTTAGGTTATTCTCAAGTATCTGCCTACCCACTGCCAAGGCTCAGTTAATTCTGATCTAAATTACTGAATGACTCTCGCTTCAAATAAATCAAGCCATACATAGAGATTGTAAGTAGATGAGAGATTTGTCAGTCCTCTTGCTATACCCAAATATTCGTTTTAAATCTTAGACTAAAGAAATGATGCGCAATGATGCACACTGCTTGACGGGACCTCAATTGTAGAGTAACACATATTCATGGTAAAAGCCAGTTGTTTTTTTTTTGGCCTTGAGGTAAGCACTCATATTGACCAGGAACATGAACAATCATTACGCTACATTACAATGTTTTCCTGAATTCGTCGCACACGCGCGTGACCTCTTCTTCTCTGGAGGTGTGCCTTCCACTCAATGCACAATCGCAGTGCCTGCGAAATACGCACGATGACGGTGTTTTCTCTGTAAGTGTCGCTTCTGCACAGCACACCGGTGCTCCTTAAGAAGCGCACTCAACTGTGCTAACTCGCTGCAATCGCGACTTTGTCAGCACTTAGAAAGTGTGCACATCACCGAACGAACGGCACGCGGCCAACTCATCGCGAGTCCCAAGGGCAACTGATAAGAGCGCTAGAGCGATCTCGACATCACAGGACACAGGACACACACGATTGGTAGGTGAGATGATGACGTTTTATTCTAGTAGGGCCGCGCCAATCACGGGGTGCAGATTTGACCTACCTTCCACTACATTAATGGGACGCTTAGTACCTGGGAATGGTGACTAGAATGACGTCACGTGAGAACTGTGTATAGCCATAGGCTGGGGATGGAAACATGTGCAGCATGTGCTGAGCTGTAAACAATGTTTAATTTTGGCCATTCGTGTGCAGAGATTAGTCATGAGCTGCCCAAATGTTTGCCGAGGCACTTATTGTCACGAACCCAAGTCAAGTGTTCATGCAGTGCTCGTATGGAATCCATAAGCCTCATTCGACCATCATCACCACAGGGTGCTCTCCTAGACACCGTCAGCATAATTACCTCCATGGTCGCATCAGCAAGGTTACAAAAATTGGGAGTGAAGGAAACACTCCCCCTCTAAACTTGAATTCACATCTCGACGAGTGCAAGATACTGAGGTCAAACTAGTGCTGTATGCCTGCGATGAGAGAATCATTCCAACACAATATCAATAATCTACCCCTTCATACCACACTGCAACTAAATGAAAAAGGAACCATGACACCAACTTATCATTTAAAAATAAATTGTGTAAAATACAAAAACACTACAGTTACTAACAAGGATATTATACCTGCAAATAATCAACAGGGAGCTTTGAAGCATTTGAGTAGCCTGACAACAAACTTGCCTTCAAGCCGCCGCCCTAGAGTTCTAGACGACGGCAATGGGAAGCTCCCCTCCAGTAGCAAGTCGTAGCCCAAGCTGCCACATGCAGATCGTATCTGCAGCGACTTCTTCACCGTCTCATTAGACCACTTGGACCCCCTGTTGCTGGATCTCGATAGAGCTGCCGGTTGGTCCACAGTGAAGAACTCGTGCAAGTGAGACCGGAATGTCGCTTCCCTTGTCTTTTGTAAGGCAGCCTGCCTTACCAAGCGATGATTCTCGTTCTCCAGCTGCTTGATCTTCCGGCTCATCTGAAGAAAGACATCTTCAGTGAGCCTAGGTGAAACGGGTGATGGAGAAAGAGGCTGTAGGGTTCGCTCAGAGGTCTTGGCCGCTGGTTGCCACAAACACGGTACAAGAATTGGGTGTCGCCCACCTCATGAGATCACTCCAAGCAGTGCAAGAACCATGACACATACCCAGCTGGTGGAGGCCACCGACACCAAGGTGCCGAGGGCAGCTGCGCTGGCCTGGCCGCGCTGGTAGTCACTGGTCACCTGCAGCGAAGGGTGCGGTGGTATTGCTACACGGGGGTATGCAGGACCCTGGAAGATGCTTACGAAGCACGCCCCGCTGGTGGTGGGGAGTGGCTGCGTTAGCAGGCCGCCCTGCAGGGCCGCTCCAGAGGTCCTGGCTGCTGGTTGCTGCAAACACGGTACGAGAATCGGGTGATTCCCACCTCACAAGATCACTCCAAGCCGTGCAAGAACCACACACCCAGCTGATGGTGTCTGCCGACACCAAGGTGCCGAGGGCAGCTGCGCTGGCCTGGCCGCGCTGGTTGTCACTGGTCACCTGCAGCGAAGGGTGCGGTGGTATTGCTACACGGGGGTACGCAGGACCCTGGAAGATGCTTACGAAGCACGCCCCGCTGGTGGTGGGGAGCGGCTGCGTTAGCAGGCCGCCCTGCAGGGCCGCTCCAGAGGTCCTGGCTGCTGGTTGCTGCAAACACGGTATGAGAATCGGGTGATTCCCACCTCACAAGATCACTCCAAGCCGTGCAAGAACCACATACCCAGCTGGTGGAGTCTGCCGACACCAAGGTGCCGCGGGCAGCTGAGCCGGCCTGGCCGCGCTGGTTGTCACTGGTCACCTGCGGCGAAGAGCGTGGTGGTATTGCTACACGGGGGTACGCAGGACCCTGGAAGATGCTTACGAAGCACGCCCCGCTGGTGGTGGGGAGCGGCTGCGTTAGCAGGCCGACCTGCAGGGTCGCTCCGGAGGTCCTGGCCGCTGGTTGCTGCAAACACGGTACGAGAATCCTTGTTTTGCAGAAATATGGGTTCGAGAATAAATGGATTTGTCGCCCTTTCTCTCTTCATGCTGGCCGAGCGGAGAGGGACGAAGGCTTCTTTGTATTTACCTCGGGGTGAAAGATAATCCTCAAGGGGGACAAAAGTGGTTTTGGGGGAGCTCTATCTAAGTCAATGCGACACAATAAGCCAACGGGACGCAGTGGACGTGCCTGCGGCCAGGGAACTCTCGTCTTTTAGCCATGCACTGTCGAACCACTAATTCTGCAAATGGTCCACTGGGTGTTGCCCACCTCACGAGATCACTCCAAGCCATGCAAGAACCATGACAGATACTTAGCTGGTGAGGCTGTCATAACATTACAAGGCAGCTGAGAGTGATGAATGCCTCATGCATTAACTTAATAGAAGCAACAGAATATGAGTTATTGGGTTTTGACTTACATTTCCATGAGGCGGGGTTTTGTGCTGTGTCAGGCTGCAACACTGAATGATGGTGTCTCATGCACTCTTGCACAAGGACCACTCCGATTTTAAAAAAAAAAAGGTCTCTGACATGGAACAGAGATGTCAACAGCCTACCAAGTCCACATTATTATAGGTCACCTGTGCCTCTTTCAAATCATATCAGTAAAAACATCTTAACACAAGATAAATTATTGCTTTTAATTCACTCTCATAATCTAGGTAAATATCAAAAGAACAAAAATCTCACTTATCCTCGTTACACACACTCACTTGACTTTCAGAATGCAGAAACAAGCTCGGAACAGCTGTGGCTTTTAGCCTCCTCCAGCCGTCAGAGCACCTCGTCTGGAACTGGGAGGGCTCGAAGTGGTCCTGCAGCGAATAACGTTTTGGTAGACGTCAAAACTGTGTATTCAGCCGCTCGCGTCACAGTACAGTTATTCCGCTGACGAGAGGCTCACGCTTTCAAAATACGCGATCTTACAAATCCATCATCGCACGACCGCCACAGGCCTGAACCACTCGTCTTTCTGCGGTGAAGCGAAAGCGCACAGAGGACGCTTCCACGGCAGTAGAGAATAGATCACAAAATACACGGTTTCGTCACAGTGCACTCGCGTCCACCGTGCTCGCGTCACAATATTAACAATGAACAATACCTCACCTCGCAAAGGTACGTTCTGTCGGGAGGTTTCCACCCCGCGCCACGCCTGATTCCTGAAAGCCACAGTTTCCGTCTCCTCGGGGATTTCGGCAGCTTGAACAAGCGAATTCCTCTGGAAGCTCTGTTCCGGCACTTCAGAGCACAACAACGACCCATTTTTCAAACAAGACCGGAACGGCGGAACTCCCGCGGCTACACAAACTTTTGTTTACGTTATTTCAACGCACGTGTCCGCGTGCGCATTCGTTTATTCTACCATTAAAGAAGGCTATGACGAAAAGCTCACATGCACCAAGTTTTCAGTCACCGAGCGTTAACTTTTTAACTCTAGCGACGCTAAAATGAAATTACCGAACCCTGCTTTACTTTTGAGGCTCACGACCACCGCTAGGGGAGGTTTTGCGGCTTGTGATTGGCCACGAGCGGCCTGTCAATCAACTATTCGACCAATAGATTTTCGCCCCATTGATACCAATGAATGGCCAAACTCTCCCAATATACGGCTCTGCGCTACTCTGCTCCGAAGGAGCTATATAGTGCTCTAGTCACCGCTAGCACCGATGTGTTCCTTGGTCTTTCTAGACTCTACGGACACCACTTTGAACGTGTGTAATAAAAGGTTTCGCGATGCTACGACGCTTTTACCGTGGGCATGGTCATGGCGGCCAATTGTACTTTCCGAGCCTGTGTTCGGACCTCCGAGGCTGAATTTTCGTTTCCGAGACGCGATGTTGGTGTCAAACGTGAGCACGCGTTCCGTAGAAGACCCGACGACTGTAGTTTGCCTCTGATCGAGTCGATGGTTTACTGTGCGAGCACTGATGCGACTTCCCGCACGAAAGCAGTCATTTTCAGGTTCGATATTGCTCACCGCTTCATCATTTGCTACCACAATTTGCTTTTTTGTTCTGAAGCGCTCCCTCGGGTAAAAGGAACGTTCGCTATGCGCGCGAGATTATTTTAATTCATTCATCTCGTGCGGCGCGCGCTCGGCGGAGCGGCTGGTCGTTTGAAGGCTCACCAGAGCGCGAGCAAGACTTCAAAGAGCTGCCGCTCGCTCGTAATTAGAAAACCATTATAGGTACGTACAACTATCAAATTGTTGGGGAAGGGTCTCGCACCAGGTAGGACTGTTTGTGTGTCAAAAGGGTACTAATAAGGAAGTGTGTTTTTACATTGAGACAGCTCGTCTGAAAAATTGTATTCTTGGCCTAATAAAGTCTGAGGTCTCAAAAAGAAATGAGCTGATTCTTGTTTTTCTGGCGCAGTGAAGACTCGTTAAATGTGTCACTTCTTTTTTATTTATGTCTTCAGGCCCCTGCTGTCCACCTCGGGAAAAGGTTTGTTCCTGCAGAGCTTTTTGTATACATGCCCCTAGAGTACAACTGGCCCCACACTCTTTATTTTCCCCCCTTGTGCTTTTTCTGGTGCAAGATGAGCTCGACTGAAGCATGAGTAACCTTCTAGCTTGCTACCTGTTCAGTTTGAACCCTCAAGCTAAGTCCGTTTTCACTTGACGGCCAACATCTGAACGCAGGCGCTGTTTCTACCTCGAAGCAAAACTACGCCCTTTGCCTCAGTTTCACGTCCATTCTTTTGTTAGGGTGGTCTTTCCCAGAGACGGTGAGGACAAATACAGGTCTGCGCCGCAAGAGGGACTCCACAAATCACTTTTGAGCTTTTTCTAGACATGCCGCCACAGTACAACCGCTCCCACACTCCTATATTCCCCCCTTGTGCTTTTTCTGGTGCAGGATGAGCTCGACTGAAGCATGCGTAACCTTCTAGGTTGCTATCTGAGCAGTTTGAACCCTCAAGCTACGTCCCTTTTCCCTCGACGGCCAAAATTTGAACGCAGGCATGGTTACTGCGGAATACCAAAAGTCTGCCTTTTGTCTCCGAGGGACGTTCATACTGTGTTATGGTCGTCTTTTCCAGAGACGGTGAGGACAAATACACATATGTGCTGCAAGAGGGCCTCCACACAACCCTACAGAGCTTTTTGTAGACATGCCCCTACAGTACAACTGGCCCGACACTTTCTACTTTGTCCCCTTCTGCACTTTCTGGCGCAAGATGAGCTAAACTGAAGCAGGAGTAACCTTCTAGGTTGCTATCGGTTCAGTTTGAACCCTCAAGCTACGTCCCTTTTCCCTTGACGGCCGAAATTTGAACGCAGGCATGGTTACTGCGGAATACCAAAAGTCTGCCTTTTGTCTCCGAGGGACGTTCATACTGTGTTATGGTCGTCTTTTCCAGAGACGGTGAGGACAAATACACATATGTGCTGCAAGAGGGCCTCCACACAACCCTACAGAGCTTTTTGTAGACATGCCCCTACAGTACAACTGGCCCGACACTTCCTATTTTGTCCCCTTCTGCACTTTCTGGCGCAAGATGAGCTAAACTGAAGCAGGAGTAACCTTCTAGGTTGCTATCGGTTCAGTTTGAACCCTCAAGCTACGTCCCTTTTCCCTTGACGGCCAAAATTTGAACGCAGGCATGGTTACTGCGGAATACCAAAAGTCTGCCTTTTGTCTCCGAGGGACGTTCATACTGTGTTATGGTCGTCTTTTCCAGAGACGGTGAGGACAAATACACATATGTGCTGCAAGAGGGCCTCCACACAACCCTACAGAGCTTTTTGTAGACATGCCCCTACAGTACAACTGGCCCGACACTTCCTATTTTGTCCAATTCTGCACTTTCTGGCGCAAGATGAGCTAAACTGAAGCAGGAGTAACCTTCTAGGTTGCTATCTGTTCAGTTTGAACCCTCAAGCTACGTCCCTTTTCCCTTGACGGCCAAAATTTGAACGCAGGCATGGTTACTGCGGAATACCAAAAGTCTGCCTTTTGTCTCCGAGGGACGTTCATACTGTGTTATGGTCGTCTTTTTCAGAGACGGTGAGGACAAATACACATATGTGCTGCAAGAGGGCCTCCACACAACCCTACAGAGCTTTTTGTAGACATGCCCCTACAGTACAACTGGCCCGACACTTCCTATTTTGTCCCCTTCTGCACTTTCTGGCGCAAGATGAGCTAAACTGAAGCAGGAGTAACCTTCTAGGTTGCTATCGGTTCAGTTTGAACCCTCAAGCTACGTCCCTTTTCCCTTGACGGCCAAAATTTGAACGCAGGCATGGTTACTGCGGAATACCAAAAGTCTGCCTTTTGTCTCCGAGGGACGTTCATACTGTGTTATGGTCGTCTTTTCCAGAGACGGTGAGGACAAATACACATATGTGCTGCAAGAGGGCCTCCACACAACCCTACAGAGCTTTTTGTAGACATGCCCCTACAGTACAACTGGCCCGACACTTCCTATTTTGTCCCCTTCTGCACTTTCTGGCGCAAGATGAGCTAAACTGAAGCAGGAGTAACCTTCTAGGTTGCTATCTGTTCAGTTTGAACCCTCAAGCTACGTCCCTTTTCCCTTGACGGCCAAAATTTGAACGCAGGCATGGTTACTGCGGAATACCAAAAGTCTGCCTTTTGTCTCCGAGGGACGTTCATACTGTGTTATGGTCGTCTTTTCCAGAGACGGTGAGGACAAATACACATATGTGCTGCAAGAGGGCCTCCACACAACCCTACAGAGCTTTTTGTAGACATGCCCCAACAGTACAACTGGCCCGACACTTCCTATTTTGTCCCCTTCTGCACTTTCTGGCGCAAGATGAGCTAAACTGAAGCAGGAGTAACCTTCTAGGTTGCTATCTGTTCAGTTTGAACCCTCAAGCTACGTCCCTTTTCCCTTGACGGCCAAAATTTGAACGCAGGCATGGTTACTGCGGAATACCAAAAGTCTGCCTTTTGTCTCCGAGGGACGTTCATACTGTGTTATGGTCGTCTTTTCCAGAGACGGTGAGGACAAATACACATATGTGCTGCAAGAGGGCCTCCACACAACCCTACAGAGCTTTTTGTAGACATGCCCCTACAGTACAACTGGCCCGACACTTCCTATTTTGTCCCCTTCTGCACTTTCTGGCGCAAGATGAGCTAAACTGAAGCAGGAGTAACCTTCTAGGTTGCTATCTGTTCAGTTTGAACCCTCAAGCTACGTCCCTTTTCCCTTGACGGCCAAAATTTGAACGCAGGCATGGTTACTGCGGAATACCTAAAGTCTGCCTTTTGTCTCCGAGGGACGTTCATACTGTGTTATGGTCGTCTTTTCCAGAGACGGTGAGGACAAATACACATATGTGCTGCAAGAGGGCCTCCACACAACCCTACAGAGCTTTTTGTAGACATGCTCCTACAGTACAACTGGCCCGACACTTCCTATTTTGTCCCCTTCTGCACTTTCTGGCGCAAGATGAGCTAAACTGAAGCAGGAGTAACCTTCTAGGTTGCTATCGGTTCAGTTTGAACCCTCAAGCTACGTCCCTTTTCCCTTGACGGCCAAAATTTGAACGCAGGCATGGTTACTGCGGAATACCAAAAGTCTGCCTTTTGTCTCCGAGGGACGTTCATACTGTGTTATGGTCGTCTTTTCCAGAGACGGTGAGGACAAATACACATATGTGCTGCAAGAGGGCCTCCACACAACCCTACAGAGCTTTTTGTAGACATGCCCCTACAGTACAACTGGCCCGACACTTCCTATTTTGTCCCCTTCTGCACTTTCTGGCGCAAGATGAGCTAAACTGAAGCAGGAGTAACCTTCTAGGTTGCTATCTGTTCAGTTTGAACCCTCAAGCTACGTCCCTTTTCCCTTGACGGCCAAAATTTGAACGCAGGCATGGTTACTGCGGAATACCAAAAGTCTGCCTTTTGTCTCCGAGGGACGTTCATACTGTGTTATGGTCGTCTTTTCCAGAGACGGTGAGGACAAATACACATATGTGCTGCAAGAGGGCCTCCACACAACCCTACAGAGCTTTTTGTAGACATGCCCCTACAGTACAACTGGCCCGACACTTCCTATTTTGTCCCCTTCTGCACTTTCTGGCGCAAGATGAGCTAAACTGAAGCAGGAGTAACCTTCTAGGTTGCTATCGGTTCAGTTTGAACCCTCAAGCTACGTCCCTTTTCCCTTGACGGCCAAAATTTGAACGCAGGCATGGTTACTGCGGAATACCAAAAGTCTGCCTTTTGTCTCCGAGGGACGTTCATACTGTGTTATGGTCGTCTTTTCCAGAGACGGTGAGGACAAATACACATATGTGCTGCAAGAGGGCCTCCACACAACCCTACAGAGCTTTTTGTAGACATGCCCCTACAGTACAACTGGCCCGACACTTCCTATTTTGTCCCCTTCTGCACTTTCTGGCGCAAGATGAGCTAAACTGAAGCAGGAGTAACCTTCTAGGTTGCTATCTGTTCAGTTTGAACCCTCAAGCTACGTCCCTTTTCCCTTGACGGCCAAAATTTGAACGCAGGCATGGTTACTGCGGAATACCAAAAGTCTGCCTTTTGTCTCCGAGGGACGTTCATACTGTGTTATGGTCGTCTTTTCCAGAGACGGTGAGGACAAATACACATATGTGCTGCAAGAGGGCCTCCACACAACCCTACAGAGCTTTTTGTAGACATGCCCCTACAGTACAACTGGCCCGACACTTCCTATTTTGTCCCCTTCTGCACTTTCTGGCGCAAGATGAGCTAAACTGAAGCAGGAGTAACCTTCTAGGTTGCTATCTGTTCAGTTTGAACCCTCAAGCTACGTCCCTTTTCCCTTGACGGCCAAAATTTGAACGCAGGCATGGTTACTGCGGAATACCAAAAGTCTGCCTTTTGTCTCCGAGGGACGTTCATACTGTGTTATGGTCGTCTTTTCCAGAGACGGTGAGGACAAATACACATATGTGCTGCAAGAGGGCCTCCACACAACCCTACAGAGCTTTTTGTAGACATGCCCCTACAGTACAACTGGCCCGACACTTCCTATTTTGTCCCCTTCTGCACTTTCTGGCGCAAGATGAGCTAAACTGAAGCAGGAGTAACCTTCTAGGTTGCTATCGGTTCAGTTTGAACCCTCAAGCTACGTCCCTTTTCCCTTGACGGCCAAAATTTGAACGCAGGCATGGTTACTGCGGAATACCAAAAGTCTGCCTTTTGTCTCCGAGGGACGTCCACTTTGCACAGCCAGGATAACGCTGTCCGCAGTCGTGCTGGGACGTCCTTGCTACGGCTTGGCCGACACATTTGTTTTCTCGGCTTCCGTACTTTCCCACGTCAGCTTGTTTCAAGTCCAGCTACAGCATTCTTGTCGAATGGTACCTGTGAATTCTGAAGGCTTGATGTCGACCTGTATTCTCTGCACAGCCCCCTACGGGGTTCTGCAGAAACCCCTGTCTTAGTAAATCACGTAGGTTTTCAATGAAGTGTGTCTCCACATCTTACGGGGGTGGGCAAGCAACACCGAGGACACAGTCTTCTTGTCTGCAGTGCCTCTTTATTCTCAGACACTACAAAACCCCACGCCCCTGTTCAAAGGCTCGAAAAATCAGGACTACCTTCAGCTTTTGCGTTCGTACATAAACTTTGACACCAGCTGTGTTAACCAACCTGGGCTCGTTCATTACAGGAGGAAAGCAAGCACTCGTATCAAAAATGAATCGTCGCTCTAGCACTCTTAGTTTCCTAGACATGAGCAGTACATGAAAAACAGCCGACTCTCTTATTAGGCCAACATTAATGTGCTTTTCTGGTTCAATTATGAAATAATCGCAATAGAACCATTTGTATTTACTGTGCAGGCCGTTTCTTTAATGCAACTTCTCAATTACCTAAAAGAAATGGTAATCTGAAGAGTCATCTTTTTTTCACTACAAAAAAACAACAAAAAAAAAAAAGAAAAAACACCAGAAATGAGCCGAGTTCTCCGAGCGGTTTTATTAGGTCGATAAAACAACTTTTGCGTTTGCTATCTCGAAGAAATTTGACACACAAACACTCCTACCTGGTGCGACACCCTTTCCCGACAATTGGATAGCTTAATTGTTTTCTAATTCCGAGCGAGCGGCAGCTCTTTGAAGTATATCCATCCACTTGTGCTCGGGACACCCTCCCTGTTGATCGATGAGTCTCGATTGAGATGAGCTGACACGGTTTCACTGCACACACATGTTCCTATGATGTTGTTTTCACGACCACAATCGATGAATGCACTCCAGCGGTCTTGAATATCCACAGGCGAACGATTGAACTTGGTCGGGCTTGTTAATTTCCGAGCAGAGTCCCAAAACCTGTTTTCGCGAATATAACGAGTTCTAGACTAGCTGGAGCGATGAAATTTTAACAGTGCGTCTAAATTCAGAGCGCGATCATTCGCTGCGAATTAGAACTTTCTAGTTATCGTAGTTTTTTTTATACGAGCATATGTGAAATCAAAACATCGTACAGTGAAAGCCTTACTTACACGTAAACTTCTGTTGATAACTTTCTTTTTAGAATACCTACATCGATGAGACGCGCCTCGAATGTTCCTGGGAACATAATCTTACTCCCTGGTTAAAATAAATGTCCTAGCTAGCCTACTTTCCGAGCTTCGTGCGATTGAATCACCTCCGGTTGCGAGCAAAACACGCGGCAGCCATTTGCTTTTTTTGCAAAAACCAAAACAAGAACCACGAATGGGCGGTAAATTTCTAAATACTTGACCTAAATAATTTAAACTTGTTGTGGAACACGGGTCTCGTTTTCAAAAATAAGACGATTCCCGTAATTCTAAGCTTGGTGTTATTAAACCAGGGCTGTGTTTCAAATCTCACCCTAATAAACCCGAGTTACTCGGGCGGATCGTGTCACGTGACAGCAAAAATGAAAGAACGCTGGACGCAGGCAGGTTTCAAAACGCCAGGTGTACAGAAGCTTTACCTCGCAGTATGATTTCGTTAATTTTAAAACACGGCCAGGAATTACATTTTTTATGAATGAATAGATAGATGACCCGTTTCGAATGAATGGATCCATGAGTGCGGCTGAGCAATTCCGACCGGTCGGTAAATCCCGCCACCTGGTGCCTTTTGTTTTACCATTGAAAATATTGAATTTCTGATATCTATATTACGACCTTGAATTTACGATATCAAATGGGGGACACTTGTTCCCAGCCGCCCCTGGACTGGACAGAGACCGATTTCTTTTCTTGTGTGATGCGAGTTTCGCGAAATAAACGGCGTTTGAAAGTTTTCACATCGAAGCCAGCCATTCGCTTTCCTCACTTTAGGCACCGATCCTTTCTTCGATCTCGCTTCATTAATACTGGTCGTATCTCGTCACCGCTAGCACCGATGTGTTCCTTGGTCTTTCTAGACTCTACGGACACCACTTTGAACGTGTGTAATAAAAGGTTTCGCGATGCTACGACGCTTTTACCGTGGGCATGGTCATGGCGGCCAATTGTACTTTCCGAGCCTGTGTTCGGACCTCCGAGGCTGAATTTTCGTTTCCGAGCCGCGATGTTGGTGTCAAACGTGAGCACGCGTTCCGTAGAAGACCCGACGACTGTAGTTTGCCTCGGATCGAGTCGATAGTTTACTGTAGGAGCACTGATGCGACTTCCCGCACGAAAGCAGTCATTTTCAGGTTCGATATTGCTCACCGCTTCATCATTTGCTACCACAATTTGCTTTTTTGTTCTGAAGCGCTCCCTCGGGTAAAAGGAACGTTCGCTATGCGCGCGAGATCATTTTAATTCATTCATCTCGTGCGGCGCGCGCTCGGCGGAGCGGCTGGTCGTTTGAAGGCTCACCAGAGCGCGAGCAAGACTTCAAAGAGCTGCCGCTCGCTCGTAATTAGAAAACCATTATCGGTACGTACAACTATCAAATTGTTGGGGAAGGGTCTCGCACCAGGTAGGACTGTTTGTGTGTCAAAAGGGTACTAATAAGGAAGTGTGTTTTTACATTGAGACAGCTCGTCTGAAAAATTGTATTCTTGGCCTAAATAAAGTCTGAGGTCTCAAAAAGAAATGAGCTGATTCTTGTTTTTCTAGCGCAGTGAAGACTCGTTAAATGTGTCACTTCTTTTTTATTTATGTCTTCAGGCCCCTGCTGTCCACCTCGGGAAAAGGTTTGTTCCTGCAGAGCTTTTTGTATACATGCCCCTAGAGTACAACTGGCCCCACACTCTTTATTTTGCCCCCTTGTGCTTTTTCTGGTGCAAGATGAGCTCGACTGAAGCATGAGTAACCTTCTAGCTTGCTATCTGTTCAGTTTGAACCCTCAAGCTAAGTCCGTTTTCACTTGACGGCCAACATCTGAACGCAGGCGCTGTTTCTACCTCGAAGCAAAACTACGCCCTTTGCCTCACTTTCACGTCCATTCTTTTGTTAAGGTGGTCTTTCCCAGAGACGGTGAGGACAAATACAGATCTGTGCCGCAAGAGGGACTCCACAAATCACTTTTGAGCTTTTTCTAGACATGCCGCCACAGTACAACCGCTCCCACACTCCTATTTTCCCCCCTTGTGCTTTTTCTGGTGCAAGATGAGCTCGACTGAAGCACGAGTAACCTTCTAGGTTGCTATCTGAGCAGTTTGAACCCTCAAGCTAAGTCCGTTTTCACTTGACGGCCAACATCTGAACGCGGGCGTTGTTTCTGCGCCAAACCAAAAGTGTGCCTTTCGTCTCCGAGGGACGTTCATTCTGAGTTATGGTCGTCTTTTCCAGAGACGGTGAGGACAAATGCACATCTGTGCTGCAAGAGGGACTCCACACAACCCTACAGAGCCCACACCCCGTAACATGTGGAGACACACTTTAATCAAAACAAACGTGATCAGAGGCTCCGGAAGTCTTTCTTTAGAGGGGGGGCTCGACATCTCCGAAATCCTCAAGGTTAGGTTGGTTTCAGGTTGACATTAATTGCCACATTTGAATGAAAACATATTAATGCACCGCGTTCGCATATTCACGCACATATCCATGGAAAACAAATTAAAACAATGGTTCAGTAAAATAACAGTAAGAAGCTTGCACTGACAACTCATACAATGATTGGATAACCACTGAAATCAGCCGCACCATGTGTTCTTTATTTTTTCTTTCCTATACCAACTGTTACATGTCAACCGCAGCTGTGCCTATGCCAAATTGGCTATGTCTAAAAATGAAAACCTTCCTTCATTTAGGGATTCTCGGGGAAGCATGATGTATTAACGCAGACGTAGACAAACAAGTGTTAAAAGTTTTAGACAAAACCCCGAAACTCGGGGGAAAAAAGGACAACACAACACGGAGTCTCAAACACAGCAAGTTGGGCCATCGGATGTCTTAACTGGAAGCAGAGGTTGCATACATCGGTATGTACCTCGGGATCAAGTACATCGACCGTGATCGCTTCGGACTCCTGGCGTCAATACAAGTTGGGGGGCATCACAAAAGGAGAGTACTGAAGGATAATAGCTGTGTTTCAGACTTCGTGTTGTGTTGTCCTTAGTTTGTAAACATGTGTCGCCTCATGCCTCACCACCCTGCGGGCACGACGCCGCATGCGCGCAAAGCTTTCGCCATCAAAGGCGCCTTGTCAAATTTGGGAGCTCGTAGACTTTCGCCTTTTCTAAGCACTCCCGAATCCCCACTCAAGCTCACCAGACCCCCCCTCCCCCTTTTCCTAATGATGGCCTTTAAGCGCCTGCCTGTTTTGTCCGCGGGCCAGAAGCACCATGCATCTTCTGGGCTTCTTGCTTCCACACGGGGGAAGCAGACAAACGCTGGCCGACGTCGTCTTGTCGGAATCCATTCATTTCGCTGTCTCCTCTTTGCTCGCTCTAAACTGGTTGTCAATCAGGCTCATGAGTCCTGCCTGTCATTTTCTTCTGGTTTTGACTTTTCAAGCAAGCCTCTCCGTCGCCCCGGTGCTTTTTGTGCTTGGCGGAGGTGAGGAGGGCGGTAGGTCAGCATGTATAAAGAGTCATTTCATTTATTTCGGCTCAGGAGAGACGGAGGTACAGGAAATAGGCCGAAGGCCCATACCAGATAACCTGCAAACACACAAACTAAAAAAAAAAAAAAGAGGGAGGTGGAGGGGGGGCTCGGCAGCTCGGTCCTGAGGACAAGAGGGGCTCAAGCCCACCCTGCCCCCCCCGCTTCCAGAGCCCCTGAACGTGATTTACTAAGACAGGCCTGCATTCAAATTTTGGCCGTCAGAGAAAAACGGATGGATCCAGAGGGTTGAAACTTCACAGGTAGCAAGGTACCAGAGGCCTCAAATTTCAGTAGGCATACCTTTACGAAAGGAGGTTCCAAAGCTTAGAAAAAAAATCTTTCGGCTACAGGACCCAGGTGTGTCTTTATTTAAAATCCAGAGCAGATAAAGTTTTCTAATAACTTTCGAAAGGTGCGCTGGCCGTTGCTAAACAAGAAACAAAAACAGTTTTCTCAAGAAAACGTACGAGGGAGGAGGGCTGAGCAATATCGAACCCGAAAATTGGTGCTTTCCTGTGGAAAGTCGCATCAGTGCTCGTAAAGTAAAATATCCACTCGATCAGAGGTAAAGTACAGTCGTCGGGTGTTCTACGAAACGCCTGCTCACGTTTGACACCAACATCGCGTCTCGGAAACGAAAATTCAGCCTCGGAGGTCCGAACAAAGGTTTCTAAAAGTAGAAATGGCCGCCATGACCATGCCCACGGTAAAAGCGTCGTAGCATCGCGAAAACTTTTATTTCACACGTTCAAAGTGGTGTCCGTAGAGTCTAGAAAGACCAAGGAACACATCGGTGCTAGCGGTGATGAGATACGACCAGTATTAATGAAGGGAGATCAACGAGAATGCTTCCCTTAATAAATAGTGCAAAAAATAAACAAAATAATAAAGAAAAAAATACCCGATGCGAGTGGTGTGTCTGCCCTCCACCAGGCGGCGCGATCCCCTTCCCGACTTTTTTCCTTCTCTTTCCCTCTCCTCCTCGCTCATCCTCCTCCGCTTTCCTTTGTTCCCAGAGGCCGGCCCCAGTGTGGTTTCCGTTGTGCTTGGGAGCAGTCGCGTAGTCGCCCGTGTCCAGCTCCTTCTTTGTTCTTTGTTCCGAAATCGGTCTTCTTCTTCTTCGGACCCCGAACGTCGCCTCACGCTTCCTGCCTTCGTCAAAGGGCCTCCTTTCGTTCGACACATTGGGGTAAGTGTACGTCCATTATACTATCCTTTAATTTCGAGTTTTTGATTATTTGCCAAACGAAAGTGATTTGAGTTTTTCCGCAAAAAAAAGAAGAATAATTCGTTTAAAACCAAGTGCTTTTCACACCTATTGGAGAATTTCATTAGCTTTCGGAAAATATATACTTCGATATGCGTAAAAGTATTTCTCGTTGCGTTAGAGAGTGAAGCAGGTGAAGCGGGAAAGTCCGGAGCGCGCGCGAGCCGCGATTCGATCGTCTAAGATCAGGCAAAAATTAAAAATAAAAGTGAACTACTACCTTTAGAACAGTCTCTTTTTCTGTGCTCTTAGCGCACACGTTTGTCTAACGGCACACGAAATTAAGAATCTCTATCTACTTTTATTATTACCTTTTTTTAACTTAAATCGACGAGTAAAGCTATACGCACTCCGGAGTGCGCTTCGCGCGGAAATGGCTATACGCACTCCTCCGAGAGATCATGCCGCTCCGGCCACCCTTTTCGAACGGCGCGTGAATCACTGGGGCGCTCGTTAACACAGCCCCCCGCCTGCGTTCACGCCGCTTCGCGGCGACAGTATCGGCTGCTAATTACAAAGCGTAACCAGTACACGCCGCTTCGCGGCGTCCAGCCGGCATTCCAAGCCCCGCTGTCCCCGATCGCACCTCCGGAAAGGGAGTCCGATACCATTTAGTTCTGCGAAGTTTCTCGACAACATTCATTTTTTTTATTTTTTTTTTATTGTTCATCGCAAAAAAGGAAATGTCGTAAATATCGCCAAATGTCTCGACAAAACAAAATGTTTGAGGAAAAAAAAAAAAAAAAAAATAGGCCCACCGCGGATCGAACCCGCGTCTGGTAAAGATGTCGCTGGTCTGCCGCTGGCGTGGCCTAAGAAGAGGGGAGGAGCCGGGGAGGGGGAGGGGCTATTGCGGAGCGCCAATGGCGAGGTGCGCGGAGGGGCGCGCGCCGGGAAGCAGGCACGGGCGCTGCGGGCTCCTATTTCAGTTGCTTTGTCGGAGTACAGATGGCGCTACGAGCGCGCTGTCGCGTGGAGTGGGGAAGACAGGGCAGACGGGCGCACCAAGGACGCGGACACCTCTTTGAGTTGCTTTGTCAGAGTACAGATGGCGCTACGAGCGGCGCAGTGCGCTCGTGACGGTTGTGCGCCTTTGCGCTACGCGGTGAAACGGGCGCACGGTCGCACTAGCGACGCCGGCGTGCTGTCGTGACAGCTCTTGCGGCGCGCCGCCGTGGTTCGCTTGCTTTTGACGGCTCTGCGCTCGGTCGCGCGTCGTTGCTCTCTCTGCACGCTTTTAAACATGGCGCTAGTCACGCGATGAACTTGGGGTCCCTTTCGTGCGCGCTTTTAAACTGCAGATGACGGGGCTTTGTTGCGCTTTTGAGTTTATACATTTGAACAGTGATTGCAGTGATGTCTTGTAAAATTTAATCGGAATATATAAAACCATCCCTGATTGATAAACAGTTTGACGTCTATTTCTAGGTTATTAATTGTCGTATCAATACCGCTTTTCTTCTAGCAGTCTTCTAGCTGAAAGGCTCAATATAAAAAAAAAAGAAAGAAAACGCATTACGTATAGTGCTGGTACCTGATCCCCCCCCTCACTGACGGAGATGAAAGCGGGGAACAGAAATAACTCTCGTATAGTAATAAAGTTATCATTTTTGCATGAAAAAGCAACGGTAGAAAATTGCGAAGGGAAATAAATTTCCTTATCACATATTTATGTTTTCTTTTCACATTTTTTTCGTTAGTTTCAGTACGGATATTGTGATCCGAAATCGGAGCAAGCAAGCCCAAAGACACAACTACGCAAAGCAGCAGAGACTGGGTTACAGAATAATACATATATCATTTTGGGACTCCACAATTAGCTCACATTTCTCACCTACCTTCAAAACAACTTCTCACAAGGTGTATCAAGTGATGAAAAAAAAATACAGTAGAGATATTTCGACTTGTGTACGTGATCAACCTATCGCGCGAGCACGGACATAGCAACCGGAGCAGCTATCATCCAAGCATTTCAGACTGCTGCCGGGCGAAAACAATAAAAATGAAGGAACAGCTGCACTGCGCGATAAACCGGCCCTCACGTTAGGGTGCCCGTTTGGAATTTTGCTTTTTGTGGTGGTGCTCAGATACGGGTTCCCCACCAATGCAAGCCTCGTCATCGTCCGTTCATTAGAGCTCAGTTATAAAATTTATTGAGGTTTTTCGTGTTTTGTTTTTTGCTTCCAAAGCACCTGTCAACGTGCTCCTGGCAGTACTTGACCGCGCGCAAAGCAGAAGACGTCGCGGTGTTACAAAGTCCCTACATAAGAGCAATTCTTACAAGCTGCGACATTCTTTGAAGCGCCGACTGCTTGACGGTGCAGTTTTAAGGAAGCGAATGGCGGCGCACAGCAGAAGAATGAACGGAATGACGCCATTTTGTTTCAGCGGAATGGGCCCCGTCATTTGGATTGGTTCTCGTTACTCGTAAAATTAACAATGAAGGGACTTTACAGTGTTAAGAAGCGGGGCGTCCCCTACATCGTGATGTCACCGTCCTCCAAGCGCCGGCCGCTCCCAATGCACGGCGGAGGCTACGCGGTCATTGTCGTGCTGTCGTGTGACCGCCAGTGACCGCCTGTGGCCGTGTGGACGTACACTTTCGTTCGCGGCTCCCGGAAGGCTCCCACTTGCTTTGCAGTCACTTGCTTTCTCTTTCTTTATGACAGCATTTCAGAAATTTCATAACATAAGTATCGTGATAGTTTAATACCAAAATTAAAAAAAAAAAAAAAAAATAAGACATCCTCGTTGCCCTTTTTAGTGCGACACCTTTAAGCTCAATTATCATACTCAATCTCGAGCCCTTGATTGTTTCATTCTCCCAAGCTTGCCGATCGATACCAGGGGGTCCGGAGACTGTGCCAGTCTGACAAAGGCACGAAAGAAGCCAAGCGAATTCGATCAATCTTAATGTACGAGTTTCCCATCAACTCATAAACCGTCATACATACGCAGAATGAGAGTCATGGAAAAATGGACAGCCATCTAACGACACTTTTTTGGGAGTGCCAGATAATGTGTGTGTGTGTGGGGGGGGGGGGGGGGGATCATAACGCGTTGACACGTGCTGAAACGCGCAGTTGTGCACATGCTTCGGACGGTGGCGAATTCTGAGTCAGGTTCCGTTAGAATGGAATTCTACATTGATATTGGGAACTTCTAGCAATCCGTTACCGTGTTCCGCGTACTGCGCTACCGTCCGCTCAAGGTATCATCGGGGCGCGCCCTTAGAAGCATGCTTCAGAGGCTCCGGTAGTGCGGTACGCGAAACTCAGTAGCGGATTGCTAAAAGTCCCTATTACTACTATCTACGACTACAAACTGTTCAGAACGCTATTGAGCCAAAATATTGCGCTACTTTTACTCTGAAATTGTTTCTCCCCACGTATCGTCACCTCTAGTTGACTTCTTCAGACATGGCTCGCATACGTCAATCGTACAAACCCACCGTAGGGACGTACCGTTTAGAAGTCTGGCACTCTGGGACTATTATGTTTTCTTGTTTTTTAGACTACCCAGCTACGCGGAGAGTCGAATAAAAACACAAAAAGCTGTATGAAAGTAAGACAAAGCATAGAAGAGTAAAATAAGGAATAAGGAAAAATATAGTAGATTTTTTATTCTGCGATGAACATGAACAGAGTTTTCATTCGCACTGAATAAACTGATGCACTTTACACACAGAAGTCGGATCTATTTGAAGATACGCGTAATCATTTCAAATACAATTCATAATGCGACCGTTGGATATAAAGAGAAAAAACAATTATATGTTGCTCTTTCAAGACGAAATCAAAACTAGCCCATAAAGGGGGCGGTAAAACAAATTATGTATTTTGCGCGAATACGGCCTATACCCACGTCAGACGGGAAGGTAAATGTCATTTTGATTGAATGTCATTCATCGCTCGGCGAATCAGCTCGTGATGCTATAGTTCTGCATGTGGCGGGTGCACGCGCAGCGTGGCTTATTAAACACGCGGATTGGCCGAGCTGTAATGTCATTTTGCTTAAATGTCATTTAACGTGCCCGTCTGGCAGGGGTATTAGTACAGTGGTCTCAAACTCATTTGAGTGTAGGCTTATAGATTAGACACGACAACTGCGTGGAGACTCGACTTCGGCTCGTAACAGTCAATGCCTCGGCGGACACTCGGATCGTGGCTCGTGTGTACCCACTGCGGTGATGAGAATAGCCGTAACAATTCCTAGATTCCTGGAGCCGTTTAGCGGCATAGGATTGGCACGAGGCCACGTGGCCGCTTGTTCTGGCTTAGATTTGAGGGGATAGACGATGCATATAGATATTTCTCGAATTTTTTTAGCGACTGCCCATTGCCTAGAAAGAAAAACTAAGTCAAGTTTATTCAGTTATTAACGTTAGTGAGTGATTTTAAGTAGTAATTGGCGAAGGTACAAAAATCGTTTCGTGGCTTCTTTGATGGTGATATTTATTTTATATTTTTTTGAAGGCGAGAATCCCGAGCTTTTAGCTTTATTTTTGGCAGTTGCTCCTGTTGATCGAGAGATCGCGCAACCGAGATGCATCCCTCAACGAATAGCTCGCTCTTGCATTACAAAAAGCTGGAAAGCAAAAAATAAAACAATACAAAGGGCAAATGAACACGGATAAGTTTAAACTATGTGGATACGTTAAAAGAGCAGAGGTACTTTTCGAGCAAAAATGAATCGACGACACGAGATCACTACGGCGCATGCCATGTCTAGCGGTCGAGACATTGGAACCGCGGGACTCGAAGCTGATAGCCTGCGGGCCGCGTGTTTGAAACCCCTGGCTTAGAACGAATCCCTGCACGTTTATGACCAATAAAACACGCGTTCGTTTTGCTCCGCACGAAATGAACGTCGCAGAAAAACAAAAAACAAAAAAAAAAACAGCGTTTATTCTTTTAACTCGCAGTCAGAACAAGCGGCCGAGTGATCTGGAGTCGATGATATGCCGCCAGTGTGGATCATAGCCACACGCTGAGGTAAAGCACAGGACACGCGCCGAGTTTCAGACATTATTTGGGTTCGGCGTCGTGATTGCCGCGATCGGACACACGAGCCACTATACCCGAATGCTTGTCGAGCTATCGATTATCACGAGTCCAAATCGAGTGCTCACGCGATGCTCGGGTTCAATCTATGAGCCGCATTTAAATATTATCACTAGGGGACTATACCAACACTGCGACCCCCACGCACGTCATCAAATTTTGCGAAGGATAGACTGAAAGATCACGCTCGCTTTTATCCTTGAAATTACACTGCAAGAAAGAGGTTTCTCGGTCAGTGGTGTTGCGTGCGAGTATACATGGGTCCCACGAGCGCCAGTAAACTCGTGTAAAGTGAAACACATTCCAACTGAATATCCTTGCACCGCCCATTTGTAGGGGTAGTGCAACAATTTTAGTGTTAAAAAAATTGTCAGTTTTTTTTTTTTTTGCATCGCCAATCACTACGAATGACATGTAACAGAACGACGAATAACTGAGGAAAGTGAGACGTTTAACAAAACGAATTTGTACAAATCCACGATCCCGGCACGTCGCAGAACAAAGTTGTTTTTCCTGTCTCAAAAAAAAAAAAAAAAAAAAGAGATGCTTTTGATGGCATTGCGGCCATCTTAGTGGCATTTACAGTCAGTGCCTCCATCACGCGCTCTTTGTCTTTCGCAGCGCTTTGGCTAGAGTGTATTTTGGCTGCGTGTATAGGGAGTATTCACTGTCGGCCATAGCTGTGTGCGCGAATGCTGAGCGCGTGCTGATGGCGAGCTTCCACAGTTCTTTTGCAACGTGCATTCCGCACCATCAAGAGTGCCGGTCTTAGCAACCTATTGATGTGAGCTCGTTCTGAGCTTTCGCTCTAAACAGCACCCACAAATATGGCGTCCAGTGAATACTTCTTACAGCTGCGTGAGCACTCTTCCGCTTTCAAGACGAGAAAGCTCGCGCTGGAGGCGGAGCTTCGACTGCGCTCTTCGCCTGTCACCACGACTATTCGCCCCGAGATTCGATCGACACGGCTCATACGGTAAAAATCGGAACTATGCTTTGTTTTACACTTACTTGGAGCAAAAGGAATGCTACGCACGTGAGGCCGAACCCATGGGAGACGCCAATGCAGCGCTCGCGCACTGGGATCAAGTGCTAAGAGCTCGTGCTCTGTACCCTTGCCCGTGCTCTGTGCCGCTGGTGTGGATGCTTTGTCTCCACCCGCATTGTGGACAAATGGAATCACCACATGCCTCATAGAGAACCATAGATAAACAAAAGCACGCTTCCATACAATCCAATCTGGGTCTCGAGGCCAATAATGTTTGTTTTGTGCGCCATAAAGAGAGCAAGACGCGTTATCGGAACTGTCTTCTGACGCCTATAAACGAGACAAAATGCCTTTATATAAAATCGGCTTCGATACTTAGAGTGATGACATAACGAGGAAAGGATCATGCCGGCGGCATCGCTTCTTTCGCCTATTGTTCGTGATAGCCTAGATCAGGGGTCTCAAACACGCGGACCACATGCGCCCGCGACTCGCCGAGACGCAGCCCGCAGGCAACCGGCTACGAGTCCCGGTTCCCATGTCTCAAGTACTAGAAATGGCCTGCGCCATCGTGATCTCATCTCGCCTATTCATTTTCGCTCGGAAAGTGGCCCTCTTTTATCAACTTTTTCACATCGTTTTTACATACCGTATTTGTGTTCATTTGCCCTTTGTTTCGCTTTATGTTTTGCTTCCCAGTTTTTTGTAATGTACAACAATTCCGCGACTAGGCTGCAAGCGTGAACTCTTCCTTGAAAAATGCATCTCGGAGAACTCTCGATCAGCAGGAGCAATTGCTGCCTAAGATAAAACTACAAGCCCGGAATTCTCGCCTTAAAAAAAAAAAAAAAAATATATATATATATATATATATATATATATATATATATATATATATATATATGTATATATATTTATCGCCATGAAAAGACAAGTACATGGGTGTTGCAATGAAAATCTTCGGGAAAGCAAGAACTGCCAAATTAACTGATTCTTTCATAGAGACATATCGAGCTTGGTTAATTCGCGAGTGAATTGAGCAACGGGAACGACAGTGTACTTGCTCTCCTATTTTAAAAATGCGAGCACGTTGGCGGGGCGGTGTCATTTTAATTATCATTATCACATCAAGTCAGGGCCCAGAGTAGTCATATAAACAAATGAAATCTAAAAACGTCCCTCGGAAAACTGAGTTTACCTAGATTGTAGCCTAGATTGTAGAGAGGGTCCAACTCAAACTGTGGGGAGCGTTTGCCGTTTGAAAGCGGACGCTTCTATCGGAGATTGGTCGCAAGTGTATCTTGTTAGCTCCATAACCTAAAGGTGTACCTTCTGTTTGCAAGTAGAAAAATGCTCATGCACTCTTTGGTGTAGTGTCCTTAGGTATGGTGTAACTCTATTTTTTAACTGCTTTCGACAATGGCACGCCAGAATTGATAGCATTCTGAGGGGGATGTTGAAAAGTGTTACTTCAACACCTCAGGCGATAACTTATTTAGTTTACTCAAATTGTCTTGTTTCTATTCGTTATTTATTCAGGCGGTTGATTTTTGTCACTTTCGATGCAGTGATTTTAAAACTGAGAGTTTGGCCCCACGTATATTTAGAACACTACTCGGCTTTGAAATTCCTCGTATCTATACTCATTATGGGGAAAGCATTAGGTAATTTTACGTGCCGAAGATTTTTAATGAGCTACCAGATAACTTATTCTAACCATGGGTTCAAAAAGAGTCTGAAAAAATTTATTACATGATATCACCAAGTGATAAATCTACAGTTAATATTTAGTGAGTTATGTTGCTACCTGCTATTTCTGCAAGGAATGGGCTGTACCGCAAGGTCATGCAACATAAGCCTCCCTTGGCTCACGCAGACCTGTATTTGTATTTGTTTATTGCTATGAATAAAAATGTATAATTATTATATTATTAATAGTATTATTACTAGTATTATTAAGTGCGCATGCACTGCGTTATCGCGTGACTATACCCCGTCTCACTAAAACTGTGCAGTACAGCCAAAGCTACAGGAGAGAGTGTACCCCTGACCTGTTCAAGAGGAGGGAAAGGGGGGAGGAGGGAATCCCGTTCCCCCGTTCCCTCCTCGTGAACAGGTTAGCACATGCTCTCTCCCCTGTAACTTTGGCTGTACTGCACGGTTTTAGTGAAATGGAGTATAGACACTTTTCACAAGGGCGCCCCAGTATCGACGAAAACGTTGTTTTGCCGTCGCTACGCCAATATAATATATTTAGGATATAAGTGGTAGCCGTCACACATTCTCGTTTTGCCGCCCCTCTATTTATTTATTTTTATTACTATTTACAGGTTGAAGCGTTTTATTATTTTTTCGTCGCCCATACACAAATATGCGGATGGCTCCGGTCAGCTGTGCCCGGAAGCAAAGCGAGAGGCGCCTTGGGGTCGCCAACGTGGCCTTCAACGAAGGATTATTGAGTTGACTGACGAAGTTCGTCCCGAGAGCCTTGGAGAGATTCCGCCTTCTCCTAGCTTCTGGCGCGTTTGTGGGATTATCCCTTACCGCATGGATTATCCTCTTCCTCCGTCCGGACTTCGATGGCGACACAGCGACGAAGGACGTCTGGCCCCTCGGCGCGGGTGTGGTTAACGCGAATGGCGGTGTTTGAGGGAGAAGGAAAGGCATAGCTGTACGTTGAGACAATGGCCCTATCGCTTTGGCCGGGGCATTGTCCATCGGGATTCCCTGCTAGCGATATGGAGAAATGTGACGTTATAAAAGGAGCGGCAGGCGGCTGCTAGCGTGGGTGCGATTGCGCTATGAGCAAAAAGTTTCCATATGCCGCCAACGAAGTTTTGACGCAAAAAAACCATCCTGTCGGCAAAAAAAAGCCGCTTGTAGTAAAACATTTACGATCTCGCGAAGTACTGGTAAGCAAAGTAAGGTTACCGTCATAATCAAAACCCTGAAAAAAGGAGAAAAAAAAATACTGAACAAGACGACTCTCCTTGTATCAAGGTTTAAATTATATTTCCTAAACAGCTCACGTGCACACTTTCGCTCCTTGCCAAGGTTATCGTGTCGCAGACGGCACAAGACGATGCCCCGGCGGCGGCGTCTCTGTGAGCGTGCACACGGCGGCGCCGCTGACCGATCGCCGTCTGGCCGGGCAAACAGCCCAAATGTGCGCTTGAAGCGTGGAAACGGCGTGATGAAACGAAAGGCCAAGGGTATCCACAGGACGAACGGAGAAAGCAGATGCCAAGGTGTGCACCAACGTAAACAACGGTAGAAAAGTGCGGTCGCTCGCCGCTATGAAATCCGTCCGCAAACTCAGTAATGCGCGCCCGCATTCCTTTCCTGCTGCTCGTACTTTTTCTAACTTGATGATTACTCTGTCGCGGGGCATGCCGACGAAACGCTGGGCGGGGCACTTAGCAATTGCTACATCCGAGCGCGGCGCAGTTTACCAAGGCTCTTGCCGCGAATCACCATCGACTCAACCACCAGCATGGGTACCTGTTACCGGTGTTCAACGTCGTCATGTGACGTAGGTTCAAGGCATGTATACAAATGACGAAGCAGATTCCACTGGAACAAAATGGCGCCATTCCGTTCAGTCTTCTGCTGTGCGCCGCCATTCGCTTCCTTAAAACTGCACCGTCAAGCAGTCGGCGCTTCAAAGAATGTCGCAGCTTGTAAGAGTTGCTCGTATGTAGGGACTTTGTAATACCGCGATGTCTTCTGCTCTGCGCGCGGTCAAGTAGTGCCAGGAGCACGTTGACAGGTGCTTTGGAAGCAAAAAACAAAACACGAAAAACCTCAATAAATTTTATAACTGAGCTCTAATAAACGGACGATGACGAGGCTTGTATTGGTGGGGAACACGTATCTAAGCACCACCGCGAAAAAAAAAAAAAAAATTTCCAATCGGGCATTGTGGCGTGGGAGCCAGTTTTTCGCGCAGTGCAGCTGTTCCTTTATTTTTATTGTTTTCGCCTGGCAGCAGTTGCTACACTGCGAAGTTTGAAATGCTTGGATGATAGCTGCTCCGGTTTCTATTTCCGTGCTCGCTCGATTGGTTGATCCAGAGCCTTTTATACTGGGTTGATCACCTACACAAGTGGAAATATTTGTACTGTATTTTTTTTTTCAGGTTATTGATACACTGAGTGAGAAGTTGTTTGATGGTGGGCGAGAGATGTGAACTAATTGTGCAGTCCAAAAAATTGAATATATGTAAAATTCTTTAACCCAGTCCCTGCTGCTTTGCGCCGTAGTGCCTTTTGGCTTGCTCGCTCCAATTTTGAGTCACAATACCCGTGCACAAACTAACAAACCTACGAAAAGAAAAAGAAATTTGTGAAAAGAAAGCAGGAATATCTGATAAGGAAATTAATTTCCCTTCGCAATTTACAAGCATTGCTTTTTCATGCAAATATAACAACTTTATTAGCGTTCGAGAGTTATTTCTGTTCCTCGCTTTCATCTCCGTTAATGCGAGGTCATGTACCCAGTGCGTTGTCTTTGTTTGTCTTGAGCCTTTCAGCTAGCAGACTGCTAGAAGAAAAGCAGTATTGATACGACAACCAATAACCTAAAAATAGACGTCAAACTGTCTATCAATCAGGGATTGTTTTACGTATTCCGAATTACTTTCACAAGACCTCACTGCCATCACTTTTCAAATGTGTACACTCAAAAGCGCTAAAGAGCCCCGTCATCTGCAGTTTAAAAGCGCGCAGAAAAGTGAGCGCGAGTTCATCAAGTGACCTGCGCCATAAGCGCGCCCAGAGAGCGACGACGCGCGACCGAGCGCAGACCCGTCAAAAGCAAGCGAAACACGGCGGCGGGCCGCAAGAGCCGTCACGACAGCACGCCGGCGTCGCTAGTGCGACCGTGCGCCCGTTTCACCGCGTAGCGCAAAGGCGCACAACCGTCACGAGCGCACTGCGCCGCTCGTAGCGCCATCTGTACTCTGACAAAGCAACTCAAAGAGGTGTCCGCGTCCTTGGTGCGCCCGTCTGCCCTGTCTTCCCCACTCCACGCGACAGCGCGCTCCTAGCGCCATCTGTACTCCGACAAAGCAACTGAAATAGGAGCCCGCAGCGCCCGTGCCTGCTTCCCGGCGCGCGCCCCTCCGCGCACCTCGCCATTGGCGCTCCGCAATAGCCCCTCCCCCTCCCCTCTCCCAGGCTCCTCCCCTCTTCTTAGGCCACGCCAGCGGCAGACCAGCGACATCTTTACCCCCGCGTCTCCGTGCGTATAAGGCGGACACCCTAACCCCTATGCCATGGCACCGCTTAGGAAACTCGTTGTGTCCACTCTTTTTATACGAGAAAAGCGGAGTGCGTATAGCCATTTCCGTCCGAAGCGCACTCCGGAGTGCGTATAGCTTTACTCTAAATCGACCAGCCACCCAGAGCGCCCGAAAACTAGTTTGGCTGGTTAGATCGAAATATGAAGAAGAATAATTCCGTTTAAAATCAAATAATTTTTACACCTATTGCACAATTTCATTACCTTTCGGAAAATATATACTTCGATGTGCGTAAGAGTATTTCTCGTTGCGATAGCGAGTGAAGCAGGTGAAGGGGGAGAGTCCGAAGCGCGCTCGAGCCGCGATTCGATCGTCTAAGATCAGGCAAAAATTAAAAATAAAAGTGAACTCCTACCTTTAGAACAGTCTCTTTTTCTGTGCTCTTAGCGCACACGTTTGCCTCACGGCACACGAAATTAAGAATCTCTATCTACTTTTATTATTACCTAAAGAAAAGAGCAGTGTGTTTAACCCTCCTGGAAAAGCGAACGCCGGCATCGCGCGTGACGGGCGGCGTGCTTTCAAGTTTTAATTAAACGCGTACAGAAGCTTATTTAATCGCAAACTAAGGCGCTAATTGTTCGCTACCTATCGTCCGAGGCAGGCACTTCTAGCACGAATTGTCGATTTTTTGTTATTTTTTGAAGGAGCAGGGGAGCCTCGCGGAAGCCGAAATTCATGCATGGGGCGTGTGGGAAAGCGCGACTTTGAGTATTAATTAGGCGCGTAGAGAAGCTTATTTAATAGCAAACTAAGGCGCTAATTGTTCGCTACCTATCGTCCGAAGCAGGGACTTGTAGCACGAATTGTTGATTTTTGGCGATTTTTTGAAGGAGCAGGGGAGCCTCGTGGAAATCGAAATTGATGCATTGGCCGTGTGGGAAAGCGCGACTTTGTGTATTAATTAGGCGCGTAGAGAAGCTTATTTAATAGCAAACTAAGGCGCTAATTGTTCGCTACCTATCGTCCGAAGCAGGGACTTGTAGCACGAATTGTTGATTTTTGGCGATTTTTTGAAGGAGCAGGGGAGCCTCGTGGAAATCGAAATTGATGCATTGGCCGTGTGGGAAAGCGCGACTTTGTGTATTAATTAGGCGCGTAGAGAAGCTTATTTAATAGCAAACTAAGGCGCTAATTGTTCGCTACCTATCGTCCGAAGCAGGGACTTGTAGCACGAATTGTTGATTTTTGGCGATTTTTTGAAGGAGCAGGGGAGCCTCGTGGAAATCGAAATTGATGCATTGGCCGTGTGGGAAAGCGCGACTTTGTGTATTAATTAGGCGCGTAGAGAAGCTTATTTAATAGCAAACTAAGGCGCTAATTGTTCGCTACCTATCGTCCGAAGCAGGGACTTGTAGCACGAATTGTTGATTTTTGGCGATTTTTTGAAGGAGCAGGGGAGCCTCGTGGAAATCGAAATTGATGCATTGGCCGTGTGGGAAAGCGCGACTTTGTGTATTAATTAGGCGCGTAGAGAAGCTTATTTAATAGCAAACTAAGGCGCTAATTGTTCGCTACCTATCGTCCGAAGCAGGGACTTGTAGCACGAATTGTTGATTTTTGGCGATTTTTTGAAGGAGCAGGGGAGCCTCGTGGAAATCGAAATTGATGCATTGGCCGTGTGGGAAAGCGCGACTTTGTGTATTAATTAGGCGCGTAGAGAAGCTTATTTAATAGCAAACTAAGGCGCTAATTGTTCGCTACCTATCGTCCGAAGCAGGGACTTGTAGCACGAATTGTTGATTTTTGGCGATTTTTTGAAGGAGCAGGGGAGCCTCGTGGAAATCGAAATTGATGCATTGGCCGTGTGGGAAAGCGCGACTTTGTGTATTAATTAGGCGCGTAGAGAAGCTTATTTAATAGCAAACTAAGGCGCTAATTGTTCGCTACCTATCGTCCGAAGCAGGGACTTGTAGCACGAATTGTTGATTTTTGGCGATTTTTTGAAGGAGCAGGGGAGCCTCGTGGAAATCGAAATTGATGCATTGGCCGTGTGGGAAAGCGCGACTTTGTGTATTAATTAGGCGCGTAGAGAAGCTTATTTAATAGCAAACTAAGGCGCTAATTGTTCGCTACCTATCGTCCGAAGCAGGGACTTGTAGCACGAATTGTTGATTTTTGGCGATTTTTTGAAGGAGCAGGGGAGCCTCGTGGAAATCGAAATTGATGCATTGGCCGTGTGGGAAAGCGCGACTTTGTGTATTAATTAGGCGCGTAGAGAAGCTTATTTAATAGCAAACTAAGGCGCTAATTGTTCGCTACCTATCGTCCGAAGTAGGGACTTGTAGCACGAATTGGTGATTTTTTGTTATTTTTTGAAGGAGCAGGGAAGCCTCGCGGAAGCCGAAATTCATGCATTGGCCGTGTGGGAAAGCGCGACTTTGAGTATTAATTGGGCGCGTAGAGAAGCTTATTTAATAGCAAACTAAGGCGCTAATTGTTCGCTACCTATCGTCCGAAGCAGGGACTTGTAGCACGAATTGTTGATTTTTGGCGATTTTTTGAAGGAGCAGGGGAGCCTCGTGGAAATCGGAATTGATGCATTGGCCGTGTGGGAAAGCGCGACTTTGTGTATTAATTAAGCGCGTAGAGAAGCTTATTTAATAGCAAACTAAGGCGCTAATTGTTCGCTACCTATCGTCCGAAGTAGGGACTTGTAGCACGAATTGGTGATTTTTTGTTATTTTTTGAAGGAGCAGGGAAGCCTCGCGGAAGCCGAAATTCATGCATGGGGCGTGTGGGAAAGCGCGACTTTGTGTATTAATTAGGCGCGTAGAGAAGCTTATTTAATAGCAAACTAAGGCGCTAATTGTTCGCTACCTATCGTCCGAAGCAGGGACTTGTAGCACGAATTGGTGATTTTTTGTTATTTTTTGAAGGAGCAGGGAAGCCTCGCGGAAGCCGAAATTCATGCATTGGCCGTGTGGGAAAGCGCGACTTTGAGTATTAATTGGGCGCGTAGAGAAGCTTATTTAATAGCAAACTAAGGCGCTAATTGTTCGCTACCTATCGTCCGAAGCAGGGACTTGTAGCACGAATTGTTGATTTTTGGCGATTTTTTGAAGGAGCAGGGGAGCCTCGTGGAAATCGGAATTGATGCATTGGCCGTGTGGGAAAGCGCGACTTTGTGTATTAATTAAGCGCGTACAGAAGCTTATTTAATCGCAAACTAAGGCGCTAATTGTTCTTTTTGTCCAGGCTTTGCTAGTGGCGTGAGCTTTCCCCGAACCTCTGCCGTCTGCTACAGCTCCTTTGTCTCCTGGGCGACCGTTGGAGCCGACTTCTTGCACGAATTCTTTTGTTCTTTTCACGCGAAACACGGAATTCGGCGGCGCCGAGCTAGGAAGCCGGCCTCTACGAACTCAAACGTTTCATCACTCTCTGACGCACGGAAGAAAAGAAAAAAATATATGTGTGTGGTGTAAGAACGTTCGGTGCATCTTTAATGTAGGGCGCTAAAGATTGTCTTTTTGTGCAGCGCAAGAGCGAGTTGCACGGCTGGCCCTCCGTTTCAAGTGACCTCCTTCAGCTGCGGATGACCTGTGCTTAATCAAGACCGCTTGAATGGCAACTGAGAACTTGCTCCAAGCAAAAAGTGTTTTTATGAAATCGTGTTAGCTCGTGCGAATTCACTGAATAGGAACAAGTGTGTTTTCATCGAGACAGCTCTCGTCTGCAAACTTGCATTGTCGGCCTAATAAAGTGTGAGGTTATTAAAATGTGAGGTAAAAAAGGAAAAATCTGTTGTTTTGCTGGTGAGGACAAAGCCCCTGCTGTGCACACCTGCGGAAACGAAGTAAGTCCCTTATCAGTTTGTTCAGAGATTTGATTTTTTCCCGTGGTAATCGTGAAAAATAAAAAATAAAAAAGCGCGAGGACATAAATTCTTCTTTCTTATGTTTGAGCTTATTGCAAGACGCTATGAGCGGCGTTATGTTATATCTATACATAGCCTTTGAACTTGTGTTTTTTCTTCTTTCTTTTTGTGATCTCCAGTGTACCAGATTTGTCGGTTTACTGTTATTTTTTTGTTCCTTCTCGTCGCACCCTGCTTGGGGATTGGAAATGGCCTGCAGTGTAAATGAATAAAAACCAAATATAAAACAAAAGAATTTAAATACTTCCCGACGCCATAGGGTCTTGATCTGCTTACAAATGCATTTAAATACTCTTTTCCCAGAACCATAACAGAATGAAACAGCCTACCTCATCGCAGATTTGTATCTGACAATGTTTTGCAGTCGATGGAGCGTTTGTTTGATGTGTAACCCTTTGCATGGTGTTTTAATTTTCCTCTTGCCCACTACTCCCACTCCTCCCAACTTTGTTGTGAGCTATTACATTACAATTTTCCCCTGTTCCGCTCTCCCATTTTACGGATTACCTGGTGTTGCGTTTTTAATATAATATAACAATCTGAGGTTAAACGGACAAAGAGGCCCCTGCTGTGCACACCTGCGGAAACGAAGTAAGTACCTTATCAGTGTTATTCAGAAATTTGATTGTTTCCAATGGTAATCGTGAAAAAAAAAATGTTTTTTTATGTGTGTGCTCGCCCAAAAGCGAGCACATGCATTCTTTTAATGTTCTGTGTTGCGCTTATTGCAAGACGCTGTCATCGGCGTTGTATTATCTATACAGCCTTTGAACTTGCGTTTTCTCTTCTTTTTTTGTATCTCTGTACTTTGTATTCAAGTATATCAATCCACAAGTGCTAGCTGGGTCATTTATTTTAACCAGGCGAGTGGGATGTTCCGAGGAACATTATAGGCGCGTCTCATCGATGTAGCTAATCTAATAAAGTGTTGATTAAAAAGTTTACGTGTAAGGCTTCATTCTGTGGTGGTGTGATTTGGCATATCCTCGTATAAAGAAAACTACGATAGTTGGAAGGTTCTAATTCGCAGCGAATGATCGCGCTCTGAATTTAGACGCACTGTTAAATTTTCATCGCTCCAGCTCGTCTAGAACTCGTTATACTCGCGAAAACAGGTTTTTGGGACTCTGCTTGGAGATTAAAAACCCCGACCAAGTTCAATCGTTCACCCGTGAATATTCAAGACCGCTGGAGTGCATTCATCGATCGTGGTCGTGAAAACAACATCGTAGGAAAATGTGTGTGCAGTGAAACCGTGTCAGCTCATCTCAATCGAGACTTTTCGATCAACAGGGACGGTCTCCCGAGCACGAGTGGATTGATATTCTTCAAAGAGCTGCCGCCCCCGCTCGTAATTAGAAAACAATTATAGGTACAACTATCAAATTGTTGGGGAAGGGTCTCGCACCAGGTAGGACTGTTTGTGTGTCAAATTTCTTCGAGATAGCAAACGCAAAAGTTGTTTTATCGACCTATTAAAACCGCTCGGAGAACTCGGCTGATTTCTGGTGTTTTTTCTGTTTTTTTTTTTTTTTTGTTTTTTTTTTGCGTGTTTTTTTTGTAGTGTTAATTCTAAAAGAGAGATGCCGTAAATATCGCCTAATACCTCAACAAAAAAAAAGTCCGAAGAAAAAAAAAAAAAACAAATTCTCTCGGGGGATTGAACTGCTGTGTACGAAGCGCACATCTTACCCACTGAGCTACTCCACAGCTCGGAATAGGCGTGTTTACAATCCGTTTTATACGAGACCCAATAGGCGACTACTGCCGGCACTTTTTCTCCCCCCGGCTATTCTGCCGGCTGCCGGCAGAATAGACACTTCCTTCATTAATACTGGTCGTATCTCATCACCGCTAGCACCGATGTGTTCCTTGTTCTTTCTAGACTCTATGGACACCACTTTGAACGTGTGAAATAAAAGCTTTCGCGAAGCTACGACGCTTTTACCGTGGGCATGGTCATGGCGGCCAATTCTGATTTCCGAACCCGTGTTCGGACCTCCGAGGCTGAATTTTCGTTTCCGAGCCGCGATGTTGGTGTCAAACGTGAGCACGCGTTCCGTAGAAGACCCGACGACTGTAGTTTACCTCGGATCGAGTCGATAGATTACTGTACGAGCACTGATGCGACTTCCCGCACGAAAGCAGTCATTTTCAGGTTCGATATTGCTCACCGCTTCATCATTTGCTACCACAATTTGCTTTTTTGTTCTGAAGCGCTCCCTCGGGTAAAAGGAACGTTCGCTATGCGCGCGAGATTATTTTAATTCATTCATCTCGTGCGGCGCGCGCTCGGCGGAGCGGCTAGTCGTTTGAAGGCTCACCAGAGCGCGAGCAAGACTTCAAAGAGCTGCCGCTCGCTCGTAATTAGAAAACCATTATAGGTACGTACAACTATCAAATTGTTGGGGAAGGGACAAATACACATATGTGCTGCAAGAGGGCCTCCACACAACCCTACAGAGCTTTTTTCAGACATGCCCCTACAGTACAACTGGCCCGACACTTTCTATTTTGTCCCCTTCTGCACTTTCTGGCGCAAGATGAGCTAAAGTGAAGCACGAGTAACCTTCTAGGTTGCTATCTGTTCAGTTTGAACCCTCAAGCTACGTCCCTTTTCCCTTGACGGCCAAAATTTGAACGCAGGCATGGTTACTGCGGAATACAAAAAGTCTGCCTTTTGTCTCCGAGGGACGTTCATTCTGTGTTATGGTCGTCTTTTCCAGAGACGGTGAGGACAAATACACATCTGTGCTGCAAGAGGGCCTCCACACAACCCTACGGAGCTTTTTGTAGACATGCCCCTACAGTACAACTGGCCCCACACTTTCTATTTTGTCCCCTTCTGCACTTTCTGGCGCAAGATGAGCTAAACTGAAGCACGAGTAACCTTCTAGCTTGCTACCTGTTCAGTTTGAACCCTCAAGCTACGTCCCTTTTCCCTTGACGGCCAAAATTTGAACGCAGGCGTTGTTTCTGTCTGAAAGCAAAAGTCTGCCATTTGTCTCCGAGGGACGTCCATTCTGTGTTACGGTGGTCACTTTGCACAGCCAGGTTAACGCTGTCTGCAGTCGTGCTGGGACGTCCTTGCTGCGGCTTGGCCGACACATTTGTTTTCTCGGCTTCCGTACTTTCCCACGTCGGCTTGTTTCAAGTCCAGCTACAGCATTCTTGTCGAATGGTACCTGTGAATTCTGAAGGCTTGATGTCGACCTGTATTCTCTGCACAGCCCCCTACGGGGTTCTGCAGAAAGCCCTGTCTTAGTAAATCACGTAGGTTTTCAATGAAGTGTGTCTCCACATCTTACGGGGGTGGGCAAGCAACACCGAGGACACAGTCTTCTTGTCTGCAGTGCCTCTTTATTCTCAGACACTACAAAACCCCACGCCCTTGTTGAAAGGCTCGAAAAATCAGGACTACCTTCAGCTTTTGCGTTCGTACATAAACTTTGACACCAGCTGTGTTAACCAACCTGGGCTCGTTCATTACAGGAGGAAAGCAAGCACTCGTATCAAAAATGAATCGTCGCTCTAGCACTCTTCGTCCCATCGTCCCATCTCCATGAATCGTCCCATCTCCATGACTTGCACGGCCTGTAAATTACTAGAACATATCATAACCAAACAACTCGTTTCTTTCTTAGAAATGCATAATGTTCTAAACCCCAACCAACATGGTTTCCGCAGTGGCCTGTCAACGGTAACCCAGTTGATTGAATTTTACCATGAATTAGCCACTTACGTTAACAACCGTACGCAGGTTGATGCAGTTTTCATCGACCTGTCGAAGGCATTCGACCGGGTACCTCACCGCAGACTGATTAAGACATTAATAGATCTCGGAGTTCCCTTTTCTTTGACTAAGTGGATCAATGCATATCTTTCAAACCGTCAGCAATTTGTGGATATAAATGGTACTTACTCAGGGCTGTTAGATGTTCATTCTGGGGTGCCCCAAGGTTCTGTCTTAGGGCCCCTACTTTTTTTTAACTTACGTTAACAGTTTGTTCCCATCCAATGAAGATGTCCCAATTAAGCTAAGAATGTTTGCCGACGACTGCGTCATTTACAGTCCCGTTGTTGAAATACAAGACCAGACAAAAGTGAGTAAAGCACTGGCTAACATTGCGTCTTGGTGTCGTGAAAATAACATGAAGATTAATATTAGCGAAACTCAGTACATGCACATAACAACAAAAAGAACTGTCTTAAACTTTAGCTATGAGGTTGCTGGCGTAGTATTGACTGAAGTGGATAGTTACAAATATTTAGGAGTGATTTTGTCTTCTGACCTCGGGTGGAAAAGGCATGTGGAGTATGTTAAAGAGCGGGCAACTAACAAATTGTGGTACCTGAAGAGAACGCTGGGTAAAACTCCCCCTTCCGTTAAAATTCTTGCGTATAAGACAATTATTAGACCTGTGTTAGAATACGCGTCTGCAGTGTGGAGCCCATGGCAGAGCTCTCTGGTCAGAGAACTCGAAGATATTCAGTCGCTAGCTGTGCGTATAGTTTTTTCAGATTTCAGACGAACTACGTCTGTGACCGAACTTAAAAGGAGAGCCAATATAAGCCCTCTGTCAAACAGAAGAGAGAGCCAACGGTTGAAGCTGTTCTTTCAGATTTTCAAGAACTGTATAAAAATTGATGGCTCCGTTTACTTAAAACCAAAAAGTTTTTACTCGGAACGCTTGCATCACTCAAAGACCGTAGCCCCCTATTAAAGCTCGAATAAATAGCTATAAACAATCTTTTTTTGTGCATACAATTGATTTGTGGAACAGCCTTCCCGGGGATGTTGTCGATATTGATTCACTCTGTTCTTTCGAAAAAGCCGTAGATAATATTTTTCAGTGCCGAGATTGCTTTTATTGCTCTTATGGAATTATTTTACTGTCTTTACTTTTTATTACTGCTGTTACATTTACTGCTATACTGTTATTGTTATTACTAGTATTACATTTGGTTACTGTATTGTTTCTCTTCTTACGAATATGTCGTAGATATTAATTTTCGGTGCTAAGATTGCTTTTTGTTTAGAACTGTTGTGTTTATAATGTGCATGTGTGACACTGTATCACCCCACTCCTGCCTTGGCCCTATATTGGGCTGGCAGTATTGATAAACAATAAAAAAAAAAAAAAAAACATGCCAAAATTAATGTGCTTTTCTGGTTCAATTATGAAATAATCGCAATAGAACCATTTGTATTTACTGTGCAGGCGGTTTCTTTAATGCAACTTCTCAATTACCTAAAAGAAATGGTAATCTGAAGAGTCATCTTTTTTCACTAAAAAAAACAACAAAAAAAAAACAGAAAAAACACCAGAAATCAGCCGAGTACTGACAGTGCTTTTATTAGGTCGATAAAACAACTTTTGCGTTTGCTATCTCGAAGAAATTTGACACACAAACACTCCTACCTGGTGCGACACGCTTTCCCGACAATCGGATAGCTTAATGGTTGTCTAATTCCGAGCGAGCGGCAGCTCTTTGAAGTATATCCATCCACTTGTGCTCGGGACACCCACCCTGTTGATCGATGAGTCTCGATTGAGATGAGCTGACACGGTTTCACTGCACACACATGTTCCTATGATGTTGTTTTCACGACCACAATCGATGAATGCACTCCAGCGGTCTTGAATATCCACGGGCGAACGATTGAACTTGGTCGGGCTTGTTAATTTCCGAGCAGAGTCCCAAAACCTGTTTTCGCGAATATAACGAGTTCTAGACTAGCTGGAGCGATGAAATTTTAAGCGTGCAACTAAATTCAGAGCGTAATCATTCGCTGCGAATTATAACTTTCTAGCTATCGTAGTTTTTTTTATACGAGCATAGGTGAAATCAAAACATCGTACAGTGAAAGCCTTACTTACACGTAAACTTCTGTTGATAACTTTCTTTTTAGAATACCTACATCGATGAGACGCGCCTCGAATGTTCCTCGGAACATAATCTTACTCCCTGGTTAAAATAAATGTCCTAGCTAGCCTACTTTCCGAGCTTCGTGCGATTGAATCACCTCCGGTTGCGAGCAAAACACGCGGCAGCCATTTGCTTTTTTTTGCAAAAACCAAACCAGAACCACGAATGGGCGGTAAATTTCTAAATACTTGACCTAAATAATTTAAACTTGTTGTGGAACACGGGTCTCGACGACGTGGTTTTCAAAAATAAGACGATTCCCGTAATTCTAAGTTTGGTTTTATTAAACCAGGGCTGTGTTTCAAATCTCACCCTAATAAACCCGAGTTACTCGGGCGGATCGTGTCACGTGACAGCAGAAATGAAAGAACGCTGGACGCAGGCAGGTTTCAAAACGCCAGGTGTACAGAAGCTTTACCTCGCAGTATGATTTCGTTAATTTTAAAACACGGCCAGGAATTACATTTTTCATGAATGAATAGATAGATGACCCGTTTCGAATGAATGGATCCATGAGTGCGGCTGAGCAATTCCGACCGGTCGGTAAATCCCGCCACCTGGTGCCTTTTGTTTTACCATTGAAAATATTGAATTTCTGAAATCTATATTACGACCTTGAATTTACGATATCAAATGGGGGACACTTGTTCCCAGCCGCCCCTGGACTGGACAGAGACCGATTTCTTTTCTTGTGTGATGCGAGTTTCGCGAAATAAACGGCGTTTGAAAGTTTTCACATCGAAGCCAGCCATTCGCTTTCCTCACTTTAGGCACCGATCCTTTCTTCGATCTCGCTTCATTAATACTGGTCGTATCTCGTCACCGCTAGCACCGATGTGTTCCTTGGTCTTTCTAGACTCTACGGACACCACTTTGAACGTGTGTAATAAAAGGTTTCGCGATGCTACGACGCTTTTACCGTGGGCATGGTCATGGCGGCCAATTGTACTTTCCGAGCCTGTGTTCGGACCTCCGAGGCTGAATTTTCGTTTCCGAGACGCGATGTTGGTGTCAAACGTGAGCACGCGTTCCGTAGAAGACCCGACGACTGTAGTTTGCCTCGGATCGAGTCGATGGTTTACTGTACGAGCACTGATGCGACTTCCCGCACGAAAGCAGTCATTTTCAGGTTCGATATTGCTCACCGCTTCATCATTTGCTACCACAATTTGCTTTTTTGTTCTGAAGCGCTCCCTCGGGTAAAAGGAACGTTCGCTATGCGCGCGAGATTATTTTAATTCATTCATCTCGTGCGGCGCGCGCTCGGCGGAGCGGCTAGTCGTTTGAAGGCTCACCAGAGCGCGAGCAAGACTTCAAAGAGCTGCCGCTCGCTCGTAATTAGAAAACCATTATAGGTACGTACAACTATCAAATTGTTGGTGAAGGGTCTCGCACCAGGTAGTACTGTTTGTGTGTCAAAAGGGTACTAATAAGGAAGTGTGTTTTTACATTGAGACAGCTCGTCTGAAAAATTGTATTCTTGGCCTAATAAAGTCTGAGGTCTCAAAAAGAAATGAGCTGATTCTTGTTTTTCTGGCGCAGTGAAGACTCGTTAAATGTGTCACTTCTTTTTTATTTATGTCTTCAGGCCCCTGCTGTCCACCTCGGGAAAAGGTTTGTTCCTGCAGAGCTTTTTGTATACATGCCCCTAGAGTACAACTGGCCCCACACTCTTTATTTTCCCCCCTTGTGCTTTTTCTGGTGCAGGATGAGCTCGACTGAAGCATGCGTAACCTTCTAGGTTGCTATCTGAGCAGTTTGAACCCTCAAGCTACGTCCCTCTTCCCTCGACGGCCAAAATTTGAACGCAGGCATGGTTACTGCGGAATACAAAAAGTCTGCCTTTTGTCTCCGAGGGACGTTCATTCTGTGTTATGGTCGTCTTTTCCAGAGACGGTGAGGACAAATACACATCTGTGCTGCAAGAGGGCCTCCACACAACCCTACAGAGCTTTTTGTAGACATGCCCCTACAGTACAACTGGCCCAACACTTTCTATTTTGTCCCCTTCTGCACTTTCTGGCGCAAGATGAGCTAAAGTGAAGCACGAGTAACCTTCTAGGTTGCTACCTGTTCAGTTTGAACCCTCAAGCTACGTCCCTTTTCCCTCGACGGCCAAAATTTGAACGCAGGCACGGTTACTGCGGAATACAAAAAGTCTGCCTTTTGTCTCCGAGGGACGTTCATTCTGTGTTATGGTCGTCTTTTCCAGAGACGGTGAGGACAAATACACATCTGTGCTGCAAGAGGGCCTCCACACAACCCTACAGAGCTTTTTGTAGACATGCCCCTACAGTACAACTGGCCCGACACTTTCTATTTTGTCCCCTTCTGCACTTTCTGGCGCAAGATGAGCTAAAGTGAAGCACGAGTAACCTTCTAGGTTGCTATCTGTTCAGTTTGAACCCTCAAGCTATGTCCCTTTTCCCTTGACGGCCAAAATTTGAACGCAGGCATGGTTACTGCGCAATACCAAAAGTCTGCCTTTTGTCTCCGAGGGACGTTCATACTGTGTTATGGTCGTCTTTTCCAGAGACGGTGAGGACAAATACACATCTGTGCTGCAAGAGGGCCTCCACACAACCCTACAGAGCTTTTTGTAGACATCTAGAATAATTAATCATCTTCATAAATACCGACTAATTTCTGCAAACCAATATGGATTTCAGAGAGGTAAATATACTGAGTCAGCTTTACTTAACATTCGAGGAAAACTTATCAGCAATATAGAAAATCAATCCTACACTATAGGCATCTTCGTAGATTTCAATAAAGCTTTTGACTCTATCAAGCATAATATTCTCTTTGATAAACTGCCACACTACGGAATTAGAGGCATTTCACTTAAACTATTGCGCAGTTATCTGACAAATCGTAGCCAGTTTGTGGTAGCTAATAGTATAGAATCGGACACTGAACATATAAAATTTGGTGTTCCGCAAGGATCAATATTAGGACCTATACTATTCCTTTTTTATATCAATGACATTGTTGCTATCCCCCATACGCCAGACATAGTACTTTACGCCGACGACACGAGTGTTTTTTTTTTCATCCAGGGACCTATCATCTCTTATTCCTGTCACAAACGCATGGCTCAAAAACTTATCGAAGTGGCTTGATGCGAATCAGCTGCTTCTAAATGTTAACAAAACAAAATATATTGTTTTTTCCTCAATTAACAGACCAGTTAACCTTACTACCGAAATAGTATTCCAGTCACGGTCACTAGAAAGGGTTACCGAATACAAATTCTTAGGCATACATTTTCATGAAAACCTTCGCTGGACATGTCATGTGAATTTTGTGAAGCTTGACATCGCACAGTCTATTGGCATGCTGAATAGATTTCGTGCCTTATTACCAATGTGGCTAAAACGTCAGCTCTATTTCACTACTGTTCATTCTCGACTGCACTATTGTTTACTTGTCTGGGGGGTTACATCTAAATGTAATATGACTAGTTTGTACTTAATGCAGAAAAAAAGTATACGATTTATTGAAAACCTATCAAGCCGCGATCATACATTCCAATACTTTGAGAAAGATCGTATCCTGAATATTGAGGCACTGTATAATCAACGATTGTCTGAGGTTATATTCTCCCAAGTTAAAACTGACCGTGAATTATTCCTTTCTACATATACGAATACTGATACACACTACAATTTTAGAAATACAAACTTTATAAAAATCAGAACCAGAACAAATTACGGTACGCAATTACTATCTTGGCAGATTCCCAATCTTCTCAACCTCCACCCTGGCTTGATCGATATAATCGATCATAATTCAAACCTCTTGACTTTCAGAAAAAAATCAAAAACAATATTTTTTACTTTCCGCATAATACTGTGGTCTTCTAAATTATGTGTACAGATGTAATTGTAGTAATGTAGTTCATATATTTTTGTTGCATGTTGCGAATTATTTATTTTTCATTGCAAGAGCGTATGTAGTGTAGTGATCTAGTTACTGCGTATTTTTTGTTTTTGTTTATGGTTAACTATAGCACTCTACCACTAGTCTGCCTGCTGCATCTGCTGCATCTGCTGCAAGTGTAGTCTGGTGCTAGGGGCCTGGTCAGGTGACTTACTGTCACCTTTTGCCTCAGCACCATGACAATCCTGTATTGTCAAAAGTTCCAATAAACAAACAAACAAACAAACATGCCCCTACAGTACAACTGGCCCGACACTTTATATTTTGTCCCCTTGTGCACTTTCTGGCGCAAGATGAGCTAAACTGAAGCACGAGTAACCTTCTAGCTTGCTACCTGTTCAGTTGAAACCCTCAAGCTACGTCCCTTTTCCCTTGACGGCCAAAATTTGAACGCAGGCATGGTTACTGCGGAATACCAAAAGTCTGCCTTTTGTCTCCGAGGGACGTCCACTTTGCACAGCCAGAATAACGCTGTCCGCAGTCGTGCTGGGACGTCCTTGCTACGGCTTGGCCGACACATTTGTTTTCTCGGCTTCCGTACTTTCCCACGTCGGCTTGTTTCAAGTCCAGCTACAGCATTCTTGTCGAACGGTACCTGTGAGTTCTGAAGGCTTGATGTCGACCTGTATTCTCTGCACAGCCCCCTACGGGGTTCTGCAGAAACCCCCGTCTTAGTAAATCACGTAGGTTTTCAATGAAGTGTGTCTCCACATCTTACGGGGGTGGGCAAGCAACACCGAGGACACAGTCTTCTTGTCTGCAGTGCCTCTTTATTCTCAGACACTACAAAACCCCACGCCACTGTTCAAAGGCTCGAAAAATCAGGACTACCTTCAGCTTTTGCGTTCGTACATAAACTTTGACACCAGCTGTGTTAACCAACCTGGGCTCGTTCATTACAGGAGGAAAGCAAGCACTCGTATCAAAAATGAATCGTCGCTCTAGCACTCTTCGTTTCCTAGACATTAGCAGTACATAAAAAACAGCCGACTCTCTTATTAGGCCAACATTAATGTGCTTTTCTGGTTCAATTATGAAATAATCGCAATAGAACCATTTGTATTTACTGTGCAGGCCGTTTCTTTAATGCAACTTCTCAATTACCTAAAAGAAATGGTAATCTGAAGAGTCATCTTTTTTCACATAAAAAAAACAACAAAAAAAAAAACAGAAAAAAACACCAGAAATGAGCCGAGTTCTCCGAGCGGTTTTATTAGGTCGATAAAACAACTTTTGCGTTTGCTATCTCGAAGAAATTTGACACACAAACACTCCTACCTGGTGCGACACCCTTTCCCGACAATTGGATAGCTTAATGGTTTTCTAATTCCGAGCGAGCGGCAGCTCTTTGAAGTATATCCATCCACTTGTGCTCGGGACACCCTCCCTGTTGATCGATGAGTCTCGATTGAGATGAGCTGACACGGTTTCACTGCACACACATGTTCCTATGATGTTGTTTTCACGACCACAATCGATGAATGCACTCCAGCGGTCTTGAATATCCACAGGCGAACGATTGAACTTGGTCGGGCTTGTTAATTTCCGAGCAGAGTCCCAAAACCTGTTTTCGCGAATATAACGAGTTCTAGACTAGCTGGAGCGATGAAATTTTAACAGTGCGTCTAAATTCAGAGCGCGATCATTCGCTGCGAATTAGAACTTTCTAGCTATCGTAGTTTTCTTTATGCGAGCATATGTGAAATCAAAACATCGTACAGTGAAAGCCTTACTTACACGTAAACTTCTGTTGATAACTTTCTTTTTAGAATACCTACATCGATGAGACGCGCCTCGAATGTTCCTCGGAACATAATCTTACTCCCTGGTTAAAATAAATGTCCTAGCTAGCCTACTTTCCGAGCTTCGTGCGATTGAATCACCTCCGGTTGCGAGCAAAACACGCGGCAGCCATTTGCTTTTTTTGCAAAAACCAAAACAAGAACCACGAATGGGCGGTAAATTTCTAAATACTTGACCTAAATAATTTAAACTTGTTGTGGAACACGGGTCTCGTTTTCAAAAATAAGACGATTCCCGTAATTCTAAGTTTGGTTTTATTAAACCAGGGCTGTGTTTCAAATCTCACCCTAATAAACCCGAGTTACTCGGGCGGATCGTGTCACGTGACAGCAGAAATGAAAGAACGCTGGACGCAGGCAGGTTTCAAAACGCCAGGTGTACAGAAGCTTTACCTCGCAGTATGATTTCGTTAATTTTAAAACACGGCCAGGAATTACATTTTTTATGAATGAATAGATAGATGACCCGTTTCGAATGAATGGATCCATGAGTGCGGCTGAGCAATTCCGACCGGTCGGTAAATCCCGCCACCTGGTGCCTTTTGTTTTACCATTGAAAATATTGAATTTCTGATATCTATATTACGACCTTGAATTTACGATATCAAATGGGGGACACTTGTTCCCAGCCGCCCCTGGACTGGACAGAGACCGATTTCTTTTCTTGTGTGATGCGAGTTTCGCGAAATAAACGGCGTTTGAAAGTTTTCACATCGAAGCCAGCCATTCGCTTTCCTCACTTTAGGCACCGATCCTTTCTTCGATCTCGCTTCATTAATACTGGTCGTATCTCGTCACCGCTAGCACCGATGTGTTCCTTGGTCTTTCTAGACTCTACGGACACCACTTTGAACGTGTGTAATAAAAGGTTTCGCGATGCTACGACGCTTTTACCGTGGGCATGGTCATGGCGGCCAATTGTACTTTCCGAGCCTGTGTTCGGACCTCCGAGGCTGAATTTTCGTTTCCGAGACGCGATGTTGGTGTCAAACGTGAGCACGCGTTCCGTAGAAGACCCGACGACTGTAGTTTGCCTCGGATCGAGTCGATAGTTTACTGTAGGAGCACTGATGCGACTTCCCGCACGAAAGCAGTCATTTTCAGGTTCGATATTGCTCACCGCTTCATCATTTGCTACCACAATTTGCTTTTTTGTTCTGAAGCGCTCCCTCGGGTAAAAGGAACGTTCGCTATGCGCGCGAGATTATTTTAATTCATTCATCTCGTGCGGCGCGCGCTCGGCGGAGCGGCTGGTCCTTTGAAGGCTCACCAGAGCGCGAGCAAGACTTCAAAGAGCTGCCGCTCGCTCGTAATTAGAAAACCATTATCGGTACGTACAACTATCAAATTGTTGGGGAAGGGTCTCGCACCAGGTAGGACTGTTTGTGTGTCAAAAGGGTACTAATAAGGAAGTGTGTTTTTACATTGAGACAGCTCGTCTGAAAAATTGTATTCTTGGCCTAAATAAAGTCTGAGGTCTCAAAAAGAAATGAGCTGATTCTTGTTTTTCTGGCGCAGTGAAGACTCGTTAAATGTGTCACTTCTTTTTTATGTATGTCTTCAGGCCCCTGCTGTCCACCTCGGGAAAAGGTTTGTTCCTGCAGAGCTTTTTGTATACATGCCCCTAGAGTACAACTGGCCCCACACTCTTTATTTTGCCCCCTTGTGCTTTTTCTGGTGCAAGATGAGCTCGACTGAAGCATGAGTAACCTTCTAGCTTGCTATCTGTTCAGTTTGAACCCTCAAGCTAAGTCCGTTTTCACTTGACGGCCAACATCTGAACGCAGGCGCTGTTTCTACCTCGAAGCAAAACTACGCCCTTTGCCTCACTTTCACATCCATTCTTTTGTTAAGGTGATCTTTCCCAGAGACGGTGAGGACAAATACAGATCTGTGCCGCAAGAGGGACTCCACAAATCACTTTTGAGCTTTTTCTAGACATGCCGCCACAGTACAACCGCTCCCACACTCCTATTTTCCCCCCTTGTGCTTTTTCTGGTGCAAGATGAGCTCGACTGAAGCACGAGTAACCTTCTAGGTTGCTATCTGAGCAGTTTGAACCCTCAAGCTAAGTCCGTTTTCACTTGACGGCCAACATCTGAACGCGGGCGTTGTTTCTGCGCCAAACCAAAAGTGTGCCTTTCGTCTCCGAGGGACGTTCATTCTGAGTTATGGTCGTCTTTTCCAGAGACGGTGAGGACAAATGCACATCTGTGCTGCAAGAGGGACTCCACACAACCCTACAGAGCCCACACCCCGTAACATGTGGAGACACACTTTAATCAAAACAAACGTGATCAGAGGCTCCGGAAGTCTTTCTTTAGAGGGGGGGCTCGACATCTCCGAAATCCTCAAGGTTAGGTTGGTTTCAGGTTGACATTAATTGCCACATTTGAATGAAAACATATTAATGCACCGCGTTCGCATATTCACGCACATATCCATGGAAAACAAATTAAAACAATGGTTCAGTAAAATAACAGTAAGAAGCTTGCACTGACAACTCATACAATGATTGGATAACCACTGAAATCAGCCGCACCATGTGTTCTTTATTTTTTCTTTCCTATACCAACTGTTACATGTCAACCGCAGCTGTGCCTATGCCAAATTGGCTATGTCTAAAAATGAAAACCTTCCTTCATTTAGGGATTCTCGGGGAAGCATGATGTATTAACGCAGACGTAGACAAACAAGTGTTAAAAGTTTTAGACAAAACCCCGAAACTCGGGGGAAAAAAGGACAACACAACACGGAGTCTCAAACACAGCAAGTTGGGCCATCGGATGTCTTAACTGGAAGCAGAGGTTGCATACATCGGTATGTACCTCGGGATCAAGTACATCGACCGTGATCGCTTCGGACTCCTGGCGTCAATACAAGTTGGGGGGCATCACAAAAGGAGAGTACTGAAGGATAATAGCTGTGTTTCAGACTTCGTGTTGTGTTGTCCTTAGTTTGTAAACATGTGTCGCCTCATGCCTCACCACCCTGCGGGCACGACGCCGCATGCGCGCAAAGCTTTCGCCATCAAAGGCGCCTTGTCAAATTTGGGAGCTCGTAGACTTTCGCCTTTTCTAAGCACTCCCGAATCCCCACTCAAGCTCACCAGACCCCCCCTCCCCCTTTTCCTAATGATGGCCTTTAAGCGCCTGCCTGTTTTGTCCGCGGGCCAGAAGCACCATGCATCTTCTGGGCTTCTTGCTTCCACACGGGGGAAGCAGACAAACGCTGGCCGACGTCGTCTTGTCGGAATCCATTCATTTCGCTGTCTCCTCTTTGCTCGCTCTAAACTGGTTGTCAATCAGGCTCATGAGTCCTGCCTGTCATTTTCTTCTGGTTTTGACTTTTCAAGCAAGCCTCTCCGTCGCCCCGGTGCTTTTTGTGCTTGGCGGAGGTGAGGAGGGCGGTAGGTCAGCATGTATAAAGAGTCATTTCATTTATTTCGGCTCAGGAGAGACGGAGGTACAGGAAATAGGCCGAAGGCCCATACCAGATAACCTGCAAACACACAAACTAAAAAAAAAAAAAAAAAGAGGGAGGGGGAGGGGGGGCTCGGCAGCTCGGTCCTGAGGACAGGAGGGGCTCAAGCCCACCCTGCCCCCCCCCCGCTTTCAGAGCCCCTGAACGTGATTTACTAAGACAGGCCTGCATTCAAATTTTGGCCGTCAGAGAAAAACGGATGGATCCAGAGGGTTGAAACTTCACAGGTAGCAAGGTACCAGAGGCCTCAAATTTCAGTAGGCATACCTTTACGAAAGGAGGTTCCAAAGCTTAGAAAAAAAATCTTTCGGCTACAGGACCCAGGTGTGTCTTTATTTAAAATCCAGAGCAGATAAAGTTTTCTAATAACTTTCGAAAGGTGCACTGGCCGTTGCTAAACAAGAAACAAAAACAATTTTCTCAAGAAAACGTGCGAGGGAGGAGGGCTGAGCAATATCGAACCCGAAAATTGGTGCTTTCCTGTGGAAAGTCGCATCAGTGCTCGTAAAGTAAAATATCCACTCGATCAGAGGTAAAGTACAGTCGTCGGGTGTTCTACGAAACGCCTGCTCACGTTTGACACCAACATCGCGTCTCGGAAACGAAAATTCAGCCTCGGAGGTCCGAACAAAGGTTTCTAAAAGTAGAAATGGCCGCCATGACCATGCCCACGGTAAAAGCGTCGTAGCATCGCGAAAACTTTTATTTCACACGTTCAAAGTGGTGTCCGTAGAGTCTAGAAAGACCAAGGAACACATCGGTGCTAGCGGTGATGAGATACGACCAGTATTAATGAAGGGAGATCAACGAGAATGCTTCCCTTAATAAATAGTGCAAAAAATAAACAAAATAATAAAGAAAAAAATACCCGATGCGAGTGGTGTGTCTGCCCTCCACCAGGCGGCGCGATCCCCTTCCCGATTGGTCTCTCGACTGAGTTGCGGTGAGCGGACGTGTTTCCTGGTTCTCCTCGAGCATCCGAAGCTAAGTGCCAGTTTTTCTTCTTTTCTCTCTCTTTTTTTGAGAGTTGATTGGAAGTGACTATGCGGTAGCAGTATTAGGTTTGAACAGCAGCAGTTAACGTTAGTTTCGCAAAGTAGGCTCTGTTTGAATTTTTGGCGGGAAGGGACGGTTTGTTCCCGGTCTAGACATGGGTCTAGATTTGGGTCGGCATGACAAGGGTGGGGACGAGTTGGTGCAGTGCGAGGGGTGTGGGAGGTGGTGTTACCTGGAGGAGACGGGTTTCGGGAGCCTGGAGGTGGCGGCGGAGGTGAGTTTCGAGTGTCGGCTTTGTGTGAAGCTTCAGCAGGTAACTGGGGAATGGGAGGGTAGAGTTCGGGAGATTGAGGCCCAGCTTAAGGCAGAAGGAGAGAAGCGGGTGGGTCTCGAGGCCCAGGTAGAGGAGCTGACTAGGCAGCTTAATCATGAGAGGGAGCAGCGGGTCGGCCTCGAGAAGCAGGCGGAGGAGCTGGGGGAAGTATGGAAGGCGGGTTTAGAGGAGCGTAAGAGGGAGTGTGACAGTAGGGTAGAGCGCCTGGAAGGGGTAATTCGAGCGAGTGAGAGTAGCGAGGGAAGAAAGGAGGAAGTGTCAGTTCTAGCGGGACGAACCACCAGTCTGCAGGCTGGGGTCCCTGGTGGTAGGGAGTCCGGCCTGTTGGCAGGCGGGCTCGACGACGCTGGAGAGCTGATTGAACCTCAGCTCAATGGCGCCTTCGAGCAGCAGGCGTCGGGCAGTCAGGTGACAGGAGATAAGTCGCAGGACAAAGGCGCGCAGGCACCAGGGGGATCTAGGGTACTGGTAGTGGGGAGCTCTAACGTAGCACGGGTTAGGAGGGGTGTACATAACAGGGTGAAGGGAGACCAGAGGGTAACCGTAGAGGTCCAGCCAGGGAAGTGTATGGTGGATGCTATGACCGCAGCACGTGAGGGGGTGTGGGATAACCGGGAGGGAAGGAACCTAGTAATAGTTCATGCGGGGCTTAATGATGTGCTGAAGGGTAGGAGCCAGAACCTCGGAAAGCAGCTAAACGTGGGAATACGTAAGCTGAGGGACGTGTCTGAGAATGTGCATGTGGTTGTGTGCACCATTCCAGAAGTTCGGGGGCAGTCCGGGTTAACGGAGAGGAGGGTTGTCGAAGCCAACGGAGTAATTAAGGGTATGAGTCGACAGCTTCGGTACGACGTAATGGAAGTAAACAGAGAAGTGTACGAGGCTGGCTCCCGCCCTTTTGCAGATGGCATTCACTACAGTGAGGCCACGGGTTACAGGGTGGGGGATAGGATGGGCCGCACGGTGACTGCTTTTTTGGGGGGACCGAGGGCCCTGGGGGCACTGAAGTAACTGAAACCCCAACAAAGTCAGGAGAGGCACCCAGGGTTAAAAAGAGGAGAAAACGTAAGAACAGGTATAAAAAATCAGCACAATCAGACATTGGATATATTAACATGCAGGGTGGTAGAAATAGGTTAAAATGGGAAGAGGTAGAGGAGCAACTAAGAAAGGAGGATTTAATGGTGTATGGGTTTGTGGAAACACATCTCAGAGACATGGAGCAGCCACCTTGCAACCCTGACTATGTGTGGGAAGAATGCAACAGAATGGAGGGAACGAGGAAGGGAGGTGGAATTGGAGCATTCATTAAGAAGAATATGAACTTTCAAAGGATCAGAAAGGAGTGCGCCGAACATTTGTGGCTGAAAGGAAAAGTCGCTGGGGAATCAACAGTCCTTGGAGTGGTTTACTTATGGACAGGGACAGGTGCTAAAGAGGAAAACAGAAAAATGATTGATTGCATATCAAGAGACATTAGTGAACTAGGGGAAGGCTCCGAAATAATTATTATGGGAGACATGAATGCCCATATTGAGGGTCTGGATGGGTATACGGACTCAACTGGAAGCATATTACTAGAACTGGTGGAAAAACATGACTTAGTTTTATGTAATACCAGTCAGAAGTGTGACGGGCACATAACTTGGGAAACTGGCAATCTGCATTCAACTATAGATTACGTACTCATGTCACACAAAATATATGGTAAGTTACAAGTAATGAAAATAGATGAAGAAGGTTCCAAAAGTCTTGGTAGTGATCATAAACGTATTAAGCTGAATTTTGCCAGAGAAGTAAATGCTGAAACTAGACAACATAATTCAAAGCAAACTTTCTGCAGCGACAAAGAGTTGGAAATAGTTGTTGAAAGAATAGAGGCAGCAGTTTCAGGGCAACGGCATACAGATTGGACCTATGAGAGCCTAACTAGGCTTTTTTCTCTAGAACTAGACAAAGTTAAGAGTAAACGAAAGGGGAAGCAAGGACATAGACCAAAAAGTTGGTGGGACAAAGAAGTGAAGCAAGCGATACAAAAACGTCAGGAAGCCTCTAGAGAACACAGGTATTCCAAGCGTAGTGGGGAGTCCGAAACGGAAGTAAAAAGAAAATGGGACAATTTTGTAACATGTCGCCGAGAGGCATCCAGTTTGATCAATGCGAAAATTCAGAGAAAGGGTGAGGAATGGATGAGTAATGTAAGTAAGAAAGATAGAAATGCTGCCAAGAAGTTTTGGGAGCACTTGAACTCACTCGGTGAAACAACGCAAGCTAGACAGAGGTTTATACTCTCGCATCAGGGAGATCAATTAGAGGGAGATGATGCGATACAATATATAGGAGCAGTGATGGAGGAGAAATTTCGGGAACGGGTACATGTGGAAGATAGGAGAACCGAAGGAAGTAGCAGTCCAGTTTGTGACATCGCGGATTTTGGACACAGAGAATGGGAAAAGGCGGAACGAAGAGTCCCTAGTGGCACGTCGACAGGCACAGATGGTATCCCTATCAAGCTGGTGAAGAATTTGGGTCCTAAATCTAAGGCAAAACTAAGGGAGGTAGTGAGTACCATGATAACAAAAGGAAATATTCCAGATGAATGGAGGCTTAGTAGGATGAGTATGATATATAAGGGAAAGGGAGATAAGTCTGATATTAGGAATTATCGTCCTATAACCGTGACACCGGTTATTTACAGGTTGGTAATGCAGATTATAAAGAACAGACTGGAGGAATGGGTAGATTGCGAGGGCATACTGGGCGAGTTACAGAACGGGTTTCGAAAACAAAGAAGGTTGGAGGACAACTTATTTTCTCTAACACAGTGTATAGAAATAGCGCAAAAAGAAAACAGACAGCTCTGGCTGGCATTTCTGGATATCAAGGGTGCCTATGACAATGTGAACCAAAGAAACCTGTGGGACATAATGGAGAACTTAAACCTAGATGAAGGACTAACAGCACTATTAAGGAACATTTACAAAGATAACAAGGTGATTATAACATGGGAAGGAAAGGCGACAGGGAAAATAGAGATAAGACGAGGCCTTAGGCAGGGGTGCCCGTTATCGCCTTTGCTGTTTATGTTGTATCTGAGAGGATTGGAGGATAGACTAGAGAAGAGTGGGCTTGGGTTCAACCTTTCTTACAGTAAGCTAGGCCAAAAAATTCAGCAATCCTTACCGGGATTGATGTATGCGGACGATATTGTACTAATGGCTAACAACAGGACAGAGTTGCAGGAATTAATGAGCATCTGTGGTAGGGAAGGAGAGGAATTAGGTTTAGAATTCAGTAGCGAAAAATCGGCAGTCATGATTTTTAACGAGGATGAAGTTGAGAGGCTGAAGATACAGAATATTACAGTTGAGAGAGCTAGTAAATACAAGTATCTAGGAGTATGGATATGTGATGGTGCAGAATATCTCAGAGACCATGAAAAGTATATAATAGGTAAGGGCAACAGAAATGCAGCTGTAATGAAAAATAGAGCACTTTGGAATTACAACAGGTATGAGGTGGTGAGAGAGATTTGGAAAGGGGTCATGGTGCCTGGCTTGACTTTTGGAAACGCAGTGCTATGCATGAAATCCGAAGTGCATGCGAAACTAGAAATAAAACAGCGCGGAGTAGGTAGACTGGCTTTGGGGGCGCATTGCAAAACGCCAAACCAGGGAGTACAAGGAGACATGGGATGGGCATCATTTGAGAGCAGGGAAGCGGTGAGCAAGGTAGAATTTGAGGATAGGTTGAGGCTAATGGATGGGGAGCAATGGGCACGAAAGGTTTTCAGCTATTTATACATGAGGAGTGTAGACACAAAGTGGAGACAGCGCACTAGGAAATTAAGAGGAAGGTTTTTGGGCTATAGCGAAGATACGGAAGAGCAAGTCTCAGTTAAGAAGAAAGTTAAGGCCACAGAAAGAGATCGGTGGCTAGAGGGAATGCAGACAAAGACTGCTCTGGAAAGCTATAGATTAAACAAAAGAGTTATTGCCAAAGAAAGCATTTATGACAATTCTAGGGGAAGCTCATTGCTGTTTGAGGCAAGAACGGGTGTTCTGCGAACCAGAACATACAGAGTGAAGTACCAGGAAATTGATACAGTGTGCACTGCTTGTGGAGAGGAGGACGAGACGGCTGAGCACTTGATACTCTACTGTAAAGGGCTTCACCCTATGCCTACCGAAGACAACATAGATTTAATAAAGTCATTGGGTTTTAGAGACAGCGAAGGGAGAGTGGATTTCAAGACTGTAGAGATTACCAAGCAAAGATTAAGTGAATGGTGGCAGAAATCGAGAGAAAACTAGGTATTTTCTTAATCACTGATGGCAAGGGGGTTTCATAGCCTCACTTTCTTTGCACTGCGGAGTGAATATAGATTTCACATTTAAATATTCTAAGCTTAAAAGGTAAAACAAAATGGCTAGGTGGCGTAAGCTACCGCCCGATCCAAAGGGCTCAGCCGTATTCATCCATCCATCCATCCATCCATCCATTTTTTCCTTCTCTTTCCCTCTCCTCCTCGCTCATCCTCCTCCGCTTTCCTTTGTTCCCAGAGGCCGGCCCCAGTGTGGTTTCCGTTGTGCTCGGGAGCAGTCGCGTAGTCGCCCGTGTCCAGCTCCTTCTTTGTTCTTTGTTCCGAAATCGGTCTTCTTCTTCTTCGGACCCCGAACGTCGCCTCACGCTTCCTGCCTTCGTCAAAGGGCCTCCTTTCGTTCGACACATTGGGGTAAGTGTACGTCCATTATACTATCCTTTAATTTCGAGTTTTTGATTATTTGCCAAACGAAAGTGATTTGAGTTTTTCAGCAAAAAAAAGAAGAATAATTCGTTTAAAACCAAGTGCTTTTCACACCTATTGGAGAATTTCATTAGCTTTCGGAAAATATATACTTCGATATGCGTAAAAGTATTTCTCGTTGCGTTAGAGAGTGAAGCAGGTGAAGCGGGAAAGTCCGGAGCGCGCGCGAGCCGCGATTCGATCGTCTAAGATCAGGCAAAAATTAAAAATAAAAGTGAACTGCTACCTTTAGAACAGTCTCTTTTTCTGTGCTCTTAGCGCACACGTTTGTCTAACGGCACACGAAATTAAGAATCTCTATCTACTTTTATTATTACCTTTTTTTAACTTAAATCGACCAGCCACCCAGAGCGCCCGAAAACTAGTTTGGCTGGTTAGATCGAAATATGAAGAAGAATAATTCCGTTTAAAATCAAATAATTTTTACACCTATTGCACAATTTCATTACCTTTCGGAAAATATATACTTCGATGTGCGTAAGAGTATTTCTCGTTGCGATAGCGAGTGAAGCAGGTGAAGGGGGAGAGTCCGAAGCGCGCTCGAGCCGCGATTCGATCGTCTAAGATCAGGCAAAAATTAAAAATAAAAGTGAACTCCTACCTTTAGAACAGTCTCTTTTTCTGTGCTCTTAGCGCACACGTTTGCCTCACGGCACACGAAATTAAGAATCTCTATCTACTTTTATTATTACCTAAAGAAAAAAGCAGTGTGTTTAACCCTCCTGGAAAAGCGAACGCCGGCATCGCGCGTGACGGGCGGCGTGTTTTCAAGTTTTAATTAAACGCGTACAGAAGCTTATTTAATCGCAAACTAAGGCGCTAATTGTTCGCTACCTATCGTCCGAAGCAGGGACTTGTAGCACGAATTGTTGATTTTTGGCGATTTTTTGAAGGAGCAGGGGAGCCTCGTGGAAATCGAAATTGATGCATTGGCCGTGTGGGAAAGCGCGACTTTGTGTATTAATTAGGCGCGTAGAGAAGCTTATTTAATATCAAACTAAGGCGCTAATTGTTCGCTACCTATCGTCCGAAGCAGGGACTTGTAGCACGAATTGTTGATTTTTGGCGATTTTTTGAAGGAGCAGGGGAGCCTCGTGGAAATCGAAATTGATGCATTGGCCGCGTGGGAAAGCGCGACTTTGTGTATTAATTAGGCGCGTAGAGAAGCTTATTTAATAGCAAACTAAGGCGCTAATTGTTCGCTACCCATCGTCCGAAGCAGGGACCTGTAGCACGAATTGTTGATTTTTGGCGATTTTTTGAAGGAGCAGGGGAGCCTCGTGGAAATCGAAATTGATGCATTGGCCGTGTGGGAAAGCGCGACTTTGTGTATTAATTAGGCGCGTAGAGAAGCTTATTTAATAGCAAACTAAGGCGCTAATTGTTCGCTACCCATCGTCCGAAGCAGGGACCTGTAGCACGAATTGTTGATTTTTGGCGATTTTTTGAAGGAGCAGGGGAGCCTCGTGGAAATCGAAATTGATGCATTGGCCGTGTGGGAAAGCGCGACTTTGTGTATTAATTAGGCGCGTAGAGAAGCTTATTTAATAGCAAACTAAGGCGCTAATTGTTCGCTACCTATCGTCCGAAGCAGGGACTTGTAGCACGAATTGTTGATTTTTGGCGATTTTTTGAAGGAGCAGGGGAGCCTCGTGGAAATCGAAATTGATGCATTGGCCGTGTGGGAAAGCGCGACTTTGTGTATTAATTAGGCGCGTAGAGAAGCTTATTTAATAGCAAACTAAGGCGCTAATTGTTCGCTACCTATCGTCCGAAGCAGGGACTTGTAGCACGAATTGTTGATTTTTGGCGATTTTTTGAAGGAGCAGGGGAGCCTCGTGGAAATCGAAATTGATGCATTGGCCGTGTGGGAAAGCGCGACTTTGTGTATTAATTAGGCGCGTAGAGAAGCTTATTTAATAGCAAACTAAGGCGCTAATTGTTCGCTACCTATCGTCCGAAGCAGGGACTTGTAGCACGAATTGGTGATTTTTTGTTATTTTTTGAAGGAGCAGGGAAGCCTCGCGGAAGCCGAAATTCATGCATGGGGCGTGTGGGAAAGCGCGACTTTGAGTATTAATTAGGCGCGTAGAGAAGCTTATTTAATAGCAAACTAAGGCGCTAATTGTTCGCTACCTATCGTCCGAAGCAGGGACTTGTAGCACGAATTGTTGATTTTTGGCGATTTTTTGAAGGAGCAGGGGAGCCTCGTGGAAATTGGAATTGATGCATTGGCCGTGTGGGAAAGCGCGACTTTGTGTATTAATTAAGCGCGTACAGAAGCTTATTTAATCGCAAACTAAGGCGCTAATTGTTCTTTTTGTCCAGGCTTTGCTAGTGGCGTGAGCTTTCCCCGAACCTCTGCCGTCTGCTACAGCTCCTTTGTCTCCTGGGCGACCGTTGGAGCCGACTTCTTGCACGAATTCTTTTGTTCTTTTCACGCGAAACACGGAATTCGGCGGCGCCGAGCTAGGAAGCCGGCCTCTACGAACTCAAACGTTTCATCACTCTCTGACGCACGGAAGAAAAGAAAAAAATATATGTGTGTGGCGTAAGAACGTTCGGTGCATCTTTAATGTAGGGCGCTAAAGATTGTCTTTTTGTGCAGCGCAAGAGCGAGTTGCACGGCTGGCCCTCCGTTTCAAGTGACCTCCTTCAGCTGCGGATGACCTGTGCTTAATCAAGACCGCTTGAATGGCAACTGAGAACTTGCTCCAAGCAAAAAGTGTTTTTATGAAATCGTGTTAGCTCGTGCGAATTCACTGAATAGGAACAAGTGTGTTTTCATCGAGACAGCTCTCGTCTGCAAACTTGCATTGTCGGCCTAATAAAGTGTGAGGTTATTAAAATGTGAGGTAAAAAAGGAAAAATCTGTTGTTTTGTGTTTTGCTGGTGAGGACGAAGCCCCTGCTGTGCACACCTGCGGAAACGAAGTAAGTCCCTTATCAGTTTGTTCAGAGATTTGATTTTTTCCCGTGGTAATCGTGAAAAATAAAAAAGCGCGAGGACATAAATTCTTCTTTCTTATGTTTGAGCTTATTGCAAGACGCTATGAGCGGCGTTATGTTATATCTATACATAGCCTTTGAACTTGTGTTTTTTCTTCTTTCTTTTTGTGATCTCCAGTGTACCAGATTTGTCGGTTTACTGTTATTTTTTTGTTCCTTCTCGTCGCACCCTGCTTGGGGATTGGAAATGGCCTGCAGTGTAAATGAATAAAAACCAAATATATAAAAAAAAGAATTTAAATACTTCCCGACGCCATAGGGTCTTGATCTGCTTACAAATGCATTTAAATACTCTTTTCCCAGAACCATAACAGAATGAAACAGCCTACCTCATCGCAGATTTGTATCTGACAATGTTTTGCAGTCGATGGAGCGTTTGTTTGATGTGTAACCCTTTGCATGGTGTTTTAATTTTCCTCTTGCCCACTACTGCCACTCCTCCCAACTTTGTTGTGGGCTATTACATTACAATTTTCCCCTGTTCCGCTCTCCCATTTTACGGATTACCTGGTGTTGCGTTTTTAATATAATATAACAATCTGAGGTTAAACGGACAAAGAGGCCCCTGCTGTGCACACCTGCGGAAACGAAGTAAGTACCTTATCAGTGTTATTCAGAAATTTGATTGTTTCCAATGGTAATCGTGAAAAAAAAAAAAAAAAGAAATGTGTTTTTTTATGTGTGTGCTCGCCCAAAAGCGAGCACATGCATTCTTTTAATGTTCTCTGTTGCGCTTATTGCAAGACGCTGTCAGCGGCGTTGTATTATCTATACAGCCTTTGAACTTGCGTTTTCTCTTCTTTTTTTGTATCTCTGTACTTTGTATTCAAGTATATCAATCCACAAGTGCTAGCTGGGTCATTTATTGTAACCAGGCGAGTGGGATGTTCCGAGGAACATTATAGGCGCGTCTCATCGATGTAGCTAATCTAATAAGAAAGTGTTGATTAAAAAGTTTACGTGTAAGGCTTCATTCTGTGGTGTTGTGATTTGGCATATCCTCGTATAAAGAAAACTACGATAGTTGGAAGGTTCTAATTCGCAGCGAATGATCGCGCTCTGAATTTAGACGCACTGTTAAATTTTCATCGCTCCAGCTCGTCTAGAACTCGTTATACTCGCGAAAACAGGTTTTTGGGACTCTGCTTGGAGATTAAAAACCCCGACCAAGTTCAATCGTTCACCCGTGAATATTCAAGACCGCTGGAGTGCATTCATCGATCGTGGTCGTGAAAACAACATCGTAGGAAAATGTGTGTGCAGTGAAACCGTGTCAGCTCATCTCAATCGAGACTTTTCGATCAACAGGGACGGTCTGCCGAGCACGAGTGGATTGATATTCTTCAAAGAGCTGCCGCCCCCGCTCGTAATTAGAAAACAATTATAGGTACAACTATCAAATTGTTGGGGAAGGGTCTCGCACCAGGTAGGACTGTTTGTGTGTCAAATTTCTTCGAGATAGCAAACGCAAAAGTTGTTTTATCGACCTATTAAAACCGCTCGGAGAACTCGGCTGATTTCTGGTGTTTTTTTTTTTTTTTTGCGTGTTCTTTTTGTAGTGTTAATTCTAAAAGAGAGATGCCGTAAATATCGCCTAATACCTCACAAAAAAAAAAAGTCCGAAGAAAAAAAAAAAAAAACAAATTCTCTCGGGGGATTGAACTAACATCCTGCTGTGTACGAAGCGCACATCTTACCCACTGAGCTACTCCACAGCTCGGAATAGGAGTGTTTACAATCCGTTTTATACGAGACCCAATAGGCGACTACTGCCGGCACTTTTTCTCCCCCCGGCTATTCTGCCGGCTGCCTGCAGAATAGACACTTCCTTCATTAATACTGGTCGTATCTCATCACCGCTAGCACCGATGTGTTCCTTGTTCTTTCTAGACTCTATGGACACCACTTTGAACGTGTGAAATAAAAGCTTTCGCGAAGCTACGACGCTTTTACCGTGGGCATGGTCATGGCGGCCAATTCTGATTTCCGAACCCGTGTTCGGACCTCCGAGGCTGAATTTTCGTTTCCGAGCCGCGATGTTGGTGTCAAACGTGAGCACGCGTTCCGTAGAAGACCCGACGACTGTAGTTTACCTCGGATCGAGTCGATAGATTACTGTACGAGCACTGATGCGACTTCCCGCACGAAAGCAGTCATTTTCAGGTTCGATATTGCTCACCGCTTCATCATTTGCTACCACAATTTGCTTTTTTGTTCTGAAGCGCTCCCTCGGGTAAAAGGAACGTTCGCTATGCGCGCGAGATTATTTTAATTCATTCATCTCGTGCGGCGCGCGCTCGGCGGAGCGGCTAGTCGTTTGAAGGCTCACCAGAGCGCGAGCAAGACTTCAAAGAGCTGCCGCTCGCTCGTAATTAGAAAACCATTATACCGGGTGAAACAAGGAGACGGTAGGCTCTTTAAATCGACCGGAAAATTCGGTTTCTTAACCTATCGCGCTACGACTTTGTGCAGCGTTGCCCACAGATGGTGCATTTTTTTCGTAAAATTTGCAAAGAGCGGACTTACCTGAGGAAAAAGTAAAGAAAGAAAAAGGCTTAGCTCCTATGGAAACGCAGCGACGCCACCGGTCTGCAATCAACACGGCGCCGTTTTGCACGGTAGACAAGAGATGGCGCAAGCGGACGCGACGCCAACTGCCGCCAACGAATGAGCAGACGACGCCGAGAGCCGGCGTAATTAGCAGACAAGGAACTGCAGTTCCTTGTTGTTACCACGCCTGTCTTTTTTGTTTCTGCGACTGTCGCCGCCTGCGGAACGCGCGCCGCTTTTGAGTCGAAAAGATCGTCTGCTAAAGAGCCTTTGAGGAATACCTCGGCCGGCTCTCGGCGCCCGTATGCTCGTTCGTTGGCGGCGTTCGTTGCGCCATCTCTTGTCTACCCTGCAAAACGGTGCCGTGTTGATTGCAGACCGGTGGCGTCGCTGAGTTTCCATAGGAGCTAAGCCTTTTTCTTTCTTTACTTTTTCCTCAGGTAAGTTCGCTCTTTGCAAATTTTACAAAAAAAAATGCACCATCTGTGGGCAACGCAGCGCAAAGTCGTAGCGTGATAGGTTAAGAAACCGAATTTTCCGGTCGATTTAAAGAGCCTACCGTCTCCTTGTTTCACCCGGTAGGTACGTACAACTATCAAATTGTTGGGGAAGGGACAAATACACATATGTGCTGCAAGAGGGCCTCCACACAACCCTACAGAGCTTTTTTCAGACATGCCCCTACAGTACAACTGGCCCGACACTTTCTATTTTGTCCCCTTCTGCACTTTCTGGCGCAAGATGAGCTAAAGTGAAGCACGAGTAACCTTCTAGGTTGCTATCTGTTCAGTTTGAACCCTCAAGCTACGTCCCTCTTCCCTCGACGGCCAAAATTTGAACGCAGGCATGGTTACTGCGGAATACAAAAAGTCTGCCTTTTGTCTCCGAGGGACGTTCATTCTGTGTTATGGTCGTCTTTTCCAGAGACGGTGAGGACAAATATACATCTGTGCTGCAAGAGGGCCTCCACACAACCCTACGGAGCTTTTTGTAGACATGCCCCTACAGTACAACTGGCCCGACACTTTCTATTTTGTCCCCTTCTGCACTTTCTGGCGCAAGATGAGCTAAAGTGAAGCACGAGTAACCTTCTAGGTTGCTATCTGTTCAGTTTGAACCCTCAAGCTACGTCCCTTTTCCCTTGACGGCCAAAATTTGAACGCAGGCATGGTTACTGCGGAATACAAAAAGTCTGCCTTTTGTCTCCGAGGGACGTTCATTCTGTGTTATGGTCGTCTTTTCCAGAGACGGTGAGGACAAATACACATCTGTGCTGCAAGATGGCCTCCACACAACCCTACGGAGCTTTTTGTAGACATGCCCCTACAGTACAACTGGCCCGACACTTTCTATTTTGTCCCCTTCTGCACTTTCTGGCGCAAGATGAGCTAAAGTGAAGCACGAGTAACCTTCTAGGTTGCTATCTGTTCAGTTTGAACCCTCAAGCTACGTCCCTTTTCCCTTGACGGCCAAAATTTGAACGCAGGCATGGTTACTGCGGAATACAAAAAGTCTGCCTTTTGTCTCCGAGGGACGTTCATTCTGTGTTACGGTGGTCACTTTGCACAGCCAGGTTAACGCTGTCTGCAGTCGTGCTGGGACGTCCTTGCTGCGGCTTGGCCGACACATTTGTTTTCTCGGCTTCCGTACTTTCCCACGTCGGCTTGTTTCAAGTCCAGCTACAGCATTCTTGTCGAATGGTACCTGTGAATTCTGAAGGCTTGATGTCGACCTGTATTCTTTGCACAGCCCCCTACGGGGTTCTGCAGAAAGCCCTGTCTTAGTAAATCACGTAGGTTTTCAATGAAGTGTGTCTCCACATCTTACGGGGGTGGGCAAGCAACACCGAGGACACAGTCTTCTTGTCTGCAGTGCCTCTTTATTCTCAGACACTACAAAACCCCACGCCCTTGTTCAAAGGCTCGAAAAATCAGGACTACCTTCAGCTTTTGCGTTCGTACATAAACTTCGACACCAGCTGTGTTAACCAACCTGGGCTCGTTGATTACAGGAGGAAAGCAAGCACTCGTATCAAAAATGAATCGTCGCTCTAGCACTCTTCGTCCCATCGTCCCATCTCCATGAATCGTCCCATCTCCATGACTTGCACGGCCTGTAAATTACTAGAACATATCATAACCAAACAACTCGTTTCTTTCTTAGAAATGCATAATGTTCTAAACCCCAACCAACATGGTTTCCGCAGTGGCCTGTCAACGGTAACCCAGTTGATTGAATTTTACCATGAATTAGCCACTTACGTTAACAACCGTACGCAGGTTGATGCAGTTTTCATCGACCTGTCGAAGGCATTCGACCGGGTACCTCACCGCAGACTGATTAAGACATTAATAGATCTCGGAGTTCCCTTTTCTTTGACTAAGTGGATCAATGCATATCTTTCAAACCGTCAACAATTTGTGGATATAAATGGTACTTACTCAGGGCTGTTAGATGTTCATTCTGGGGTGCCCCAAGGTTCTGTCTTAGGGCCCCTACTTTTTTTAACTTACGTTAACAGTTTGTTCCCATCCAATGAAGATGTCCCAATTAAGCTAAGAATGTTTGCCGACGACTGCGTCATTTACAGTCCCGTTGTTGAAATACAAGACCAGACAAAAGTGAGTAAAGCACTGGCTAACATTGCGTCTTGGTGTCGTGAAAATAACATGAAGATTAATATTAGCGAAACTCAGTACATGCACATAACAACAAAAAGAACTGTCTTAAACTTTAGCTATGAGGTTGCTGGCGTAGTATTGACTGAAGTGGATAGTTACAAATATTTAGGAGTGATTTTGTCTTCTGACCTCGGGTGGAAAAGGCATGTGGAGTATGTTAAAGAGCGGGCAACTAACAAATTGTGGTACCTGAAGAGAACGCTGGGTAAAACTCCCCCTTCCGTTAAAATTCTTGCGTATAAGACAATTATTAGACCTGTGTTAGAATACGCGTCTGCAGTGTGGAGCCCATGGCAGAGCTCTCTGGTCAGAGAACTCGAAGATATTCAGTCGCTAGCTGTGCGTATAGTTTTTTCAGATTTCAGACGAACTACGTCTGTGACCGAACTTAAAAGGAAAGCCAATATAAGCCCTCTGTCAAACAGAAGAGAGAGCCAACGGTTGAAGCTGTTCTTTCAGATTTTCAAGAACTGTATAAAAATTGATGGCTCCGTTTACTTAAAACCAAAAAGTTTTTACTCGGAACGCTTGCATCACTCAAAGACCGTAGCCCCCTATTAAAGCTCGAATAAATAGCTATAAACAATCTTTTTTTGTGCATACAATTGATTTGTGGAACAGCCTTCCCGGGGATGTTGTCGATATTGATTCACTCTGTTCTTTCGAAAAAGCCGTAGATAATATTTTTCAGTGCCGAGATTGCTTTTATTGCTCTTATGGAATTATTTTACTGTCTTTACTTTTTATTACTGCTGTTACATTTACTGCTATACTGTTATTGTTATTACTAGTATTACATTTGGTTACTGTATTGTTTCTCTTCTTACGAATATGTCGTAGATATTAATTTTCGGTGCTAAGATTGCTTTTTGTTTAGAACTATTGTGTTTATAATGTGCATGTGTGACACTGTATCACCCCACTCCTGCCTTGGCCCTATATTGGGCTGGCAGTATTGATAAATAATAAAAAAAAAAAAAAAAAAAAAAAAAACATGCCAAAATTAATGTGCTTTTCTGGTTCAATTATGAAATAATCGCAATAGAACCATTTGTATTTACTGTGCAGGTGGTTTCTTTAATGCAACTTCTCAATTACCTAAAAGAAATGGTAATCTGAAGAGTCATCTTTTTTCACTAAAAAAAGTGAAAGCCGTTTACAACTTCCTGTAACGCCGAATTGGAGCGCAGCTCTTGAGGAGGAGTGGAGGGTATATTCCTCCTCGTCCCTCGTGATCATGCCTGCAAGTCCTCCTCCCCTCCTGCTCCCCCTCCCTCTCCTTTACCACCTCCTCGTCCTTCAAGCTCCTCCCCTCCCCTCGCCTCCGCCTCCTCGTCTCTCCTCCCCCCTCCTCCACCTTCCTACTGCTTTCCTCCTTGCCGCTCAAGCCGGACAATGAGGGGAGGAGGAGGAGAAGGAGGGGGAGGAGGAGGAGGGGGAGGAGGAAGAGGGGGAGGAGGAGAAGGGGGAGGATGAGGAGGGGAGGAGGAGGGGGAGAAGGAGAGGGAGGAGGAGGAGAGGGAGGGGCGCGGTTACGCCGACGGCGACGGCGACGGCGACAGCGACGCCGACGCCAACGGCGACGCCGCTCAGGCTGGAAACGGGCCCCTAAGAGCTGCGCTCTAAAAACAACAAAAAAAAAACAGAAAAAACACCAGAAATCAGCCGAGTACTGACAGTGCTTTTATTAGGTCGATAAAACAACTTTTGCGTTTGCTATCTCGAAGAAATTTGACACACAAACACTCCTACCTGGTGCGACACGCTTTCCCGACAATCGGATAGCTTAATGGTTTTCTAATTCCGAGCGAGCGGCAGCTCTTTGAAGTATATCCATCCACTTGTGCTCGGGACACCCTCCCTGTTGATCGATGAGTCTCGATTGAGATGAGCTGACACGGTTTCACTGCACACACATGTTCCTATGATGTTGTTTTCACGACCACAATCGATGAATGCACTCCAGCGGTCTTGAATATCCACGGGCGAACGATTGAACTTGGTCGGGCTTGTTAATTTCCGAGCAGAGTCCCAAAACCTGTTTTCGCGAATATAACGAGTTCTAGACTAGCTGGAGCGATGAAATTTTAACCGTGCGTCTAAATTCAGAGCGCGATCATTCGCTGCGAATTAGAACTTTCTAGCTATCGTAGTGTTTTTATACGAGCATATGTGAAATCAAAACATCGTACAGTGAAAGCCTTACTTACACGTAAACTTCTGTTGATAACTTTCTTTTTAGAATACCTACATCGATGAGACGCGCCTCGAATGTTCCTCGGAACATAATCTTACTCCCTGGTTAAAATAAATGTCCTAGCTAGCCTACTTTCCGAGCTTCGTGCGATTGAATCACCTCCGGTTGCGAGCAAAACACGCGGCAGCCATTTGCTTTTTTTGCAAAAACCAAAACAAGAACCACGAATGGGCGGTAAATTTCTAAATACTTGACCTAAATAATTTAAACTTGTTGTGGAACACGGGTCTCGTTTTCAAAAATAAGACGATTCCCGTAATTCTAAGCTTTGTGTTATTAAACCAGGGCTGTGTTTCAAATCTCACCCTAATAAACCCGAGTTACTCGGGCGGATCGTGTCACGTGACAGCAGAAATGAAAGAACGCTGGACGCAGGCAGGTTTCAAAACGCCAGGTGTACAGAAGCTTTACCTCGCAGTATGATTTCGTTAATTTTAAAACACGGCCAGGAATTACATTTTTTATGAATGAATAGATAGATGACCCGTTTCGAATGAATGGATCCATGAGTGCGGCTGAGCAATTCCGACCGGTCGGTAAATCCCGCCACTTGGTGCCTTTTGTTTTACCATTGAAAATATTGAATTTCTGATATCTATATTACGACCTTGAATTTACGATATCAAATGGGGGACACTTGTTCCCAGCCGCCCCTGGACTGGACAGAGACCGATTTCTTTTCTTGTGTGATGCGAGTTTCGCGAAATAAACGGCGTTTGAAAGTTTTCACATCGAAGCCAGCCATTCGCTTTCCTCACTTTAGGCACCGATCCTTTCTTCGATCTCGCTTCATTAATACTGGTCGTATCTCGTCACCGCTAGCACCGATGTGTTCCTTGGTCTTTCTAGACTCTACGTACACCACTTTGAACGTGTGTAATAAAAGGTTTCGCGATGCTACGACGCTTTTACCGTGGGCATGGTCATGGCGGCCAATTGTACTTTCCGAGCCTGTGTTCGGACCTCCGAGGCTGAATTTTCGTTTCCGAGCCGCGATGTTGGTGTCAAACGTGAGCACGCGTTCCGTAGAAGACCCGACGACTGTAGTTTGCCTCGGATCGAGTCGATAGTTTACTGTAGGAGCACTGATGCGACTTCCCGCACGAAAGCAGTCATTTTCAGGTTCGATATTGCTCACCGCTTCATCATTTGCTACCACAATTTGCTTTTTTGTTCTGAAGCGCTCCCTCGGGTAAAAGGAACGTTCGCTATGCGCGCGAGATTATTTTAATTCATTCATCTCGTGCGGCGCGCGCTCGGCGGAGCGGCTGGTCGTTTGAAGGCTCACCAGAGCGCGAGCAAGACTTCAAAGAGCTGCCGCTCGCTCGTAATTAGAAAACCATTATCGGTACGTACAACTATCAAATTGTTGGGGAAGGGTCTCGCACCAGGTAGGACTGTTTGTGTGTCAAAAGGGTACTAATAAGGAAGTGTGTTTTTACATTGAGACAGCTCGTCTGAAAAATTGCATTCTTGGCCTAAATAAAGTCTGAGGTCTCAAAAAGAAATGAGCTGATTCTTGTTTTTCTGGCGCAGTGAAGACTCGTTAAATGTGTCACTTCTTTTTTATTTATGTCTTCAGGCCCCTGCTGTCCACCTCGGGAAAAGGTTTGTTCCTGCAGAGCTTTTTGTATACATGCCCCTAGAGTACAACTGGCCCCACACTCTTTATTTTGCCCCGTTGTGCTTTTTCTGGTGCAAGATGAGCTCGACTGAAGCATGAGTAACCTTCTAGCTTGCTATCTGTTCAGTTTGAACCCTCAAGCTAAGTCCGTTTTCACTTGACGGCCAACATCTGAACGCAGGCGCTGTTTCTACCTCGAAGCAAAACTACGCCCTTTGCCTCACTTTCACGTCCATTCTTTTGTTAAGGTGGTCTTTCCCAGAGACGGTGAGGACAAATACAGATCTGTGCCGCAAGAGGGACTCCACAAATCACTTTTGAGCTTTTTCTAGACATGCCGCCACAGTACAACCGCTCCCACACTCCTATTTTCCCCCCTTGTGCTTTTTCTGGTGCAAGATGAGCTCGACTGAAGCACGAGTAACCTTCTAGGTTGCTATCTGAGCAGTTTGAACCCTCAAGCTAAGTCCGTTTTCACTTGACGGCCAACATCTGAACGCGGGCGTTGTTTCTGCGCCAAACCAAAAGTGTGCCTTTCGTCTCCGAGGGACGTTCATTCTGAGTTATGGTCGTCTTTTCCAGAGACGGTGAGGACAAATGCACATCTGTGCTGCAAGAGGGACTCCACACAACCCTACAGAGCCCACACCCCGTAACATGTGGAGACACACTTTAATCAAAACAAACGTGATCAGAGGCTCCGGAAGTCTTTCTTTAGAGGGGGGGCTCGACATCTCCGAAATCCTCAAGGTTAGGTTGGTTTCAGGTTGACATTAATTGCCACATTTGAATGAAAACATATTAATGCACCGCGTTCGCATATTCACGCACATATCCATGGAAAACAAATTAAAACAATGGTTCAGTAAAATAACAGTAAGAAGCTTGCACTGACAACTCATACAATGATTGGAGAACCACTGAAATCAGCCGCACCATGTGTTCTTTATTTTTTCTTTCCTATACCAACTGTTACATGTCAACCGCAGCTGTGCCTATGCCAAATTGGCTATGTCTAAAAATGAAAACCTTCCTTCATTTAGGGATTCTCGGGGAAGCATGATGTATTAACGCAGACGTAGACAAACAAGTGTTAAAAGTTTTAGACAAAACCCCGAAACTCGGGGGAAAAAAGGACAACACAACACGGAGTCTCAAACACAGCAAGTTGGGCCATCGGATGTCTTAACTGGAAGCAGAGGTTGCATACATCGGTATGTACCTCGGGATCAAGTACATCGACCGTGATCGCTTCGGACTCCTGGCGTCAATACAAGTTGGGGGGCATCACAAAAGGAGAGTACTGAAGGATAATAGCTGTGTTTCAGACTTCGTGTTGTGTTGTCCTTAGTTTGTAAACATGTGTCGCCTCATGCCTCACCACCCTGCGGGCACGACGCCGCATGCGCGCAAAGCTTTCGCCATCAAAGGCGCCTTGTCAAATTTGGGAGCTCGTAGACTTTCGCCTTTTCTAAGCACTCCCGAATCCCCACTCAAGCTCACCAGACCCCCCCTCCCCCTTTTCCTAATGATGGCCTTTAAGCGCCTGCCTGTTTTGTCCGCGGGCCAGAAGCACCATGCATCTTCTGGGCTTCTTGCTTCCACACGGGGGAAGCAGACAAACGCTGGCCGACGTCGTCTTGTCGGAATCCATTCATTTCGCTGTCTCCTCTTTGCTCGCTCTAAACTGGTTGTCAATCAGGCTCATGAGTCCTGCCTGTCATTTTCTTCTGGTTTTGACTTTTCAAGCAAGCCTCTCCGTCGCCCCGGTGCTTTTTGTGCTTGGCGGAGGTGAGGAGGGCGGTAGGTCAGCATGTATAAAGAGTCATTTCATTTATTTCGGCTCAGGAGAGACGGAGGTACAGGAAATAGGCCGAAGGCCCATACCAGATAACCTGCAAACACACAAACTAAAAAAAAAAAAAAAAAGAGGGAGGGGGAGGGGGGGCTCGGCAGCTCGGTCCTGAGGACAGGAGGGGCTCAAGCCCACCCTGCCCCCCCCCCCGCTTCCAGAGCCCCTGAACGTGATTTACTAAGACAGGCCTGCATTCAAATTTTGGCCGTCAGAGAAAAACGGATGGATCCAGAGGGTTGAAACTTCACAGGTAGCAAGGTACCAGAGGCCTCAAATTTCAGTAGGCATACCTTTACGAAAGGAGGTTCCAAAGCTTAGAAAAAAAATCTTTCGGCTACAGGACCCAGGTGTGTCTTTATTTAAAATCCAGAGCAGATAAAGTTTTCTAATAACTTTCGAAAGGTGCACTGGCCGTTGCTAAACAAGAAACAAAAACAATTTTCTCAAGAAAACGTGCGAGGGAGGAGGGCTGAGCAATATCGAACCCGAAAATTGGTGCTTTCCTGTGGAAAGTCGCATCAGTGCTCGTAAAGTAAAATATCCACTCGATCAGAGGTAAAGTACAGTCGTCGGGTGTTCTACGAAACGCCTGCTCACGTTTGACACCAACATCGCGTCTCGGAAACGAAAATTCAGCCTCGGAGGTCCGAACAAAGGTTTCTAAAAGTAGAAATGGCCGCCATGACCATGCCCACGGTAAAAGCGTCGTAGCATCGCGAAAACTTTTATTTCACACGTTCAAAGTGGTGTCCGTAGAGTCTAGAAAGACCAAGGAACACATCGGTGCTAGCGGTGATGAGATACGACCAGTATTAATGAAGGGAGATCAACGAGAATGCTTCCCTTAATAAATAGTGCAAAAAATAAACAAAATAATAAAGAAAAAAATACCCGATGCGAGTGGTGTGTCTGCCCTCCACCAGGCGGCGCGATCCCCTTCCCGACTTTTTTCCTTCTCTTTCCCTCTCCTCCTCGCTCATCCTCCTCCGCTTTCCTTTGTTCCCAGAGGCCGGCCCCAGTGTGGTTTCCGTTGTGCTCGGGAGCAGTCGCGTAGTCGCCCGTGTCCAGCTCCTTCTTTGTTCTTTGTTCCGAAATCGGTCTTCTTCTTCTTCGGACCCCGAACGTCGCCTCACGCTTCCTGCCTTCGTCAAAGGGCCTCCTTTCGTTCGACACATTGGGGTAAGTGTACGTCCATTATACTATCCTTTAATTTCGAGTTTTTGATTATTTGCCAAACGAAAGTGATTTGAGTTTTTCAGCAAAAAAAAGAAGAATAATTCGTTTAAAACCAAGTGCTTTTCACACCTATTGGAGAATTTCATTAGCTTTCGGAAAATATATACTTCGATATGCGTAAAAGTATTTCTCGTTGCGTTAGAGAGTGAAGCAGGTGAAGCGGGAAAGTCCGGAGCGCGCGCGAGCCGCGATTCGATCGTCTAAGATCAGGCAAAAATTAAAAATAAAAGTGAACTGCTACCTTTAGAACAGTCTCTTTTTCTGTGCTCTTAGCGCACACGTTTGTCTAACGGCACACGAAATTAAGAATCTCTATCTACTTTTATTATTACCTTTTTTTAACTTAAATCGACCAGCCACCCAGAGCGCCCGAAAACTAGTTTGGCTGGTTAGATCGAAATATGAAGAAGAATAATTCCGTTTAAAATCAAATAATTTTTACACCTATTGCACAATTTCATTACCTTTCGGAAAATATATACTTCGATGTGCGTAAGAGTATTTCTCGTTGCGATAGCGAGTGAAGCAGGTGAAGGGGGAGAGTCCGAAGCGCGCTCGAGCCGCGATTCGATCGTCTAAGATCAGGCAAAAATTAAAAATAAAAGTGAACTCCTACCTTTAGAACAGTCTCTTTTTCTGTGCTCTTAGCGCACACGTTTGCCTCACGGCACACGAAATTAAGAATCTCTATCTACTTTTATTATTACCTAAAGAAAAAAGCAGTGTGTTTAACCCTCCTGGAAAAGCGAACGCCGGCATCGCGCGTGACGGGCGGCGTGTTTTCAAGTTTTAATTAAACGCGTACAGAAGCTTATTTAATCGCAAACTAAGGCGCTAATTGTTCGCTACCTATCGTCCGAAGCAGGGACTTGTAGCACGAATTGTTGATTTTTGGCGATTTTTTGAAGGAGCAGGGGAGCCTCGTGGAAATCGAAATTGATGCATTGGCCGTGTGGGAAAGCGCGACTTTGTGTATTAATTAGGCGCGTAGAGAAGCTTATTTAATATCAAACTAAGGCGCTAATTGTTCGCTACCTATCGTCCGAAGCAGGGACTTGTAGCACGAATTGTTGATTTTTGGCGATTTTTTGAAGGAGCAGGGGAGCCTCGTGGAAATCGAAATTGATGCATTGGCCGCGTGGGAAAGCTCGACTTTGTGTATTAATTAGGCGCGTAGAGAAGCTTATTTAATAGCAAACTAAGGCGCTAATTGTTCGCTACCCATCGTCCGAAGCAGGGACCTGTAGCACGAATTGTTGATTTTTGGCGATTTTTTGAAGGAGCAGGGGAGCCTCGTGGAAATCGAAATTGATGCATTGGCCGTGTGGGAAAGCGCGACTTTGTGTATTAATTAGGCGCGTAGAGAAGCTTATTTAATAGCAAACTAAGGCGCTAATTGTTCGCTACCTATCGTCCGAAGCAGGGACTTGTAGCACGAATTGTTGATTTTTGGCGATTTTTTGAAGGAGCAGGGGAGCCTCGTGGAAATCGAAATTGATGCATTGGCCGTGTGGGAAAGCGCGACTTTGTGTATTAATTAGGCGCGTAGAGAAGCTTATTTAATAGCAAACTAAGGCGCTAATTGTTCGCTACCTATCGTCCGAAGCAGGGACTTGTAGCACGAATTGTTGATTTTTGGCGATTTTTTGAAGGAGCAGGGGAGCCTCGTGGAAATAGAAATTGATGCATTGGCCGTGTGGGAAAGCGCGACTTTGTGTATTAATTAAGCGCGTACAGAAGCTTATTTAATCGCAAACTAAGGCGCTAATTGTTCTTTTTGTCCAGGCTTTGCTAGTGGCGTGAGCTTTCCCCGAACCTCTGCCGTCTGCTACAGCTCCTTTGTCTCCTGGGCGACCGTTGGAGCCGACTTCTTGCACGAATTCTTTTGTTCTTTTCACGCGAAACACGGAATTCGGCGGCGCCGAGCTAGGAAGCCGGCCTCTACGAACTCAAACGTTTCATCACTCTCTGACGCACGGAAGAAAAGAAAAAAATATATGTGTGTGGCGTAAGAACGTTCGGTGCATCTTTAATGTAGGGCGCTAAAGATTGTCTTTTTGTGCAGCGCAAGAGCGAGTTGCACGGCTGGCCCTCCGTTTCAAGTGACCTCCTTCAGCTGCGGATGACCTGTGCTTAATCAAGACCGCTTGAATGGCAACTGAGAACTTGCTCCAAGCAAAAAGTGTTTTTATGAAATCGTGTTAGCTCGTGCGAATTCACTGAATAGGAACAAGTGTGTTTTCATCGAGACAGCTCTCGTCTGCAAACTTGCATTGTCGGCCTAATAAAGTGTGAGGTTATTAAAATGTGAGGTAAAAAAGGAAAAATCTGTTGTTTTGTGTTTTGCTGGTGAGGACGAAGCCCCTGCTGTGCACACCTGCGGAAACGAAGTAAGTCCCTTATCAGTTTGTTCAGAGATTTGATTTTTTCCCGTGGTAATCGTGAAAAATAAAAAAGCGCGAGGACATAAATTCTTCTTTCTTATGTTTGAGCTTATTGCAAGACGCTATGAGCGGCGTTATGTTATATCTATACATAGCCTTTGAACTTGTGTTTTTTCTTCTTTCTTTTTGTGATCTCCAGTGTACCAGATTTGTCGGTTTACTGTTATTTTTTTGTTCCTTCTCGTCGCACCCTGCTTGGGGATTGGAAATGGCCTGCAGTGTAAATGAATAAAAACCAAATATAAAAAAAAAAGAATTTAAATACTTCCCGATGCCATAGGGTCTTGATCTGCTTACAAATGCATTTAAATACTCTTTTCCCAGAACCATAACAGAATGAAACAGCCTACCTCATCGCAGATTTGTATCTGACAATGTTTTGCAGTCGATGGAGCGTTTGTTTGATGTGTAACCCTTTGCATGGTGTTTTAATTTTCCTCTTGCCCACTACTGCCACTCCTCCCAACTTTGTTGTGGGCTATTACATTACAATTTTCCCCTGTTCCGCTCTCCCATTTTACGGATTACCTGGTGTTGCGTTTTTAATATAATATAACAATCTGAGGTTAAACGGACAAAGAGGCCCCTGCTGTGCACACCTGCGGAAACGAAGTAAGTACCTTATCAGTGTTATTCAGAAATTTGATTGTTTCCAATGGTAATCGTGAAAAAAAAAAAAAAAAAGAAATGTGTTTTTTTATGTGTGTGCTCGCCCAAAAGCGAGCACATGCATTCTTTTAATGTTCTCTGTTGCGCTTATTGCAAGACGCTGTCAGCGGCGTTGTATTATCTATACAGCCTTTGAACTTGCGTTTTCTCTTCTTTTTTTGTATCTCTGTACTTTGTATTCAAGTATATCAATCCACAAGTGCTAGCTGGGTCATTTATTGTAACCAGGCGAGTGGGATGTTCCGAGGAACATTATAGGCGCGTCTCATCGATGTAGCTAATCTAATAAGAAAGTGTTGATTAAAAAGTTTACGTGTAAGGCTTCATTCTGTGGTGTTGTGATTTGGCATATCCTCGTATAAAGAAAACTACGATAGTTGGAAGGTTCTAATTCGCAGCGAATGATCGCGCTCTGAATTTAGACGCACTGTTAAATTTTCATCGCTCCAGCTCGTCTAGAACTCGTTATACTCGCGAAAACAGGTTTTTGGGACTCTGCTTGGAGATTAAAAACCCCGACCAAGTTCAATCGTTCACCCGTGAATATTCAAGACCGCTGGAGTGCATTCATCGATCGTGGTCGTGAAAACAACATCGTAGGAAAATGTGTGTGCAGTGAAACCGTGTCAGCTCATCTCAATCGAGACTTTTCGATCAACAGGGACGGTCTCCCGAGCACGAGTGGATTGATATTCTTCAAAGAGCTGCCGCCCCCGCTCGTAATTAGAAAACAATTATAGGTACAACTATCAAATTGTTGGGGAAGGGTCTCGCACCAGGTAGGACTGTTTGTGTGTCAAATTTCTTCGAGATAGCAAACGCAAAAGTTGTTTTATCGACCTATTAAAACCGCTCGGAGAACTCGGCTGATTTCTGGTTTTTTTTTTTTTTTTTTTTTTTGCGTGTTCTTTTTGTAGTGTTAATTCTAAAAGAGAGATGCCGTAAATATCGCCTAATACCTCAACAAAAAACAAAAGTCCGAAGAAAAAAAAAAAAACAAATTCTCTCGGGGGATTGAACTAACATCCTGCTGTGTAGGAAGCGCACATCTTACCCACTGAGCTACTCCACAGCTCGGAATAGGAGTGTTTACAATCCGTTTTATACGAGACCCAATAGGCGACTACTGCCGGCACTTTTTCTCCCCCCGGCTATTCTGCCGGCTGCCTGCAGAATAGACACTTCCTTCATTAATACTGGTCGTATCTCATCACCGCTAGCACCGATGTGTTCCTTGTTCTTTCTAGACTCTATGGACACCACTTTGAACGTGTGAAATAAAAGCTTTCGCGAAGCTACGACGCTTTTACCGTGGGCATGGTCATGGCGGCCAATTCTGATTTCCGAACCCGTGTTCGGACCTCCGAGGCTGAATTTTCGTTTCCGAGCCGCGATGTTGGTGTCAAACGTGAGCACGCGTTCCGTAGAAGACCCGACGACTGTAGTTTACCTCGGATCGAGTCGATAGATTACTGTACGAGCACTGATGCGACTTCCCGCACGAAAGCAGTCATTTTCAGGTTCGATATTGCTCACCGCTTCATCATTTGCTACCACAATTTGCTTTTTTGTTCTGAAGCGCTCCCTCGGGTAAAAGGAACGTTCGCTATGCGCGCGAGATTATTTTAATTCATTCATCTCGTGCGGCGCGCGCTCGGCGGAGCGGCTAGTCGTTTGAAGGCTCACCAGAGCGCGAGCAAGACTTCAAAGAGCTGCCGCTCGCTCGTAATTAGAAAACCATTATACCGGGTGAAACAAGGAGACGGTAGGCTCTTTAAATCGACCGGAAAATTCGGTTTCTTAACCTATCGCGCTACGACTTTGTGCAGCGTTGCCCACAGATGGTGCATTTTTTTCGTAAAATTTGCAAAGAGCGGACTTACCTGAGGAAAAAGTAAAGAAAGAAAAAGGCTTAGCTCCTATGGAAACGCAGCGACGCCACCGGTCTGCAATCAACACGGCGCCGTTTTGCACGGTAGACAAGAGATGGCGCAAGCGGACGCGACGCCAACTGCCGCCAACGAATGAGCAGACGACGCCGAGAGCCGGCGTAATTAGCAGACAAGGAACTGCAGTTCCTTGTTGTTACCACGCCTGTCTTTTTTGTTTCTGCGACTGTCGCCGCCTGCGGAACGCGCGCCGCTTTTGAGTCGAAAAGATCGTCTGCTAAAGAGCCTTTGAGGAATACCTCGGCCGGCTCTCGGCGCCCGTATGCTCGTTCGTTGGCGGCGTTCGTTGCGCCATCTCTTGTCTACCCTGCAAAACGGTGCCGTGTTGATTGCAGACCGGTGGCGTCGCTGAGTTTCCATAGGAGCTAAGCCTTTTTCTTTCTTTACTTTTTCCTCAGGTAAGTTCGCTCTTTGCAAATTTTACAAAAAAAAATGCACCATCTGTGGGCAACGCAGCGCAAAGTCGTAGCGTGATAGGTTAAGAAACCGAATTTTCCGGTCGATTTAAAGAGCCTACCGTCTCCTTGTTTCACCCGGTAGGTACGTACAACTATCAAATTGTTGGGGAAGGGACAAATACACATATGTGCTGCAAGAGGGCCTCCACACAACCCTACAGAGCTTTTTTCAGACATGCCCCTACAGTACAACTGGCCCGACACTTTCTATTTTGTCCCCTTCTGCACTTTCTGGCGCAAGATGAGCTAAAGTGAAGCACGAGTAACCTTCTAGGTTGCTATCTGTTCAGTTTGAACCCTCAAGCTACGTCCCTCTTCCCTCGACGGCCAAAATTTGAACGCAGGCATGGTTACTGCGGAATACAAAAAGTCTGCCTTTTGTCTCCGAGGGACGTTCATTCTGTGTTATGGTCGTCTTTTCCAGAGACGGTGAGGACAAATACACATCTGTGCTGCAAGAGGGCCTCCACACAACCCTACGGAGCTTTTTGTAGACATGCCCCTACAGTACAACTGGCCCGACACTTTCTATTTTGTCCCCTTCTGCACTTTCTGGCGCAAGATGAGCTAAAGTGAAGCACGAGTAACCTTCTAGGTTGCTATCTGTTCAGTTTGAACCCTCAAGCTACGTCCCTTTTCCCTTGACGGCCAAAATTTGAACGCAGGCATGGTTACTGCGGAATACAAAAAGTCTGCCTTTTGTCTCCGAGGGACGTTCATTCTGTGTTATGGTCGTCTTTTCCAGAGACGGTGAGGACAAATACACATCTGTGCTGCAAGAGGGCCTCCACACAACCCTACGGAGCTTTTTGTAGACATGCCCCTACAGTACAACTGGCCCCACACTTTCTATTTTGTCCCCTTCTGCACTTTCTGGCGCAAGATGAGCTAAACTGAAGCACGAGTAACCTTCTAGCTTGCTACCTGTTCAGTTTGAACCCTCAAGCTACGTCCCTTTTCCCTTGACGGCCAAAATTTGAACGCAGGCGTTGTTTCTGTCTGAAAGCAAAAGTCTGCCATTTGTCTCCGAGGGACGTCCATTCTGTGTTACGGTGGTCACTTTGCACAGCCAGGTTAACGCTGTCTGCAGTCGTGCTGGGACGTCCTTGCTGCGGCTTGGCCGACACATTTGTTTTCTCGGCTTCCGTACTTTCCCACGTCGGCTTGTTTCAAGTCCAGCTACAGCATTCTTGTCGAATGGTACCTGTGAATTCTGAAGGCTTGATGTCGACCTGTATTCTCTGCACAGCCCCCTACGGGGTTCTGCAGAAAGCCCTGTCTTAGTAAATCACGTAGGTTTTCAATGAAGTGTGTCTCCACATCTTACGGGGGTGGGCAAGCAACACCGAGGACACAGTCTTCTTGTCTGCAGTGCCTCTTTATTCTCAGACACTACAAAACCCCACGCCCTTGTTCAAAGGCTCGAAAAATCAGGACTACCTTCAGCTTTTGCGTTCGTACATAAACTTTGACACCAGCTGTGTTAACCAACCTGGGCTCGTTCATTACAGGAGGAAAGCAAGCACTCGTATCAAAAATGAATCGTCGCTCTAGCACTCTTCGTCCCATCGTCCCATCTCCATGAATCGTCCCATCTCCATGACTTGCACGGCCTGTAAATTACTAGAACATATCATAACCAAACAACTCGTTTCTTTCTTAGAAATGCATAATGTTCTAAACCCCAACCAACATGGTTTCCGCAGTGGCCTGTCAACGGTAACCCAGTTGATTGAATTTTACCATGAATTAGCCACTTACGTTAACAACCGTACGCAGGTTGATGCAGTTTTCATCGACCTGTCGAAGGCATTCGACCGGGTACCTCACCGCAGACTGATTAAGACATTAATAGATCTCGGAGTTCCCTTTTCTTTGACTAAGTGGATCAATGCATATCTTTCAAACCGTCAACAATTTGTGGATATAAATGGTACTTACTCAGGGCTGTTAGATGTTCATTCTGGGGTGCCCCAAGGTTCTGTCTTAGGGCCCCTACTTTTTTTAACTTACGTTAACAGTTTGTTCCCATCCAATGAAGATGTCCCAATTAAGCTAAGAATGTTTGCCGACGACTGCGTCATTTACAGTCCCGTTGTTGAAATACAAGACCAGACAAAAGTGAGTAAAGCACTGGCTAACATTGCGTCTTGGTGTCGTGAAAATAACATGAAGATTAATATTAGCGAAACTCAGTACATGCACATAACAACAAAAAGAACTGTCTTAAACTTTAGCTATGAGGTTGCTGGCGTAGTATTGACTGAAGTGGATAGTTACAAATATTTAGGAGTGATTTTGTCTTCTGACCTCGGGTGGAAAAGGCATGTGGAGTATGTTAAAGAGCGGGCAACTAACAAATTGTGGTACCTGAAGAGAACGCTGGGTAAAACTCCCCCTTCCGTTAAAATTCTTGCGTATAAGACAATTATTAGACCTGTGTTAGAATACGCGTCTGCAGTGTTGAGCCCATGGCAGAGCTCTCTGGTCAGAGAACTCGAAGATATTCAGTCGCTAGCTGTGCGTATAGTTTTTTCAGATTTCAGACGAACTACGTCTGTGACCGAACTTAAAAGGAAAGCCAATATAAGCCCTCTGTCAAACAGAAGAGAGAGCCAACGGTTGAAGCTGTTCTTTCAGATTTTCAAGAACTGTATAAAAATTGATGGCTCCGTTTACTTAAAACCAAAAAGTTTTTACTCGGAACGCTTGCATCACTCAAAGACCGTAGCCCCCTATTAAAGCTCGAATAAATAGCTATAAACAATCTTTTTTTGTGCATACAATTGATTTGTGGAACAGCCTTCCCGGGGATGTTGTCGATATTGATTCACTCTGTTCTTTCGAAAAAGCCGTAGATAATATTTTTCAGTGCCGAGATTGCTTTTATTGCTCTTATGGAATTATTTTACTGTCTTTACTTTTTATTACTGCTGTTACATTTACTGCTATACTGTTATTGATATTACTAGTATTACATTTGGTTACTGTATTGTTTCTCTTCTTACGAATATGTCGTAGATATTAATTTTCGGTGCTAAGATTGCTTTTTGTTTAGAACTATTGTGTTTATAATGTGCATGTGTGACACTGTATCACCCCACTCCTGCCTTGGCCCTATATTGGGCTGGCAGTATTGATAAATAATAAAAAAAAAAAAAAAAAAAAAAAACATGCCAAAATTAATGTGCTTTTCTGGTTCAATTATGAAATAATCGCAATAGAACCATTTGTATTTACTGTGCAGGTGGTTTCTTTAATGCAACTTCTCAATTACCTAAAAGAAATGGTAATCTGAAGAGTCATCTTTTTTCACTAAAAAAAGTGAAAGCCGTTTACAACTTCCTGTAACGCCGAATTGGAGCGCAGCTCTTGAGGAGGAGTGGAGGGTATATTCCTCCTCGTCCCTCGTGATCATGCCTGCTAGTCCTCCTCCCCTCCTGCTCCCCCTCCCTCTCCTTTACCACCTCCTCGTCCTTCAAGCTCCTCCCCTCCCCTCGCCTCCGCCTCCTCGTCTCTCCTCCCCCCTCCTCCACCTTCCTACTGCTTTCCTCCTTGCCGCTCAAGCCGGACAATGAGGGGAGGAGGAGGAGAAGGAGGGGGAGGAGGAGGAGGGGGAGGAGGAAGAGGGGGAGGAGGAGAAGGGGGAGGATGAGGAGGGGAGGAGGAGGGGGAGAAGGAGAGGGAGGAGGAGGAGAGGGAGGGGCGCGGTTACGCCGACGGCGACGGCGACGCCGACGCCAACGGCGACGCCGCTCAGGCTGGAAACGGGCCCCTAAGAGCTGCGCTCTAAAAACAACAAAAAAAAAACAGAAAAAACACCAGAAATCAGCCGAGTACTGACAGTGCTTTTATTAGGTCGATAAAACAACTTTTGCGTTTGCTATCTCGAAGAAATTTGACACACAAACACTCCTACCTGGTGCGACACGCTTTCCCGACAATCGGATAGCTTAATGGTTTTCTAATTCCGAGCGAGCGGCAGCTCTTTGAAGTATATCCATCCACTTGTGCTCGGGACACCCTCCCTGTTGATCGATGAGTCTCGATTGAGATGAGCTGACACGGTTTCACTGCACACACATGTTCCTATGATGTTGTTTTCACGACCACAATCGATGAATGCACTCCAGCGGTCTTGAATATCCACGGGCGAACGATTGAACTTGGTCGGGCTTGTTAATTTCCGAGCAGAGTCCCAAAACCTGTTTTCGCGAATATAACGAGTTCTAGACTAGCTGGAGCGATGAAATTTTAACCGTGCGTCTAAATTCAGAGCGCGATCATTCGCTGCGAATTAGAACTTTCTAGCTATCGTAGTTTTTTTTATACGAGCATATGTGAAATCAAAACATCGTACAGTGAAAGCCTTACTTACACGTAAACTTCTGTTGATAACTTTCTTTTTAGAATACCTACATCGATGAGACGCGCCTCGAATGTTCCTCGGAACATAATCTTACTCCCTGGCTAAAATAAATGTCCTAGCTAGCCTACTTTCCGAGCTTCGTGCGATTGAATCACCTCCGGTTGCGAGCAAAACACGCAGCAGCCATTTGCTTTTTTTGCAAAAACCAAAACAAGAACCACGAATGGGCGGTAAATTTCTAAATACTTGACCTAAATAATTTAAACTTGTTGTGGAACACGGGTCTCGTTTTCAAAAATAAGACGATTCCCGTAATTCTAAGCTTGGTGTTATTAAACCAGGGCTGTGTTTCAAATCTCACCCTAATAAACCCGAGTTACTCGGGCGGATCGTGTCACGTGACAGCAGAAATGAAAGAACGCTGGACGCAGGCAGGTTTCAAAACGCCAGGTGTACAGAAGCTTTACCTCGCAGTATGATTTCGTTAATTTTAAAACACGGCCAGGAATTACATTTTTTATGAATGAATAGATAGATGACCCGTTTCGAATGAATGGATCCATGAGTGCGGCTGAGCAATTCCGACCGGTCGGTAAATCCCGCCACCTGGTGCCTTTTGTTTTACCATTGAAAATATTGAATTTCTGATATCTATATTACGACCTTGAATTTACGATATCAAATGGGGGACACTTGTTCCCAGCCGCCCCTGGACTGGACAGAGACCGATTTCTTTTCTTGTGTGATGCGAGTTTCGCGAAATAAACGGCGTTTGAAAGTTTTCACATCGAAGCCAGCCATTCGCTTTCCTCACTTTAGGCACCGATCCTTTCTTCGATCTCGCTTCATTAATACTGGTCGTATCTCGTCACCGCTAGCACCGATGTGTTCCTTGGTCTTTCTAGACTCTACGGACACCACTTTGAACGTGTGTAATAAAAGGTTTCGCGATGCTACGACGCTTTTACCGTGGGCATGGTCATGGCGGCCAATTGTACTTTCCGAGCCTGTGTTCGGACCTCCGAGGCTGAATTTTCGTTTCCGAGCCGCGATGTTGGTGTCAAACGTGAGCACGCGTTCCGTAGAAGACCCGACGACTGTAGTTTGCCTCGGATCGAGTCAATAGTTTACTGTAGGAGCACTGATGCGACTTCCCGCACGAAAGCAGTCATTTTCAGGTTCGATATTGCTCACCGCTTCATCATTTGCTACCACAATTTGCTTTTTTGTTCTGAAGCGCTCCCTCGGGTAAAAGGAACGTTCGCTATGCGCGCGAGATTATTTTAATTCATTCATCTCGTGCGGCGCGCGCTCGGCGGAGCGGCTGGTCGTTTGAAGGCTCACCAGAGCGCGAGCAAGACTTCAAAGAGCTGCCGCTCGCTCGTAATTAGAAAACCATTATCGGTACGTACAACTATCAAATTGTTGGGGAAGGGTCTCGCACCAGGTAGGACTGTTTGTGTGTCAAAAGGGTACTAATAAGGAAGTGTGTTTTTACATTGAGACAGCTCGTCTGAAAAATTGCATTCTTGGCCTAAATAAAGTCTGAGGTCTCAAAAAGAAATGAGCTGATTCTTGTTTTTCTGGCGCAGTGAAGACTCGTTAAATGTGTCACTTCTTTTTTATTTATGTCTTCAGGCCCCTGCTGTCCACGTCGGGAAAAGGTTTGTTCCTGCAGAGCTTTTTGTATACATGCCCCTAGAGTACAACTGGCCCCACACTCTTTATTTTGCCCCGTTGTGCTTTTTCTGGTGCAAGATGAGCTCGACTGAAGCATGAGTAACCTTCTAGCTTGCTATCTGTTCAGTTTGAACCCTCAAGCTAAGTCCGTTTTCACTTGACGGCCAACATCTGAACGCAGGCGCTGTTTCTACCTCGAAGCAAAACTACGCCCTTTGCCTCACTTTCACGTCCATTCTTTTGTTAAGGTGGTCTTTCCCAGAGACGGTGAGGACAAATACAGATCTGTGCCGCAAGAGGGACTCCACAAATCACTTTTGAGCTTTTTCTAGACATGCCGCCACAGTACAACCGCTCCCACACTCCTATTTTCCCCCCTTGTGCTTTTTCTGGTGCAAGATGAGCTCGACTGAAGCACGAGTAACCTTCTAGGTTGCTATCTGAGCAGTTTGAACCCTCAAGCTAAGTCCGTTTTCACTTGACGGCCAACATCTGAACGCGGGCGTTGTTTCTGCGCCAAACCAAAAGTGTGCCTTTCGTCTCCGAGGGACGTTCATTCTGAGTTATGGTCGTCTTTTCCAGAGACGGTGAGGACAAATGCACATCTGTGCTGCAAGAGGGACTCCACACAACCCTACAGAGCCCACTCCCCGTAACATGTGGAGACACACTTTAATCAAAACAAACGTGATCAGAGGCTCCGGAAGTCTTTCTTTAGAGGGGGGGCTCGACATCTCCGAAATCCTCAAGGTTAGGTTGGTTTCAGGTTGACATTAATTGCCACATTTGAATGAAAACATATTAATGCACCGCGTTCGCATATTCACGCACATATCCATGGAAAACAAATTATAACAATGGTTCAGTAAAATAACAGTAAGAAGCTTGCACTGACAACTCATACAATGATTGGAGAACCACTGAAATCAGCCGCACCATGTGTTCTTTATTTTTTCTTTCCTATACCAACTGTTACATGTCAACCGCAGCTGTGCCTATGCCAAATTGGCTATGTCTAAAAATGAAAACCTTCCTTCATTTAGGGATTCTCGGGGAAGCATGATGTATTAACGCAGACGTAGACAAACAAGTGTTAAAAGTTTTAGACAAAACCCCGAAACTCGGGGGAAAAAAGGACAACACAACACGGAGTCTCAAACACAGCAAGTTGGGCCATCGGATGTCTTAACTGGAAGCAGAGGTTGCATACATCGGTATGTACCTCGGGATCAAGTACATCGACCGTGATCGCTTCGGACTCCTGGCGTCAATACAAGTTGGGGGGCATCACAAAAGGAGAGTACTGAAGGATAATAGCTGTGTTTCAGACTTCGTGTTGTGTTGTCCTTAGTTTGTAAACATGTGTCGCCTCATGCCTCACCACCCTGCGGGCACGACGCCGCATGCGCGCAAAGCTTTCGCCATCAAAGGCGCCTTGTCAAATTTGGGAGCTCGTAGACTTTCGCCTTTTCTAAGCACTCCCGAATCCCCACTCAAGCTCACCAGACCCCCCCTCCCCCTTTTCCTAATGATGGCCTTTAAGCGCCTGCCTGTTTTGTCTGCGGGCCAGAAGCACCATGCATCTTCTGGGCTTCTTGCTTCCACACGGGGGAAGCAGACAAACGCTGGCCGACGTCGTCTTGTCGGAATCCATTCATTTCGCTGTCTCCTCTTTGCTCGCTCTAAACTGGTTGTCAATCAGGCTCATGAGTCCTGCCTGTCATTTTCTTCTGGTTTTGACTTTTCAAGCAAGCCTCTCCGTCGCCCCGGTGCTTTTTGTGCTTGGCGGAGGTGAGGAGGGCGGTAGGTCAGCATGTATAAAGAGTCATTTCATTTATTTCGGCTCAGGAGAGACGGAGGTACAGGAAATAGGCCGAAGGCCCATACCAGATAACCTGCAAACACACAAACTAAAAAAAAAAAAAAAGAGGGAGGGGGAGGGGGGGCTCGGCAGCTCGGTCCTGAGGACAGGAGGGGCTCAAGCCTACCCTGCCCCCCCCCCCCCCGCTTCCAGAGCCCCTGAACGTGATTTACTAAGACAGGCCTGCATTCAAATTTTGGCCGTCAGAGAAAAACGGATGGATCCAGAGGGTTGAAACTTCACAGGTAGCAAGGTACCAGAGGCCTCAAATTTCAGTAGGCATACCTTTACGAAAGGAGGTTCCAAAGCTTAGAAAAAAAATCTTTCGGCTACAGGACCCAGGTGTGTCTTTATTTAAAATCCAGAGCAGATAAAGTTTTCTAATAACTTTCGAAAGGTGCACTGGCCGTTGCTAAACAAGAAACAAAAACAGTTTTCTCAAGAAAACGTACGAGGGAGGAGGGCTGAGCAATATCGAACCCGAAAATTGGTGCTTTCCTGTGGAAAGTCGCATCAGTGCTCGTAAAGTAAAATATCCACTCGATCAGAGGTAAAGTACAGTCGTCGGGTGTTCTACGAAACGCCTGCTCACGTTTGACACCAACATCGCGTCTCGGAAACGAAAATTCAGCCTCGGAGGTCCGAACAAAGGTTTCTAAAAGTAGAAATGGCCGCCATGACCATGCCCACGGTAAAAGCGTCGTAGCATCGCGAAAACTTTTATTTCACACGTTCAAAGTGGTGTCCGTAGAGTCTAGAAAGACCAAGGAACACATCGGTGCTAGCGGTGATGAGATACGACCAGTATTAATGAAGGAAGATCAACGAGAATGCTTCCCTTAATAAATAGTGCAAAAAATAAACAAAATAATAAAGAAAAAAATACCCGATGCGAGTGGTGTGTCTGCCCTCCACCAGGCGGCGCGATCCCCTTCCCGACTTTTTTCCTTCTCTTTCCCTCTCCTCCTCGCTCATCCTCCTCCGCTTTCCTTTGTTCCCAGAGGCCGGCCCCAGTGCAGTGTTGCCAACCGTAGGGTAATTACCCTACTTGTAGGCTATTTTAGGCATTTTTGGTACATTGTAGGGTTGTAGGGCCGTCCGGCCATTTCCCTGCCAAAAGTAGGGTATTTTCAGACGTTGCTTCGTCAACGGCAAGCATAATACAAAAAAGTAAAAAAAAGCTGATGTGCAAGTTTTGCACAACTTTACAACCCGTGTGCTCCACACCACGACATCATGCAAAACGAAAGTATCCAAGTTACAAGACGTGCTAACAGAATGCACCACACGCCAAGTTGGAGCAGAGTTGTAGTAAAGTCCCTCGATGTTTTTTTCTGGAGAGTTTTGGAAAGCTGGAGCAAGTGGGAGGAGGTGGGAGGAGGTGGAGTTGCGCATATGGAGTTTGGAGCCATAAGAGGTATCTTCCCAGTTAAAATGTTGCCGCCAATTTTTTTCTGATGATTCTGGTCCATCCAGCGGCCCTTGTTACACCTGCGAAACACGTGGCATCGCGGGCGGAACCAGGCCGAGCCCACCAGAACCGGCAGCCACCTGTTCAACTGGACTTTTCTACGCGCTGGCGTAAGGTGCGCACGCTGCAAATAACCATAGCGGGAACTACCACTCGTACTGGAAGCTTTTTTTTTTTTTTTATGACGCATTGCAATTATCTCTTCTTACCACGCCCATAGAGCGCTGATCACGGATGATCGACGAGTACGGAAACCGATTTCGAAGCTCCCGGCACTTTGTGCAGTCGGTAGGCAGTTTGAAGACTGTCTACCGACTGCGCAAGTAGTTGGGACTGGAGGCGTTCACTTGAGTGAACGACGTTTTAGCGAACAAAGTCGAAACCATCACGTTTCATCGAATGACACTTTAGCGAATACGGAAGAGCCGCCGGTTTCCTATCCTCCCTCGGTGTAATAGCCTAGTTTGTCGAAATAGTACCTTAATTTGACGAATCCCTAGGCGGTTCACCCAAAATATAAGCCAATATACCGTTCCTATTAGCTTCCTTTTGTAATGAGCCGCCTTGTCTGTCGCCGCGAGTGCTAGTCCCACGTAGCCCAGCTTTTAATTTGATGACAAATCAGCCAAACATGTTGGTTGGGGATGTCTGTGCGCTCGAAGCAACACTGTTGTGCTGATGCTACAGAGCACGCATGCAAGCATGACGTTCTAGAATAACCCAGGTATGCGCGTGCATGCGTGCCCTGTCGCTTTGTACTGTATTAATACTACCCTATATCAGCATAATCCATGCAACAGCATTATTTGAACAAAGATTTGCCTCGTAGGGTAGAATGTAGGGTAATAAGAAATATTCGTAGGGTAACGTAGGGTTTTCTGGACGCTGGCGTGGGGTATTTTCAAAAAATAGGTTGGCAACACTGCCCCAGTGTGGTTTCCGTTGTGCTCGGGAGCAGTCGCGTAGTCGCCCGTGTCCAGCTCCTTCTTTGTTCTTTGTTCCGAAATCGGTCTTCTTCTTCTTCGGACCTCGAACGTCGCCTCACGCTTCCTGCCTTCGTCAAAGGGCCTCCTTTCGTTCGACACATTGGGGTAAGTGTACGTCCATTATACTATCCTTTAATTTCGAGTTTTTGATTATTTGCCAAACGAAAGTGATTTGAGTTTTTCAGCAAAAAAAAGAAGAATAATTCGTTTAAAACCAAGTGCTTTTCACACCTATTGGAGAATTTCATTAGCTTTCGGAAAATATATACTTCGATATGCGTAAAAGTATTTCTCGTTGCGTTAGAGAGTGAAGCAGGTGAAGCGGGAAAGTCCGGAGCGCGCGCGAGCCGCGATTCGATCGTCTAAGATCAGGCAAAAATTAAAAATAAAAGTGAACTCCTACCTTTAGAACAGTCTCTTTTTCTGTGCTCTTAGCGCACACGTTTGCCTAACGGCACACGAAATTAGGAATCTCTATCTACTTTTATTATTACCTAAAGAAAAAAGCAGTGTGTTTAACCCTCCTGGAAAAGCGAACGCCGGCATCGCGCGTGACGGGCGGCGTGCTTTCAAGTTTTAATTAAACGCGTACAGAAGCTTATTTAATCGCAAACTAAGGCGCTAATTGTTCGCTACCTATCGTCCGAGGCAGGCACTTCTAGCACGAATTGTTGATTTTTGGCGATTTTTTGAAGGAGCAGGGGAGCCTCGTGGAAATCGAAATTGATGCATTGGCCGTGTGGGAAAGCGCGACTTTGTGTATTAATTAGGCGCGTAGAGAAGCTTATTTAATAGCAAACTAAGGCGCTAATTGTTCGCTACCTATCGTCCGAAGCAGGGACTTGTAGCACGAATTGTTGATTTTTGGCGATTTTTTGAAGGAGCAGGGGAGCCTCGTGGAAATCGAAATTGATGCATTGGCCGTGTGGGAAAGCGCGACTTTGTGTATTAATTAGGCGCGTAGAGAAGCTTATTTGATATCAAACTAAGGCGCTGATTGTTCGCTACCTATCGTCCGAAGCAGGGACTTGTAGCACGAATTGTTGATTTTTGGCGATTTTTTGAAGGAGCAGGGGAGCCTCGTGGAAATCGAAATTAATGCATTGGCCGTGTGGGAAAGCGCGACTTTGTGTATTAATTAGGCGCGTAGAGAAGCTTATTTAATAGCAAACTAAGGCGCTAATTGTTCGCTACCTATCGTCCGAAGCAGGGACTTGTAGCACGAATTGTTGATTTTTGGCGATTTTTTTGAAGGAGCAGGGGAGCCTCGTGGAAATCGGAATTGATGCATTGGCCGTGTGGGAAAGCGCGACTTTGTGTATTAATTAAGCGCGTACAGAAGCTTATTTAATCGCAAACTAAGGCGCTAATTGTTCTTTTTGTCCAGGCTTTGCTAGTGGCGTGAGCTTTCCCCGAACCTCTGCCGTCTGCTACAGCTCCTTTGTCTCCTGGGCGACCGTTGGAGCCGACTTCTTGCACGAATTCTTTTGTTCTTTTCACGCGAAACACGGAATTCGGCGGCGCCGAGCTAGGAAGCCGGCCTCTACGAACTCAAACGTTTCATCACTCTCTGACGCACGGAAGAAAAGAAAAAAATATATGTGTGTGGCGTAAGAACGTTCGGTGCATCTTTAATGTAGGGCGCTAAAGATTGTCTTTTTGTGCAGCGCAAGAGCGAGTTGCACGGCTGGCCCTCCGTTTCAAGTGACCTCCTTCAGCTGCGGATGACCTGTGCTTAATCAAGACCGCTTGAATGGCAACTGAGAACTTGCTCCAAGCAAAAAGTGTTTTTATGAAATCGTGTTAGCTCGTGCGAATTCACTGAATAGGAACAAGTGTGTTTTCATCGAGACAGCTCTCGTCTGCAAACTTGCATTGTCGGCCTAATAAAGTGTGAGGTTATTAAAATGTGAGGTAAAAAAGGAAAAATCTGTTGTTTTGTGTTTTGCTGGTGAGGACGAAGCCCCTGCTGTGCACACCTGCGGAAACGAAGCAAGTCCCTTATCAGTTTGTTCAGAGATTTGATTTTTTCCCGTGGTAATCGTGAAAAATAAAAAAGCGCGAGGACATAAATTCTTCTTTCTTATGTTTGAGCTTATTGCAAGACGCTATGAGCGGCGTTATGTTATATCTATACATAGCCTTTGAACTTGTGTTTTTTCTTCTTTCTTTTTGTGATCTCCAGTGTACCAGATTTGTCGGTTTACTGTTATTTTTTTGTTCCTTCTCGTCGCACCCTGCTTGGGGATTGGAAATGGCCTGCAGTGTAAATGAATAAAAACCAAATATAAAAAAAAAAGAATTTAAATACTTCCCGACGCCATAGGGTCTTGATCTGCTTACAAATGCATTTAAATACTCTTTTCCCAGAACCATAACAGAATGAAACAGCCTACCTCATCGCAGATTTGTATCTGACAATGTTTTGCAGTCGATGGAGCGTTTGTTTGATGTGTAACCCTTTGCATGGTGTTTTAATTTTCCTCTTGCCCACTACTGCCACTCCTCCCAACTTTGTTGTGGGCTATTACATTACAATTTTCCCCTGTTCCGCTCTCCCATTTTACGGATTACCTGGTGTTGCGTTTTTAATATAATATAACAATCTGAGGTTAAACGGACAAAGAGGCCCCTGCTGTGCACACCTGCGGAAACGAAGTAAGTACCTTATCAGTGTTATTCAGAAATTTGATTGTTTCCAATGGTAATCGTGAAAAAAAAAAAAAAAAAGAAATGTGTTTTTTTATGTGTGTGCTCGCCCAAAAGCGAGCACATGCATTCTTTTAATGTTCTCTGTTGCGCTTATTGCAAGACGCTGTCAGCGGCGTTGTATTATCTATACAGCCTTTGAACTTGCGTTTTCTCTTCTTTTTTTGTATCTCTGTACTTTGTATTCAAGTATATCAATCCACAAGTGCTAGCTGGGTCATTTATTTTAACCAGGCGAGTGGGATGTTCCGAGGAACATTATAGGCGCGTCTCATCCATGTAGCTAATCTAATAAGAAAGTGTTCATTAAAAAGTTTACGTGTAAGGCTTCATTCTGTGGTGTTGTGATTTGGCATATCCTCGTATAAAGAAAACTACGATAGTTGGAAGGTTCTAATTCGCAGCGAATGATCGCGCTCTGAATTTAGACGCACTGTTAAATTTTCATCGCTCCAGCTCGTCTAGAACTCGTTATACTCGCGAAAACAGGTTTTTGGGACTCTGCTTGGAGATTAAAAACCCCGACCAAGTTCAATCGTTCCCCCGTGAATATTCAAGACCGCTGGAGTGCATTCATCGATCGTGGTCGTGAAAACAACATCGTAGGAAAATGTGTGTGCAGTGAAACCGTGTCAGCTCATCTCAATCGAGACTTTTCGATCAACAGGGACGGTCTCCCGAGCACGAGTGGATTGATATTCTTCAAAGAGCTGCCGCCCCCGCTCGTAATTAGAAAACAATTATAGGTACAACTATCAAATTGTTGGGGAAGGGTCTCGCACCAGGTAGGACTGTTTGTGTGTCAAATTTCTTCGAGATAGCAAACGCAAAAGTTGTTTTATCGACCTACTAAAACCGCTCGGAGAACTCGGCTGATTTCTGGTGTTTTTTCTGTTTTTTTTTTTTTTTTTTTGCGTGTTCTTTTTGTAGTGTTAATTCTAAAAGAGAGATGCCGTAAATATCGCCTAATACCTCAACAAAAAACAAAAGTCCGAAGAAAAAAAAAAAAACAAATTCTCTCGGGGGATTGAACTAACATCCTGCTGTGTACGAAGCGCACATCTTACCCACTGAGCTACTCCACAGCTCGGAATAGGCGTGTTTACAATCCGTTTTATACGAGACCCAATAGGCGACTACTGCCGGCACTTTTTCTCCCCCCGGCTATTCTGCCGGCTGCCGGCAGAATAGACACTTCCTTCATTAATACTGGTCGTATCTCATCACCGCTAGCACCGATGTGTTCCTTGTTCTTTCTAGACTCTATGGACACCACTTTGAACGTGTGAAATAAAAGCTTTCGCGAAGCTACGACGCTTTTACCGTGGGCATGGTCATGGCGGCCAATTCTGATTTCCGAACCCGTGTTCGGACCTCCGAGGCTGAATTTTCGTTTCCGAGCCGCGATGTTGGTGTCAAACGTGAGCACGCGTTCCGTAGAAGACCCGACGACTGTAGTTTACCTCGGATCGAGTCGATAGATTACTGTACGAGCACTGATGCGACTTCCCGCACGAAAGCAGTCATTTTCAGGTTCGATATTGCTCACCGCTTCATCATTTGCTACCACAATTTGCTTTTTTGTTCTGAAGCGCTCCCTCGGGTAAAAGGAACGTTCGCTATGCGCGCGAGATTATTTTAATTCATTCATCTCGTGCGGCGCGCGCTCGGCGGAGCGGCTAGTCGTTTGAAGGCTCACCAGAGCGCGAGCAAGACTTCAAAGAGCTGCCGCTCGCTCGTAATTAGAAAACCATTATAGGTACGTACAACTATCAAATTGTTGGGGAAGGGACAAATACACATATGTGCTGCAAGAGGGCCTCCACACAACCCTACAGAGCTTTTTTCAGACATGCCCCTACAGTACAACTGGCCCGACACTTTCTATTTTGTCCCCTTCTGCACTTTCTGGCGCAAGATGAGCTAAAGTGAAGCACGAGTAACCTTCTAGGTTGCTATCTGTTCAGTTTGAACCCTCAAGCTACGTCCCTCTTCCCTCGACGGCCAAAATTTGAACGCAGGCATGGTTACTGCGGAATACAAAAAGTCTGCCTTTTGTCTCCGAGGGACGTTCATTCTGTGTTATGGTCGTCTTTTCCAGAGACGGTGAGGACAAATACACATCTGTGCTGCAAGAGGGCCTCCACACAACCCTACGGAGCTTTTTGTAGACATGCCCCTACAGTACAACTGGCCCGACACTTTCTATTTTGTCCCCTTCTGCACTTTCTGGCGCAAGATGAGCTAAAGTGAAGCACGAGTAACCTTCTAGGTTGCTATCTGTTCAGTTTGAACCCTCAAGCTACGTCCCTTTTCCCTTGACGGCCAAAATTTGAACGCAGGCATGGTTACTGCGGAATACAAAAAGTCTGCCTTTTGTCTCCGAGGGACGTTCATTCTGTGTTATGGTCGTCTTTTCCAGAGACGGTGAGGACAAATACACATCTGTGCTGCAAGAGGGCCTCCACACAACCCTACGGAGCTTTTTGTAGACATGCCCCTACAGTACAACTGGCCCCACACTTTCTATTTTGTCCCCTTCTGCACTTTCTGGCGCAAGATGAGCTAAACTGAAGCACGAGTAACCTTCTAGCTTGCTACCTTTTCAGTTTAAACCCTCAAGCTACGTCCCTTTTCCCTTGACGGCCAAAATTTGAACGCAGGCGTTGTTTCTGTCTGAAAGCAAAAGTCTGCCATTTGTCTCCGAGGGACGTCCATTCTGTGTTACGGTGGTCACTTTGCACAGCCAGGTTAACGCTGTCTGCAGTCGTGCTGGGACGTCCTTGCTGCGGCTTGGCCGACACATTTGTTTTCTCGGCTTCCGTACTTTCCCACGTCGGCTTGTTTCAAGTCCAGCTACAGCATTCTTGTCGAATGGTACCTGTGAATTCTGAAGGCTTGATGTCGACCTGTATTCTCTGCACAGCCCCCTACGGGGTTCTGCAGAAAGCCCTGTCTTAGTAAATCACGTAGGTTTTCAATGAAGTGTGTCTCCACATCTTACGGGGGTGGGCAAGCAACACCGAGGACACAGTCTTCTTGTCTGCAGTGCCTCTTTATTCTCAGACACTACAAAACCCCACGCCCTTGTTCAAAGGCTCGAAAAATCAGGACTACCTTCAGCTTTTGCGTTCGTACATAAACTTTGACACCAGCTGTGTTAACCAACCTGGGCTCGTTCATTACAGGAGGAAAGCAAGCACTCGTATCAAAAATGAATCGTCGCTCTAGCACTCTTTGTCCCATCGTCCCATCTCCATGAATCGTCCCATCTCCATGACTTGCACGGCCTGTAAATTACTAGAACATATCATAACCAAACAACTCGTTTCTTTCTTAGAAATGCATAATGTTCTAAACCCCAACCAACATGGTTTCCGCAGTGGCCTGTCAACGGTAACCCAGTTGATTGAATTTTACCATGAATTAGCCACTTACGTTAACAACCGTACGCAGGTTGATGCAGTTTTCATCGACCTGTCGAAGGCATTCGACCGGGTACCTCACCGCAGACTGATTAAGACATTAATAGATCTCGGAGTTCCCTTTTCTTTGACTAAGTGGATCAATGCATATCTTTCAAACCGTCAGCAATTTGTGGATATAAATGGTACTTACTCAGGGCTGTTAGATGTTCATTCTGGGGTGCCCCAAGGTTCTGTCTTAGGGCCCCTACTTTTTTTAACTTACGTTAACAGTTTGTTCCCATCCAATGAAGATGTCCCAATTAAGCTAAGAATGTTTGCCGACGACTGCGTCATTTACAGTCCCGTTGTTGAAATACAAGACCAGACAAAAGTGAGTAAAGCACTGGCTAACATTGCGTCTTGGTGTCGTGAAAATAACATGAAGATTAATATTAGCGAAACTCAGTACATGCACATAACAACAAAAAGAACTGTCTTAAACTTTAGCTATGAGGTTGCTGGCGTAGTATTGACTGAAGTGGATAGTTACAAATATTTAGGAGTGATTTTGTCTTCTGACCTCGGGTGGAAAAGGCATGTGGAGTATGTTAAAGAGCGGGCAACTAACAAATTGTGGTACCTGAAGAGAACGCTGGGTAAAACTCCCCCTTCCGTTAAAATTCTTGCGTATAAGACAATTATTAGACCTGTGTTAGAATACGCGTCTGCAGTGTGGAGCCCATGGCAGAGCTCTCTGGTCAGAGAACTCGAAGATATTCAGTCGCTAGCTGTGCGTATAGTTTTTTCAGATTTCAGACGAACTACGTCTGTGACCGAACTTAAAAGGAGAGCCAATATAAGCCCTCTGTCAAACAGAAGAGAGAGCCAACGGTTGAAGCTGTTCTTTCAGATTTTCAAGAACTGTATAAAAATTGATGGCTCCGTTTACTTAAAACCAAAAAGTTTTTACTCGGAACGCTTGCATCACTCAAAGACCGTAGCCCCCTATTAAAGCTCGAATAAATAGCTATAAACAATCTTTTTTTGTGCATACAATTGATTTGTGGAACAGCCTTCCCGGGGATGTTGTCGATATTGATTCACTCTGTTCTTTCGAAAAAGCCGTAGATAATATTTTTCAGTGCCGAGATTGCTTTTATTGCTCTTATGGAATTATTTTACTGTCTTTACTTTTTATTACTGCTGTTACATTTACTGCTATACTGTTATTGTTATTACTAGTATTACATTTGGTTACTGTATTGTTTCTCTTCTTACGAATATGTCGTAGATATTAATTTTCGGTGCTAAGATTGCTTTTTGTTTAGAACTGTTGTGTTTATAATGTGCATGTGTGACACTGTATCACCCCACTCCTGCCTTGGCCCTATATTGGGCTGGCAGTATTGATAAACAATAAAAAAAAAAAAAAAAAAAAACATGCCAAAATTAATGTGCTTTTCTGGTTCAATTATGAAATAATCGCAATAGAACCATTTGTATTTACTGTGCAGGCGGTTTCTTTAATGCAACTTCTCAATTACCTAAAAGAAATGGTAATCTGAAGAGTCATCTTTTTTCACTAAAAAAAAACAACAAAAAAAAAACAGAAAAAACACCAGAAATCAGCCGAGTACTGACAGTGCTTTTATTAGGTCGATAAAACAACTTTTGCGTTTGCTATCTCGAAGAAATTTGACACACAAACACTCCTACCTGGTGCGACACGCTTTCCCGACAATCGGATAGCTTAAAGGGATACTGAAGCGAAACTTGAAATACACCTATTATGGTCAGAAATAGGTTCAATATGATCAATGATATTCATAAATCATAATCGCGCGTTTGTATTTTGAACGGATGGCTATATTTTTCACCCTGATGGGCCCGATTGGGCGCGCGCTCAAAAATCGGCCATCGGAGAGCGCGATGCGTCTTGGGATATTGAGCGCATTCGTGACGTCACTTGTGCCGGTCGGGAAAGGCTACGGCGTGAGTGTTGTGATTACGAGCGTTACCACTTGGTGGCGCGTCGACGATTTACGACGAAGATACGGAAGAGCAAGTCTCAGTTAAGAAGAAAGTTAAGGCCACAGAAAGAGATTGGTGGCTAGAGGGAATGCAGACAAAGACGGCTCTGGAAAGCTATAGATTAAACAAAAGAGTTATTGCCAAAGAAAGCATTTATGACAATTCTAGGGGAAGCTCATTGCTGTTTGAGGCAAGAACGGGTGTTCTGCGAACCAGAACATACAGGGTGAAGTACCAGGAAATTGATACAGTGTGCACTGCTTGTGGAGAGGAGGACGAGACGGCTGAGCACTTGATACTCTACTGTAAAGGGCTTCACCCTATGCCTACCGAAGACAACATAGATTTAATAAAGTCATTGGGTTTTAGAGACAGCGGAGGGAGAGTGGATTTCAAGACTGTAGAGATTACCAAGCAAAGATTAAGTGAATGGTGGCAGAAATCGAGAGAAAACTAGGTATTTTCTTATCCACTGATGGCAAGGGGGTTTCATAGCCTCACTTTCTTTGCACTGCGGAGTGAATATAGATTTCACATTTAAATATTCTAAGCTTAAATGGTAAAACAAAATGGCTAGGTGGCGTAAGCTACCGCCCGATCCAAAGGGCTCAGCCGTATTCATCCATCCATCCATCCATCCATCCATCCACCTGTGACAACGTGGCCGTTTGAGATGTGCAAGGGCTGCACGCACGCTGCACCACGGCAAGTCGGCAACCACGGCAGCACTGACAAAACCAGCTCCGAGGCCGGATTCTCAAAGCGAATTCACGACGAAAAAAGTGCGTACGACAAATTTGAGAGAAAACCCGTGCTCTCGAAACGAAATTGTCGTAACCTTTGCGCAGGTTACGACAGAATCCTACGACAGCTCCGAAGCTGCGCACTTTTTACGATCAAATCAACAAGGCCGACAGCGTCGCTCAGTTACTTGGTATCGGCCACCAACGGACATTTATTTTTCTTCGTGCTCTTCTCGTGCGTCCCGACTTCAACCAGCAAGAAAAAAGGAAGGAGTACTTAAAACAGACCACGACGATCAAGAACGCAGGATCCACAAACACACGAGAAGAGCTACAACAGCCACGATTCTGCCGACCGAGCGAGCTCGGCAGAATATAGTAGGCCTAGCAGCAACATCGACTCGGCGCACCGTTGCTCCGGCGCTCCTTGGCCAAGACCGTCTGTCCATGACCGGCTGGCCTGCTGAATGGAATATGCCCGCGCGACCCTTGTGGACCCTTACCGGATGAATAGTTTGATCCCTGAACCTAAATTTCAGTGGTCAATATTTTCCCCTTGTCATCTCGATCTCCTTGTTTTCCGAGACAGCGGTGACGAACGCTGTCGTCGAAAAGGGGCTCTCATTGATTCTATCTCCTTGTTTTGTGTGATATAGAACTCCAATAAACGCCATACGGATTACCTTAGCAACTCGGTATGTACACTCTGTTATTAGTATGCCATTTTTATTCTGACTCGACGCTACGTCAGTGTCGAGCTATAGCAGTTCGTGGGAGCTACGCGATGTCGGTCTAACCTTTCTTTGCCGAGTGTCATGTCAGTATCGAGTTGCAATCGTAAAAGATCGGTCCAGAAGCGCTTACCGAAACGCGGTCTAACAGAGCGAATCCAGCACTTCGATCAAACGCGCTTGTCCGCTCCGAGTGTGAACAGGTATTTGGCATTTCCGTGGCTCTTGCTGACACCCTCGTAGTTCAAACATATCCTTTTTAACGTCGGCTTGCAGCTCGCGACTCGCAGCAACTAATACCGGCCGTGCCAGAAGCATGCTCGGGCCGTGCCGTGCAAACAGCCGCAACGAGAACGAGCTCACTGTGGCCAACTACGCTTTGACTTTCTCCGCCAAGGCGCGTTCAGGCCTAGGCGAATTCTGCCGGCACGCCGTATTGCCGCAGAACGGCGCTGCTATTTTGGCACAAGTGATGTCACGAGAACTTCCCCCCATCCACCAGATGAGAATTTGAAATCGTTTAATTATGTTTAAAATTAGTTCTCCTGTGTTTTACAGCGCAATATTTATATTTCCGAGGTGGTGCCGGTCCCTAGCCCATATTTATGCAACAAGATCGGCGCTAAAATTTCGTTTCACTACCCCTTTAATGGTTTTCTAATTCCGAGCGAGCGGCAGCTCTTTGAAGTATATCCATCCACTTATGCTCGGGACACCCTCCCTGTTGATCGATGAGTCTCGATTGAGATGAGCTGACACGGTTTCACTGCACACACATGTTCCTATGATGTTGTTTTCACGACCACAATCGATGAATGCACTCCAGCGGTCTTGAATATCCACGGGCGAACGATTGAACTTGGTCGGGCTTGTTAATTTCCGAGCAGAGTCCCAAAACCTGTTTTCGCGAATATAACGAGTTCTAGACTAGCTGGAGCGATGAAATTTTAACCGTGCGTCTAAATTCAGAGCGCGATCATTCGCTGCGAATTAGAACTTTCTAGCTATCGTAGTTTTCTTTATACGAGCATAGGTGAAATCAAAACATCGTACAGTGAAAGCCTTACTTACACGTAAACTTCTGTTGATAACTTTCTTTTTAGAATACCTACATCGATGAGACGCGCCTCGAATGTTCCTCGGAACATAATCTTACTCCCTGGTTAAAATAAATGTCCTAGCTAGCCTACTTTCCGAGCTTCGTGCGATTGAATCACCTCCGGTTGCGAGCAAAACACGCGGCAGCCATTTGCTTTTTTTTGCAAAAACCAAACCAGAACCACGAATGGGCGGTAAATTTCTAAATACTTGACCTAAATAATTTAAACTTGTTGTGGAACACGGGTCTCGACGACGTGGTTTTCAAAAATAAGACGATTCCCGTAATTCTAAGTTTGGTTTTATTAAACCAGGGCTGTGTTTCAAATCTCACCCTAATAAACCCGAGTTACTCGGGCGGATCGTGTCACGTGACAGCAGAAATGAAAGAACGCTGGACGCAGGCAGGTTTCAAAACGCCAGGTGTACAGAAGCTTTACCTCGCAGTATGATTTCGTTAATTTTAAAACACGGCCAGGAATTACATTTTTTATGAATGAATAGATAGATGACCCGTTTCGAATGAATGGATCCATGAGTGCGGCTGAGCAATTCCGACCGGTCGGTAAATCCCGCCACCTGGTGCCTTTTGTTTTACCATTGAAAATATTGAATTTCTGAAATCTATATTACGACCTTGAATTTACGATATCAAATGGGGGACACTTGTTCCCAGCCGCCCCTGGACTGGACAGAGACCGATTTCTTTTCTTGTGTGATGCGAGTTTCGCGAAATAAACGGCGTTTGAAAGTTTTCACATCGAAGCCAGCCATTCGCTTTCCTCACTTTAGGCACCGATCCTTTCTTCGATCTCGCTTCATTAATACTGGTCGTATCTCGTCACCGCTAGCACCGATGTGTTCCTTGGTCTTTCTAGACTCTACGGACACCACTTTGAACGTGTGTAATAAAAGGTTTCGCGATGCTACGACGCTTTTACCGTGGGCATGGTCATGGCGGCCAATTGTACTTTCCGAGCCTGTGTTCGGACCTCCGAGGCTGAATTTTCGTTTCCGAGACGCGATGTTGGTGTCAAACGTGAGCACGCGTTCCGTAGAAGACCCGACGACTGTAGTTTGCCTCGGATCGAGTCGATGGTTTACTGTACGAGCACTGATGCGACTTCCCGCACGAAAGCAGTCATTTTCAGGTTCGATATTGCTCACCGCTTCATCATTTGCTACCACAATTTGCTTTTTTGTTCTGAAGCGCTCCCTCGGGTAAAAGGAACGTTCGCTATGCGCGCGAGATTATTTTAATTCATTCATCTCGTGCGGCGCGCGCTCGGCGGAGCGGCTAGTCGTTTGAAGGCTCACCAGAGCGCGAGCAAGACTTCAAAGAGCTGCCGCTCGCTCGTAATTAGAAAACCATTATAGGTACGTACAACTATCAAATTGTTGGTGAAGGGTCTCGCACCAGGTAGGACTGTTTGTGTGTCAAAAGGGTACTAATAAGGAAGTGTGTTTTTACATTGAGACAGCTCGTCTGAAAAATTGTATTCTTGGCCTAATAAAGTCTGAGGTCTCAAAAAGAAATGAGCTGATTCTTGTTTTTCTGGCGCAGTGAAGACTCGTTAAATGTGTCACTTCTTTTTTATTTATGTCTTCAGGCCCCTGCTGTCCACCTCGGGAAAAGGTTTGTTCCTGCAGAGCTTTTTGTATACATGCCCCTAGAGTACAACTGGCCCCACACTCTTTATTTTCCCCCCTTGTGCTTTTTCTGGTGCAGGATGAGCTCGACTAAAGCATGCGTAACCTTCTAGGTTGCTATCTGAGCAGTTTGAACCCTCAAGCTACGTCCCTCTTCCCTCGACGGCCAAAATTTGAACGCAGGCATGGTTACTGCGGAATACAAAAAGTCTGCCTTTTGTCTCCGAGGGACGTTCATTCTGTGTTATGGTCGTCTTTTCCAGAGACGGTGAGGACAAATACACATCTGTGCTGCAAGAGGGCCTCCACACAACCCTACAGAGCTTTTTGTAGACATGCCCCTACAGTACAACTGGCCCAACACTTTCTATTTTGTCCCCTTCTGCACTTTCTGGCGCAAGATGAGCTAAAGTGAAGCACGAGTAACCTTCTAGGTTGCTACCTGTTCAGTTTGAACCCTCAAGCTACGTCCCTTTTCCCTCGACGGCCAAAATTTGAACGCAGGCATGGTTACTGCGGAATACAAAAAGTCTGCCTTTTGTCTCCGAGGGACGTTCATTCTGTGTTATGGTCGTCTTTTCCAGAGACGGTGAGGACAAATACACATCTGTGCTGCAAGAGGGCCTCCACACAACCCTACAGAGCTTTTTGTAGACATGCCCCTACAGTACAACTGGCCCGACACTTTCTATTTTGTCCCCTTCTGCACTTTCTGGCGCAAGATGAGCTAAAGTGAAGCACGAGTAACCTTCTAGGTTGCTATCTGTTCAGTTTGAACCCTCAAGCTACGTCCCTTTTCCCTTGACGGCCAAAATTTGAACGCAGGCATGGTTACTGCGCAATACCAAAAGTCTGCCTTTTGTCTCCGAGGGACGTTCATACTGTGTTATGGTCGTCTTTTCCAGAGACGGTGAGGACAAATACACATCTGTGCTGCAAGAGGGCCTCCACACAACCCTACAGAGCTTTTTGTAGACATCTAGAATAATTAATCATCTTCATAAATACCGACTAATTTCTGCAAACCAATATGGATTTCAGAGAGGTAAATATACTGAGTCAGCTTTACTTAACATTCGAGGAAAACTTATCAGCAATATAGAAAATCAATCCTACACTATAGGCATCTTCGTAGATTTCAATAAAGCTTTTGACTCTATCAAGCATAATATTCTCTTTGATAAACTGCCACACTACGGAATTAGAGGCATTTCACTTAAACTATTGCGCAGTTATCTGACAAATCGTAGCCAGTTTGTGGTAGCTAATAGTATAGAATCGGACACTGAACATATAAAATTTGGTGTTCCGCAAGGATCAATATTAGGACCTATACTATTCCTTCTTTATATCAATGACATTGTTGCTATCCCCCATACGCCAGACATAGTACTTTACGCCGATGACACGAGTGTTTTTTTTTTCATCCAGGGACCTATCATCTCTTATTCCTGTCACAAACGCATGGCTCAAAAACTTATCGAAGTGGCTTGATGCGAATCAGCTGCTTCTAAATGTTAACAAAACAAAATATATTGTTTTTTCCTCAATTAACAGACCAGTTAACCTTACTACCGAAATTGTATTCCAGTCACGGTCACTAGAAAGGGTTACCGAATAAAAATTCTTAGGCATACATTTTCATGAAAACCTTCGCTGGACATGTCATGTGAATTTTGTGAAGCGTGACATCGCACAGTCTATTGGCATGCTGAATAGATTTCGTGCCTTATTACCAATGTGGCTAAAACGTCAGCTCTATTTCACTACTGTTCATTCTCGACTGCACTATTGTTTACTTGTCTGGGGGGTTACATCTAAATGTAATATGACTAGTTTGTACTTAATGCAGAAAAAAAGTATACGATTTATTGAAAACCTATCAAGCCGCGATCATACATTCCAATGCTTTGAGAAAGATCGTATCCTGAATATTGAGGCACTGTATAATCAACGATTGTCTGAGGTTATATTCTCCCAAGTTAAAACTGACCGTGAATTATTCCTTTCTACATATACGAATACTGATACACACTACAATTTTAGAAATACAAACTTTATAAAAATCAGAACCAGAACAAATTACGGTACGCAATTACTATCTTGGCAGATTCCCAATCTTCTCAACCTCCACCCTGGCTTGATCGATATAATCGATCATAATTCAAACCTCTTGACTTTCAGAAAAAAATCAAAAACAATATTTTTTACTTTCCGCATAATACTGTGGTCTTCTAAATTATGTGTACAGATGTAATTGTAGTAATGTAGTTCATATATTTTTGTTGCATGTTGCGAATTATTTATTTTTCATTGCAAGAGCGTATGTAGTGTAGTGATCTAGTTACTGCGTATTTTTTGTTTTTGTTTATGGTTAACTATAGCACTCTACCACTAGTCTGCCTGCTGCATCTGCTGCATCTGCTGCAAGTGTAGTCTGGTGCTAGGGGCCTGGTCAGGTGACTTACTGTCACCTTTTGCCTCAGCACCATGACAATCCTGTATTGTCAAAAGTTCCAATAAACAAACAAACAAACAAACATGCCCCTACAGTACAACTGGCCCGACACTTTATATTTTGTCCCCTTGTGCACTTTCTGGCGCAAGATGAGCTAAACTGAAGCACGAGTAACCTTCTAGCTTGCTACCTGTTCAGTTGGAACCCTCAAGCTACGTCCCTTTTCCCTTGACGGCCAAAATTTGAACGCAGGCATGGTTACTGCGGAATACCAAAAGTCTGCCTTTTGTCTCCGAGGGACGTCCACTTTGCACAGCCAGGATAACGCTGTCCGCAGTCGTGCTGGGACGTCCTTGCTACGGCTTGGCCGACACATTTGTTTTCTCGGCTTCCGTACTTTCCCACGTCGGCTTGTTTCAAGTCCAGCTACAGCATTCTTGTCGAATGGTACCTGTGAGTTCTGAAGGCTTGATGTCGACCTGTATTCTCTGCACAGCCCCCTACGGGGTTCTGCAGAAACCCCCGTCTTAGTAAATCACGTAGGTTTTCAATGAAGTGTGTCTCCACATCTTACGGGGGTGGGCAAGCAACACCGAGGACACAGTCTTCTTGTCTGCAGTGCCTCTTTATTCTCAGACACTACAAAACCCCACGCCACTGTTCAAAGGCTCGAAAAATCAGGACTACCTTCAGCTTTTGCGTTCGTACATAAACTTTGACACCAGCTGTGTTAACCAACCTGGGCTCGTTCATTACAGGAGGAAAGCAAGCACTCGTATCAAAAATGAATCGTCGCTCTAGCACTCTTCGTTTCCTAGACATTAGCAGTACATAAAAAACAGCCGACTCTCTTATTAGGCCAACCTTAATGTGCTTTTCTGGTTCAATTATGAAATAATCGCAATAGAACCATTTGTATTTACTGTGCAGGCCGTTTCTTTAATGCAACTTCTCAATTACCTAAAAGAAATGGTAATCTGAAGAGTCATCTTTTTTCACTAAAAAAAACAACAAAAAAAAAAAAACAGAAAAAAACACCAGAAATGAGCCGAGTTCTCCGAGCGGTTTTATTAGGTCGATAAAACAACTTTTGCGTTTGCTATCTCGAAGAAATTTGACACACAAACACTCCTACCTGGTGCGACACCCTTTCCCGACAATTGGATAGCTTAATGGTTTTCTAATTCCGAGCGAGCGGCAGCTCTTTGAAGTATATCCATCCACTTGTGCTCGGGACACCCTCCCTGTTGATCGATGAGTCTCGATTGAGATGAGCTGACACGGTTTCACTGCACACACATGTTCCTATGATGTTGTTTTCACGACCACAATCGATGAATGCACTCCAGCGGTCTTGAATATCCACAGGCGAACGATTGAACTTGGTCGGGCTTGTTAATTTCCGAGCAGAGTCCCAAAACCTGTTTTCGCGAATATAACGAGTTCTAGACTAGCTGGAGCGATGAAATTTTAACAGTGCGTCTAAATTCAGAGCGCGATCATTCGCTGCGAATTAGAACTTTCTAGCTATCGTAGTTTTCTTTATACGAGCATATGTGAAATCAAAACATCGTACAGTGAAAGCCTTACTTACACGTAAACTTCTGTTGATAACTTTCTTTTTAGAATACCTACATCGATGAGACGCGCCTCGAATGTTCCTCGGAACATAATCTTACTCCCTGGTTAAAATAAATGTCCTAGCTAACCTACTTTCCGAGCTTCGTGCGATTGAATCACCTCCGGTTGCGAGCAAAACACGCGGCAGCCATTTGCTTTTTTTGCAAAAACCAAAACAAGAACCACGAATGGGCGGTAAATTTCTAAATACTTGACCTAAATAATTTAAACTTGTTGTGGAACACGGGTCTCGTTTTCAAAAATAAGACGATTCCCGTAATTCTAAGCTTGGTGTTATTAAACCAGGGCTGTGTTTCAAATCTCACCCTAATAAACCCGAGTTACTCGGGCGGATCGTGTCACGTGACAGCAGAAATGAAAGAACGCTGGACGCAGGCAGGTTTCAAAACGCCAGGTGTACAGAAGCTTTACCTCGCAGTATGATTTCGTTAATTTTAAAACACGGCCAGGAATTACATTTTTTATGAATGAATAGATAGATGACCCGTTTCGAATGAATGGATCCATGAGTGCGGCTGAGCAATTCCGACCGGTCGGTAAATCCCGCCACCTGGTGCCTTTTGTTTTACCATTGAAAATATTGAATTTCTGATATCTATATTACGACCTTGAATTTACGATATCAAATGGGGGACACTTGTTCCCAGCCGCCCCTGGACTGGACAGAGACCGATTTCTTTTCTTGTGTGATGCGAGTTTCGCGAAATAAACGGCGTTTGAAAGTTTTCACATCGAAGCCAGCCATTCGCTTTCCTCACTTTAGGCACCGATTCTTTCTTCGATCTCGCTTCATTAATACTGGTCGTATCTCGTCACCGCTAGCACCGATGTGTTCCTTGGTCTTTCTAGACTCTACGGACACCACTTTGAACGTGTGTAATAAAAGGTTTCGCGATGCTACGACGCTTTTACCGTGGGCATGGTCATGGCGGCCAATTGTACTTTCCGAGCCTGTGTTCGGACCTCCGAGGCTGAATTTTCGTTTCCGAGCCGCGATGTTGGTGTCAAACGTGAGCACGCGTTCCGTAGAAGACCCGACGACTGTAGTTTGCCTCGGATCGAGTCGATAGTTTACTGTAGGAGCACTGATGCGACTTCCCGCACGAAAGCAGTCATTTTCGGGTTCGATATTGCTCACCGCTTCATCATTTGCTACCACAATTTGCTTTTTTGTTCTGAAGCGCTCCCTCGGGTAAAAGGAACGTTCGCTATGCGCGCGAGATTATTTTAATTCATTCATCTCGTGCGGCGCGCGCTCGGCGGAGCGGCTGGTCGTTTGAAGGCTCACCAGAGCGCGAGCAAGACTTCAAAGAGCTGCCGCTCGCTCGTAATTAGAAAACCATTATAGGTACGTACAACTATCAAATTGTTGGGGAAGGGTCTCGCACCAGGTAGGACTGTTTGTGTGTCAAAAGGGTACTAATAAGGAAGTGTGTTTTTACATTGAGACAGCTCGTCTGAAAAATTGTATTCTTGGCCTAAATAAAGTCTGAGGTCTCAAAAAGAAATGAGCTGATTCTTGTTTTTCTGGCGCAGTGAAGACTCGTTAAATGTGTCACTTCTTTTTTATTTATGTCTTCAGGCCCCTGCTGTCCACCTCGGGAAAAGGTTTGTTCCTGCAGAGCTTTTTGTATACATGCCCCTAGAGTACAACTGGCCCCACACTCTTTATTTTGCCCCCTTGTGCTTTTTCTGGTGCAAGATGAGCTCGACTGAAGCATGAGTAACCTTCTAGCTTGCTATCTGTTCAGTTTGAACCCTCAAGCTAAGTCCGTTTTCACTTGACGGCCAACATCTGAACGCAGGCGCTGTTTCTACCTCGAAGCAAAACTACGCCCTTTGCCTCACTTTCACGTCCATTCTTTTGTTAAGGTGGTCTTTCCCAGAGACGGTGAGGACAAATACAGATCTGTGCCGCAAGAGGGACTCCACAAATCACTTTTGAGCTTTTTCTAGACATGCCGCCACAGTACAACCGCTCCCACACTCCTATTTTCCCCCCTTGTGCTTTTTCTGGTGCAAGATGAGCTCGACTGAAGCACGAGTAACCTTCTAGGTTGCTATCTGAGCAGTTTGAACCCTCAAGCTAAGTCCGTTTTCACTTGACGGCCAACATCTGAACGCGGGCGTTGTTTCTGCGCCAAACCAAAAGTGTGCCTTTCGTCTCCGAGGGACGTTCATTCTGAGTTAGTGTCGTCTTTTCCAGAGACGGTGAGGACAAATGCACATCTGTGCTGCAAGAGGGACTCCACACAACCCTACAGAGCCCACACCCCGTAACATGTGGAGACACACTTTAATCAAAACAAACGTGATCAGAGGCTCCGGAAGTCTTTCTTTAGAGGGGGGGCTCGACATCTCCGAAATCCTCAAGGTTAGGTTGGTTTCAGGTTGACATTAATTGCCACATTTGAATGAAAACATATTAATGCACCGCGTTCGCATATTCACGCACATATCCATGGAAAACAAATTAAAACAATGGTTCAGTAAAATAACAGTAAGAAGCTTGCACTGACAACTCATACAATGATTGGATAACCACTGAAATCAGCCGCACCATGTGTTCTTTATTTTTTCTTTCCTATACCAACTGTTACATGTCAACCGCAGCTGTGCCTATGCCAAATTGGCTATGTCTAAAAATGAAAACCTTCCTTCATTTAGGGATTCTCGGGGAAGCATGATGTATTAACGCAGACGTAGACAAACAAGTGTTAAAAGTTTTAGACAAAACCCCGAAACTCGGGGGAAAAAAGGACAACACAACACGGAGTCTCAAACACAGCAAGTTGGGCCATCGGATGTCTTAACTGGAAGCAGAGGTTGCATACATCGGTATGTACCTCGGGATCAAGTACATCGACCGTGATCGCTTCGGACTCCTGGCGTCAATACAAGTTGGGGGGCATCACAAAAGGAGAGTACTGAAGGATAATAGCTGTGTTTCAGACTTCGTGTTGTGTTGTCCTTAGTTTGTAAACATGTGTCGCCTCATGCCTCACCACCCTGCGGGCACGACGCCGCATGCGCGCAAAGCTTTCGCCATCAAAGGCGCCTTGTCAAATTTGGGAGCTCGTAGACTTTCGCCTTTTCTAAGCACTCCCGAATCCCCACTCAAGCTCACCAGACCCCCCCTCCCCCTTTTCCTAATGATGGCCTTTAAGCGCCTGCCTCTTTTGTCCGCGGGCCAGAAGCACCATGCATCTTCTGGGCTTCTTGCTTCCACACGGGGGAAGCAGACAAACGCTGGCCGACGTCGTCTTGTCGGAATCCATTCATTTCGCTGTCTCCTCTTTGCTCGCTCTAAACTGGTTGTCAATCAGGCTCATGAGTCCTGCCTGTCATTTTCTTCTGGTTTTGACTTTTCAAGCAAGCCTCTCCGTCGCCCCGGTGCTTTTTGTGCTTGGCGGAGGTGAGGAGGGCGGTAGGTCAGCATGTATAAAGAGTCATTTCATTTATTTCGGCTCAGGAGAGACGGAGGTACAGGAAATAGGCCGAAGGCCCATACCAGATAACCTGCAAACACACAAACTAAAAAAAAAAAAAAAGAGGGAGGGGGAGGGGGGGCTCGGCAGCTCGGTCCTGAGGACAGGAGGGGCTCAAGCCCACCCTGCCCCCCCCGCTTCCAGAGCCCCTGAACGTGATTTACTAAGACAGGCCTGCATTCAAATTTTGGCCGTCAGAGAAAAACGGATGGATCCAGAGGGTTGAAACTTCACAGGTAGCAAGGTACCAGAGGCCTCAAATTTCAGTAGGCATACCTTTACGAAAGGAGGTTCCAAAGCTTAGAAAAAAAATCTTTCGGCTACAGGACCCAGGTGTGTCTTTATTTAAAATCCAGAGCAGATAAAGTTTTCTAATAACTTTCGAAAGGTGCACTGGCCGTTGCTAAACAAGAAACAAAAACAGTTTTCTCAAGAAAACGTACGAGGGAGGAGGGCTGAGCAATATCGAACCCGAAAATTGGTGCTTTCCTGTGGAAAGTCGCATCAGTGCTCGTAAAGTAAAATATCCACTCGATCAGAGGTAAAGTACAGTCGTCGGGTGTTCTACAAAACGCCTGCTCACGTTTGACACCAACATCGCGTCTCGGAAACGAAAATTCAGCCTCGGAGGTCCGAACAAAGGTTTCTAAAAGTAGAAATGGCCGCCATGACCATGCCCACGGTAAAAGCGTCGTAGCATCGCGAAAACTTTTATTTCACACGTTCAAAGTGGTGTCCGTAGAGTCTAGAAAGACCAAGGAACACATCGGTGCTAGCGGTGATGAGATACGACCAGTATTAATGAAGGGAGATCAACGAGAATGCTTCCCTTAATAAATAGTGCAAAAAATAAACAAAATAATAAAGAAAAAAATACCCGATGCGAGTGGTGTGTCTGCCCTCCACCAGGCGGCGCGATCCCCTTCCCGACTTTTTTCCTTCTCTTTCCCTCTCCTCCTCGCTCATCCTCCTCCGCTTTCCTTTGTTCCCAGAGGCCGGCATAGAGTAATATAGTAAACGTAAAGAGAGGACACTGAAGCCGATTCGCGGCCCAGATAGTGCGTTTCATACCCTCCGCTACGTGGCGCTTTTCTGTAATTTGGTTAATATTAATTAGAGCTCTGTCTCCGAAAAGTATTTATTTTTTAAATTGTTATGCTTTACAGTTATTTAAAGTACTTAAAACGATTAATAGTGTTAATCAAATACGTCACAAAAACCACGTGATGAATGGCGCCTGCCATGGCCTGCCTGCCTCGCCTGCCTGCCCGCCGTCGCCTCTGCTCGTCCCTGCGTCGTTCGTCTGTGCCGTGCGTGCCGTCCATCTGTGCTTTCTGCTGCATCATGTTCGGTCGACTTTGCATCAATCAAGGTGACGCATGACCGCCCGCGTGCTCGCATGCTCGGCGTGAATTCGTGGAGCCGATCGGTTCGAGCTTCTCGCGCTGTTGTTTCTGCCGGGCTGTCTGGCTGCACTTGAACGTGTGTGCATGTTGATTTTCGATAAGATTGTTTTAAAAAAAGAATATAACTTACGACCCTGCACACGACATTGTCCATGGGCTCACAGATGACGGTGTTGAACGACCCTCTAACATTGCAGATAGAGCCTTTGTCGTTGTGCTGTCTGAAATTTCCAGGAGGTGCGTTTAGCCCCTTGCATACACTGTTGCGCGTACTTCAACAACGTCTTCTGTTTAACGCAGTCTCCTCATTTCTCTCATTCGGGAGCTTAAAGGGGCGGTGCAACGATATTCAATTGGAATGTTTTTCACTTTACACGAGCTTACTGGCACTAGTGAAACTCAAGGATACTCGCACGTAACGCCACTGACCAAGAAACTCCTTTGTTGCGCTGTAATTTCGAGGACAAAACCGAGTGTTTTCATTCAATCTCTCCTTCGAAAAACCTGATGACTTAGCTGGGCGGTAGCAGTACCGCCCTGTGACGATATTTGTATACGGTTCATAGACTGGTCCCGAGCATGGCGTGGACACTCGATTTGGACTCGTGATAATCAACAGCTCGAGAAACATTTGGGGAGTGTCCTGTGTCCAATCGCTGCAATGACGACAACAGCCGAACCATAACATTGTCTGGAACTCAGCGCGTGTCCTGTGAAATGCCAACTCCAGCGCATGGCTATGATCAACATTGGCGGCATATAATCGGCTCCAGATCACGGGGCCGCTTGTTCTGGCTGCGAGTTGAGGGGGTGAACTCTGCTCGTTTTTCTTTATCTTTTTTCTGCGACTTCGATTGCGTGTGGTGAAAACGAACGGGTATTTCACAGATCATTAACGTCAGGGATTCGTCCTAGGCGGTATTCGAGTAAAATACAAATATCAGTGTATCGCCCCTTAAAGACTGTTGGCTTCACAGTAAAGGCTGTGGCCTGTGGTTAGGGAGCTTCAAACGTAAGCTTGGTGTGTGTGATGATAAGCCTTTTTTTTTTTTAATTGACAACGAACACGTTTACTTTGTCTTTGATGTTCCGCACCTTCCCAAAACACCCAAGAGCAATCTCCAAGCCAACAAACTTTGCATTGGAAATGAGGTCATTGAGTGGTCTTCTATTGTGAACTTTATTGTTCTATCCATGAGATGAGCTTGCAATTGGCTCCAAAACTTACTGAGAGACACATTTTTTCAAGAACCTTTTTGTAACATGGAAAAAAATTGTGCCCCACAGGTACTGAGTGCCTCACTCTTTCTTGTAATCATATCCGTTGTTTATGCCAAGGATCTTCCTGAAACAGTCATGGCTACAGCCTATTTCTGTGATAGGATGTGCATACTTTTTGGTTGTCTAAATAGCTAAAAAATTCAAGACGACAGGGCAGAAGTTGCGTCATGCCATTCTGAAGGAAGAATCTGAAATACTTGATTTTCTCCACTAGTAACTCGGATGGATTTCAGCATGGCAGTTCCAAAGTAGGAGGTAGCCATAAGCCATCTTTGGGTGGCAAGTTGTTATAAAAAGTGTCCTCATGCTCTGGGATGAGCTTTCAAGCAGCCATGACTTTAAGTTCTTACTTACACGACGCCTGCAGCAAGACACACTTGAGAACGTTCTTGGAGCTATATACGACAAATGCTGGGCTTCTACAGAAACCCAAATGTGCATCAGTTCACCTCAGGACTAAAACACCTCCGGATAAAGAAACTGTTCAAACTGTCGGACAATGAAAACGTAGAGGATGACAAGGCTGACCTCCTAAAGGAGTTGCAAATAGCTTCGCACCATGAAAGTTTAATTTCAGACATTGTGGAATCTCTTCCAATTGATAACTTCCCGCCACTAGAGGATACTTCTGAGCTGGCATCAGACATCAGGTCTAACATAATTGATGACTCGTCCACTTTTTTATTACGTTTGGGGCTATTTGATCAAGCTTTTGATTGAACAGACAACTTACAGCTGTGGCTGTTCACAGCTGCTGGGATGAGTCCAATAACTTGACCAGGCCTCACCAGTACTGTCTTGTTCCTAAAGCATACCACGTGCCTGGAAAATTCTTCGGGAACTTAGTAGTACCGTCACAAGCTGCCTTTCATTTCATTCAGCAACTAGAAAATCACTTTCTTCCCATAATAGAGAGTGTGACACATGTTCGAGGAGTCTGTGCCGCCTTGTATAGCACACTTTGAGGTCTGGGTGGTTTTAGCCTTTGCCCAGAAGAGTACCACAAAGGGTTTTTAAAATTGTTTTGCAGAATACGCTTGTGTTGACATGTTTGATTGCTTAACTGGAATTTGGACGAAGTTCGGTTGCACTCTTCAGTTGCTAGTGAGAACGAGACAGGTTTAACTGTTAATAGTGTATTAACAGAGGCGGTTGCCAAACCAAAAACAAAAAGTGCTTATTAAGTGGGCAGTGCAGTTGCTCTCCAAATATTTGTTTCCCCTTTTTCCGGCGAATGTGTATCACTGCTCCCTAACAAAATTATTTCTCCACTTTCTACAAAATTTCTATAGAAAATAGTGTATAGAGGCTAAAAATACTTGAAAGAAAATGTATCCACTTTTGTATCCACTATCCATAGTTCTTCAGCCACTTTTTTTTTTTTTTGAAGCCATATTTCTTTTCTGAACAATTTCGGGGAATGTTTAGAACGTTGAATCTTGTCAGATTTTGAATAGAGTTTTCATTGTTTGGTAATGGCTCGCCCGCAGTGAGTTTGAGGCTATGCAAATTGGTGTTTTTTTTATATGTGCCGGAAATCGCGAATTTGTACTATCCGGTCTGTGCTTCGCACTGTTATTATACTCTTATGACTGGTAATGATAGCGATGTCTTATTTATTTTTGCACTTACTTCCCGTACCCGAGTCGGCGTGAAAGTGAATGTATCATACAGCATGTTGTCCGTGGAAAGGTTTTGTTAACTTGGTTCCGCCAAGAATCTGTTACGAAGTTTACGACATGCCGAAGTCCTTCATATTCATTTATTTTTGTGAGTATCGATCTCTTTCGTATAAAACATACAGAGCTTCTGAAGTAAATCATGTAGACATGAATATGGTCCAATAAAATGTGTTCGAACCACTTACTGTTGTTGACCCCAAAATGCTCCACTAGCCAGGAGTCAATGCGGCGATTGTGTAACCTCAATGCTTTACAATAGAAAAAGAACAAGAAATATATATACTTCTGCTTTGTGAAGTAATTTGAAATATTGTATGACACATTTTGCACGGACTCTATCGTAAAAAATAAAGCAAAAGTGCGTCAGTATTAAAAAAAAACAAAAAAACAGCGGCTTTGAAAGTCAAGGAGCTCCCGAGAGCCGAGCGAAGCGGGGAGGAAAGAGAGAGAGAAGGGTACCGGAAAACCAGAGCAGAAACGCCCAAACCGAAACCGAAACTAACTTGACCGGAAACGGAATCAGATTATACTTCATACCGCCTGCTAGGAGCGCTAGCTGTCACTGGTCTATCTGGGCCGCTGGGGCCTATGGCAGTGTCCGCTCTTTACCTTGTGTATATTACTCTATGAGGCCGGCCCCAGTGTGGTTTCCGTTGTGCTTGGGAGCAGTCGCGTAGTCGCCCGTGTCCAGCTCCTTCTTTGTTCTTTGTTCCGAAATCGGTCTTTTCTTCTTCGGACCCCGAACGTCGCCTCACGCTTCCTGCCTTCGTCAAAGGGCCTCCTTTCGTTCGACACATTGGGGTAAGTGTACGTCCATTATACTATCCTTTAATTTCGAGTTTTTGATTATTTGCCAAACGAAAGTGATTTGAGTTTTTCAGCAAAACAAAGAAGAATAATTCGTTTAAAACCAAGTGCTTTTCACACCTATTGGAGAATTTCATTAGCTTTCGGAAAATATATACTTCGATATGCGTAAAAGTATTTCTCGTTGCGTTAGAGAGTGAAGCAGGTGAAGCGGGAAAGTCCGGAGCGCGCGCGAGCCGCGATTCGATCGTCTAAGATCAGGCAAAAATTAAAAATAAAAGTGAACTACTACCTTTAGAACAGTCTCTTTTTCTGTGCTCTTAGCGCACATGTTTGTCTAACGGCACACGAAATTAAGAATCTCTATCTACTTTTATTATTACCTTTTTTTAACTTAAATCGACCAGCCACCCAGAGCGCCCGAAAACTAGTTTGGCTGGTTAGATCGAAATATGAAGAAGAATAATTCCGTTTAAAATCAAATAATTTTTACACCTATTGCACAATTTCATTACCTTTCGGCAAATATATACTTCGATGTGCGTAAGAGTATTTCTCGTTGCGATAGCGAGTGAAGCAGGTGAAGGGGGAGAGTCCGAAGCGCGCTCGAGCCGCGATTCGATCGTCTAAGATCAGGCAAAAATTAAAAATAAAAGTGAACTCCTACCTTTAGAACAGTCTCTTTTTCTGTGCTCTTAGCGCACACGTTTGCCTAACGGCACACGAAATTAAGAATCTCTATCTACTTTTATTATTACCTAAAGAAAAAAGCAGTGTGTTTAACCCTCCTGGAAAAGCGAACGCCGGCATCGCGCGTGACGGGCGGCGTGCTTTCAAGTTTTAATTAAACGCGTACAGAAGCTTATTTAATCGCAAACTAAGGCGCTAATTGTTCGCTACCTATCGTCCGAGGCAGGCACTTCTAGCACGAATTGTCGATTTTTTGTTATTTTTTGAAGGAGCAGGGGAGCCTCGCGGAAGCCGAAATTCATGCATGGGGCGTGTGGGAAAGCGCGACTTTGAGTATTAATTAGGCGCGTAGAGAAGCTTATTTAATAGCAAACTAAGGCGCTAATTGTTCGCTACCTATCGTCCGAAGCATGGACTTGTAGCACGAATTGTTTATTTTTGGCGATTTTTTGAAGGAGCAGGGGAGCCTCGTGGAAATCGAAATTGATGCATTGGCCGTGTGGGAAAGCGCGACTTTGTGTATTAATTAGGCGCGTAGAGAAGCTTATTTAATAGCAAACTAAGGCGCTAATTGTTCGCTACCTATCGTCCGAAGCAGGGACTTGTAGCACAAATTGTTGATTTTTGGCGATTTTTTGAAGGAGCAGGGGAGCCTCGTGGAAATCGAAATTGATGCATTAGCCGTGTGGGAAAGCGCGACTTTGTGTATTAATTAGGCGCGTAGAGAAGCTTATTTAATAGCAAACTAAGGCGCTAATTGTTCGCTACCTATCGTCCGAAGCAGGGACTTGTAGCACGAATTGTTGATTTTTGGCGATTTTTTGAAGGAGCAGGGGAGCCTCGTGGAAATCGAAATTGATGCATTAGCCGTGTGGGAAAGCGCGACTTTGTGTATTAATTAGGCGCGTAGAGAAGCTTATTTAATAGCAAACTAAGGCGCTAATTGTTCGCTACCTATCGTCCGAAGCAGGGACTTGTAGCACGAATTGTTGATTTTTGGCGATTTTTTGAAGGAGCAGGGGAGCCTCGTGGAAATCGAAATTGATGCATTGGCCGTGTGGGAAAGCGCGACTTTGTGTATTAATTAGGCGCGTAGAGAAGCTTATTTAATAGCAAACTAAGGCGCTAATTGTTCGCTACCTATCGTCCGAAGCAGGGACTTGTAGCACGAATTGTTGATTTTTGGCGATTTTTTGAAGGAGCAGGGGAGCCTCGTGGAAATCGAAATTGATGCATTGGCCGTGTGGGAAAGCGCGACTTTGTGTATTAATTAGGCGCGTAGAGAAGCTTATTTAATAGCAAACTAAGGCGCTAATTGTTCGCTACCTATCGTCCGAAGCAGGGACTTGTAGCACGAATTGTTGATTTTTGGCGATTTTTTGAAGGAGCAGGGGAGCCTCGTGGAAATCGAAATTGATGCATTAGCCGTGTGGGAAAGCGCGACTTTGTGTATTAATTAGGCGCGTAGAGAAGCTTATTTAATAGCAAACTAAGGCGCTAATTGTTCGCTACCTATCGTCCGAAGCAGGGACTTGTAGCACGAATTGTTGATTTTTGGCGATTTTTTGAAGGAGCAGGGGAGCCTCGTGGAAATCGAAATTGATGCATTGGCCGTGTGGGAAAGCGCGACTTTGTGTATTAATTAGGCGCGTAGAGAAGCTTATTTAATAGCAAACTAAGGCGCTAATTGTTCGCTACCTATCGTCCGAAGCAGGGACTTGTAGCACGAATTGTTGATTTTTGGCGATTTTTTGAAGGAGCAGGGGAGCCTCGTGGAAATCGAAATTGATGCATTGGCCGTGTGGGAGAGCGCGACTTTGTGTATTAATTAGGCGCGTAGAGAAGCTTATTTAATAGCAAACTAAGGCGCTAATTGTTCGCTACCTATCGTCCGAAGCAGGGACTTGTAGCACGAATTGTTGATTTTTGGCGATTTTTTGAAGGAGCAGGGGAGCCTCGTGGAAATCGAAATTGATGCATTGGCCGTGTGGGAAAGCGCGACTTTGTGTATTAATTAGGCGCGTAGAGAAGCTTATTTAATAGCAAACTAAGGCGCTAATTGTTCGCTACCTATCGTCCGAAGCAGGGACTTGTAGCACGAATTGGTGATTTTTTGTTATTTTTTGAAGGAGCAGGGAAGCCTCGCGGAAGCCGAAATTCATGCATGGGGCGTGTGGGAAAGCGCGACTTTGTGTATTAATTAAGCGCGTAGAGAAGCTTATTTAATAGCAAACTAAGGCGCTAATTGTTCGCTACCTATCGTCTGAAGCAGGGACTTGTAGCACGAATTGTTGATTTTTGGCGATTTTTTGAAGGAGCAGGGGAGCCTCGTGGAAATCGGAATTGATGCATTGGCCGTGTGGGAAAGCGCGACTTTGTGTATTAATTAAGCGCGTACAGAAGCTTATTTAATCGCAAACTAAGGCGCTAATTGTTCTTTTTTTCCAGGCTTTGCTAGTGGCGTGAGCTTTCCCCGAACCTCTGCCGTCTGCTACAGCTCCTTTGTCTCCTGGGCGACCGTTGGAGCCGACTTCTTGCACGAATTCTTTTGTTCTTTTCACGCGAAACACGGAATTCGGCGGCGCCGAGCTAGGAAGCCGGCCTCTACGAACTCAAACGTTTCATCACTCTCTGACGCACGGAAGAAAAGAAAAAAATATATGTGTGTGGCGTAAGAACGTTCGGTGCATCTTTAATGTAGGGCGCTAGATTGTCTTTTTGTGCAGCGCAAGAGCGAGTTGCACGGCTGGCCCTCCGTTTCAAGTGACCTCCTTCAGCTGCGGATGACCTGTGCTTAATCAAGACCGCTTGAATGGCAACTGAGAACTTGCTCCAAGCAAAAAGTGTTTTTATGAAATCGTGTTAGCTCGTGCGAATTCACTGAATAGGAACAAGTGTGTTTTCATCGAGACAGCTCTCGTCTGCAAACTTGCATTGTCGGCCTAATAAAGTCTCAGGTTATTAAAATGTGAGGTAAAAAAGGAAAATCTGTTGTTTTGTGTTTTGCTGGTGAGGACGAAGCCCCTGCTGTGCACACCTGCGGAAACGAAGTAAGTCCCTTATCAGTTTGTTCAGAGATTTGATTTTTTCCCGTGGTAATCGTGAAAAATAAAAAATGAAAAAGCGCGAGGACATAAATTCTTCTTTCTTATGTTTGAGCTTATTGCAAGACGCTATGAGCGGCGTTATGTTATATCTATACATAGCCTTTGAACTTGTGTTTTTTCTTCTTTCTTTTTGTGATCTCCAGTGTACAATATTTGTCGGTTTACTGTTATTTTTTTGTTCCTTCTCGTCGCACCCTGCTTGGGGATTGGAAATGGCCTGCAGTGTAAATGAATAAAAACCAAATATAAAAAAAAAGAATTTAAATACTTCCCGACGCCATAGGGTCTTGATCTGCTTACAAATGCATTTAAATACTCTTTTCCCAGAACCATAACAGAATGAAACAGCCTACCTCATCGCAGATTTGTATCTGACAATGTTTTGCAGTCGATGGAGCGTTTGTTTGATGTGTAACCCTTTGCATGGTGTTTTAATTTTCCTCTTGCCCACTACTTCCACTCCTCCCAACTTTGTTGTGAGCTATTACATTACAATTTTCCCCTGTTCCGCTCTCCCATTTTACGGATTACCTGGTGTTGCGTTTTTAATATAATATAACAATCTGAGGTTAAACGGACAAAGAGGCCCCTGCTGTGCACACCTGCAGAAACGAAGTAAGTACCTTATCAGTGTTATTCAGAAATTTGATTGTTTCCAATGGTAATCGTGAAAAAAAAAATGTGTTTTTTTATGTGTCTGCTCGCCCAAAAGCGAGCACATACATTCTTTTAATGTTCTCTGTTGCGCTTATTGCAAGACGCTGTCAGCGGCGTTGTATTATCTATACAGCCTTTGAACTTGCGTTTTCTCTTGTTTTTTTGTATCTCTGTACTTTGTATTCAAGTATATCAATCCACAAGTGCTAGCTGGGTCATTTATTTTAACCAGGCGAGTGGGATGTTCCGAGGAACATTATAGGCGCGTCTCATCGATGTAGCTCATCTAATAAGAAAGTGTTGATTAAAAAGTTTACGTGTAAGGCTTCATTCTGTGGTGTTGTGATTTGGCATATCCTCGTATAAAGAAAACTACGATAGTTGGAAGGTTCTAATTCGCAGCGAATGATCGCGCTCTGAATTTAGACGCACTGTTAAATTTTCATCGCTCCAGCTCGTCTAGAACTCGTTATACTCGCGAAAACAGGTTTTTGGGACTCTGCTTGGAGATTAAAAACCCCGACCAAGTTCAATCGTTCACCCGTGAATATTCAAGACCGCTGGAGTGCATTCATCGATCGTGGTCGTGAAAACAACATCGTAGGAAAATGTGTGTGCAGTGAAACCGTGTCAGCTCATCTCAATCGAGACTTTTCGATCAACAGGGACGGTCTCCCGAGCACGAGTGGATTGATATTCTTCAAAGAGCTGCCGCCCCCGCTCGTAATTAGAAAACAAATATAGGTACAACTATCAAATTGTTGGGGAAGGGTCTCGCACCAGGTAGGACTGTTTGTGTGTCAAATTTCTTCGAGATAGCAAACGCAAAAGTTGTTTTATCGACCTATTAAAACCGCTCGGAGAACTCGGCTGATTTCTGGTGTTTTTTCTGTTTTTTTTTGTTTTTTTTTTTGCGTGTTCTTTTTGTAGTGCTAATTCTAAAAGAGAGATGCCGTAAATATCGCCTAATACCTCAACAAAAAACAAAAGTCCGAAGAAAAAAAAAAAACAAATTCTCTCGGGGGATTGAACTAACATCCTGCTGTGTACGAAGCGCGCATCTTACCCACTGAGCTACTCCACAGCTCGGAATAGGCGTGTTTACAATCCGTTTTATACGAGACCCAATAGGCGACTACTGCCGGCACTTTTTCTCCCCCCGGCTATTCTGCCGGCTGCCGGCAGAATAGACACTTCCTTCATTAATACTGGTCGTATCTCATCACCGCTAGCACCGATGTGTTCCTTGTTCTTTCTAGACTCTATGGACACCACTTTGAACGTGTGAAATAAAAGCTTTCGCGAAGCTACGACGCTTTTACCGTGGGCATGGTCATGGCGGCCAATTCTGATTTCCGAACCCGTGTTCGGACCTCCGAGGCTGAATTTTCGTTTCCGAGCCGCGATGTTGGTGTCAAACGTGAGCACGCGTTCCGTAGAAGACCCGACGACTGTAGTTTACCTCGGATCGAGTCGATAGATTACTGTACGAGCACTGATGCGACTTCCCGCACGAAAGCAGTCATTTTCAGGTTCGATATTGCTCACCGCTTCATCATTTGCTACCACAATTTGCTTTTTTGTTCTGAAGCGCTCCCTCGGGTAAAAGGAACGTTCGCTATGCGCGCGAGATTATTTTAATTCATTCATCTCGTGCGGCGCGCGCTCGGCGGAGCGGCTAGTCGTTTGAAGGCTCACCAGAGCGCGAGCAAGACTTCAAAGAGCTGCCGCTCGCTCGTAATTAGAAAACCATTATAGGTACGTACAACTATCAAATTGTTGGGGAAGGGACAAATACACATATGTGCTGCAAGAGGGCCTCCACACAACCCTACAGAGCTTTTTTCAGACATGCCCCTACAGTACAACTGGCCCGACACTTTCTATTTTGTCCCCTTCTGCACTTTCTGGCGCAAGATGAGCTAAAGTGAAGCACGAGTAACCTTCTAGGTTGCTATCTGTTCAGTTTGAACCCTCAAGCTACGTCCCTCTTCCCTCGACGGCCAAAATTTGAACGCAGGCATGGTTACTGCGGAATACAAAAAGTCTGCCTTTTGTCTCCGAGGGACGTTCATTCTGTGTTATGGTCGTCTTTTCCAGAGACGGTGAGGACAAATACGCATCTGTGCTGCAAGAGGGCCTCCACACAACCCTACGGAGCTTTTTGTAGACATGCCCCTACAGTACAACTGGCCCGACACTTTCTATTTTTTCCCCTTCTGCACTTTCTGGCGCAAGATGAGCTAAAGTGAAGCACGAGTAACCTTCTAGGTTGCTATCTGTTCAGTTTGAACCCTCAAGCTACGTCCCTTTTCCCTTGACGGCCAAAATTTGAACGCAGGCATGGTTACTGCGGAATACAAAAAGTCTGCCTTTTGTCTCCGAGGGACGTTCATTCTGTGTTATGGTCGTCTTTTCCAGAGACGGTGAGGACAAATACACATCTGTGCTGCAAGAGGGCCTCCACACAACCCTACGGAGCTTTTTGTAGACATGCCCCTACAGTACAACTGGCCCCACACTTTCTATTTTGTCCCCTTCTGCACTTTCTGGCGCAAGATGAGCTAAACTGAAGCACGAGTAACCTTCTAGCTTGCTACCTGTTCAGTTTGAACCCTCAAGCTACGTCCCTTTTCCCTTGACGGCCAAAATTTGAACGCAGGCGTTGTTTCTGTCAGAAAGCAAAAGTCTGCCATTTGTCTCCGAGGGACGTCCATTCTGTGTTACGGTGGTCACTTTGCACAGCCAGGTTAACGCTGTCTGCAGTCGTGCTGGGACGTCCTTGCTGCGGCTTGGCCGACACATTTGTTTTCTCGGCTTCCGTACTTTCCCACGTCGGCTTGTTTCAAGTCCAGCTACAGCATTCTTGTCGAATGGTACCTGTGAGTTCTGAAGGCTTGATGTCGACCTGTATTCTCTGCACAGCCCCCTACGGGGTTCTGCAGAAACCCCCGTCTTAGTAAATCACGTAGGTTTTCAATGAAGTGTGTCTCCACATCTTACGGGGGTGGGCAAGCAACACCGAGGACACAGTCTTCTTGTCTGCAGTGCCTCTTTATTCTCAGACACTACAAAACCCCACGCCACTGTTCAAAGGCTCGAAAAATCAGGACTACCTTCAGCTTTTGCGTTCGTACATAAACTTTGACACCAGCTGTGTTAACCAACCTGGGCTCGTTCATTACAGGAGGAAAGCAAGCACTCGTATCAAAAATGAATCGTCGCTCTAGCACTCTTCGTCCCATCGTCCCATCTCCATGAATCGTCCCATCTCCATGACTTGCACGGCCTGTAAATTACTAGAACATATCATAACCAAACAACTCGTTTCTTTCTTAGAAATGCATAATGTTCTAAACCCCAACCAACATGGTTTCCGCAGTGGCCTGTCAACGGTAACCCAGTTGATTGAATTTTACCATGAATTAGCCACTTACGTTAACAACCGTACGCAGGTTGATGCAGTTTTCATCGACCTGTCGAAGGCATTCGACCGGGTACCTCACCGCAGACTGATTAAGACATTAATAGATCTCGGAGTTTCCTTTTCTTTGACTAAGTGGATCAATGCATATCTTTCAAACCGTCAACAATTTGTGGATATAAATGGTACTTACTCAGGGCTGTTAGATGTTCATTCTGGGGTGCCCCAAGGTTCTGTCTTAGGGCCCCTACTTTTTTTAACTTACGTTAACAGTTTGTTCCCATCCAATGAAGATGTCCCAATTAAGCTAAGAATGTTTGCCGACGACTGCGTCATTTACAGTCCCGTTGTTGAAATACAAGACCAGACAAAAGTGAGTAAAGCACTGGCTAACATTGCGTCTTGGTGTCGTGAAAATAACATGAAGATTAATATTAGCGAAACTCAGTACATGCACATAACAACAAAAAGAACTGTCTTAAACTTTAGCTATGAGGTTGCTGGCGTAGTATTGACTGAAGTGGATAGTTACAAATATTTAGGAGTGATTTTGTCTTCTGACCTCGGGTGGAAAAGGCATGTGGAGTATGTTAAAGAGCGGGCAACTAACAAATTGTGGTACCTGAAGAGAACGCTGGGTAAAACTCCCCCTTCCGTTAAAATTCTTGCGTATAAGACAATTATTAGACCTGTGTTAGAATACGCGTCTGCAGTGTGGAGCCCATGGCAGAGCTCTCTGGTCAGAGAACTCGGAGATATTCAGTCGCTAGCTGTGCGTATAGTTTTTTCAGATTTCAGACGAACTACGTCTGTGACCGAACTTAAAAGGAGAGCCAATATAAGCCCTCTGTCAAACAGAAGAGAGAGCCAACGGTTGAAGCTGTTCTTTCAGATTTTCAAGAACTGTATAAAAATTGATGGCTCCGTTTACTTAAAACCAAAAAGTTTTTACTCGGAACGCTTGCATCACTCAAAGACCGTAGCCCCCTATTAAAGCTCGAATAAATAGCTATAAACAATCTTTTTTTGTGCATACAATTGATTTGTGGAACAGCCTTCCCGGGGATGTTGTCGATATTGATTCACTCTGTTCTTTCGAAAAAGCCGTAGATAATATTTTTCAGTGCCGAGATTGCTTTTATTGCTCTTATGAAATTATTTTACTGTCTTTACTTTTTATTACTGCTGTTACATTTACTGCTATACTGTTATTGTTATTACTAGTATTACATTTGGTTACTGTATTGTTTCTCTTCTTACGAATATGTCGTAGATATTAATTTTCGGTGCTAAGATTGCTTTTTGTTTAGAACTGTTGTGTTTATAATGTGCATGTGTGACACTGTATCACCCCACTCCTGCCTTGGCCCTATATTGGGCTGGCAGTATTGATAAATAAAAAAAAAAAAAAAACATGCCAAAATTAATGTGCTTTTCTGGTTCAATTATGAAATAATCGCAATAGAACCATTTGTATTTACTGTGCAGGCGGTTTCTTTAATGCAACTTCTCAATTACCTAAAAGAAATGGTAATCTGAAGAGTCATCTTTTTTCACTAAAAAAAAACAACAAAAAAAAAACAGAAAAAACACCAGAAATCAGCCGAGTACTGACAGTGCTTTTATTAGGTCGATAAAACAACTTTTGCGTTTGCTATCTCGAAGAAATTTGACACACAAACACTCCTACCTGGTGCGACACGCTTTCCCGACAATCGTATAGCTTAATGGTTTTCTAATTCCGAGCGAGCGGCAGCTCTTTGAAGTATATCCATCCACTTGTGCTCGGGACACCCTCCCTGTTGATCGATGAGTCTCGATTGAGATGAGCTGACACGGTTTCACTGCACACACATGTTCCTATGATGTTGTTTTCACGACCACAATCGATGAATGCACTCCAGCGGTTTTGAATATCCACGGGCGAACGATTGAACTTGGTCGGGCTTGTTAATTTCCGAGCAGAGTCCCAAAACCTGTTTTCGCGAATATAACGAGTTCTAGACTAGCTGGAGCGATGAAATTTTAACCGTGCGTCTAAATTCAGAGCGCGATCATTCGCTGCGAATTAGAACTTTCTAGCTATCGTAGTTTTCTTTATACGAGCATAGGTGAAATCAAAACATCGTACAGTGAAAGCCTTACTTACACGTAAACTTCTGTTGATAACTTTCTTTTTAGAATACCTACATCGATGAGACGCGCCTCGAATGTTCCTCGGAACATAATCTTACTCCCTGGTTAAAATAAATGTCCTAGCTAGCCTACTTTCCGAGCTTCGTGCGATTGAATCACCTCCGGTTGCGAGCAAAACACGCGGCAGCCATTTGCTTTTTTTTGCAAAAACCAAACCAGAACCACGAATGGGCGGTAAATTTCTAAATACTTGACCTAAATAATTTAAACTTGTTGTGGAACACGGGTCTCGACGACGTGGTTTTCAAAAATAAGACGATTCCCGTAATTCTAAGTTTGGTTTTATTAAACCAGGGCTGTGTTTCAAATCTCACCCTAATAAACCCGAGTTACTCGGGCGGATCGTGTCACGTGACAGCAGAAATGAAAGAACGCTGGACGCAGGCAGGTTTCAAAACGCCAGGTGTACAGAAGCTTTACCTCGCAGTATGATTTCGTTAATTTTAAAACACGGCCAGGAATTACATTTTTTATGAATGAATAGATAGATGACCCGTTTCGAATGAATGGATCCATGAGTGCGGCTGAGCAATTCCGACCGGTCGGTAAATCCCGCCACCTGGTGCCTTTTGTTTTACCATTGAAAATATTGAATTTCTGAAATCTATATTACGACCTTGAATTTACGATATCAAATGGGGGACACTTGTTCCCAGCCGCCCCTGGACTGGACAGAGACCGATTTCTTTTCTTGTGTGATGCGAGTTTCGCGAAATAAACGGCGTTTGAAAGTTTTCACATCGAAGCCAGCCATTCGCTTTCCTCACTTTAGGCACCGATCCTTTCTTCGATCTCGCTTCATTAATACTGGTCGTATCTCGTCACCGCTAGCACCGATGTGTTCCTTGGTCTTTCTAGACTCTACGGACACCACTTTGAACGTGTGTAATAAAAGGTTTCGCGATGCTACGACGCTTTTACCGTGGGCATGGTCATGGCGGCCAATTGTACTTTCCGAGCCTGTGTTCGGACCTCCGAGGCTGAATTTTCGTTTCCGAGACGCGATGTTGGTGTCAAACGTGAGCACGCGTTCCGTAGAAGACCCGACGACTGTAGTTTGCCTCGGATCGAGTCGATGGTTTACTGTACGAGCACTGATGCGACTTCCCGCACGAAAGCAGTCATTTTCAGGTTCGATATTGCTCACCGCTTCATCATTTGCTACCACAATTTGCTTTTTTTGTTCTGAAGCGCTCCCTCGGGTAAAAGGAACGTTCGCTATGCGCGCGAGATTATTTTAATTCATTCATCTCGTGCGGCGCGCGCTCGGCGGAGCGGCTAGTCGTTTGAAGGCTCACCAGAGCGCGAGCAAGACTTCAAAGAGCTGCCGCTCGCTCGTAATTAGAAAACCATTATAGGTACGTACAACTATCAAATTGTTGGTGAAGGGTCTCGCACCAGGTAGGACTGTTTGTGTGTCAAAAGGGTACTAATAAGGAAGTGTGTTTTTACATTGAGACAGCTCGTCTGAAAAATTGTATTCTTGGCATAATAAAGTCTGAGGTCTCAAAAAGAAATGAGCTGATTCTTGTTTTTCTGGCGCAGTGAAGACTCGTTAAATGTGTCACTTCTTTTTTATTTATGTCTTCAGGCCCCTGCTGTCCACCTCGGGAAAAGGTTTGTTCCTGCAGAGCTTTTTGTATACATGCCCCTAGAGTACAACTGGCCCCACACTCTTTATTTTCCCCCCTTGTGCTTTTTCTGGTGCAGGATGAGCTCGACTGAAGCATGCGTAACCTTCTAGGTTGCTATCTGAGCAGTTTGAACCCTCAAGCTACGTCCCTCTTCCCTCGACGGCCAAAATTTGAACGCAGGCATGGTTACTGCGGGATACCAAAAGTCTGCCTTTTGTCTCCGAGGGACGTTCATACTGTGTTATGGTCGTCTTTTCCAGAGACGGTGAGGACAAATACACATATGTGCTGCAAGAGGGCCTCCACACAACCCTACAGAGCTTTTTGTAGACATGCCCCTACAGTACAACTGGCCCGACACTTTCTATTTTGTCCCCTTCTGCACTTTCTCTCGCAAGATGAGCTAAAGTGAAGCACGAGTAACCTTCTAGGTTGCTATCTGTTCAGTTTGAACCCTCAAGCTACGTCCCTTTTCCCTTGACGGCCAAAATTTGAACGCAGGCATGGTTACTGCGGAATACAAAAAGTCTGCCTTTTGTCTCCGAGGGACGTTCATACTGTGTTATGGTCGTCTTTTCCAGAGACGGTGAGGACAAATACACATCTGTGCTGCAAGAGGGCCTCCACACAACCCTACAGAGCTTTTTGTAGACATCTAGAATAATTAATCATCTTCATAAATACCGACTAATTTCTGCAAACCAATATGGATTTCAGAGAGGTAAATCCACTGAGTCAGCTTTACTTAACATTCGAGGAAAACTTATCAGCAATATAGAAAATCAATCCTACACTATAGGCATCTTCGTAGATTTCAATAAAGCTTTTGACTCTATCAAGCATAATATTCTCTTTGATAAACTGCCACACTACGGAATTAGAGGCATTTCACTTAAACTATTGCGCAGTTATCTGACAAATCGTAGCCACTTTGTGGTAGCTAATAGTATAGAATCGGACACTGGACATATAAAATTTGGTGTTCCGCAAGGATCAATATAAGGACCTATACTATTCCTTCTTTATATCAATGACATTGTTGCTATCCCCCATACGCCAGACATAGTACTTTACGCCGATGACACGAGTGTTTTTTTTTTCATCCAGGGACCTATCATCTCTTATTCCTGTCACAAACGCATGGCTCAAAAACTTATCGAAGTGGCTTGATGCGAATCAGCTGCTTCTAAATGTTAACAAAACAAAATATATTGTTTTTTCCTCAATTAACAGACCAGTTAACCTTACTACCGAAATAGTATTCCAGTCACGGTCACTAGAAAGGGTTACCGAATACAAATTCTTAGGCATACATTTTCATAAAAACCTTCGCTGGACATGTCATGTGAATTTTGTGAAGCGTGACATCGCACAGTCTATTGGCATGCTGAATAGATTTCGTGCCTTATTACCAATGTGGCTAAAACGTCAGCTCTATTTCACTACTGTTCATTCTCGACTGCACTATTGTTTACTTGTCTGGGGGGTTACATCTAAATGTAATATGACTAGTTTGTACTTAATGCAGAAAAAAAGTATACGATTTATTGAAAACCTATCAAGCCGCGATCATACATTCCAATACTTTGAGAAACATCGTATCCTGAATATTGAGGCACTGTATAATCAACGATTGTCTGAGGTTATATTCTCCCAAGTTAAAACTGACCGTGAATTATTCCTTTCTACATATACGAATACTGATACACACTACAATTTTAGAAATACAAACTTTATAAAAATCAGAACCAGAACAAATTACGGTACGCAATTACTATCTTGGCAGATTCCCAATCTTCTCAACCTCCACCCTGGCTTGATCGATATAATCGATCATAATTCAAACCTCTTGACTTTCAGAAAAAAATCAAAAACATATTTTTTACTTTCCGCATAATACTGTGGTCTTCTAAATTATGTGTACAGATGTAATTGTAGTAATGTAGTTCATATATTTTTGTTGCATGTTGCGAATTATTTATTTTTCATTTAAGAGCGTATGTAGTGTAGTGATCTAGTTACTGCGTATTTTTTGTTTTTGTTTATGGTTAACTATAGCACTCTACCACTAGTCTGCCTGCTGCATCTGCTGCATCTGCTGCAAGTGTAGTCTGGTGCTAGGGGCCTGGTCAGGTGACTTACTGTCACCTTTTGCCTCAGCACCATGACAATCCTGTATTGTCAAAAGTTCCAATAAACAAACAAACAAACAAACATGCCCCTACAGTACAACTGGCCCGACACTTTCTATTTCGTCCCCTTGTGCACTTTCTGGCGCAAGATGAGCTAAACTGATGCACGAGTAACCTTCTAGCTTGCTACCTGTTCAGTTGGAACGCTCAAGCTACGTCCCTTTTCCCTTGACGGCCAAAATTTGAACGCAGGCATGGTTACTGCGGAATACCAAAAGTCTGCCTTTTGTCTCCGAGGGACGTCCACTTTGCACAGCCAGGATAATGCTGTCCGCAGTCGTGCTGGGACGTCCTTGCTACGGCTTGGCCGACACATTTGTTTTCTCGGCTTCCGTACTTTCCCACGTCGGCTTGTTTCAAGTCCAGCTACAGCATTCTTGTCGAATGGTACCTGTGAGTTCTGAAGGCTTGATGTCGACCTGTATTCTCTGCACAGCCCCCTACGGGGTTCTGCAGAAACCCCCGTCTTAGTAAATCACGTAGGTTTTCAATGAAGTGTGTCTCCACATCTTACGGGGGTGGGCAAGCAACACCGAGGACACAGTCTTCTTGTCTGCAGTGCCTCTTTATTCTCAGACACTACAAAACCCCACGCCACTGTTCAAAGGCTCGAAAAATCAGGACTACCTTCAGCTTTTGCGTTCGTACATAAACTTTGACACCAGCTGTGTTAACCAACCTGGGCTCGTTCATTACAGGAGGAAAACAAAGCACTCGTATCAAAAATGAATCGTCGCTCTAGCACTCTTAGTTTCCTAGACATGAGCAGTACATAAAAAACAGCCGACTCTCTTATTAGGCCAGCATTAATGTGCTTTTCTGGTTCAATTATGAAATAATCGCAATAGAACCATTTGTATTTACTGTGCAAGCCGTTTCTTTAATGCAACTTCTCAATTACCTAAAAGAAATGGTAATCTGAAGAGTCATCTTTTTTCACTAAAAAAAAACAACAAAAAAAAAAACAGAAAAAACACCAGAAATGAGCCGAGTTCTCCGAGCGGTTTTATTAGGTCGATAAAACAACTTTTGCGTTTGCTATCTCGAAGAAATTTCTTCACCCTTTCCCGACAATCGGATAGCTTAATGGTTTTCTAATTCCGAGCGAGCGGCAGCTCTTTGAAGTATATCCATCCACTTGTGCTCGGGACACCCTTCCTGTTGATCGATGAGTCTCGATTGAGATGAGCTGACACGGTTTCACTGCACACACATGTTCCTATGATGTTGTTTTCACGACCACAATCGATGAATGCACTCCAGCGGTCTTGAATATCCACAGGCGAACGATTGAACTTGGTCGGGCTTGTTAATTTCCGAGCAGAGTCCCAAAACCTGTTTTCGCGAATATAACGAGTTCTAGACTAGCTGGAGCAATGAAATTTTAACCGTGCGTCTAAATTCAAAGCGCGATTATTCGCTGCAAAGTAGAACCTTCTAGCTATCGTAGTTTCCTTTATACGAGCATATGTGAAATCAAAACATCGTACAGTGAAAGCCTTACTTACACGTAAACTTCTGTTGATAACTTTCTTTTTAGAATACCTACATCGATGAGACGCGCCTCGAATGTTCCTCGGAACATAATCTTACTCCCTGGTTAAAATAAATGTCCTAGCTAGCCTACTTTCCGAGCTTCGTGCGATTGAATCACCTCCGGTTGCGAGCAAAACACGCGGCAGCCATTTGCTTTTTTTGCAAAAACCAAACCAGAACCACGAATGGGCGGTAAATTTCTAAATACTTGACCTAAATAATTTAAACTTGTTGTGGAACACGGGTCTCGACGACGTGGTTTTCAAAAATAAGACGATTCCCGTAATTCTAAGTTTGGTTTTATTAAACCAGGGCTGTGTTTCAAATCTCACCCTAATAAACCCGAGTTACTCGGGCGGATCGTGTCACGTGACAACAGAAATGAAAGAACGCTGGATGCAGGCAGGTTTCAAAACGCCAGGTGTACAGAAGCTTTACCTCGCAGTATGATTTCGTTTATTTTAAAACACGGCCAGGAATTACATTTTTTATGAATGAATAGATAGATGACCCGTTTCGAATGAATGGATCCATGAGTGCGGCTGAGCAATTCCGACCGGTCGGTAAATCCCGCCACCTGGTGCCTTTTGTTTTACCATTGAAAATATTGAATTTCTGAAATCTATATTACGACCTTGAATTTACGATATCAAATGGGGGACACTTGTTCCCAGCCGCCCCTGGACTGGACAGAGACCGATTTCTTTTCTTGTGTGATGCGAGTTTCGCGAAATAAACGGCGTTTGAAAGTTTTCACATCGAAGCCAGCCATTCGCTTTCCTCACTTTAGGCACCGATCCTTTCTTCGATCTCGCTTCATTAATACTGGTCGTATCTCGTCACCGCTAGCACCGATGTGTTCCTTGGTCTTTCTAGACTCTACGGACACCACTTTGAACGTGAGTAATAAAAGGTTTCGCGATGCTACGACGCTTTTACCGTGGGCATGGTCATGGCGGCCAATTCTAATTTCCGAACCTGTGTTCGGACCTCCGAGGCTGAATTTTCGTTTCCGAGCCGCGATGTTGGTGTCAAACGTGAGCACGCGTTCCGTAGAAGACCCGACGACTGTAGTTTACCTCGGATCGAGTCGATAGTTTACTCTACGAGCACTGATGCGACTTCCCGCACGAAAGCAGTCATTTTCAGGTTCGATATTGCTCACCGCTTCATCATTTGCTACCACAATTTGCTTTTTTGTTCTGAAGCGCTCCCTCGGGTAAAAGGAACGTTCGCTATGCGCGCGAGATTATTTTAATTCATTCATCTCGTGCGGCGCGCGCTCGGCGGAGCGGCTAGTCGTTTGAAGGCTCACCAGAGCGCGAGCAAGACTTCAAAGAGCTGCCGCTCGCTCGTAATTAGAAAACCATTATAGGTACGTACAACTATCAAATTGTTGGGGAAGGGTCTCGCACCAGGTAGGACTGTTTGTGTGTCAAAAGGGTACTAATAAGGAAGTGTGTTTTTACATTGAGACAGCTCGTCTGAAAAATTGTATTCTTGGCCTAATAAAGTCTGAGGTCTCAAAAAGAAATGAGCTGATTCTTGTTTTTCTGGCGCAGTGAAGAGTCGTTAAATGAGCCACTTCTTTTTTATTTATGTCTTCAGGCCCCTGCTGTCCACCACGGGAAAAGGTTTGTTCCTGCAGAGCTTTTTGTATACATGCCCCTAGAGTACAACTCTTTATTTTCCCCCCTTGTGCTTTTTCTGGTGCAAGATGAGCTCGACTGAAGCATGAGTAACCTTCTAGCTTGCTATCTGTTCAGTTTGAACCCTCAAGCTATGTCCGTTTTCACTTGACGGCCAACATCTGAACGCAGGCGCTGTTTCTGCGCCAAACCAAAAGTGTGCCTTTCGTCTCCGAGGGACGTTCATTCTGAGTGATGGTCGTCTTTTCCAGAGACGGTGAGGACAAATGCACATCTGTGCTGCAAGAGGGCCTCCACACAACCCTACAGAGCTTTTTGTAGACATGCCCCTACAGTACAACTGGCCCGACACTTTCTATTTTGTCCCCTTGTGCACTTTCTGGCGCAAGATGAGCTAAACTGAAGCACGAGTAACCTTCTAGGTTGCTATCTGTTCAGTTTGAACCCTCAAGCTACGTCCCTTTTCCCTTGACGGCCAAAATTTGAACGCAGGCATGGTTACTGCGGAATACAAAAAGTCTGCCTTTTGTCTCCGAGGGACGTTCATTGTGTGTTATGGTCGTCTTTTCCAGAGACGGTGAGGACAAATACACATATGTGCTGCAAGAGGGCCTCCACACAACCCTACAGAGCTTTTTGTAGACATGCCCCTACAGTACAACTGGCCCGGCACTTTCTATTTTGTCCCCTTCTGCACTTTCTGGCGCAAGATGAGCTAAACTGAAGCACGACTAACCTTCTAGGTTGCTATCTGTTCAGTTTGAACCCTCAAGCTACGTCCCTTTTCCCTTGACGGCCAAAATTTGAACGCAGGCATGGTTACTGCGGAATACAAAAAGTCTGCCTTTTGTCTCCGAGGGACGTTCATACTGTGTTATGGTCGTCTTTTCCAGAGACGGTGAGGACAAATACACATATGTGCTGCAAGAGGGCCTCCACACAACCCTACAGAGCTTTTTGTAGACATGCCCCTACAGTACAACTGGCCCGACACTTTCTATTTTGTCCCCTTGTGCACTTTCTGGCGCAAGATGAGCTAAACTGAAGCACGACTAACCTTCTAGGTTGCTATCTGTTCAGTTTGAACCCTCAAGCTACGTCCCTTTTCCCTTGACGGCCAAAATTTGAACGCAGGCATGGTTACTGCGGAATACCAAAAGTCTGCCATTCGTCTCCGAGGGACGTCCATTCTGAGTTATGGTCCTCTTTTCCAGAGACGGTGAGGACAAATGCACATCTGTGCTGCAAGAGGGCCTCCACACAACCCTACAGAGCTTTTTGTAGACATGCCCCTGCAGTACAACTGGCCCGACACTTTCTATTTTGTCCCCTTGTGCACTTTCTGGCGCAAGATGAGCTAAACTGAAGCACGACTAACCTTCTAGGTTGCTATCTGTTCAGTTTGAACCCTCAAGCTACGTCCCTTTTCCCTTGACGGCCAAAATTTGAACGCAGGCATGGTTACTGCGGAATACAAAAAGTCTGCCTTTTGTCTCCGAGGGACGTTCATTCTGTGTTATGGTCGTCTTTTCCAGAGACGGTGAGGACAAATGCACATCTGTGCTGCAAGAGGGCCTCCACACAACCCTACAGAGCTTTTTGTAGACATGCCCCTACAGTACAACTGGCCCGACACTTTCTATTTTGTCCCCTTGTGCACTTTCTGGCGCAAGATGAGCTAAACTGAAGCACGACTAACCTTCTAGGTTGCTATCTGTTCAGTTTGAACCCTCAAGCTACGTCCCTTTTCCCTTGACGGCCAAAATTTGAACGCAGGCATGGTTACTGCGGAATACAAAAAGTCTGCCTTTTGTCTCCGAGGGACGTTCATACTGTGTTATGGTCGTCTTTTCCAGAGACGGTGAGGACAAATGCACATCTGTGCTGCAAGAGGGCCTCCACACAACCCTACAGAGCTTTTTGTAGACATGCCCCTACAGTACAACTGGCCCGACACTTTCTATTTTGTCCCCTTGTGCACTTTCTGGCGCAAGATGAGCTAAACTGAAGCACGAGTAACCTTCTAGGTTGCTATCTGTTCAGTTTGAACCCTCAAGCTACGTCCCTTTTCCCTTGACGGCCAAAATTTGAACGCAGGCATGGTTACTGCGGAATACAAAAAGTCTGCCTTTTGTCTCCGAGGGACGTTCATTGTGTGTTATGGTCGTCTTTTCCAGAGACGGTGAGGACAAATACACATATGTGCTGCAAGAGGGCCTCCACACAACCCTACAGAGCTTTTTGTAGACATGCCCCTACAGTACAACTGGCCCGGCACTTTCTATTTTGTCCCCTTGTGCACTTTCTGGCGCAAGATGAGCTAAACTGAAGCACGACTAACCTTCTAGGTTGCTATCTGTTCAGTTTGAACCCTCAAGCTACGTCCCTTTTCCCTTGACGGCCAAAATTTGAACGCAGGCATGGTTACTGCGGAATACAAAAAGTCTGCCTTTTGTCTCCGAGGGACGTTCATACTGTGTTATGGTCGTCTTTTCCAGAGACGGTGAGGACAAATGCACATCTGTGCTGCAAGAGGGCCTCCACACAACCCTACAGAGCTTTTTGTAGACATGCCCCTACAGTACAACTGGCCCGACACTTTCTATTTTGTCCCCTTGTGCACTTTCTGGCGCAAGATGAGCTAAACTGAAGCACGAC